>NC_052068.1:45876973-46511973 GCF_015852505.1 Tachyglossus aculeatus | reverse complement strand
GATTTGCATTAATGGTATTCGGTTGGGTTACGAATTTGTCTGGGCAGCCTATCAAATTTACGAATCCTTAGTAGAAGGGGTTGAACTACAAACCAAAATGGCACCATTTTGCCCTGCCAGCCATATGATCCAACCTGATGAACTCCTGGTGCTCACATTCTGCCTGTTCTTGGGGTCACCCCCTGCCCCTAAACTGCTGTTGGGCTAGGGGGATTTCATTTTTGTCAGGTTTTTCAAGTAAAAAGGAAATAAACACAAGGCTTCTCGTTTTGTCTCCTCTGAACCCCCTGGGACCAGGGTCAGAGAATGCGGGGCCTGGCGAGCCTTCTGATGAACCACTAAAGAATACAACATCTCAGCACAACCCTCCATACTCAGGTCAAATTATTTTACTGTTTTTGTTTTTCTTTTTTATGGTATTTGGGAAGCACTTACTATGTGCCAGGCACTGAACTAAGAACTAGGGTAACTGCAAGGTTGGACACAGTCTATGTCTCATATGGGGCTCGCATTCTTAATCCCCATTTTACAGATGAGGTAACTGAGGCACAGAGAAGTGAAGTGACTTGTCCAAGGTCACACGGCATACAAGTGTCAGAGCCAGGGTTAGAACCCAGGTCCTTCTGACTCACAGGCCCCTTGTTCTATCGCTGAAACAGCCTGGCCTAGTGGATAGAGCAGGTGCCTGGGAATCAGAAGGTCATGGGTTCTAATCCCAGCTCCACCACTTGTCTGCTGGGTGACCTTGGACAAGTCACTTCATTTCTCTGGGCCTTAGTTCCCTCATCTGTAAAATGGGCATTAAGACTGTGAGCCCCACATGGGCCGGGACTGTGTCCAACACAGTTATCTTGTATCTAACCCAGTGCTTACAGCAGTGCCTGGCATATAACAAGAACATAACAAATATCATAATTATTATTATCACTATCCATTAGGCCAATATTTATTGAGCACTTACTGTGTGCAGAGCACTATACTAAGTGCTTGGGGAGGTTCAGTACAACAGAGTTGGTAGACACCTTCACTGCCCACAAGGAGCTTACAATTCAAAGGTGGGAACAGATTTCTTCTTCTCCCAGTCCCTTCTACATCGCCCTGACTTGCTCCCTTTGTTCTTTCCCCCCCAGCCCCACAGCACTTACCTAAATAATTAAATATCTGTAATTTATTCATTTATATTAATGTCTTCCTCCCCTCCTCTAGATTGTAAGCTCATTATGGGTAGGGAATGTGTCTACTGTTGTATTGTACTCTCCCAAGTGCTTACTAGAGTGCTCTGCACATAGTAAGTGCTCAATAAATATGATTGAATGAATTAATGAATGCTAATATAAAATCAATGAATTACTGCTATATACATAAGGACTGAGGGTGGAGTGACTATTAAGTTCTTAAAGGTTATATATACAAGTGCCTAGGTGATGTAGAAGGAGGGAGAGACATGGAAAAGAGGGCTGAATTGGGAAAGTAACCTTTCCACTTTGACCATCCTTAAGTGTTCAAGTTTCTCTTTATGTATGTGTACATGGAATTGATCCTAATGGATTAGTATTATGATGATTAGTATTTTAGAGGTGAATTACTAAGAGATACATTAAGTAGCATGGAATATACACTTAAACTATAACTATTAATGGGAACCTAGTGGTAAAACCACGGGCCTAGCAGTCAGAAGACCTGAGTGCTAATCCCATTCTGCCACTTTTCTGCTATGTGACATTGGGCAAGTCTCTTAATGTCTCTGTGCTTCTGTAAAATGGGGATTTAATACCTGTTCTGCCTCCTACATAAACTGTGAGCCCCATGGGGGGCAGGGGTTGGGTCCAACCTAATTAACTGGTATCTACCTCAGCATTTAGAACAGTGCTTGTCACACAGTTAGCACTTAAATAAAATAATAACAAGAATAATAATACTTGTTGAGGCTAGAAATATAATACATTGGCGCTAACAATGGCTTTTGGGTAGATGCAACCAGAGTGCTGTGAAGACTTCTTAGAAGAGGATTTTGAATAATATAATAATAATAATAATGGCATTTATTAAGTGCTTACTATGTGCAAAGCACTGTTCTAAGAGCTGGGGAGGTTACAAGGTGATCAGGTTGTCCCACGGGGGGCTCATAGTCTTTATCCTCATTTTACGTATGAGGTCACTGAGGCACAGAGAAGTTAAGTGACTTGCCCAAAGTCACACAGATGACAACTGGTGGAGCCGGGATTTGAACCTATGACCGACTCCAAAGCCCGTGCTCTTTCCACTGGACCACGCTGCTCAGAAGGGTAGGGCACAGTGATGATGATGGGTGAAGTTTAAATTCAAAATTATACAGCATTAGCACTGGGCTTAATGGTACCCAAGAAATTGAATGAGTCAGTAGAATCATTTAAATAATGTCAGTGCAAAGTCTTTGTTGGATAGATAATTAGGAAAAACGTCTTTGGAAAAAACATTACGAAGGCAACAGGAATTCCAATGCAATTCCATTAAAGCTAAGGCACTGCAAAAATTTAATTTATGTGTTTCTAGTCTAAATTGATCACTCATGCGTGGCTGACTGGAACTGGACCAGAAACTGACTCAGCAGCATTTAACCTCACTCCTGTAGGGTAATGGAGGATTCTTTTTTAAAGTAACCTGCCAAGAAGAAGGTGTAAAAATAAATAAACCATGGATAATTGAGCTCTGGACACTCATCAAGGATACAGTGTACTCCATGAAAAGCCGTCTATTCCAGGATTTCCTTTGAAATTTATAACTGATGGGGAAATGTAGATTATAACCCATGCTGGGATAGAGATTCAAGAAGGCTTTGGAATGATCATAAACAAAAATTTAGGGCTAAGGAGCAAAAATAGAGATAGAAAGAAAAATTGTAAGCAGGGACTGTGACTTCTAACTCTATGACACTTTCCCAAGAGCTTATTAATAATAATAATAATAATAATAATGGCATTTGTTAAGCGCTTACTATGTGCAAAGCACTGTTCTAAGCGCTGGGGGGATACAAGGTGATCAGGTTGTCCCACGTGGGGCTCACAGTCGTCATCCCCATTTTACAGATGAGGTAACTGAGGCTCTGAGAAGTGACTTGCCCAAGGTCACACAGCAGACATGTGGCGGAGCCGGGATTCGAACCCATGACTTCTGACTCCAAAGCCCGGGCTCTTTCCACTGAGCCACGCTGCTTCTCATTGTCTTGCAATACTCACCTCTAGAGTGAAACTACATGATGCTTCATGGATCTCATTCTGAACTATCACTCAGCACATGTCTCTCCATTTTTCAAAACCTTGACCTGACTTCATGTGTCCTTTTGCCTTAAGCAAAACTCCTCAAAAGTGGTTTTGGACTTGGTTATAACAAGGCCATTGGTGGACTGTAGGGGGATTGGTGGACTGTAGGGGAAGAAAGTCAGACTGCGGAGGGTCAAGAGGAGAGTTGGGTAGTTATGTACTGTCACTCTCCTCCCTCTGGCTCCGGCTCTGTAAAATGATGATTCACTACCTGCTCTCCTTTCTATTTAGACTGTGAGTCCCATATAATAATAATAATAATAATAATAATAATAATAATGATAATAGCATTTGTTAAGTGCTTACTATGTGCAAAAGCACTGTTCTAAGCGCTGGGGAGGATACAAGGTAATCAGGTTGTCCCACGTGGGGCCCACAGTCTTAATCCCCATTTTACAGATGAGGTAACTGAGGCATAGAGAAGTTAAATGACTTGCCCAAAGTCACACAGCTGACTATTGGCAGAGGCAGGATTTGAACGCACGACCTCTGACTCCCAAGCCCGGGCTCTTTCCATTGAGCCACGCTGCTTTCTCGAGCTTCCACGCTGCTTCCAATATGGCTATTGGGTCTGACCTGATTAATGTGTAACTACCCCAGTGCTTAGAACAGTACTTGACACTAAGCACTTAGCAAATACCACAGTTATTACTATCATTATTCTTGACAAATACTATAATAATAATTTGTAGGCCCATCATTGGGAACATCAAAACCCCTTATAGCCAAGGCTCAAACTCAGTAACTCCTCTGTGATTCTTCAATGGGCTGTGGGTTCGTTCATTCATTCATTCAGTCGTATTATTGAGCGCTTACTGTGTGCACAGCACTTAATACAACAATAAGTAGACACATTCCCTGACCACAGTGGGCTTACAGTCTAGAGGGATCTCAGACATTTGCTGTCTACTCTATGTTTGTCCATGGGACAACAATAATAACAATAATAATAATGATAACTGTGGTACTTGTTAGATGCTTGCTATGTGCCAAGAAGTGGACTGAGCACTGATGTAGACACGATAATCAGGTCAAACACAGTTCTCTGTGGGGCTCATAGTCTAAGTGCGAAGAACAGGTATTTTATCCTCATATTATAGATGAGGAGACTGAGGTCAGAGACGTTTAGTCACACAGCAGAGAAGTGTCAGAGGCAGGATTAGAACCCAGGTCCAACTCCCAGACCTCAAGTCCTTGCACTGTGCTTCACGGCTTCTCAATACATGATACATAAAACTGGAGGCAGAATTTTGCCCCTGGGTTTTCTGAAATAATGAACTATATTCTTTCCTCTTGAACCAGTTTGGATAATGATATTAATATTTCTCTAATCCATTATTATTTCATTGGATTATAAACCCCCTGAGGGCAGACATGGTGTCTTTTATGTACTGTGTATTATACCTCCTGGGTAGTGCACTGTCCTGCACATATAAGGTTGATTTACTAATTTAGATTGATTTACTGATGTTGGCCATTTTTCAATGAACTTCATACTGCATGTTATACATGGACTTCATAGACATTTAAACAAACTCTAACTGAACCTTGAATTATTTTTCTGTTTTCTATTTTACATTCATAGGTCCAGAAAGTGAGAAAACCTGGTTGAGAGTTCATTAACAAGAAAAAGGTTTAATAGGGGGTCATTATAACAATCAGGACCTACTTTCTTCCTATTTGTTTTTGTCAATTATGTCCTCTATGTCATTCAAGCCCAACAAGCAGCCAAAATTTCAAAAAAAGAAAAAAAAAAGAAAGAAAATTGAACAGTCAAAGAACACTCTTTTGAAAAGAGACAAAAGATCTGGGAGGGAGGATAATGGCTTTGGGGTTCAGAGAAATAGTAGTGATATAAAAAGTTTCCCTTTAAAGCAACAGGTTGAACTATTCTCCCAACTCTGTCGTGTCGGAAAACTACCTACCAAAAACTCTGCTGTGACCTGAGAGAAATAAATGATTTCTTTCCCTGTAGCTAGAAATATAGCAAGGAAGTCAAAGGTTTGACCAGCAAAAGAAGAAGTGTGTCTAGTGGATGGAGCATGGGACTGGGAGTTAGAAGGACCTTGGTTCTAATCCCAGCTCCGCCACTTAGCTGTAAGACCTTGGGCAAGTAACTTAACTTCATTCATTCATTCAGTCGTATTTATTGAGCGCTTACTGTGTGCAGAGCACTGTACTAAGCGATCGGGAAGTACAAGTTGGCAACATATAGAGATGGTCCCTACCCAACAGTGGGCTCACAGTTTAGAAACAGGCTCACAGTCTAGAAGGAACTTCTCTGTTCTTCAGTTTGTTCATCTGTAAAATGGAGATTAAAACTCTGAGACCCTTGTGGGTTGTAGATTGTGACCGACCTGATTACCTTGTACCTACCTCTGTGCTTAGAACATCTCCCAGTGCATAGTAGACACTTAACAAATACCATCCAAAATAAAAAATAAAACAATTAAAATCACAACTGGCTTGAGAAGAAGCATTTTACAGTCAAGAGGGGAACTACTAGTGGAGCAGAAATGGTGGCCAGACCAAGCTCACCCTGGGGCATGAAGTAAAGGAAAAATTTTCCCGGGAAAATTGTTTATACATGTGTTAAAGCTTCACCTGCAATGCTGTTCTCACTAGGACTAGCAGGTAGCAGTGTGGCCCAGTGGATAGAGTATGGGCCTGGGAATCAGAAGGATCTGGGTTCTAATCCCGGCTCCACCACTTGTCTGCTTTGAGACCTTGGGCAAGTCACTTAACTTCTCTGTGCCTCAGTTACCTCATCTGTAAAAAGGGATTGTAACTGTGAGCCCCGTGCAGGACATGGACTGTGTTCAACCTAAATAGCTTGTATCTTCCCCAGTACTTCAGTACAGTGCCTGGCACATAGTAAGCACTTAAATACCATGAAAAAAGGTCAAGCTATTCAGCAATGATCCTGACAAACGGGTTCACTATTAAGCTGGCCGTGCCTGACCTGCTCACATTAGAAAAAAACATTTGTGTTGACAGTTTCTCTGATGATCACTTCAGGAGTAAAAGAATAACTTCTGGAGTAATCAATCCTACCCCAGTTAAAAGCAGCATGGCCTTGTGGAAATAGAATGAGCTTGGGAATCAAAAGACCTGGATTCTTTCCTTGCCCCACCACATGCCTGCTGTGTAACTGTGGGCAAGTCATTCACTTCACTTCTCTGTGCCTCAGTTTCATCATTGTGAAATTGTTATTCCCCTTTTAGACTGTGAGCCCACTGTTGAGTAGGGACTGTCTCTATATGTTGCCAACTTGTACTTTCCAAGCGCTTAGTACAGTGCTCTGCACACAGTAAGCACTCAATAAATACGATTGATTGATTGATTGATTCAATACCTGTTCTTCTTTCTACTTAGACTGTGTCCAACCTGATTAATTTAAATTAACCCCAATGCTTAGAGCATTTTTTGACACTTCAGTAAAGCAAGCACTTAATACCATTAAAAAAAAACAAAAATCCCCCTCACATGGCCTGAAGTAACTGAAAAGTGGAATCCACAGTATATACGTGGACAAAGGTCTTACCACTCTAACTCCTGTGTCATCTTAAAATTACATTACCATTTTCTCTCAGTACTATGAAGACCATTACCCCACTATAAAAGAAAAAATAATGATCTCCTGAAATTCCATAGATTCTTCTTTGCATGTCAAGGGGAAGAGGATTTTTCTTTCATAAAATCCTTTCTTTTTTCCATTTGTACAAAGTATTAAAATTTACTTTAGGAAAAATAATTTAGAAATATTTTGAAAGCACACATGCTGAAAGCACACATGCTGTCTATATATTCTTTAAATCTTGGTGTCAAAAAACATTATATACATTGTTAAATTATTTAAGTCCTTGCCAGGAGGATATAAGATTTGCATATCAAACCTGTCTTCTACTGAAAGAAGAATAAAATCAAGGTAATTTCGCTCAATATGTCTGAAAGGTTCGTTCAGCTCATGATCTGTGTTTCTTGATGCTTCTCTCCCTTTCTTAAAACGGGATAACGTTCATCTGAATTACTGTGGCTGCAAATTGGCATTTGATGAGTAGAACTGTAAAATTACCACATTCTCTAATTACACACAAGGGCAAGTGTTCGTTAAATTTTACTTAACAAAATGACTGAGATATATTTTACAGGGTGGCAAATGGATAACATACCTATAAAGCAATTTCTAGTAATTATTATTTTATCAGAAAAAAAATTAAAGACTTTCTATCCAAAATGGGAGGCCTACCAGATTTTTCCCAATTCTCTAGCCTCAAAGGAGCCTCCCTACTTATTAATAAATATTGTGTAGGCTTATTAATACTTTAAAACAGGTTTTGTTTGCACATTTAGCCTGCTTATCTGGATATGTTTTTTCATTCTTTTTAAGTATTTGTTAAGTGCTTATTTTGTGCTGATGATAAGGAGTTTATGTTTGATGGCGTAGATTGATGGGCAGTCATAGGATGTTTCTGAGGAGTGGGGAGACATGTACTGAACTTTTTTTTTTTTAGACCAAGGATCTGGGCAACAGAGTGAAGTATGGACTGGAGCAGAGAGAGACAGACAGAGAGGTCAACAGGGAGGCTAAAACTTTAATCAAGGCAGGACAGGATAAATTATTTCATCAGCATAGAAGTAGTTTGGATGGGGAGAAAAGGTTGGATTTTAGCGACTCTGTGAAGGTAAAACCAACAGGATTTGGTGACAGATTGACTATGTGGGTTAAAAGAGAGAGACTAAATGGGGACAATGCAAGGTTCAGGGATTTTGAGATATAGAGGATAGTGGTATTGTCCACAGTGATGGGAAAGTCCAAAGGAGGACAGGATTTGGGTGTGAAGATGAGTTCTGTTTGGACACGTTAAGTTTAAGGTGTCAGTGGGAAATTCAAGTAGAGATGTTCTGAAGGGAGGAGGAAATGTGAGACTAGAGAAGGAGAGTGGTCATAGCCGGAGTGTTAGACTTGGGAATCAGACACATAGAGATGGTAGTTGAAACCATGGGAGTGAATGAGTTCTCAAGTGAATGGTATAGATGGAGAAGAGAAGGGAATCCTTAACTGAGCCTTGAGGGACCCTCACAGTTAGAAGGTGGAAGGCTGAGAATAAGCAGCCAGAGAAATAGAGGGATAACCAGCAGAGCATAATGTCAAAGTTGGATATTGTTTCAAGGAGAAGGAGGTGGCCCACAGTGTCAAAGGCAGCAGAAAGGTCAAGGAGGATTAGGATGGAGTTGAAGCCATTGGATTTGGCAAGAAGGAGATCATTGGTGACCTTAATGGGGTCTGTTTTTGAAGAGTGAAGGGAATGGAAGCCAGATTGGAGGGGGTCAATGAGAGAACTGGAGAAGATGAAGTAAAGGTAGTGGGTGTAGACAACTTATTCAAAGAGTTTGAAGAGGATTGGTAGGATGAAAATGGAGCAATAACTGCAGGGTGCCATGGGGGATCAAGGAAGAGGGTTTTTAAGATAATGAATACTTGAGTATATTTATCAATCAATCATATTTATTCAGAACTTATTGTGTTCAGAGCACTGTACTTAGCTTGAAAGAGTACAATATAGCACAGAGTTGACAGACACAGTCCCTGTTCACAGTGATCTTATAGTCTAGAGGGGAAGACTGACATTAATTTAAATAAATGAATTATGGATATGAACATAAGTGCTGTGGGGCTGAGGGAGAGGTGACTATAGGGCGCAAATCAAGTACAAAGGTGATTTTAATTTTTCAATAGCTAATATTATCAAATTTAATAAATATATTTATAGTTTCATGATGTAATAATATAAAATCAATGTGTATTAATATTTATTATCAAACATTGACTTTTTAAGAGATATTTATATTTGAAATCAGTGGGGAAGAAGACATTGGAAAGTGAATGAAGATAGTGGTCAGGGAGGGGACAAGTATTTTGACAAGATGCAAAGGGATGTGGTCAGAGATGCAGATGGAGAGGGTGAGATTTTGAGAAGACGCAGGAGATCTTCCTTTGAGGTGTTGCTGGAAAAGTTGGGAGAGTTGAAGTATGGGAGGGAGGGACTAGAGAGGAAAAGGGGAAGCCACTTACCATCTGATAGACATTTTCTGTGGGCCAGCATTGAAGAAATACCCCATAGTTTCAAAGATATTTCATTATAGCTGTCTCCTAAGATGTTGAGGGCAATAGAGAGTACATGACTATTGACCTCAACATCTTAGGAGATAGCTATACTCCCAAGTACAATACTCTACACACAGTAGCCATTCAATACTATTGATGAAGTGATTCAAGAAGAAAGGCAAACCAAACTGTAGAAATTATCATATTTTATTCACTGCTCCCAACATAATAGCCAGCATCTTGAGCCACTATTGAAGATCATCTTTAACCATGTGTTTCTAGAAACATGATTTGTCTGTAGACCTTAGATGTCCCTATAATTTTCTCTCTGTGTTTTTTTCCTTATTTCTTCTCAACCCCACCTTCTTTCTCTCATCGTCTTGACCCTTTTCTTCTTCTGTTTCTTTCTCCATCCCTCTATGCCTGCTTCTCCTTTTCTACCCTTCCTTTCCCTCAATAAAGCAGCACATCAAAAGTGACATTGGATGCTGAGTAGATTTACAGAAAGACTTTCATCCTACATTTGTAAACCTTTCAGAACTAGTCAAGAAGTAGAGTGGCCTAATGGAAAGAGCATGCGCCTGAGAGTCAGAGGACCTGCATTCTAATTATTCATTTATTGAGTGCTTACTTTGTGCAGAGCACTGTACTAAGTGCTTGGAAAGTACAATAAAGCAATAGAGACAATACCTGTCCAAAATGGGCTCACAGACTAGAAGCAGGAGACAGGTCTGCACTCAACTTCTTTGGGCTTCAGTTACCTCATCTGTATAATCAGGATTAAGGCAGTGAGGTCTATGTAGGACATGGACTGTGTCAAAACCAATTATCTTGTATCTGTTTCGCCTCTTACTACAGTGTCTGGCATATAATAAGTGCTTAAATACCATAAAAATATATTTGCCACCACTAGCACACTGTGGCTCTGGTATCTACTAAACATATGTTGCTGTGGTGAAAATTCTGCCAAGAATTTAAAGCTTTTCCATGAAGAAGACCTGATCATCAGAGTTTAAGGATCCTTATCTGATCTATTCCCCATCACAATAAGAGTAAATCAGGGTCTGCATTGGTAACATAAAACTTTCAGGTGTATTTCACTTCACAACCAACCCTGAGGAAACTATAGGGAATTTGGGACTAAGGTCACATCCAATTCAGCAGGCTAAAATCATTGTTGAAAGTCCTTGAATCTGTCATCCAGGAGCTGATGACTATGCTCTGGGAATACACATTGAAGAAGACATATAAATGATAATAAACCTCTTTGCAGAATCAGCAGATTGTTATAGGCTTGCAGAAAGTCAAAAGGTAACTTCATTCTTTATAAGAATGAAGCTGTGAAGCAACCTGCACTGGAGAAAAGCTTCTGACCATCTCAAATATTTTCATAATAATAATTAATTATGGAATTTTCTAAGGGCTCCATTATGTGCTAAGTACTATATTAAGTGCTGGGGCAGATACAACATAATCAGGCTGGACACAGTCCATGTCCCATAAGGGACTCACAGTCTGTGTGAGAGGGAATAGGATGTAACCGTCATTTTACAGATGAGGACATGGGTTCTAATCCTATCTCTGCCACTTGCCGGCTGTGTGACCTTGGGCAAGTCACTTAACTTCTTTGTGTCTCAGTTACCTCATCTGTAAAACGGGGATTAAGACTGTGAGTTCCATGTGGGGCAGGGACTGGGTCCAACCTGATTAGCTTGTATCTACCCCAGTGCTTAGAACAGTGTTTGACACATAGTAAGTGCTTAACAAATATCATCATCATTATTATTATTACTATGAGGAAACTGAGGCACAGAGAAGTTAAGTGACATGTCTAAGGTCTCAAAGCAGAAAAACAGTGGAGCTGGCATAAGAACCCAGGCTTCTTAAGTGAAACAGAACTGATGAGAACTGTCACTGAACTCTGTTCCTGGAGCAGTCCATGTCCGGGGATGCAGTGATGAATTTTGTGGTGAGAGCTCCCTTCCTGTTCACACTGAGGTTCTAAAATAGGTTCTTTGCTTCAAAAAAGTCACCATGATATGATTGCCTATATTGCAGGGTCTTAGCTAGATATTGATATCCATAGATATAGATATTGATATCTATATTGAGCTAGATATTGATATCTATATATAGAGATATCTAGATATAGATGTCCTTAGCTAGATACGGAGTCATTTTGATGTATCATTATCTACTCTTGGAAACACTGCTGCTATTGACCGTGAGAGTTGGTTTGTGTAAAGTACTACTGTAGCACTCAACATCAAAGCTAGTTGCAGTAACCATTAATCACTCACATCTTGCTGCCAAACAATGATATAATCAGAGATTCCATTAGTAAAACCTGGAATTCATCCATCTATGTCCTATTTCTATTCTATAGGTGAAAGGTGGTATTGGTGAATTTGAACTGTGTTAATATAATCCTGAATAAGGGGTTGATCACTGCAATTCATTCAATCATGCTTAATGAGTGCAGAATACCATACTAAGCGCTTGGGAGAGTACAATTTAACAATAAGCAGATACATTCCCTGCCTCCCCCTGCTTGTTGTGACAAGCTTACAGTCTAAAAGGGGAGATAGACTTTAATATAAATATATTACAGATAAGTACATAAAATCTGTGGGTATAAGAGGGGGGAAGAACAAAGGGAGCAAGTCAGAGAAACGCAGGAGGGAGTCAGAGAAGAGGAAATGGGGGCCTAGTCAGGAAAGGCCTCTTGGAGGAGATGTGCCTTTAATAAGACTTTGAATAGGGGGAGAGTGGTTGTCAGTCAGATTTGAGGAGGGAGGGCATTCCAGTGAGCTCTTTTCTTTATGCACCAAAGTTTCCCCTGGAGCCAGCTTGTCAACTGTTGGAACTGTTGCTCTGAATCTATCCAAATCCTTGAGGTGTTAGACTTTCTTCCTAACGATTTTTCATTGAAGGGCATGTGAGCTGCTACTGGTGGGTAGCACTCTGTTTTAGAAGTAGGCATATGTTCATCAAGCAGTCACAAATGCCTTTGGGAAAATACAGCAGCCCCTGAGACAGGCAGGCGACTGACTGCAAGGCATTGTTGTGAAGAGGGAAGAACTCTCCACAAGACAGTGTTTCTAGAGCCTTCTTTCTTATATAGCAGTTGAGAGTGTGTGTCAGGCACCGTGCTAAGCTCTGGGCTAGGTACAAGCTAATGAACTTAGAGTCCATGACCCACATGGGGCTCGCAATCTTAATGCCCATTTCTACAGATGCAGTAACTGAGGCAGAGAGAAGTTAAGTGGCTTGACCAAGGTCACACAACAGACAAGTGGCATAAAGTCTTCTTCTTTAAAGTGTTATTTCACCTCTGGTGATATCATATGTCTAGACCTAGCTACAGCATGCACAGTTGGGGTCACAATTTTCTCTGTACAGCTGGTCTTTTAACTTTCTACTAAGTCCTTTCTTTGTCTTCCTGTTGGTCCAGTGGAAAGAGCACTACTCTAAGAATAAGCAGCAACTAGCAGGTTCCAATTAATCCATCAAACAAAGGTATTTATTCGTTGAGCACTTACTCTGTACAGAGCACTGTACTAAGAGCTTGGGAGAGTGCAGTAAAACAGAGTGGGTAGATATATGCCCAGATCATAAGGAGCACCAGGTAGACATATGAAGCAAGAATGTTGAAAATTAGCTGGCCGATGTAGGTGTCAAAGATGGTGACAGCAAACAAGGACGCCGTCTTCTGGGAAAGGGCACAGAAGGGCATTCTGGCACAGCATTGGCAATTTGCTGTGGTCACTTCTGCTGTAAATGGATCCTGCCTCTCAAAAGAAAAAGACTGCATTCACTGTTCTGCATCTCTACCAACCACTGCCCTCTGTGCCCTGCTAGGCAAGTGACAGGCAGGGAAGAGAGGGAGCAAATGGCCTGACACAAAACAGCTGTATTGTAATCAAATCCTGTATGTAAGATTCTCATTCAAAAGGAAACTATTGTCCAATAATGTCTTCTAATAATAATAACAATTGCTATGGTATTTGCTAAGCACTTAGTATGTGCCAGGCACTGCACTAAGCATTGGGGTGGACATCAACAGATCGGGTTGAACACAGTCCGTGTCCCACATAGGGCTCACAGTCTTATTCCCCATTTTACAGATGAGTTAACTGAGGCACAGAGAAGTTAACTGACTTGCCCAAAGTCACACAGCAGACAAGTGGCAGAGCCAAGATTAGAAACCATGACCTTCTGGCTCGCAGGCCCATGCTCTATCCATTACATCATGCTTCCCTCCTGTTTTTAGATGCCTGGAAAATGCTGATAATAATAATAATAATGGCATTTATTAAGTGCTTACTATGTGCAAAGCACTGTTCTAAGCGCTGGGGAGGATACAAGGTGATCAGGTTGGCCCATGTAGGGCTCACAGTCTTAATCCCCATTTTACAGATGAGGTAACTGAGGCACAGAGAAGTGAAGTGACTTGCCCAAAGCCACACAGCTGACAATTGGCAGAGCCAGGATTTGATGCCATGACCACTGACTCCCAAGCCCGTGCTCTTTCCACTAAACCACGCTGCTTCTCATAATGATGATAATGTCATATCTCTACTCTGTCAGTTAAGAAGCATTAATAACTATTTACAGATTTCACCTAAACACTGACTTGGGTTTTACAGCTGATTGATGATGAACTGTGAAATTTGAAGCTGGAAAGGTAAAATGGCTTGGGATAAACCAGGTAACTGTTGTCTCTATAAGAAAGAAACACTTATTGGGATGGTTGGGTTTGTTCTCCAGGCCCCTGAAGAGCCCCCCAATTCCTCAGAATCTGAGCCTTTCCAGCAAAATCTGTTCACAATACCACCAATCTCCCCAACCCAGTAGCTTGCAACTTTACTGCATTTAGTACAGAGCAAGCAGTTTGTACAGTGCTCTTCATACTGTCAGCACTTACTAAATACTACTGAAGAAATACTGTCATCTTTTCTAATTCAGAGATCCACCACCACCTAACAATGCCTATCCTGACTTACACCCTCATTCTTTCCCACCTAGATTACTGTAACAGCTTCCTTACTGGCTCTGCCTACAGCTCCAACCTTTTCCAGATTAACTGGAATTCAGCTGTGCAGGTTGGTTTGTAGCACTCAATGTGACATATCACACCTCTCTTCAAAAACTTCATAAGTTAACCATTTTTTTCCACATAAAATAAGAATGCCTAACCACCAGTTTAAGACATTGCAACAGATGCTTCCACTAGTTATTGCCTCATATTTCACTTTTTCCGCTCTTGTTATTTGTCCTTCCCAAACTACCTTAAGTGTACTTAATGGCTACTCCCTCAATCATATTGGAAACTCACTGTGTGCAAGACACTTAGCTAAGCACATGAGAATTAGAAGCTATGATTCCTACCCTTAAGGAGCTTCAATCTAGTGGGGAGTTAGTGCAGGTGAGTTAGTACTTGCAGAGTAAGATGATATGTACTGAAGTGCAACAGCCGTGTCTACGTGCAGAGCTGCTGAAGTACTGAGGTGGTAGTGGGGGAATAATGACTGGGTAGAAGAAAAAATAGTAGGGGAAGGCATCCTGGAAGAAGTATGATTTGGGAGGACTTTTTAGATGGGGAGATTGGTGGTGTGAAGGATTTGAAGGGGAAGGGATTTCCAGATGGGAGGCTGAATGAGAAAGATAGGAGAATAATAATAAATAATAATAATGGCATTTATTGAGCGCTTACTATGTGCAGAGCACTGTTCTAAGTGCTGGGGAGTTTACAAGGTGATCAAGTTGTCCCATGTGGGGCTCCCAGTCTTCATCCCCATTTTACAGATGAGGTAACTGAGGCCCAGAGAAGTTAAGTGACTTGCCCAAAGTCACACAGCTGACGAGTGACGGAGCCGGGATTTGAACCCATGACCTCTGACTCCAAAGCCCGGGCTCTTTCCACTGAGCCACGCAGCTTCTCAACGCATTGCTCATGCCTTTTCTCCTTCATAGACTGCCCTCCCACTCCAAATCCATATTTCTCCCCAAATCCCAGCCTTTCTAAAAAAATTTCAGATGCATTTCCTAAATAATCCCCCACTTTGCAAGCTATATCACCTAACCAGCTGCCTTAGTCCTTGTGGGTAGGCCAATTTACTGTCTATATATCTGTTTACTCATTAGTCTCCATGCTCTTACTCTTTTGCCTCCTGTATACATGCCAATTATATCCTCCATTAGATTATAAACTCCCAAAGGGTAGAAGACACATCTTTTATCTCATTATATGTTTCCAAGAACCTAGTTCTGTACTCTGCACCCAGTAGGTGCACAAGAGATGATTAATCACTCATAGAAGCAAAAACTGCAGAGTGTTGGCAGCAATAGCCATTGTAATAGCCATAGTTGCAGGGAATATATCTATCGACTTAATTGTATTGTACTTTACCAAACGAATAGCATACTGCTCTGCATACAGTACACACTCAATAAATACCACTGATTGATTGTTTCATCTGTTCCAGCTGTGGCTGCTCTAATAATAAATACTATCATCATTATTATTATTAAGCACTTACTATGTGCAAAGCACTGTTCTAAGCGCTGGGGAGGTTACAGGGTGATCAGGTTGTCCCATGGGGGGCTCACAGTCTTAATCCCCATTTTCCAGATGAGGTAACCGAGGCACAGAGGAGTGAAGTGACTTGCACAAAGTCACACAGCTGACAATTGGCGGAGCCGGGATTTGAACCCATGACCTCTGACTCTAAAGCCCATGTGCTTTCCACTGAGCCACACTGCTTCCCATATGCAACTTCTTAGTGTACATGTGTGAGAGCTAGGTGTGTGTGACGTGGGGAAAAGCTGAACCTTGAAGGGCTGTCTGGGAGGTAAAGAGAGAGTACTGTGGGTTGGGGAGGTGCATCAGATGAAATCATGAGCCATACAGACTCCATTTTCACATTAGAGATGAAAATCAAGATCCTAATTCATCTTATTCAGTACTGTCTCCAACCTTTCTGTCAGCAAACCACATTTACTCTCATTCATTCATTCATTCAATTGTATTTATTGAGCACTTGGTCTGTGCAGAGCACTGTACTAAGCAGGAATTGGGTTTCCCTATCCTAGAGCTATTGGCCCAGCCATTAGCAAATCCCAAAGTCACTCATAAAGGCTATTGGTTCTGATGAAGGCCTGTGTTAGTGTGTCCTCACTCCCATTAGTACTAAGCTATGAAATGTACTCAGCGACTAAAATATTAGACCAGCCCTTCAATTTTTTTGGGCAAAACAGTCTTTGCACGCTTCATTTACCTGTGTCCTGGCAACACCTTTTAAAAATAAATAGTGTAGCATCTAGTCAAAATGTTTATTTAAAAAATTGAGTCCTTCACTTAGCCAATAAATAGCACTTCACCAGTGTGCCCGGTTTGACTTTTCCCAGACCCCTTCTTTAGTTTTAGCTCAAATGGAATCCATCTGCTTAGGAACCTACTGGCTACTCTTCCATTCATACCTAATTTGCTGTGTGGCTGTAACTATCATAAAGACAGTCATGCATGAGATTAAATGGGGTTTATGAAATAAGAACGTCACTTGTTTAATTTGTTTTAAGTAATTCACTTCTGATGCATTTAACATCATCATTATGTTAATACCAATACTCCTGCCCCTACCACAGTGTCACGAAGTGCTCTGCTTTATCTTGCACCAAGGTCACCTTCTTTCACCTCTGTTAATCCCAAAACACCAGGCAATAAAAAACCTGCTGTCAAAAGCTGCAACTGAACAGATTTATAGTCGTTTATAAACTGATGGCCTAATGAAATTAAATTGCTTGGCCACCTCCAGTTGGGGACAGTCTCAGCAAGGAGAGGGAAAGTCTAAAATGGTGATCTCTTTTCTTTCTGAAAATTCTTGATGAGGGAATGGTTTTGCCATTGGAACATTTAAGCGGGCTTGCTGAAGAACAGATATCCAAGTGGAGCTATCCACCAATAAACTAGATTCAAGATTCCAGATGAGGTGAAACTGTGATTGCAAACTACTTTATAAATACAAATTGCTAGCTACAGGAATAATAAATGTAATAAGGATTTATTTACATTAGAGCCAGAAAACAAGACAGGGAAACATGCTAAATAAAGAATATAACTGTGAGTTAGAGAAAGATGGGATTTTAAGTGGAGGTTACTGCTTGATATCTGTTTAAACAGGAGCTAAAATTACCTCACAAGAGACCACAGACTTCTCATTCCTCATTCTTAGGAAAAATTACAGGCTGGGTTAACCAGGAAGAACAAAGCCCTGATATTGAGAATTCCTGTGGCATTTCTCTGAGTAAAGAGTCATTTGAAAGACTCACTTTTCCAATGTTTTTCATTTAAAACATCTCTTGTTTATCTCTTTAACAACCCAAAGATTTTGATGGACCAACCTCAAAAGGAAAAGGAAACTTTTTCAATTGCTCCGACCAAAGAAAATCATGGCATTCAAATCATTAGAAACTTTAGCCCTATGCAAAATCACTGCCTCATAAAAGGAACTGGAGTAAGACAATTTTAGAATACAAACTTCTTAAAGGAGGATTGCATTCTTTTTTATTCTACATAGAGAGCTAGTGCATTTTTAGGGCTCAGCATATCAACAGCCTAAATTTAAGGGTAGAAGTAACTTTCTTTGTCCACCTGTTCACGTTCTGAAGTTGAGTATTGGAAACATACTTTGCTGCTCCACTTTCATCTGTCACTCCCATTAGGAGCAGAGGTAGGAAGGAATGGGCAGGGAACGTGTCTGCTCATTTCTTCGTACTATACTCAGTACACAAAGTAAGCACTCAACGAATACCACTTATTGATTGATTTGATTAATTGAAGATAATAGTAGCAGGAAAGGAGGAAAGATAGGGAAGACTAAAGGCAAAAAGGGGAATGGAAACTTCTCACTGTGCCTCGATCTCACCACTGACCTCAGCCCATACCCTACCTCTGGCATGGAACACCCTCCCTCCTCAAATCCACCAAACAATAACTCTTCCCCCCTTCAAAGCCCTACTGAAGGCACACCTCCTCCAAGAGGCCTTCCATACTAAGTCCCCCTTTTCCTCAATTCCCCCTCCCTTCCGCATCACGTCTACAAGCTCTTCCCCCCACCCCACAACATTTATGCACATATGTATATATCTATAATTCTATTTATTTATTTTGATGTCTGTTTACTTGTTTTGATGTCTGTCTCCCCCACCCACCGAAGACTGTAAGCCTTTTGTGGGCAGGGATTGTCTCTATTGCTGAACTGTACTTTCCAAGTGCTTAGTACAGTGCTTGGCAAACAGTAAGTGCTCAATTCATTCAATCGTGTTTATTGAGCGCATACTGTGTGCAGAGCACTGTACTAAGCGCTTGGGAAGTAAAAGTTGGCAACATATAGAGACGGTCCCTACCCAACAGCAGGCTCACAGTCTAGAAGGGGGAGACAGACAACAAAACAAAACATATTAACAAAATAAAATAAATAGAATAGTAAATATGTACAAGTAAAATAGAGTAATAAATCTGTAAAAACATATACAGGTGCTGTGGGGAGGGGAAAGAGGCAGGGCGGGGGGATGGGGAGGGGGAGGAGGGGCAGAGAAAGGGGGGGCTCAGTCTGGGAAGGCCTCCTGGAGGAGGTGAGCTCTCAGTAGGGCTTGGAAGGGAGGAAGAGAGCTAGCTTGGCGGATGTGCAGAAGGAGAGCATTCCAGGCCAGGGGGAGGACGTGGGGCGGGGGTCGACGGCAGGACAGGCGAGAATGAGGCACAGTGTGGAAATGCCATCGAATGAAGAGAAACAGTGGAGAACTGAAGAAAGATAAAAAGACCAAGCAGATTATGTGTGAAGATACAATAGAAACAACAAAAAAAAATGGCTCAAATAGGACTTGAGTTTATATAAAAGACAAAAAGTGAAAAATGTAAACTAGTAGAATCAAGAAATCCCCTTCTAGACTGTGAGCCCATTGTTGGGTAGGGACTGTTTCTATATGTTGCCAGTTTTTACTTTTCAAGCGCATAGTACAGTGCTCTGCACACAGTAAGTGCTCGATAAATACGATTGAATGAATGAATGAATGAATGAATGAAAAACAGCCAGTCTCCTTCACAGGTCTCCTTTAGTTCTAACTACTGATGACACCTTAACCAGAAATAAAATAAAACACCACGTAGCCTGTTTGGCTTTACACAGACACTACTAGACACCATATTCAATTGATATTAGAGTAAGACATCATTCATAACTATTCCTAATTTATTCTTCAACTTAGTCTTGAAGAATTGCTGAAACAATAGCCTTTGCCTTTTTGTATCTCTCAGCATGAGAAGGAGCACGATGGAGTGGATAGAGCATGAGCCTGGGATTCAGAAGGTCATGGGTTCTAACCCCAGTTCTGCCACTTGTCTCCTGTGTGACTTTGGACAAGTCGCTTCACTTCTCTGTACCTCAGTTACCTCATCTGTAAAATGGGGATTGAGACTGTGAGCCCCACATGGGACAGGAACTCGATTTGCTTGTACCCACCCCAGTGCTTAGTACAGTGCCTGGCTCATAGTAAGTGCTTAATGAATACCATCATTCATTCAATTTCACTGTTTGTCATAATTAGTCTAGACTAAAATTTATCTGTAATTTATTTTAATGTTTACCTCCCCCTATATGCCATATGCTCTTTGTGGGCAAGAAACGTGTCTACCAATTCAGTTGCATTGTGCTTTCCCAAGTGCTTAGTACAGTGCTCTACACACAGTAAGTGCTCAATGAATACCATTGATTGATTGATTAGTCCACTCTCCACCTATATATGAATCACTGGGACTAAAACCTAAAGAGACTATGGGTGACATTCAATTTTGCTTTCTCAACATTTAAAATTCACATTCCTGAATCGAGGAGATGGAGTGCCATTTAAATTAGATGAGCTTCAAAATAAATTAATCAGTGGTATTGAGTGCTTATTGAGTACAGAGCACTGTTCTAAGCAGTTGAGAAAATGCAATACAAAAGATAAGTCAAGATCCCTGCCTATACGGAGCTTACAGTATATAAGGGAGACATACATTGAAATAAATGACAGATAGGGGAAGTACTGGAGTATAAAGGTAATGGACTGTTAGTGTACATTACTACATTACATTAAATTACCATTAGTGTTGTGGCCCTGAGGTGACTATCAAAGTGCTTTAATGGGTACAGAGCCAAGAGCATAGTTGACACAGAGGGGTCAGTGGATGAGGGAAATGAGGGCTTAATTAAGGAAGGCCTCTTGGAGGAGATGTGATTTAGGATGGTTTTGAAGGTGAGGAGAGTGGTGATCTGTCAGATATAAAGGACAGGGGAATTCCAGGCCAGAGGGACAAGGGATTAGTGCTGGGATAGATGAGATTGAGATACAGAGAATAACTTTGGGTTGTAGGACCAAAATGTGCAGATTGAGTTGTAGTAGGAAATCAGGGATATAAGGTAGGTGGGAGAGAAATGACTGAGTGCCTCAAAGCTGACGGTAAGGAATTTCTGTTTAAGGCAGAGGTGGATGGACCACAACTGGAGGTTTTTGAGGAGTGAGGAGATATTCAAAAGGTACAATATTTTGCTAGAAAAAATGAAATTTGTGGGGGCAGTTTATCAGCTTTAGTTTATAATTTTGCTTCATTATTTTTAGGTCAGAGTTTTTTTCCTTCTTCTTTGGATTTGAAGGGGATATAAAGCCTGGTCTGGATAATAACAATTTTTATGACTTGAGAACTAGGATTAGAGTATTATTCTTGTAGACTGGGAAATTGGTATATTCTTCCAGAAATTGGTTCTTTTCCACCCCAAGAGCTTAGGATTTCTCAGAAAATCAATTGTAAACCACTGAACTATTTGTAACAAGAATCTTAGGCTATTAACTCCCTATGAATACTGAGAAATGTTTCATTAGAAGGGGATGTCTCTGTGTAAATTATTAGCAATCTGAGAACAAAAATGTTAGACCTAATGAGTCATGTTAACATTTAGTTGTGAACAAGAGGTCAAGTTAAATTTTCCTTTTGACCAAATACCCCTAGATTTTAGGCAGTACTCTCCTTATGACCTTGTGTTTCTGTCCTGTTCTCCCTACTATTTAAGAAATGAGCCCCATGCAGGACAGGGACTGTGTGCGACCCAATTGATTTATATCTCCCCCAGTGCTTAGAATGGTGTTTGACACACAGCAAACACTTAACAGGGGACATGTCTGCTAATTCTGTACTCTCCCAAGCACTTAGTATAGTGCTCTCCACATAGAGCGCTCAGTATGATTGACAGATTGACCATGCTTCATTCCATGTTATCCAAAAATCCTAACAGATATTTTGCCTCTCCTTTCATGACACTGAACAAGTTTAGTAGTGTATAAGAATGAATGTATTGGAGGAGCAGTATGGTCTAGTGGAAAAGAGCAATCAATCAATCAGTGGTATTTACTGAGTTCACAGGCACTCAATTTATTTTATAGCACAGTCCTGGGAATCAGAGAACCTGTGTTCTAATCTCTGCTCTGCAGGTTGTCTGCTGTGTGGCCTTAGGCAGGTCACTTAATTTTTTAAAAAAATATGTTTTAAGCATTTACTATGTGCCAGGTACTGTACTAAGCAATGGGGCAGATACAAGCTGATCATGTTGGACCCAGTCCATGTTCCACATGGGGCTCACAGTCTTAAACCCCATTTTAAAGATGAGGTACCTGATGTTCAGAGGTGTTAAATGATTTGCCCAAGGTCACACAGCAGACAAGTGGCAGAGTCAGGATTAGAACACAGGTCTTCTGACTCCTAAGCTCATGATCTTTCCACTAAGCCAGGCTAAGCTATTGGCTTAGTGAGTGCTTCTCTGTGCCTCGGTTTCCTCACCTGAAAAATGGGATTTCAATACCTGCTCTCCACATGTGGGACAGGGACTGTGTCTGAACTGATTATTTTGTATCTACCCCGGTACTTGGAACAGTGCTTGGAATATAGTAAGTGGTTAAAGAATACCATAATTAATAATCACTAAAGTGCAGGAGATAATTTAAACTCTCATTGTTATCTATTAACATCTCTGTATTGTTTATCATAATTGTATCTGTTACTGGCTCATGACTTGTTTCCAAGTTATTATTTAGAAACAAAATTTTATTAGGTATTAGGAAAGGATCACTTGTGCACTAGCATTCTTGTTCATGAAATGCTAATTTTTATTTGAAGTAAGAATTAGCATAGCAAATCTTTTTGTAAATTGTATTCCTTTCAACTACAGCATAATGTGGAAAATTTGAAGGGGTTCAACTGAGTGCCATAAAACAATGGAATGTTAGGTCTATCATCGCAAACATTATCATCATCAAAACCATTTGAATACCTACTATTTATGAAAGATGTTAAAGGAATAGGGAATAATCAGCTTCATGAAAATTTGTTCACCAGCCAACTTAACAATGGTTTTAAGTACACAAAGGGCATTTACTCTGGGGATGTGACATCTTCACAGGAGATTGAATTAGAGGAGATTAATTTGAGCTGCCACAAGAGGAAATTACATTAAATACAAGAAAATAAAAATACAAAAACCCTGATTGAAGGCAGTGATCCTAAAAATGAGAATGTCAAATTGACAGCCAGGTGTTTTACTTCTTTGTCCTGGGAATCCTTTTGTTACCCACCATTATTTAAATTATAACAACAACAAAAAAATCTTGTCTTAAAACAACGGTTGTATAGATTGAGAAGGAAAGCAGGAATCCATGCCATATGATTAACTTTTAACTTTTGTCATTTCTTTGAAGAAATTTTATTGCACAATACTATCTTCTATAGAGTATGGTGGAGTTGGAAAAGCAGCATTTAAGGGAGCATTTTAAAGACCTAGTATAAAAAATATAAGTGCAATGTGTAAACCTTTGAAGTGCTTCTAGTGTTCCCTTCAGTTACAAAGTATATGAGATGGTCTACATTGTCTAAAAGATAAAGAGAGGGCATTTGATGCTTCGAGGAACTGGGCTTAGTGTACAGTGCTCTGCACACAGTAAGCACTCAATAAATACAATGATGATGATGGGCTGGGTTTGGAGTAGTGGTGGGGTCAGTTAGGGGAGATTAAAGGGGTAGATAAGAAAATGAATAACCCTAGGAACTTTCATCACACTCCCTTCCAAGAAACTTTACACAACTCCTCATCTTTCCTCACTCTCTCTTTTAATGAAGAAGAAACTGAGGCATAAAAAAGAGGAAAGACTTAGTACCAGTGAGACATCAGCAGAGAAGCTGAGTCTTCCAGCCTCTGCTTCCAGATAGATCACCTATCGAAGCAGAGCCCCAACTGCTACAGCATACTGCGTTTTGGCTGAGGTTGACTTTCTGAAAGCTGAGACTCTCACTCCCCTTCTCCAAACTCTCCATCCACCATTTTTTTTTAAGTTGTATTTGTTAAGCACTTACTATGTGCCAAACACTGTATTAAGCACTGGGGTAGATACAAACTGACCAGGTTGGACACAGTTCATGTCCCAAATGGGGCTCACAGTTTTAATCCCCATTTTAGAGATGAGGTAACAGCCATAGAGAAGTGAAGTGACTTGCCCAAGGTCATACAGCAGACAAGTGGCAGACAGGATTAGAACTCAGTTCCTTCTGACTCCCAGGGCTGTGCTCTGTCCACTAAGTGATGTGGTCTCTCTTCAGCCCCTGCCTGTCCAACCCACTGTCATGCTTTCATTACCCCTCAACTTTTTGCAGGGTAAATCCTTTGCTGAAATTTGGAGCCAGGCCTCCCAGCATTAAATCAATCATCTGCTTCTTCCCAAATCATGGCTCTTTGTGGGCCAGTATGACCTACAAACAACAAACTACCTCAATCTCATCTATCTCGCCGATGACCTCTCACCCACATCCTACCTCTGGCCTAGGAATGCCCTCCCTCCACACAGCAGACAGATTATTGCTCTCCCCCACTTTAAATCCTCATTGAAGGAATATCTCCTCCAGAAAGCCTTCCCTGACCGAGCCCTCCTCACCTCTTCTCCCACTCCCGTCTGTGCCACTCATACTTGCTCCTTCATTCATCCTCTCTCCCTTCCTCACAGCACATATACATATATATGTAAATAGCTGTAATTTATTTACTTATCTATTTATTCATTTATTTTTATTCATGTCTATCTCCCCCTCTAGACTGTGTGCTCCTTGTGGGCAGAGAATGTGATTGATGTTATATTGTATTCTCCCAAGTTCTTAGTACAGTGCTGTGCACACAGTAAGCACTCAGTAAAAACGACTGAACGAAGGTCGCAAACAACAAACATGACAGCACAGGGACTGTGGCACCTGCTTTGGCATTTGCAGTCCCACATGCATCCTGGCATATCTCCTTAGATAAATGAAAAAGCCCGTGGTATCTTCTTTGAGTGTGAACAGCTATATTTATATGAAACTAATTCAGCAATCTTTTATCCTGTGAATGCTTGCTTAAAAATTTCACACACTGGTCAAAGCAGTTGACACGCTTAATACACCAGTGATAATTTATTTCTGAGTTACAAACTTTTCAGATTCATCAGCACAACATCCCAGTGAGTTATGTAGGTGTCACTACCCCTTTTAAGAGCAGGAAAAATAGTCCTACACAAGATCATTGAGCAAATCAGGGATAAAACCTTAGTACAGTGCTTTGCACATAGTAAGTGCTTAACAAATACCATAAAAAAACAAAAAAAAACCCTAAAATGATCTTCTTGAAACCCATCTGTTGCTTTTATCCTTTTATCAGTTCTGTCCCAGATCTTCTGCAGCTAACCCCTAGGTCTGAAAAGATTTTCCAAATTTAAAAGAAAATCCATCATTTCATTGAAAATGTTATAAAGAGAGTCAGGCAATACAAATCATGAAAGTTTTCTATTACAGTCAGCCAAACATCTGATCTGGCCTTTTATAACAAGAAAAGAAAAATCACTTCACATTGATAACTTGGGTTATTAGATTGTATGGACTGGAAGATGGAACCAATAAACCCTGGTAATAAACCATTTGAAACAAGAATAAAACCTATCTACTTCTTAGAAACAAATTCAATGCTTGAGCAAGTGACCCCAGAAAACAGTCAGGGGGCTGCTCAGCAAAGCAGCTTCACTGGACTCTGTCAGCAATCAATAGTATCTATTGAGCACTTACTGAGTATCGGGCCTGAACTAAGATCAAGAAATCCATCAGTATTTACTGGGCACCCTAATGTGTGCACAGCACAATTGTATAGAACTGGGGGACACCACCCTGCCATCAAGGAGCTTCCACTCTAGCTGGGGAAACAGACACAAAATAATTTACAGATAGAAGAGGAGAAAGGCATATGGACATGAAGCTAAGTGCTCAAATAGTGGGGGACGTCTGTATGTACAGAAGAGTTCTGGATGGGTGTGATTGCAACCATCAATGGTGTTCATTGAGCACTTACTGTGTGCAGAGCACTGTACTAACAGCTTGGGAAAGTACACTATAACAGCTGGAACACTGCCCTTAAGGAGTTTATAGTCCAGTAGGGGAGACAGACATTAAAATAACTTAAAGATAGGGGAAGCAGCAGATTATGAGCATATGTGCTGTGGGCCTCGGAGTGGGGTGAATATTAAAGTGGTAAGTGCATAGGTGACACAGAAGGGGCTTTGAGTCAGAGGACCTGGGCTCCACTACATATCTGCTGGGTGATTTGGGGCACATCACAACTTCTCTGTGCCTCAGCTACATCATCTATCAAGTAGAGTTTAAATCCTACTCCCTCCGATGTAGACTGTGAGAATTATGTGGGACAGCTATCAGTGTTGTGCCAGGAAAATAGGGACTAAATGCCAGTTTTCCATTAGACTGTGAGTCCCATACCTGGTAATCTTCTTTGTTTTCAAGACTCTCTCTTTTACTATTTTCACAAAACCTATGGTGTAGGGGAGTCACTGTCTCCTGAATCCTTCCCATCAGGCTTATCTGACCTTATAAGGAGTCTTCCTTGATTAGGGCTTCATTTACAACATCGGCCCACCCTTCTGCATCTCTTTGACCACTTTGATACTAACCCTAGCCCCAGGACACTTAAGTAAATATGTTTATACTCTACTATTTCTCTTATCTATAATTTATTTTAATGTCTGTCTCCCCCTGTAGACTACAAGCTCCTTATATATTTTATATAACTATCTCTATTATATTTCATTTTTAGATTGGGATCTCCCCTAAGGGATAGGAACCATGTCTCTAATTTACACCTGTCCAGTCTTTGCTAGTTCTTAGTAGAGTGTTCAACACACAATAAGCACTTAACATTAATGCTACTACTACTACTACTACTTTCCCAAGTTCTTAATACAGTGTTCTGCACTCAGTAAGCACTCAATAAATACCTCTGATTGACTGATCTGTCTGCTGTCAGCCCACATTTTGAAACTGGTTCCCTCTATATTTTAAACATTTATTCCATTTTCCTAGCTTGTGTGTGAATCTTTCAGCGAATCATTCAGCAGCTGATTGGATGATGCCAAGGCATTCATTCTCCTCACCTGCTCAGTCAGTTAATCCAAACTGCTGAGATAGTTGTGTTTTAAACACTGGAGGTTTGTCTGTGCTCCTGGACTTGGATGTAGGTAATTTTTCCCTGCCATTGGAAGTTGGCTGTAGTTAATAGGGTAGAACTCCTCCAGAAGCTGAATAGGTCTTCTGTAGTAGGTCCTCGTTTCTACTTCTCTAAATAACTATGCATTATTGGATAGAATAGTGTCAAGATAATAGAATTCACAGACAGCACTAAGTTGTGTGTTGCCAGTGAAAATATTTGTTTTTGTGTAGTGTTTCCTGGGTTCAGCTGGTACCTGACTTCAGTTTTCAATGTCAAAACTGAAGAGCAACACATAGTCATTTATTTATCTTCTGTGTGTGTACTTTAAAAGCACAGTTGCCAACATAAAATGTTTGCTGAAAGATGGCCTATTAATTATGATAATGATGATGATGGTATTTATTAAGCACTTACGATGTGCCAAACACTGTTCTAAACACTGGGGTAGAGACAGGGTAATCAGGTTGTACCTCATGGGGCTTACAGTCTTAATCCCCATTTTACAGATGAGGAAACTGAGCCACAGAGAAATTAAGTGACTTGCCCAAACTCACAGAGCTAATAATAATAATAATAATAATAATAATAATGGCATTTATTAAGTGCTTACTATGTGCAAAGCACTGTTCTAAGCGCTGGGGAGGTTACAAGGTGATCAGTTTGTCCCACGAGGGGCTCACAGTCTTAATCCCCATTTTACAGATGAGGTAACTGTGGCACAGAGAAGTTAAGCGACTTGCCCAAAGTCACACAGCTGACAATTGGCAGAGCCAGAATTTGAACCCATGACCTCTGACTCCAAAGCCCGTTCTCTTTCCACTGTGCCACGCTACCTCTCTGATGTCCCTAGCCTGCTGATTTGTGAGAGTTCCCAGTAGATTGGCTACATATTCTAACTTCAGGCTGTGAACTCATTGTAGCAGGAATTATCACTCTTTATTGTACTGTGCTTAGTACAGTGCTCTGCACACAATAAGCACTTAATACATATGATTGAATGAATGAATGAATATCCTTGTTTCCCCATGTACAAAATAATAGAATAGGTTGAACAGGACTGGATGTGCCACATGGTCCTGCTTCACTTTGATGGTGAAGGAGAAAGGGTCAAACAAGGGTCCTTTAACTCTGATTCAACCTACAGTGCTCTGCACACAGTAAGCGCTCAATAAATACGATTGAATGAATAACTAAGGTGGTTGGACATTTTCAAGGTCAGCCAAATTTTCTTGGGAGCTGTTAGAACACTGAGCTATTGATGAGATCAAAAAGATTTTTTGTAAGTTCTATGGAGAAACAGGGTAGCCTAGTGAAAAGAGCTTGGGAGCTTGGGAGTCTGAGGGCCTGGGTTCTAATAATAATAACAATAATAATAATAATAATAATAATAATAATAAGGGCATTTGTTAAGCGCTTACTGTGTGCCAGGCACCGTTCAAAGCACTAGGGTAGATGCAAGATAATCAGGTTGTCCCATATAGGGTTCACAGTCTTAATCCCCATTTTACAGATGAGGGAACTGAGGCACAGAGAAGTGAAGTGACTTGCCTAAAGTCACACAGCTGACAAGTGGCAGAGATGGGATTTGAACCCATGACCTCTGACTCCCAAGCCCGGGCTCTTGCCACTAAGCCACGCTGCTTCTGCTCCACACGTCTGCTATGTGACCTTAAGCAAATCACTTAACTTTTCTCTGCCTCATTTACCTCATCTGAAAAGAGATCTTTGTGTTTGCTCTCCATGCTTTTCTTGTATCTGTTCTGCCTTGGAGTCAAAAGGAGCTGGATTCTAATTCCAGCTCCATCAATTGCTTGCTGTGTGACCTTGGGCAAGTAACTTCACTTCTCTGTGCCTCAGTTACCACATCTGTAAAATGAGGAATAAGGCTGTGAGCCCCTTGTGGAACAGGACTGTGCCCAACCTGATTAGCCTGTATCTCCCCCAGTGCTTAGTGCAGTGGCTGGCATATAGTAAGTGTTTAACAAATACCATAAAAAAGTCAAGATAACTATTGCATTAGCTACTGTACACAGCAAAGTAATCTACTCTTGCAGGACGTTTACATTTCTAAAAATATTAAATGGAATATTTCAACTAATGCTCTAAGGATCAGTGCTTAATGGGTGGTATTCACAACTCTGTTCACTTACCAGGTCTTGGTGATCCAACCAACTCTTTGGGTTCTGTATCTTACTCATTTTGAAATTTCAAAAAATTTCTAACAGGATTATATGGTCTTAGTGGAAATTTGGTAGTGTTTTATATGGCCAGTGATGTGCCAAGACATAAGTAAGGGAATGTATGTGTTTATTATTGTATTGTACTCTCCCAATTGCTCAGTATAGTGCTCTGCATACAGTAAATGCTCAATAAATATGACAATGAGTGAATGAATGAATAAATAAGTGAATCAGAAGCAATGTGCCAAGCTGGGGAGAAAATTTTACAGCCCAAACACTAGTTTGCTAATGGAAGAGGATAAAATAGTAAAGCCAGGAGAGACTGTCAACTTACATGAAAAAAGACACAATTTGTTATTCATCATAGATAACTCATCCCCTGCATCGAGCACTTCTGTAATCATCCTGCCACTCAATTCTAGGATTGTGACCACTCAGTGAACTATTGCTCAGTGAACTCTTCTCACAGAACAAGGTTGTTTGTCAAGTATCACTTTCCCAGAAGAACCCAAATAAAACTTTCAAGTAATACCTTGGGCAAAATGTTTCTCCCTGTTCTTCAAACATAGTTTCAGACAGATTCCCATGCTTGCAGCCTCACTCTCTTTCCTGAAGCCTAAATCACAAAACAGCTAAACTGGGGTTGGAAAAATGCTACTATCTTAATTTTCTATTTTCCTCGTTTTAAGGCATTTTTGAGTTAAGATTTTTAGTGAGTGGTATCTTGAAAATGGTCCAAGTGGAACTTTCTATCTTCTATACCAGGATCAAATGTACTGAGGGACAGGGTTATTCTCTATTGAGTACCATTACTACTGTAAATTAGTGCTTACTACCACTTTAGCCATGTGAAATACTTACTACACCTCACTAGGCACCTATTTGCTCTCAAGGAATAACTTAGGCACAAGGAAGATCAGGTCACTACATTCTAGTAAAAGGCTGTACTACTAGCTGATGGTTCTACCTTCCTACCATTTCTAGAATCCACCCTTTCCTCTCCATCCAGACTGCTACCAAGCTGATCCAAGCTCTTATCATATCCTGCCTTGACTATTCCATCAGCCTCCTCACTGATCCCCTCTGCTGCCTGGACTTTTTTTTCCTAAAAAAATGTTCCCACTCCTCAGAAACTCCAATGGTTGCCCATCTACCTCTGCATCAAACAGAACTGCCTTACCATCAACTTTAGGGGACAAAATCAGCTTTTCCACTCCCACCCTACCTCACTGATCAACTATTACCCATCATCATCCCATGCACTTCACTCCCCTAATACTAACCTATTCACTGTTCCTCAATCTCATCATGGTTCCCTTGTCCACATCCTCTCTCTGGCCTGAAATTCCTTCCCCTTCACATCTGACTACCATTCTCCCTACATTCAAAACCCTCCTAAAATCACATCTCTTCTGTGAGTCCTCCCTCACCTAAGTCCTCATTTCCCCTACTTGTTCTCAGTCAATTGTATTTATTGAGCACTTACTACGTGCAGAGCACTGTACAAAGCACTTGGGAGACTACAATATAACAATAAATAGACACATTACCGCTCTCCCTTCTGCTTTGCCAACACACTTGGATCTGTACTCTTTAATCACTTGATATTCACTGCCTCCCAATGCCACAGTAGATATTTGCATACCCTTATACCCTGCCATTTCCCCTATCTGTAAGTTATTTCAATATCTGTCTCCCACTCTAGACTCTAGACTCTAAGCTCTTTGTAATCAGGGATTTTATCTACCAACTCTGCTGTACTGTACTCTCCCAAGTGCTTAGCACAATGTTTTGCACACAGTAAGCACTCAACTACCATTGAGTGATCGATTGAATATTTGATGAAATGAATAACTTGAATAACTTGAAAAGTTCAAGTTTTACTCTCTGGGGCAGTACCTACTGTGTCTCTTTTCTTCAAAAGATATATTCATCCCAATAAAAAATGTAGCTACTTTCCCCAAGGGAATGAATCAATCACATTTGATGGTTCCATTTTTATTTCCAAAGCATTTGCTCAATTCATTATATTCAAAGAGGTCAAAAGGTGCATCTCAACTCTAGAGAGTCTGTCATGGTTAATTTTTGCACCAAATAACATAAAAATAGCAAAAGGTAATGTAAGTTACAGTTCTAAAATAAAATTAATGGGGCCTATTATACAAACTTAGTTACTAATGCTTTCAAAGCTTTTAGTTATCTTTATACTCCATCACCTGTAGTAGAGAAACTGGAAAATTAAGTGTCCTTGGCTATTTTAAATTCCCTAACGTATTCTAATTTACCTTCAATCATTCTATATCTTTCTGCTTGAATTAGCATCTACTATTGGTATACCTGAACACTGGGCACCAATTTACAAACATATAAAATCTACAGCAAGCCTTTTAACTTCCCATCAGAGTAAGCGAGCTTTGGTACTAAACTCCAACACATCCTACTCAAATTTTTACACATTACAGAATTTAAGATGATTTATTGCTGCTAGGGTCTTCAGTGGCTTTGAACTAAAAAGCATCTTCATTTTTGTAACTCATGCTTTCCTGTGTTTGATTTTTCTTCCCATTGGGCTATCCCATAACAAAGACAATAGCCTTGATACCATGTTCTTGTAAAGCTACACTGTTGAAAGCAAAGTAGCCCAAAGGCCTCATCAGAACATGGGGAGTAGAGGTATCAGGTTGAGGGGTGCAGGAGGAGTTATAGCACAGGTGATGGCAGCCACAGCAGAGCTGGAGAGAGAAAAAGCCAGAGAGCCAACCCATGGAGTGTGGGAGGGTTCCATGAAGAAAGTGTGTCTTTATGGGCAGCAATTCTGTCACTAAAGCCTGATTCCTTAGCTTTTCTTTAAATGGTATTCGTTAAACGCTTACTATGTGCAGAACATATACTAAGGGCTTGGGAGAGTACAAAACAACAGAATTAGCAATCATGTTCCCTGCCCATAACAAGCTTACAGTCTAGAGGGGTAGATACAAGTTAATCAATTTTGACACAGTCCATGTCACATGTGGGGCTCGCAGTCTTAATCCCCATTTAGCTGATGAAGTAACTGAGGCACAGATAATTTAAGTGACTTGCCCAAGGTCACACAGCAGACAAGTGGAGGAGTCAGAATTAGAACCCAGCTCCTTCTGATTCCCAGGCCCGTGCCCTATCCACTAGGTCACTGATTCTCCACAAGATTTCCAGGATCTGCTTGTTGCTCTCCATTCTCACAGTCACTATGCTGATCCAAGATTCGCCCTTTCTTTTCCATCCAAACCACTACCTTGCTGGTACAATCACTCATCCTATCCTGACTGGATTACTGCATCAGCATCCTTTCTGATCTCCCAACCTCCTGTCTCTCCCCACTTCAGTCTAAACTTCACTCTGCTGCCCGGATTATCTTTCCACAGAAATGCTCTGGGCATATCACCCCCCACCTCCTCAAAAATCTCTAGTGTTGCTTATCAACCTTCGTATAAAGTAAAAACTTCTCACTGTTGGCTTCAAGGCTGTCCATCACCTCACCCCCTCCTACCTCACCTCCCTCCTCGCCTACTATAGCCCAGCCTGCACCCACTGCTCCTCTGCTGCTCACCTCCTCACTGTGCCTCGTTCTCGCTTGTCCCGCTGTCGACCTCTGGCCCACGTCCTTCCTCTGGCCTGGAATGGCTTCCCTCCTCACATCTGCCAAATTAGCTCATTTCCCTCCTTCAAAGCCCTACCAAATGCTCACCTCCTCCAGGAGGTCTTCCCAGAACAAGCCCCCCTTTTCCTCTGCTCCTCCTCCCCTCCCAATCACCCCTACTCCCTCCCTCTGCTCTACCCCCCCGCCCCACAGCACTTGTGTATATATGTACATATTTATTATTCTATTTATTTTATTAATGATATGTATATATCTATAATTCTATTTACTCATTTTGATGCTATTGATGCCTGTCTACTTGTTTTGTTTCATTGCCTGTCTCCCCCCTTCTAGAGTGTGAGTCCATTGTTGGGTAGGGATTGTCTCTATCCATTACCAAATTATATTTTCCAAGAGCTTATTACAGTGCTCTGCACACAGTAAGTGCTCAAAAAATATGAATGAATGAATGAATCCAAGATTCCATCATATCCTGGCTTGGTGAGGACACTGGTCTCCCTACTCCAGTCTCTCCCCTCCTCAGTCCATACTTCACTCTGTCGTGGATCATTTTTATAAAATGTAGTTTTGCAACCCCTTCCCTCTTCTCAATAACCTTCAGAGGCTGCAGCATGGTGTAGTGGCTAGAGCACAGGCCTGAGAGTCAGAAAGTCATGGGTTCTAATCCCAGCTCCACCACTTGCCTGCTATTTGACCTTAGGCAAGTTACATCACTTCTCTATGCCTCAGTTTCCCATATGTAAAATGGGGACAGAGATTCCTTCTCCAGCCCAGCCCGCACCCTCTACTCCTCTGCCACTAATCTCCTCACCGTTAGGCCTCGTTCTCGCCTGTCCTGCCGTCGACCCCTGGCCCACGTCATCCCCCTGGCCTGGAATGCCCTCCCTCCCCACATCGGCCAAGCTCGCTCTCTTCCTTCCTTCAAGGCCCTACTGAGAGCTCACCTCCTCCAAGAGGCCTTCCCAGACTGAGCCCCCTCCTTCCTCTCCCCCTCGTCCCCCCTCCATCCCCACATCTTACCTCCTTCCCTTCCCCACAGCACCTGTATATACGTATATATGTTAGTACATATTTATTACTCTATTTATTTTACTTGTACATATCTATTCTATTTATTTTATTTTGTTAATATGTTTGGTTTTGTTCTCTGTCTCTCCCTTCTAGACTGTGAGCCCACTGTTGGGTAGGGACTCTATGTGTTGCCAACTTGTACTTCCCAAGCGCTTAGTACAGTGCTCTGCACATAGTAAGTGCTCAATAAATATGATTGATTGATTGATTGATTGATTGTGAGCCCCAGGTGGGACAGGGTCTCTATCCAACCCAATTTGCTTGTATCCACCCCAGAGCTTAGTACCGTGCCTGGCACATAATAAGCACTTAAATACCACAATAACTATTACTACTACTCATCCCTCTCCACATGAAGCAGAAACCCATGACCATTGGCTCTAAGGAAATACATCACTTCTCTCGATCACTACTTACCTAATGGCACACCCCAGCTAACACTTTTCATTCCCTTCAAGCGAACTCACTGTTGCTGTCTCACCTCTCCCATATCTAAATCCTTGATCATCCCTTTCACCTGCCTGGAACCTTCAATTCCACCAAATCACAGCTGTCTCGAGCTTCAAAGCCATTTCCAGGAGGCCTCGCTTGATCAATTTTTCATGTTCCCAGGTAATATTCCCCTCAACTAGCACATGAACATTTTTGCTCCAACAATGCCCCTTTGCACTCAGGCACACATGTAGAGTTCTTCTGTACATAGAAATTTCCACACTCTATTACTTAAATACACTCACCTACATATTCATCATCAGTGGCATTTATCGGTTGCCATGTGCAACCAATTGGAAAAGTATAATATAACAATATGACAGACACATTCCCCACCCACAGTGAGCTTACAGTCTAGTGGGGGAGACAGAAGAAATTAATATAGGTAAATAAATTACAGATATGTATATAAGTGCTGTGGGCTGGGAGAGGAAATGAATAAAGGGTGCAAGTCAGGGCAATGCAGAAGGGAGTGGGAGAAGGGGAAGGAGGGCTTAGTCGGGGAAGAACTTTTGAAGGAGATGTGTCTTAAATAAGGCTTTGAAGCAGGAAGAGTAATTGTCTATCAGATATGAGGAAGGAGGGCGTTCTAAGCCAGAGACAGGACATGGGTCAAAAGTCAGCGATGAGAAAGATGAGGTCGAAGTACAGTTCAGTGAGAAGGTTAGCATTAGAGGAAGGAAATGTGTGGGTCTGTTGTAGTAGGGGAATAGAGAGGTGAGGAAGGAGGGAACAAGATTATTTTATTTGTACATATTTACTACATTTATTTTTTAATGATGTGTATATAGCTATAACTCTATTTATTCTGATAGCATTGACACCTGTCTACTTGTTTTGCTTTGTTGTCTGTCTCCCCCTTCTAGACTGTAAGCCCGTTGTTGGGTACGGCCCATCTCTATATGTTGCTGGTTTGTACTTCCCAAGCGCTTAGTTCACTGTTCTGCACACATTAAGAGCTCAATAAATATGATTGAATGATTGAAAAGATGATTGGGTGCTTTAAAGGCAGTGGTGAAGTGTGTGGGATGGGCTGTAGTAGGAGATCAGTGAAATAAGGTAGGAGATAAGGTAGCTGATAGAGTGCATTAAAGGCAATAGTAAGGAGTTTCTGTTTGATGTGGAGGTGGATGGGCAACCACTGGAGGTTCTTGAGGAGTGGGGATACATGGACTAAGTGTTTTCACAGAAAAATGATCTGGGCAGTAGAGAGAAGTATGGCCTGGAGTGGGGCAAGACAGGAAGCAGGGCAGTCAGCGAGGGGACTGACACAGTAATCAAGTTGGGATAGGATAAGCACTTGAATTTACATGGTAGCTGCTCAGAGGGAGAGTAAAGGTCATTACGGTGAAAGAAGAAGTGACACGATTTGGTGACAGATTGAATATATGGGTTGAATAAGAGAGATGTGTGGAGGACAATGCCACTATTTCAGACTTGTGAGGTAGGGAAGAGAATGGTACTGTCTACAGTGACAATATTGGTATTGCCCACATGTTCACTTTCCATCTTGATGCTACCTGTAAATTTTTTAATTTCTGTCTTCCCCACCTAGATCCTAACTCCTTGAGAGTAGGGATCATTCTATTACACCTAAGTAAGCAAAATGGGTGTTCCATCAATGCTAATGATTGACCTTTCAGAGCCCATATGATGCTCCTGTCAGGTGGGTAGGGTATTATTTTTGCCTGAGATTAGGAAGGTTCTAGTGGACTATGGTAGTATACCTGTGTACACATTTGGCAGCTCCTCTCCTTTATAGTATAATGCTCTGTAGGACTGCGTCAGTATACTCTGTAGGAAAATTATTTTTTAAACCCTCCTTTCCCTCTAGTTCCTCTTCTTTCTGGGTTACCTATGCACTTAGCTCTGAACTCATTAAGCACTTGATATTCACCCCACTCTCAACCCCACAGCACTTATGTACATAGCCATAATTTATTTTGATGTCTCTCGCCCCTCTAGGCTGTAAACACTTGGTGGGCAGGGAACATGCCTACCAACTCTGTTGTATGGTAACCTTCGAAGCAGTTGGTACGTTGCTCAGCACCAAGTGAACACTCAATAAATATTATTGATTGATTGAATGATTGCCCTGTTTAAGTGTAACTAATAACTGTCCTGAGACATTTTTGTCTATCTAAATGCCCAATCATCAGCATCGTCATTATACTATTTATTAAGGGCTGCTACATGCCAAAGAACTATGTCAAGAACTGTGGTAGATACAAAACAACTGAATCAGATTCAGTCCCTATCCCACATGGGGCACCCCTCCTTCTATCTTGCAAATGTGGATACACCAAGAATAAATTTTTATTTGCATAAGTCAAGTCAATCATTTCCCAGTAATATCAGATCCACAAATATTCATTGCTGTTAAAGCAGGCCCACCAATGTGAATTATGGGAATTGAAGTGCAGCACTCCCAGGTGTGAATCTTGGTTTAGCCACTGTCTTCAACAATGTGACCTTCAGCAATTCTGTCTGGGAGCTCATCTGCGAAGAGGAAGAAAATGTGCTTTCCTACTTCACAGGGATTTGGGATGGATTATAGAATTAATGAATGTCTAGCTCTGGAGAATTTACAGACCTATATAAATGCTAAACACCATATTATTCCTTGCTTTTTTTTATAGGGCCTGTTATCCACAGACTTCCAGAGCACTTTTCTAACCTGAGATTATTCTTGCCCCTTCCCTGGAAAAGTCCTTAAAGTGATGTGAAAATACATAAATTGCTACAGAAAGCCACACAGAAACTACATAGAAACCACAAAGGAATACAAGAATTCCTGATTCTACATCTACTTTCATTTCAGAGATGATTCAGTGTGAAAACAAATAGTGAATATGTCAATTAGAATTCCATCATTTGGCTAGAGTGTTGCTGGAATTTCTTTACTAGCAAATATGTAGTAGAAGTATCGCATTTACAAGGAGAGTAAATAGTTTCTATAAAGCAAATTAACTTGCTACTGGAACTCAAATAGCAATCCAAGAGAAACTCATCTAGATACAATTTGTCCTAAGGTTCACGTGGTTCACCAGATGAACTGGCTGGAAAATATTTATTAACAGTAATGACACCAACAGATGCTAAGTCTTTTATTTATCTTAAGTAAAGTTTTAACCTTCTTCTAGAACAGCAATAACTTATTAGCAAATGCTCCATGACGAGTTTATTATGGAACAATAAAATACAGTGCCAATACACTTAACTTTATAACCAAAATTATAGTCTTGCAAAATGTAACCAATGGAGAATTACAGGTTACTCCAAGTACAGCAGTAATAGATAAATACAGCAGCTGTTGAAAACTAGACTTATATGAATTTTGAATATTTTACCTTATGAAATTATGTTTTCTATTATCATGAGGAAAACACTAAATTGATCAGTGTATAAAAATTCCTTTGGACAGCAGTATTTCCAAATGGGACCTACATGTATATAGTACTATCAAATAAAACTAAAACCTTAGCAAGGTTATAAAATAATTGAGCACTTAAATCACTCTGTATTGTGCCATTTGATTGAAACAAGTTTAAAATAAACTGGTGTTCCCTTAGAGGAATACCACTAAAAGATCATAAAATGATCTTTTCTTACAACTTATTTTTAGAACTAAAAGTTGTATTTTGAGGGGATTGCAAAATTATTACTTAAAACGTAAACAACACAAAGTGAAGACAATAATTAGGAACTGACAGAAAATATTCAGGAACCACAGAAATAATCTGTGGAGGGAAGGAGAAGGAAGAGCTGTTCTAGAAACTTCTTTGCCATTTAAAATTTTACCATTGATTGAAATGCCCAAATTCAGTGTGTTAATGAATCCTTAACAAAGCTTGACCTCAGAATTTCCAGTGGGTGGTAGGATGCTAATTCACAAAATTGCTGATTGCCACGTAGCAGAATGGCACTGCTAACAATGCAGCCATTATCCTAGGTGAAAAGTTTCTAGGCAATTTGACAGTGCTAAAGCTCAACGGAGATTGTGGGAAAATGCAGCTGGTGGCTTCAAATTGCCAGCCTAGATCGGTAAACTGTACAACTGAGCAAGAAACCCACCAATAATATAGGCAGTTGCAATTGACTGTGTTATAGTTACAACTGCCAATATTATAGATAATACTTTAGAGGAGCCCAAACGCTAACAATTCAGCTGAGGTGGGCTGATCTATCTCGGGCTTCCCTCCCTCACAAAGTCATATCATGGCAAGAAATGTGTCTGTTATATTGTCGTGTTGTAGTCTCCTAAGCCCTTAGTATGGTTTCCTGCACACAGTAAGCCCTCAAAATATACAACTGAATGATTGATCTTAACCAGGAGAGTGGGAAGAAGAGTACATATAAAGTCCCAGGTAATCCAAGCACACATCATTCCAGGAATGAGAGTTTATACATCGGAATCCATTTACATTCCAAATATGCAAGCTCTGAGGACAAAAACCAGAATCCCAATATTTGGGGAGCCCCTCGACCATTGGCCGGATTTTCACAGGTGGAATTGTTTGAATTCAGTTATTCTCTAGGACTCAAATGGTTTTCCTGTACCTCCAGATCCTGGCATCAATAACCCCAGCTGTTCCAAAGATAATTTCATCACCTGAAGGCAGGGGATATGTCAGGGTAGGGCCACCAAGTGGCTACGCTCTCAGAGATGCACTCTCTCCTAGACAGCTGGGGGCACATGATAACTCTGGGTAGGGACCGTCTCTATATGTTGCCAACATGTACTTCCCAAGCATTTAGTACAGTGTTCTGCACACAGTAAGCGCTCAATAAATACAATTGAATGAATGAATGAATGACTCTGAAATCTGCTAACAGAAGTAAATGGAAGAAAAAATGGCTTCTGGGAAACCTTTGTTGTACATATTCTTCCAAGCCTCCTTAAAACTTTTATCCTCCTTGCCCAAGAATCCCCACAAAGAACCTTGGCCCGATCCATCCTGCTTCCTCTCCCCACCCAATCCCCTCATCACTAGAACAGCCAGAATCTAGCAATAATAGACTTGAAAAGGGAATAATCACTCTGGAAAGTCACCTCTAAAATAATCAATCTTGGGGAATTGCGCAGACGTAAAGATTTCTGGCTATTCAGTCAGATTAGCTTCATGGTACCCCAGTGGATAGGGCAGCAGAGAAAACGTACATAGAAACTTCTGCCCAGAGCAGCCTAAGATTCCACATCACTGAGAGTAGCATATCTCTCTCATGTTCTCTTACTTCTAGCCCAGAAAGTTGCTTCTGTTAATTTCTGGTGTGTGGGACCATCTTCTTTCACTCATTCAATCGTATTTATTGAGCACTCACTATGTGCAGAACACTGGGCTAAGCGCTTGGGAGAGTACAGTTCAATAATAAACAGACACATTCCCTGCCCACAATGAATGTACAGTCTAGGGTGAGAGACAGGCATTAATATAAATAAATTACAGATACAGACACATTCCCTGCCCACAATGAATGTACAGTCTAGGGAGGGAGACAGGCATTAATATAAATAAATTACAGATATGTAGAAGAAACGTGGATCAGTGGAAAGAGCACGGGCTTTGGAGTCAGAGTTCATGGGTTCAAATCCCGGCTCTGCCAATTGTCAGCTGTGTGACTTTGGGCAAGTCACTTGACTTCTCTGTGCCTCAGTTACCTCATCTGTAAAATGGAGATTAAGATTGTGATGCCTCCGTGGGACAACCTGATCACCTTGTAACCTCCCCAGTGCTTAGAACAGTGCTTTGCACATAGTAAGCGCTTAATAAATGCCATCATCATTATTATTATTATTACATAAGTGCTCTGGGACTGGGACGGGAGATGAATAAAGAGAGCAAGTCGGGATGACGCAGAAGGAAGTGGGAGAAAAGGAAAGAAGGGCTTAATCAGGGAAAGTCTCTTGGTGGGGATGTGCCTTCAATAAGGCTTTGAAGGTGGGACGAGTAATTGTCTATCGGATATGAGGTGGGCAGGCATTTCAGGCCAAAGGCAGGATGGGGGCAAGAGGTCGGCAGCAAGATAGAGGAGATGGAGGTACAGTGAGAAAGTAATCAATCAATCGTATTTATTGAGCGCTTACTGTGTGCAGAGCACTGTACTAAGCACTTGGGAAGTACAAGTCGGCAACATATAGAGACAGTCCCTACCCAACAGTGGGCTCACAGTCTAAAAGGGGGAGACAGAGAACAAAACCAAACATACTAACAAAATAAAATAAATAGAATAGATATGTACAAGTAAAATAAATAAATAGAGTAATAAAAGTAAGAATTAGAGGAGCAAAGTGCATGGGCTGGGTTGTTGTAAGAGAGTAGCAAGGTGAGGTAGGAGCAGGCAAGGTGATTGAGTACCATTGAGCCAATGGTGAGGAGATTTTGTTAGATGCGGTGGCAGATGGGCAACCTCTGGAGTCACTGTCGTATCCTAGGGAACTGTAAAAATGGCAGCTTTAACTATGGCAATTAATTGAATAAAGCTGGGGGTGCTCTTCCAGGCCACTCAGAATCACTCCCAACAGTCCCATACAGGCTAGAGCTTCCAATGGCCCCTTGTAAGATATATTGGGTTAATCTGGCCCTGACCTGCACTATTAATAACAATAATTGCAGTATTTGCTAGGTGCTTACTATGTCCAAGCACTGTTCTAAGCAAAGGGGCACAAACAAGGTAATCAGATTGGATACAGTCCCTGTCCCACATGACACATTCACGGTCTTAATCCCCATTTTACAGATGAGGTAACTGCGGAACGGAGAGGTTAAGGAATTTGCCCAAGGTCACACAGCAGACAAGTGGTGGAATCTGGATTAGAACCCAGGTCCTCTGACTCCTAGGCCTGTGCTCCATCCACTAGGCCATACTGCTCTGTTTGCGGCCGTGTAGGTGGAAGAAAACAGAGGACATCTGCTCAGGAATGGTGCATATTTTTGCCTTGTTCTGCCAGTCCTGGTTCAGTGAATTATTTCAGGCTTTGCACTTTTTGGGACCTCTACCATTTGACTTAAATTTACATTGGACAATATTTAAAGGTTAAAACTGGACAACAATTATTCAGTTACCTCACTCCATGACGAGAGCTCAAGTGCACTGTGCAGAGCCCAAGAACCACTTTTGTCCTTGAGTTATCTTTCCATGCTTTCTTCATGGAATTAAACCCCTGTAATATTGTACAATACTCCATTTCCCTTAATAACAATAATACTAATAATGGCATTTATTAAGCGCTTACTATGTGCCAGACACTGTTCTAAGCGCTGGGGAGGTTACAAGGTGATCAGGTTGTCCCACGGGAGGCTCACAGTCTTAATCCCCATTTTACAGATGAGGTAACTGAGGCCCAGAGAAGTTAAGTGACTTGCCCAAAGTTACACAGCTGACAATTGGCGGAGCTGGGTTTTGAACCCATGACCTCTGACTCCAAAGCCCGTGCTCTTTCCACTGAGCCACGCTATCCAGCTTAGGTTCCCCACAGTAACACAGGAAGAATACTGTCGAATAAGTTCACCGTTTAAGAGGAGTTAATGGAAATATTATTATATAAATACCAGGCTTCTAAGATTTGAACCCCTTGCCCTTGAGCTGCACCTTGTTATTCATCTACAGGCTTTCGTAATAATGATAATAATGATGGCATTTGTTAAGCGCTTACTATGTGCAAAGCACTGTTCTAAGTGCTGAGGGGGATACAAGGTGATCAGGTTGTCCCATGTGGGGCTCACAATCTTAATCCCCATTTTACAGATGAGGTAACTGCGGTTCAGAGAATTTAAGTGACTTTCCCGAAGTCACACATCTGACAAGTGGCAGAGCTGGTGTTAGAGTCCATGACCTCTGACTCCCAAGCCCAGGCTCTTTCCACTGAACCACACTGCTTCTCTAGATCCTTACGTCAGCATGCATGTTAAGCAAAACTGTTTTGCCAGCTCCCAGAGGCTGCCTAGTTTTCCATTAAATGTGGTATTCTGGCAATGATGGATTGAAACTAACAAACCTGCGCTGGAAGCAGTTTCTTAACAGACACTGCCAAAATGAATAGGAAACGTGAGCTAAGCCAAGAGTGTCAGGAAAGGGCTGATCAGTTACAGGAGCTAGGGCAGTGACTTGCACCTGCTTCAAAAGAGAGAACCCTCCCCCTGACTGCTAACTAATCTTTAAAAATTAAAAACTAATGATTGTGCATCAACAAGATCATTCCATCGATAATATCCTTAAGTGGAGGAAATAGCTTATTAAAAACCACTCCATCTCCTGGGTCCACCTCACCCTCTGAAGACTAACAGGTCAAGGGGAATCTACTGCTCCTCTCTCCCCAACAGCTCAGATGGGGTGGTGACTAAAACCAGGGTGACCCATCTTCCCTTCCATAGGGCTGACCCATGTAGAGCAAGATGTAAAACTTGATCAAGCTAATGCTGCTAGGATCCCTGAATTTATAGTAGAAAGGAGCCTAAAAGGGGTCTGATCTAAACCTTGAACTCCAGAACCACCTAATTCTGTTGGACTCTCAGAATAGTAAATTAACTAGTAGAAATTTGGGCATTGGGCTGGAGAACTGCCAAACCAAGACACTTTGCTACAGACTGTAGGGACTTGAAATGCATCAAATTTGAACCAGAGTCGCTGGGGTGAAGTGAAAGATTATTTGAGTCAAAGCCCTCAGAGCAAGGGCCAGGGTACTGGTGGGAGTCATTGGGCCACTTGGATTGAGGAAAATTTCACTGATTTAAATGGGAGAACTCCACATGCAGTTGATTTTATATTGAGAGGGTGAAGCAGTGTTGCCTAGTGGATAGAACAAAGGCCTGGGAATCAGAAGGACTTGGGTTCTAATTCCGACTCTGCCACTAGTCTGCTGTGTGATCCTGAGTAAGTCATTTCACTTCTTGTGTCTCAGTTACCTCATCTGTAAAATAGTGATTAAGATTGTAAGGCCCATGTGGGGACATGGACTGTATCCAACCTGATTATCTTATATGTACCCCAGTGCTTAGTATAGTGCCTGTTATGTAGTAAGTGCTTAACAAATACCATAAAATAATAATGTGCCTTCCACACCACAGAATCTCCATTTGAACCAAGAGAGATGGGATGTATTAACAGTTTAAGAGTGGTCACACCTGGATTAGATCTGAAGAATTTCAACAGTTTAAAGAGCTGAATGACTCCAGAGGGCAAGTGATATTTTGCTGTTTCCATAAGGATTTTCTGGCATAGAAATTCCATTATTTCATCCCCAATGTCCAATTTACACTACTCTTATTTTCATCCACACTGGCTTCAGAGGTGTGGAAGAAAAACTACTCAACTACCACGTCCTAAAACCCTTTTAATACTTAATGATGGTTATTTGGTCATTGCTCAGCTCACTCTTCTCCTGGAATAACTAATCGAAGCAGCGAGGCCCAATGGGAAGAACATGGGTTTAGGATTCAGATCACTTGCATACGAAACTTGGCTCCGCCACTTGTCTGCTGTGTGACCTGGGGCAAACTGCTTAACTTCTCTGTGCCTCAGTTACCACATCTGTAAAATGGGGATTAAGGATGTGAGCCCTATGTGAAGCAAGGGCTATGTCAAAGCTCACTACCACATATCTACTTTGCCATTTAGGATAGTGCCTGACACACAGTAAGTGATTTCTTTAATCTACTGTGCCACTTTATTGGAATCTCTCATGTTTCCCTATATTTGTTATCCTATTTTCTGGAGCAAGATCATGTTTGGCACTATGTTTTTCCAGTATCATTCTTCCTGCTGTCACTGGATGGCTTCCACTCTATAGACCATTCCCTTAAACCTGGAAACACTATTAACCTTGATTTTTAATACTAATTGTGGAATTTGTTAAGCACTTACTATGTGCCAAACACTGCACTAAACATTGGGGTAGATACAATATAATAAGATCACACATGATCCCTATCCCACATGGAGTTCACCTGCTAAATAGGAAGAACAGGTATAGAATTTCCATTTTACAGACAAGGGATCTGAGGCACAGAGAATCAATCAATCAATCAATCGTATTTATTGAGCGCTTACTGTGTGCAGAGCACTGTACTATGCACTTGGGAAGTACAAGTTGGCAACATATAGAGACAGTCCCTACCCAACAGTGGGCTCACAGTCTAAAGAAGCTAAAGAAGCTAAAAGTCTAGAGAAAGTAAATGACTTGTCCAAGGTCACCCAGTGGGCAAATGGCAGAGTAAGGATTAGAACCCAGTTACTCTGACTCCCAGGACCAGACTCTCTCCGCTAGGCCATGCTGCTTCTCATAATAATAATAGCTCTATCTGTTAAGTGCTTATTATGTGCCAGGCATTGTACTAATTTTGGGGTAAATGAAAGATAATCAAGTTGGACACAGTTCCTGTCACTCATTGGACTCAGTCTAAGGGAGAGGGAGAAAAGACATTTGATCCCCATTTTAACTGATGAGATAACTGGGGATCAGAGAAGTTAAGTGACTTGTCCAAGGTCTCAGATCAAGCAAGTCTTGGAACCAAGATTAGAACGCCAGGTTCTCTGAATCCCAGACCCATGCTTTTTCCATTAGCCCACACTATTTCTTACCGTTTTCTGATACAGTTCTCCTACTTTCTATTTCACTGACTCTTCTAAGTATGTTTTTAAGAGCTCTTCTTCTGCCTCCCAACCACTGTGTGGTATGTCCCAACATTCTTTTTGGGTCTCCTTTTAATCTCAAATTGCACTCATGCATTTAGAGAGTTCATCTGCTCCTACTGCTTCAGCTACCTCCTCTATGCATATGGCAGTGAAGTAATATGGCCTAGTGGAAAGAACTTGGCCCTGAGAGTCAGAGGACCTGAGTTCTAATCCCAGCTCAGCCACGTACCTGCCAAGTGACTTTGGGCAAGTCACTTCATTTCTCTATGCACCTAAAGCTCAATATATCTATACATGAACTCATCTACCCTCCCAAACTATCTCTTCTATGTAACTTTCCCATCACAATTCAAAACATCACCATCCTCCTAATCTAAAAGCCTGCAAAGGTGACTTTGTCTTTGACCAACTCTCTATTTTATGCCCCCATATTCGGTTTGTTGCTAAATCTTCTTGGTTTTTCCTCTTTAATATTTCTAGAATCAACCTCTTCCTTTCCATCCAAGCACCCACATGCTGGTCTTGACATCTGTCAGATCTGTCCTGGCTACTAATTCAGCTTCCTCTCTGATCTCCTGGGCACCAGGAACTCTTTGCTATGCTGCTCAGATCATCTTCCTAAACTCATTCATTCACGCACTAAGCTTTTGGGAAGTACAAGTTGGCAACATATAGAGACGGTCCCTACCCAACAATGGACTCACAGTCTAGAAGGGGGAGACAGACAACAAAAGAAAACACATGGACAGGTGTCAAGTCATCAGAATAAATACAAATAAAGCTAGATGCACATCATTAACAAAATAAATAGAATAGTAAATATGTACAAATGGCATTCTGCACATGCCTTTCCAACCTCAAAAACTTCTAAAGTTTTGTCCATTTCCCTCAACATTAAGGAGAAACACATCAGGATTGGCACTGAGGCACTGCACACAAGCATTCAATAAATTTCACTGATTCATTCACATATCTCTTCATTCATTCAATCATACTTATTGAGCGCTTACTGTGTGCAGAGGACTGTACTAAGAGCATATACATTTCTTTGTAGTCTATTACTTTCTCCTACCTGTAATTTTATTTAGTGTCTATCTTCCCCCATATATTGTAGATTTGTGGGCAGAAATCTGGTCTATTACATGTCTATTGTATTCTCCTAAGCCTTAGCACAGGGCTTTCCTACACTAGAAATCCAAGAAATACTTTTGATTATTTTATTTACTATATAGGAAAAGACATCACCCATTTTCCTGAGAAACACAAACTAAATCCATAGTTTACAGACTCTTCTTCCAACATGCACAAAAAAGATACTGGATCATAAAAGGGAAAGAAAGCCATGAATGGTAAACAGTGGAACTGAGAGATCCTGGAAGAGCCACCAATTTAGCTTCCTAGTTTTTTTTTTGTCTTATGCTGTCAAGTCGCCTCTGATCCATGGAGACACCATGGACACATCTCTTCCGGAACACCCCACATCCATCTATAATTGATCTGGTAGTGTATCCAGAGTTTTCATGGTAAAAATACAGAACTGATTTACCATTGACACCTTCCATGCAGTAAACTTGAGCCTCCACCCTCGAATCTCTCCCATGCTGCTGCTGCCCAGCACAGGTGAGTTTTGACTTGTAGCAGATTGCCTTCCACTCGCTAGCCGCTGCCCAAGCTAGGAATGAAAATGTGCCTGCTTGAGTCTCCCTCCTGTAGCCAAGATTGGTAGAGTACTGGAAACTCTCCAGGTGTGACCTTGAGTTGGGTATTCCTAGTTTTAGCAGTCTATTATTAGTATTTCACATAATTAAACATCTTTGGCTATGTCTGCCCAGCACAAAGTGAATAGGAGATCTCATCATTAACTGGATACTTTCATTCATTCATTCATTCAATCATATTAACTGAGAGCTTACCGTGTGCAGAGCACTGTACTGAGCACTTGGGAAGTACAAGTCGGCAACATATAGAGACGGTCCCTACCCAACAACAGGCTTACTGTCTGGAAGGGGGAGACAGACAACAAAACAAAACAAGTAGGCAGGTATCAAAAGTGTCAGAATAAATTCATTCATTCAATCGTATTTATTGAGCACTTACTGTGTGCAGAGCTCTGTACTAAGCACTTGGGAAGTACAAGTTGGCAACATATAGAGACGGTCATTACCCAACAGTGGGCTCACAGTCTAGAATAAAATTATAGCTACATGCAAATCATTAATAAACTAGAGTAGTAAATATGTACATGTAAAATAAATAGAGTTATAAATATGTACAAATATATACAAGTGCTGTGGGAGGGGAAGGGAGTAGGGCAGAGGGAGGGAGGGGGGTGATGGGGAGTAGGAGAGGGAAAAGGGGGCTCAGTCTGGGAAGGCCTCCTGGAGGAGGTGAGCTCTCCGTAGGGCTTTGAAGGAAGGAAGAGAGCTAGTTTGGTGGATGTGTGGAGGGAGGACATTCCAGGCCAGGGGAAGGATGTGGGCCAGGTGTCGATAGCGGGACAGGCGAGAACGAGGCACAGTGAGAAGGTGAGCGGCAGAGGAGCGGAGGGTGCGGGCTGGGCTGCAGAAGGAGAAAACGGAGGTGAGGTAGGAGGGGGACAGGTGATGGACAGCCTTGATGCTGAGAGTGAGGAGTTTTTGTCTGATTCGTAGATTGACAGGCAACCACTGGAGATATTTGAGAGGGGCAGCATGGATAAGTGGAAAGAGACCGGGTTTAGGAGTCAGAGGTCATGGATTCTAAACCAGCCTCTGTCACTTGTCAGCTGTGTGACTTTGGGAAAGTCACTTCACTCCTCTGTGCCTCAGTTCCATCATCTGTAAAATGGGGATGAAGACTGTGAGCCCCACGTGGGACAACCTGATTACCTTGTATCTACCCCAGTGCTTAGAACAATGCTTGGCTTAACAAAAACCATCACTATTATCATTGTTATTATTATACTTGAGGAGGGGAGTGACATGCCAAGATTGTTTCTGTACAAAGAAAATCCAGGCAGCACAATGAAGTATATACTGAAGCAGGGAAAGACAGGAGAATGGGAGATCAGAAAGGAGGCTGATGCAGTAATCCAGTTGGAATAGGATGAGAGATTGAACCAGCAAGGTAGCAATTTGGATGGAGAGGAAAGGGCAGATCTTGGTGATATTGTGGAGGTGAGACTGGCAGGTTTTGGTAATGGATTGGATGTGAGGGGTAAATGAGAGAGTGGAGTCAAGGATGATACCAAGGTTGCGGGCTTGTGAGACAGGAAGGATGGTAGTGCCATCTACATTGATGGGAAAGTCAGGGAGAGGACAGGGTTCAGGAGGGAAGATAAGGAGCTCAGTCTTAGACATGTTCAGTTTTAGATGGCAAACAGACATCCAGATGGAGATGTCCTGAAGGCAGGAGGAGATACGAGCCTGGATAGAGGGAGAAAGAGCAGGGGTGGAGGTGTAGATTTGGGTGTCATCAGCGTAGAGATGATAGTTGAAGCCGTGGAAGCGAATTAGTTCCCCGGGGAGTGAGTATAGATAGAGAACAGAAGGGGACCATTCATTCATTCATTCATTCAATCATATTCATTGAGTGCTTACTGTATGCAGAGCACTGTACTAAGCGCTTGGGAAGTACAAGTTGGTAACATATAGAGACAGTCCCTACCGAACAACGGGCTTACAGTCTAGAAAAGGGAGACAGGCAACAAAACAAAACATGTAGACAGGTGTCAAAATCATCAGAACAAATAGAATTAAAGCTATATGCACATCATTAACAAAACAAATAGTAAATATGTACAAGTAAAATAAATAGAGTAATAAATCTGTACAAATATATATATATATATATATATATATATATACACACACAGGTGCTGTGGGGAGGGAAAGGAGGTAGGGCGGGGGGATGGTGAGGAGGAGAGGAAAAAGGGGGCTCAGTCTGGGACTGAGAACTGACCTGACCTGACAAGAACTGCCCCTTGAGGAACCGCTACAGTAAGGGGATGGTAGGGGGGAGGAGGAGCCCACAAAGGAGATTGAGAATGAAGAGCCAGAGAGAAAAGAGGAGAATCAGGAGAGGACAGAGTCTGTGAAGTCAAGGTTGGATAGCGAGTTGAGGAGAAGGGGATGATCCACAGTGTTGAAAGCAGCTGAGAGGTTGAGGAGGATTAGGATAGAGTAGAGGCCATTGGATTTGGCAAGAAGGAAGTCATTGGTGACCTTTGAGAGGGCAGGTTTGGTAGAGTGTAGGGGATGGAAGCCAGATTGGAGGGGGTCTAAGGGTTGGAGTTGAGGAACTGGAGGCAGCAAGTGTAGATGACTCGTTCTAGGAGTTTGGAAAGGAAGGGTAGGAGGGAGATAGGTTGATAACTAGAATGGGCAGTGGGGTCAAGAGAGGGTTTTTTTAGGATGGGGGAGACGTGAGCATGTTTGAAGGCAGAGGGGAAGGAACCAGTGGAGAATGAGCAGTTGAAGATGGAAGTCTAGGCAACAATTCAATCTCGGCAACAATTCCAGATCATTCAGATCAACAAAAAATCCTCTTGAAACTTAAATGATCCTAAGCAGCTGGTCTCTTTGACAAAATTCCCCAGTTAATTACCAGATTTACTCTTCAATACCATAAAGATGCCATACAGAAAAGGTTGTTCTACCCTGGCAAAATACTGAAGCCCCCAAGGCCCCTCGGCATTTTCACATGGTGAATAGTAGAAAAAGTGGCAAGAGCCTCCATGACTGCTTTCCAGACAATATCTGGCTTCTGAATAGCTGGGTTTAAGATTAATTTTTTCTTAAGTAGTAACTTGTTGCTTTATTCCCAAGGTGAATCTCACTTTGACCTTTTCTTTCCATTTCCTATCTTGTTCGCTTAGCTTGAATGATTTTTCTGTCTTTTCTGTTGTTCACAACCCCTCCTGATTCAGCAGCCTTCACCAGTCTCATTGATATGCTGTTTACTGCCTGTGCAAGATCATTAATAAAGATTTTAAAAGAGAAAGGTCCTTACACTGTCTGTACATCCTCTTGCACATCACAGGAAATGCTTTCATCAATCATTATCACTAGCTTTTAGTTCATTTGGACAGGTTTCAGTCTACACAATTAGCCCTTTTGCACTTCAACTCAATTACTGCCGCAAATTAACTCTGATGAACTACTATATGATTTCTCTTTCTAGCTCTGCAATGATTACCCCATTTAGTACCTGAACACATGGCCTGAGAAGTAAGTTTGGCACAAAGCTATAAGTAATAACTGTGGCATTTGCTAAGTGTTTACAATGTGCCAGGCACTGTATTAAATACTGCGGTAGATATAAGATAATCAGGTCCCACATAGCGTTCACAGCTTAAGTAGGAGGGAGAACAGGTATTGAAATCCCATTTTGCAGATAAGGGAACTGAGGCAGAGAGAAGTTAAATGGCATGCCCAAGGTCATACAGCAGGTATGCGGCAGAGTTGGGAATATAACCCAGGTCTCTGACTCGCAGGCCAGTGCTCTTTCCACAAGGCCAAGCTTCTTGAGCCTTAAAATTCAGGTCTGTCAGGGGCTAATTCAATTACTTTCACAATCTATTCAAGACATTGCAAAGGTCAAGATTTTGCCCAATGCGGGTCTTTATTAAAAACTGAAACTGTATATGAAGATGGCTTTATTTGTTTAAAAACTTAAAGCAGGGGTTTTCCACATTAACTTGTGCTGAAAGGTACCAGGGGCACTGAAAACCTACAACTTTCCCAAGTGCTGAAACTAACCAAGGGTTTCAGGCCCAAATTTTGCAGTTACTTCTTGGCGGGAGTAGAGTTTACTTGCATAGAGAGGTAAGCACCTCTGTTTAAGGGAAAGTGTCAGGGTTTCCTCACTTTCAAAGCCCAAATAAAATCACATCTCTTCCAAGAGGCCTTCCCAAACTAATGTCCCATCTCCCCAACCCCTTTCTTCTCCCTACTGGCTCAGCTGTGTACCTGAGTCCATGCCCCTTAGTCAGTTAGGTATTCACTTATTCATTCATCCATTCAATTGCATTTATTAAGTGTTTATTGTGTGCAGAGCACTGTACTAAGCACTTGGAAAATTCAAAGAGAGAAAATCCCTGCCCACAACAGGCTCACAGTCTAGAAGGGGTGGGACAGACATTAAAACAAGTAAACAGGCATCAATAGCATCAATTTAAATAAATAGAATTATAGATATGTACATATCAAAGCAAGTAAACATGCATTAATATAAATGAATAGAATTATAGATATGTACATATATACACAAGTGCTGTGGGGCGGGGAGGCTGGTAGAGTAAAGGGAATGAGTTAGGGTGATGAGAAGGGGAGGGGGAGCTGAGGAAAAGGGGGGCTTAGTCAGGGAAGGCCTCCTGGAGGAGGTGAACCTTCAGTAGGGCTTTGAAGGGGGGAAGTGTGATTGGCGGATTTGAGGAGGGAGGGCACTCCAGGCCAGATGTGAGCCAGAGGTCAATGGTTTAAGAGGCAAGAACGAGGCACATTGAGAAGATTAGCACCAGAGGAATGGGGTTTATGGGCTGGGATGTTGAAAGGGAGAAGGGAGGTGAGGTAGGAAAGGGGAGCTCTGTACTAAGTGCTTGGGAAAGTACAATACAACAATAAACAGTGACATTCCCTGCCCATAAAGAGCTTACAGTCTAGACAGGGGAAGACAGACATCAGTACAAATAAATAAAATTGCAGCTCTCTCTCTCTCTCTCTCTCTCTCTCTCTCTGTATGTATATATACATACATACATATATATATATATATACATGCTGTGGGAGTGGTTGGGGGAGTGGGGAAGAGCAAAGGAGCAAGTCAGGGTGACACAGAAGGGAGTGGGGGACGAGGAAAAGTGGGGCTTAGTCTGGGAAGGCCTCTTGGAGGAGTTATGTCTTCAATAAGGCTTTGAAGTGGGGGAGAGTAATTGTCTCCTGGATCTGAGGAGGGAGGGTGTTCCAGGCCAGAGGTAGGACATGGGCCAGGGGTCGGCAATGAGACAGGCACAGCTCCACCTCCACAGTGTGTACGAGCATATCTTTAAACTCATTTGATTCTCCTACCTGTCCTTTATTTTAATATCTGTCACCCCTGCTAGATTTTAAACTTCTTCCAATCCCCTAGTACAATGTTCTGTACCAAGTAAGCATTCAATATATGCTACTGAGTGATTTAGTCTCCTCTCAGAGGATTGGGGCTAATATAAGTCCTGGAACATACTAAGCGGTGATTTCCAATTGGCTTTAGAAACTGTACCCTATGCGAACTTTCTTCTGAGCATTCCCACCCAGCCCAACTACCCATTAACCTTCTGGTAGGGCAATGATCACGGAAGAACAACAAATAGCTATAGGGGCAAGTGATAACACACTGCTTTGCTTACTGTTCCCCTATTCTGCCTAATGGCCAGACCACAATTGTGAGAGAGTTAAAAAGAAAAGGTAGTACTGACATGTTTCAAATTACACAGAAAATAGTACAATTTCACCTTTCAAGTAATTAGTCTATGGAATTAGAAAAAGTACCTAACTATTTTTCCTAACTGGACTGGAATTAGTTCTATGCCTTAATTCTCACTGCCTGTCTGGGTTGGCACGAGGCATCAGTGAGTTAATTAGATCTGAGATAATTAATATGCTAATATAAAAGGATTGACTCAAATAGGAAGAGTTTTGGATGCCTTTACGAATATGGTTCTTTCATTTGATTGGGAAATTTTTGCATTGCAAATTATTCCTTATTCAAACATGTAAATTGAAATCATTATATAAACTTTATAATAAGTAGCTTATCCTCTGCAGATATTTTCAAGCATATGTTGAGTGTTGTTTTTCTATTTTCTCAAATATCAAAGAACTAAACTCACATTAAGCTAAAAGCCATAAGAAATAGCTGAAGCTACTTCATTTCCGTGTGCGTGGGTAGTTTTACATTCCCAAGGTCTGCCACTTAGCCTTTTTCCAGAGTTCTCTGTTCTAAGAAAGCTTCCACAAGAAAGGGAACATGGGCTTCTTGAATTATAATTTGGTGTCCTCCACTTGCCTTGACCTCTTGAAACGTAACCAGTTTGAATTGTTAGGGCCCAGAAAAGAAAGCTAGGGATGCTGAATGTCTAATACATGGTGTTAAAATGGCTTCCATAACAATCCTAACCAAGCTCATTCCTTCCTTTCATTCATCAGGCCACCTCTACAGTGCCAATCACAGTGATCTAACAGTATAGTGTTGTCAGAGGCAACAAAATTGTTGGAGGAGAGCTGGGGCAAGGTGGACTGGTCTTGGGTCCAGTTATCTCTGCATTCCCTAATCTGACCATCCTCTTCAACTACATGCCTGAAGTGGGGTTGGCAGAGTAAGGTAGACATGTGGAATACTATGGAGGGCCAAGAAAGAAGTACAAGAGGAAGATGGAGTAGAGGAAACTACAAAAATGAATAGCAGAGAGTGGGGAAGATCTGGTGAGAGAAAAGGAAAAAGGATGAGTGCAAAAGTAAAAAGTAATTAGGGAGAGGCAGTTGATGAAGTAAACCTCTCTGTGTCCTGGAAAGGATAGAGGTCCAATAAATCAACAGTATTTATTTAATGCATATTGTGTGCAGAGCACTATTCTAAGCACTTGGAAGGGTGCAATATGGCAGGGTTGGTAGACACGTTCCATGCCCACAAGGAGCTTATAATCAAGAGGAACTTGTCAACCAGTGGAACAATTCTGGTCACCTAAAACTGGTTGCTTAAAATGAAATTTTGCTAGGGTACGGGGAGTAGATGTGTGCGAGTGTGTCACAAGGAGAAGAAAGGGAGAAAACAAAATGGAATTCTGGAAGGGATCAACCATTCCTAGAGGATATCTACATAAATCCCCAATGTCATCAGTCCCAATTATCTCATGACACTGCAGCATCTATAAATGATTTTGTGGAGTCTGGATCGATGTTAAAAGGTTAGGAAAGGTGCAGTCTCAGAGCTAAGCTCTCTATTTCAGTCTAAACATGCATCTGTTGCTGCATCTACATCCTAGCTTTTAGCTTTGGAAAAATATGAGGCAGGCCTGGGTTACTTCTACAACTGCTAGAGCTATATACATTCATAAGGAATGGTCAAAGGCCCTCGCTTTTTAATGTGGGACATGCTGCCATTTGGGCTAAAGCTGATACACAGTCCTTTAGAATGAACATATTTTTTAGCCTTAGTAGTGCCCCTTCCATACATTGCTCCCTCTATCCCAAACCCCACTAATCCATCCAATAAAAATGGTCATTTCTGAGTTCAAAGGAAATCCCCTAGTTGGTTCCAAAAGTGTGAAATAAATCCTGAGCAATTCAGAGTCGGTCTAGTTAATGCTGGTGAATGTATTTTAGTTCCCATTCTGCCTGAAGCGATGAGGCAGAGCTGAGCAGGGAAAAAAAGATGGACTGAAAGAAGAGTACAAAAGCCTTTTAATTAGAAGAGCAGTATTCTGGCTGGGGTGCCTAAGTACTGCATTTTGCTGTCTTAAGCAACCACCTGTTTAATAACATTAAACTGGTCTTGACTGAGGAAGTAAAATGATGAATAAGAGATGCATAAAAACCCCATTATAAAAATTATAGAAATATACTATGACAAAAAAAAACCAGCAAATGTTACAACGGGTAAATTCCACCTTGTCTTATGCTGAGTTATCTCCAACTCATAGCAACTCCATTGAAACAGCTGTCTCAGAGTGCCCTACCTCCATCTACAATCTTTCTGGTAGTGTATTCATAGACTTTTCTTGGTAAAAATACGGAAGTGATTTACCATTGTCTTCTTTTACACAATAAACCAGAGTCTCCGCCTTAGACTCTCTCCCATGCCGCTGATGCCCAGCACAGGTGACTTTTGACTTGTAGCAGATTGCCTTCCACTCGCTAGCTGCTGCTCAAGCTACAAATATAATGGGTATGCCTCTGCTTGACTCTCCTTCCCATAGCTAAGGCTGGTAGAGACCTGGAAACTTTCCACATGCGATCCTGAAAGGGGAAAATCCCATCTAACTTCCTGTAAATCATGAGATCATCTGATGGTATATTTCTACAGGAAACCATAAACAACTTTTAATCCCACTGAGAAAGTACAGGGAACACATTAGTAATCTCAATCAATTCATTGTATTTTTGTATTAAGCTCTTAGGAGAGTACAATACAATTAGTAAGCACGATCCCTGTTCTCAAGGAGTTTACAGTTTAGCAGGGGAGAGAGACAGTTATATAGGTTGCAGGTAGAAGGAAGCAATAGATTATAATGATCTGCACATAATATTTATTCCTTCCAGTAGTAGTTAAGTGCCTAAATGGTGCTGAAGTACTGAAGCATAAGTAGCAGGGATATAAAGAGTAGAGATAAGAAATTAATCTGGAAACACCTCCTACAGATGTGATTTAAGGAAGACTTTGAAGATGTGGGGAAGCAGTGGTCTGTCATATAATAAGTGGGAAGAAGTTCAAGGCAGAAGAGGATGTGAGCAAAAGGTTGGTGGAAGGAGAGACAAGATGGGGCATGTTTGTTTGTTTGTTTGAGAGGAGTTAGCTGAGGTGAAGAGAGAGACTAAAGGGTGTAAGAGGATGAAAACTGATTGAGTGCCTTGAAGCCTATCAGACAATGCAGTCAGTGTCAAAGTTCTCCTAAGTAATGGATTCTCCCTTTCACCTGCTTCCATTTAGAGTAGCAGCATCAATATACAAAATAGGAATAAAATCCACAGACATAAAAAAAATACATACTGCAAATGCTAACAAGTTACTCCCCAGAATCCACTGGGTGGTTGTAAATCAGGAAATGGCATGATGAACCATCATCAAAACAAAGCAATAGCCAGTTGAAAGATGAGATTTAGACACCTTACTTGAGGCAAGAAAAACATCTCACTTGTAGCTGCACTGATACATTTTCCTCAGTAACCGTTCAGGGATAATAATAATAATAGCATTTATTAAGCACTTACTATGTGCAAAGCACTGTTCGAAGCACTGGGGGCGTTACAAGGTGATGCGGTTGTCCCATTGGGGGCTCACAGTCTTAACCTCCATTTTACAGATGAGGGAACTGAGGCCCAGAGAAGTTAAGTGACTTGCCCACAGTCACACAGCTGACAAGTGGCGGAGCTGGGATTTGATCCCATGACCTCTGACTCCAAAGCCCGGGCTCTTTCCACTGAGCCACTCTCTCTGAGCTTCTCAAAAGATAGACATAGGGAAGGGATTGTGATAGGCAGAAAATGGAGAATTTGAAATTGGTCAAATCCCTCCAAATGTGTCTGTTTATTTGTTGTATTGTACGGTCCCAAACAGTATAGTGCTCTGCATATGGTAAGCAATTAATAAATACGACTGACTGACTCCCCCTTCACATATAACAGAAAACCACTCTCCCCGACCTTCAAAGTCTTATTAAAATCACATCTCCTCCAAGAGGCCTTCCCCAACTGAGCCTTCATTTCCCATACTGCTTCTTCTGTACACTTTTTCTTTGTTGTCTAAGCGCTTGGATCTTTACCCTAAGCACTTTATAGTCACCCTACACTCAGCCCCACAGCACTTCCGTGCATATCCATAATTTATTTTGTTGTCTGTCTCCCCCTCTAGACTGTAAGCTTATGGTGGGCAGGAAATGTAGTCTACCGATTCTGTTGGCTTGTAGGGTCCTAAATGCTAAGTACAGTGTTCTGCACATAGTAAGCACTCAATAAATATGACTGATTGAGTAGCTGATCAATCAGGAGTTATATACTGATACACAGGGAAAAAAACAAAACATGTGTTTCTACCCCTCTAGACTGAGCTCATCGTGGGTGGGAACAAGTCTGCTAATTTTGTTGTATTATGCTCTCCCAAGCACTTAGTACAGTGCTCTGCACATCATAAGTGCTCAATAAATGTGACTGATTGATTGGCATGCCTCAGACAAGTAGACAATGATGAAAAGAATGGATTAAAATCTCCCTTTACTTTGATGGACCAATAGGCCTCTACAGTCTTGCGGGCAGGCATCCTGCCTATCAAATCTCTTGTACTTGTCTAACCTCTTAGTACATCATCATCATCATCATCAATCGTATTTATTGAGTGCTTACTGTGTGCAGAGCACTGTACTAAGCGCTTGGGAAATACAAATTGGCAACATACAGAGACAGTCCCTACCCAACAGTGGGCTCACAGTCTAAAAGGGGGAGACAGAGAACAAAACCAAACATACTAACAAAATAAAATAAATAGAATAGATATGTACAAGTAAAATAGAGTAATAAATATGTACAAACATATATACATATATACAGGTGCTGTGGGGAAGGGAAGGAGGTAAGATGGGGGGATGGAGAGGGGGACGAGGGGGGAGAGGAAGGAAGGGGCTCAGTCTGGGAAGGCCTCCTGGAGGAGGTGAGCTCTCAGCAGGGCCTTGAAGGGAGGAAGAGAGCTAGCTTGGCGGATGGGCAGAGGGAGGGCATTCCAGACCCGGGGGATGACGTGGGCCGGGGGTCGATGGCGGGACAGACGAGAACGAGGTACGGTGAGGAGATTAGCGGCGGTGGAGCGGAGGGTGCGGGCTGGGCTGTAGTAGGAGAGAAGGGAGGTGAGGTAGGAGGGGGCGAGGTGATGGACAGCCTTGAAGCTCAGGGTGAGGAGTTTCTGCCTGATGCGCAGATTGATTGGTAGCCACTGGAGATTTACATGTGCATGTGCCGTACAAATCAGTATTCAATAAATACCATTGATTGAATTATCCTGCCTCTTAATATACCAAATTTTACTTTTTAAAATGAACATTACTTTTGCCCTGGATAGGCATGGCCATAATAGAGAACTTTAGTTTTCCCTTCAAAATGACTGGCAGCCTCGACATTGTCATGGTCCTCCAGTTCCTGTCAAGCATCAAAAATGTGTTTACTATAGTCCTACATATGGCAGGATACTTGAGAGTAAGTATTTTTCTGCTTTATTTTTTTTTCCCTAACAAACCAAGATCACTAACCTGCTACACAAATCACCTTTTTTGCAAACATCAACCAAATCAATATCATTCTAATCCCGGGGGCTATTCAGCAGTGTCATGAAGTACTGATTTCTTTCAGGAAAATGTTGTACTTGGCTACAGTGGAGCTGTATTTAAAGGGTTTGAGCCATGCCTTGCTCTAGCTTCCATAGGAGAAGAGAATTACAAAGTAGGATAATGGAAGAGACCTTGCCAGGTTCCTTTACTTCATAAGAGCTACATCATATAAATGGAGCATGAACACTGTGCATGATCAGTTATGGACCAGAATCAGGTTAACAAGTTCCTCTTCTTATCTTGTGAACTTGGTGTACGCATGTATTTGCTACATGAGTATACACATACATAAAATCCCGGCTCTGCCACTTGTCAGCTGTGTGACTTTGGGCAAGTCACTTAACTTCTCTGTGCCTCAGTGACCTCATCTGTAAAAGGGGGCGTAAGGCTGTGAGCCCCCCGTGGGACAACCTGATCACCTTGTAACCTCCCCAGCGCTTAGAACAGTGCTTTACACATAGTAAGCACTTAATAAATGCCATCATCATTATTATTATTATTACTCAGCTCCCGGCACTGATGGGATTAATACATGATTTAGTAATGATAATAATAATTATTATTATGGTACTTTTTAAGCACTTACTATGTGCCAAGCACTGTTCTAAGCACTGGGGTAGATACAGGCAATCAGGTTGTCCCACGTGGGGCTCACACTTTTAATCCCCATTTTACAGATGAAGTAACTGAGGTCCAGAGAACTGAAGTGACTTGTCCAAAGTCACCCAGCAGACAAGTGGCCGAGGGGGGATTAGAACCCATGACCTCTGACTCCCAAACCTGTGCTCTTTCCACTCGGCCACGCTGCTTCTCAAATATTCCGTGGATCGTGTAGCGTCCTTTCTTTGATGATGGTTTGGGTGGACCATTGAGGGGCAGGCACAGTGGGGCGGGCCGGGCTGGGCTGGATGGCGGGGACGCCTCGATCCCGATCCTCCACCTGGACCTGGCTCCAAGACGGGGTGAGCAGCGACCGGGGCGGACAAGTTCAGAGCCCCGACTCCTCTGGGGGAGAGGGGGTGGTCCCAGGCCCAGGCCGTGATGGCCACCCCCCTGATGATGATGGCATTTGTTAAGCGCTTACTATGTGAAAAGCACTGTTCTAAGTGCTGGGGGGATACAAGATGATCAGGTTGTCCCACGTGGTGCTCACAGTCTTCATCCCCATTTTACAGATGAGGGAACTGAGGCACAGAGAAGTGAAGTGACTTGCCCAAAGTCACACAGCTGACAATTGACAGAGTCGGAATTTGAACCCTTGACCTCTGACTCCCAAGCCCGGGCTCTTTCCAGTGATACCATATTGGATGTCCACATTATATTACATAAACACGTAGATCGATATTTGATACTATTGTTACAAGTCCAAGTACTAGCCTATACATGGTATACATATACTCTCCTATTAGCCTTAAAAGCACAAAATTACATTTTAAATCAAGCAAAAAGATGTATTACTTGAGATCAGTGGTGTCATATGTATTTTCATTCACACATCATTGCCTTCTATCACATCCATTCACTTGTAATATATGGGTGAAAAGCTCCTGTAATTAAAAAGTCTGAAGAAATGTATTATCCAGTGAAGACCAGGTTACTCCAATTCCAATAATTTGAATCTTTTACCCTCAGCCAGAATTCTCCAGTGCACAATCTGCATACAGAGTGAGTGTAGATTATGCAATGGAGAATCTGCAATGCGGATGAGGGAGATTTTATCCTTGGCTCACCCCTCATGTACAGAAATTGATTCACTGAATTTCAGACAATTTCATTGTTTTGGGTTTTCCTCACCAAAATGACATTAAAAGGACTAGATGCACAACAAATTCAGATTCTTGTTCTTAATCTGTTTTCAAATTTAACATCCAAAAAGAGACTTCAGCTAACTAATGTAAAAATAGGAAAAGCTGGTCTATTGAAATGATATTTATAGGCACTTTGAGAAAATTGGAATAAACATCCTCTGGTTATATTTCAAAGTGGATTGGACATTTAGTTGCCAAGTTCCAACCAGTTCAGCCAGTGCTGACTTTCGCTGCTATGCTAATTGCTATCTTCCTCCAGAAGCTGTAGTGGGAATTTCTATTTGTGAGCCTGGCATGGAGATCAAACTGTCTCAGTAGGAAACAGTAAGAAGATACCTGTTATCCTCTTCTCAGAGAGCATTCTATTAGCTCTTTAAACTTTCAGTTGAGTAGAAGCTAGAAATTAAAAAGCTCAAATGCCTTAATCAAGCAATTCAGAAATATATATAAGAGCATTGGTACAATATGTTTGTAGCAGCTTCATTTAGTATGTGGATCATGTTTGGACTGACTTTGCATAAAGTATGAAGAGCAATCCAAATGCAGAAGACACCAAAAACCTGGAGCAAAGAGATATACAAAAGCAGCTATCTGACTTGGTCAAATGTTAAAGGAATATATATCAGTGCCTTTATATTCCAGCATAATACAGCCCAATGGATTGTTTCAGGTGGTGACATTATTTCCTGTAGAGACACATCACAGTAAGCAGGACTTCATGCGTGTGCTATTTATAGCAGGATAGCAGTGATAACTTCTCCTGAAATACCCCTACACTCATCCAAGATTCTGTGGATTAGTTGAAATTAAAGCAAAATGCCAAGAGTAGTGTATCAAAGGTAGAAAAATATTTTGAAATAGTTTTTACCAAAATCTTTGTTCATTATAGCATTCTTGTTTTTCCTCTCTTCTCTTTCCTTCATTCAATCATATTTATTGAGCCCTTACTGTGTGCAGAGCACTGTACTAAGCACTTAAGGTATTTGTTAAGCACTTACTATGTGCCAAGCCCTGTTCTAAGTGGGGTAGGTACAAGGTTGTCCCACATGGGGCTCACAGTCATAATCCCCATTTTCCAGATGAGGTAACTGAGGCACAGAGAAGTGAAGTGACTTGCCCAAAGTCACACAGCTGATAAGGGGCAGAGCTGGGATTAGAACCCATGACCTCTGACTCCCAAGCCTATGCTCCTTCCATTAAGCCATGCTGCTTTCTTCTTTTGCCTACTGTTTCTCCCTTCTTTGTCCTTCTTCTCTCCTCCTCCTTTCACAGTACAAATGAACTAGATCTCAAAAATATAATCTCTAATTCATTCTTTACAAACATTGTCCACCACATAAATCTCTCCGCAGTCTTGATCCTTCCGGATATGAAAAGCACTTCCTGATATGGAAAGCTGTTTCTGAAAAGTAGTGAATGGTGTGTTATTGGTCTGAACAAATGACTATACCCCTGCAAGTGCCTAATTCCTTCATTTAACTTCTCAGATGCTAGAAGAATGAGCTCTGTAGAATTTGATGAACTTTTGATGCTAAGCCTCATGTGGAAGATGGATTGTGTCCAACCTGATTATCTTGTACCTGCGCAGTGTTTAGTACAGCACTGGGAACATAAATACCATTAAAAAGATTAAGTTGTATCTATTTTGGGGGGAGTGACAAATCCCTTGTTAGGAAGCCTCAAGGGAGTTGTGGTAATTCTACAGAGCATACTGTGGGCTGACTATGAAGAGTTTCCCAGGTACTGACATCATTGACCCACTAACATACCCACTTTTCCTCTCCTATTACGAGACCCATTCAAAGATAGGGAGGTGGATTCATCATCCCAGGGTCTCCTGTCCAAGGATGAAATTGCGAAAGCTATTTCTGAACCAAAACAAGTGACATGTTCAATATCTCTAGGTGGTAGTTATGACAACGTGTACTTGGTTCATTCCTGGAAACTGGGTCTCCCCTATCCACCAAACTGTCTTCCCAGGAGCAGAATTTGAGCCCATCCAAATGAAAATATGTGGAAATAAAATAATAAGCTCCATTTGAAGAAATGAAAGACAGGATTTGGAATTTGGAAGTGGTGAATCGATCAGTGGTGTTTACTGAGAACTTACTGCTTGTAGAAGACTGTACTAACTTCTGGGGAAAATACAACTGAGTTTGTAGACATGTTCCCTGCCCACAAGGAGCTTTAGTCTACAGAGGGGAATGGACATTAATATGACTAATTTCTGAATATGTACATAAGTACTGTGGGCATGATGGTGGGGTGACTATCAAGTAATTAAAGGGTACATATTCAAGTGCAGAAGGGAGAGGGAGTAGGGAAAAATAAGACTTAATCAGAGAAGCCCTCTTGGAGGAGTTGTGAAGGGGGGAAGGGGGAGAAAACTCCAGGCCAGAGGGATATCATAAGAAAGGGGTTGGCAGTGTGATAGAAGAGATTATGATGCAGTAAATAAGGCAGTGCTAGAAGAGCCAAGTGTGCAGGATGGGTTATAGTAGGAAATCACTGGAGTAAAGTAGGATGCGGCTAGCTGATTGTTTTAAAATCAATGTTAAGAAGTGTCTGTTTAATTGTGTGCTTATTACAGTGCTCTTAGTAAGCACTCATTGACTGATGCAGTTAAATAATTATTGGAGGTTACTTTGAGGATTGGGGAGCTGTGGGCAGGACTTTTTTTAGAATAATGATCTGGGCAGCAAAGTATGGACGGGGTGAGGAGAGACAGGAGGCAGGGAGGTTAGCCAGACGGCTGATGCAGTAGTCAAGGTGGATTATGAAAAGTGCTCAGATCAGTGTGGTAGCAGTTTGGATGGATAGGAAAGAGTGGATTTTTGTGATGTGAAGATTGAACCAACAGGATATGTTGACATTAAATATGTGGGTTGAATGAGAGAGATGAATCAAGGCTAATGGACTTTTTGCATTGGTAGGGTAGTGTTGCTGTCTACAGTGATGATGATGAAGATGATAATAAAAATAATAATCGTGGTATTTCATCATCATCAATTGTATTTATTGAGCGCTTACTGTGTGCAGAGCACTGTACTAAGCGCTTGGGAAGTACAAGTTGGCAACATATAGGGACAGTCCCTACCCAACAGTGGGCTCACAGTCTAAAAGGGGGAGTCAGAGAACAAAACCAAACATACTAACAAAATAAAATAAATAGAATAGATATGTACAAGTAAAATAAATAGAGTAACAAATATGTACAAACATATATACATATATACAGGTGCTGTGGGGAAGGGAAGGAGGTAAGATGGGGGGATGGAGAGGGGGACGAGGGGGAGAGGAAGGAAGGGGCTCAGTCTGGGAAGGCCTCCTGGAGTAGGTGAGCTCTCAGTAGGGTATTTGTTAAGCTCTTACTCTGTGCCAGGCACTGAACTAAGCACTGGGGTGGGTACAAGCTCCATGGGAGCAAATAGGTTCTCAAAGTGAGTGGCTCTAGATGGAAAATAGAAGAGTTTCCAGAACTGAGCCTTGTGTGACCATTTCTGTTTGAAAGTGGGAGACAGAGAAGGAGGCCATGAAAGTAATTGGGAAGAAGCAGCCTGATGGAAGGTGAACCAGGAAAGGACAGTATCACTGAAAACACGGTTAGATAATGTTTCAAGGAGAAGGGGGTGGTCCACTGTGCCAAAAGCAGCTAAGAGGCTGAGGAGGATTAGGATGGAGTAGAGACTGTCGGTTTTGGCAAGAAATAAATTGGTGACCTTAGAGAGAGTAGTTTCCCTGGAGTGCAGGAGGTGGAAGCCAGATTGGAGGGGGCCAAGAAGGGAACTGGAGGAGAGGAAATGGAGGCAGTAGATGTAGACAACTCACTCAAGGAGTTTGGAGAGGAATGGTAAGAGGGAAATGGGGTGATAACTAGAGGGTGCTAGGGGGTCCAGGGAGTTAATGATAGCATTTATTAAGCGCTTACTATGTGCAAAGCACTGTTCTAAGCGCTGGGAAGTTTACAAGGTGATCAGGTTGTCCCCCGGGGGGGCTCACAGTCTTCATGCCCATTTTACAGATGAGGGAACTGAGGCCCAGAGAAGTGAAGTGACTTGCCCAAAGTCACACAGCTGACAAGTGGCAGAGCCCGGATTTGAACCGATGACCTCTGACTCCAAAGCCCGGGCTCTTTCCACTGAGCCACGCTGTTAGGTTTTTGTTTTTATTTTTAGTATAGGGGATATGTGAGTATGTTTAAAAGCAATGGGAAGCAAGCCTTTGGAAAGTGAATGACTGAAAATCATGGTCAAGGGAGGAAAAACAGGGGGCAAATGTTTTGATAAGGTGCAAATGGAATGAGTGGGAAACAGGAGGCCCAGGATTCAGTTGGAAGAAAAGGAAGGAGAAAGGGAAGCAAAGAGGCAAAACTGAATGGAATTAGGGAAAGAGATTTTGTGTGTGTGTGTGTGTGTGTGTGTGTGTGTGTGTGGTTTGGAACATTTTATTGATAAGGATGGTGAAGGAACTGGCCACTGGGTTAGTCAGGATAAGAGAAAGAGGAGAAAATAAAGATTTTTAAAATTCAGAACAGAGGAGAGGAGATAGCTGACAAGTTGGAATACTTTAACAAATCAACATGGCAATGAAAATAAGCATAACAAACAGTATCTATAATCAGTCCTGCGTTCTGATTGCAAGACACAGTTTCAGGGGCAAAAAACAAAACATTTTAAGTTTTTCTGCCATCCACCTGTATAATTTCGTAGGATCTTTGGGTCATTAAAAAATTAGGACAATGGCTTTGATCAATCATTCAATCAATCAGTGGTATTTATTGAGCACTTGTGTGCAGTATAGTTGGTAGACAAATTCTTGCCTTAAAGAGGCTTACAATCTAGTGGGGGATATAGACATTAAAATAAATTGCATGTGCTGAGGGCTGAACATTTAGAGACTAATAGAAACAAGCTTTAAAATTCTTTAAAACAACAGTTAATGTTGCAAAAATCTTAAAGTTAAAGGTAAGTCTTAAATCTTAAAATCTTAAATGTTTCCTGTTCTCTAATGATAAAATGCCAGTATAGTTCAGACTGGTGTAGTCCTTTGTGGACATGAATTTGATAAGTGAATACACTTTTTTAAAAGAAAATATAATTTTCAAACATCTCTGGTTCTATAGCCACCATCACCCATGAGCACATTTTTGTACCCTTGTCATGACCTGTAGTCCTTTGCCACTGCGTATGTGGATTATTTTGTTGCTGGGGGAATGTAAGGTAACTTGAAAAGCAATGATGAGCAAAGAACAAGTGTCCTTGGTTCTAAGTCCTCTGAGAAAAGAAAGGCAGAGTTAGTTCCTGAAAACAAAAGAGTTCGCCTACTGCATAAGGCTATGATGAGGATTGCTATTACCAGAGGTGATAATGACTACACTGGAGTCACCTTACTTCATCAACAGTGTCACTTTGAACAGCTTGCATGCAATATAAAACACCTTCTTACCAATCTCTTGGTTTGAGGAACAAATGTATTTCTATAAAAAATCCTCAGCTGAAAAAAGTAATGCGTTCTCCAATGGTAAAATTCAAGCCCTCCAAGACAAAGATGCCTTTCAAAGAAAAAGAGCATATGCATTTGGAAGCAGGACCAAATGGAACATTTATTGTTCTCTGTGAGGTTTTGAATTCACATATTGGTATAAAGAATGAGTAGCTCTGACCAGCAGGAGAAACAGGATGGTCTTAAGAAGAGGATAGCAAGATTAGGACAAATAGCCCCCAGCTGACTAAAGTTTTGTAAAAAAAAAAAAATGAGTGAATGTGAGCTCAGGTTCACACTGAAATATGTGTGGATGGGCCACTGGGGTTGTTTTTTTAGTGGCATGTTAAATAATGTTCAAATGCTTCAAAGTGAAATATTGCAGTGCTATCCAATTCTTCACATTCACAGCTATTTTATGTAACAAACTTCAAAAAGAAAGCTTTAAATAACCTATTGAAGCAGAGGTTTTGGTAAAGTCAGAGCACCTAGAAACTCAGAATATGGTCATCAGTGAAACAGAAAAAGAATATGGAATCCGGTGGGTACTAGAAAAATGAATGACAATGAGAAGTAAAATGGCAGAATAATTACCAAGTCACCCCAATTCCTGCAGGGAGCAAGACAAAAACCAAGGCCTATATCAGTAAAGTATACCTAGAACTAAAGCTTTGAATGTCAACCAGTGCAAATTATCATTATAGGTAAGCTTCTCAAGGTCAAGGACCCTACCTTCAACTGTATTCTCCCAGGCCCTTTAAGTGCTTGGCACACAGTTAGCACTCAATAAATACCATCAAATGAATAAGTGCATTTCAAATGAAATGAATCCCATGTCATTTAAATAAAATCTGGTTCCACTATCATGGTTCCCAAAATGCATCCCTCTACCCAAGTGGGATGGCATCTAAACAATACGGGGGACGGGATAAAACTCTAACCTACTGTGTCAGATGCATTTTAGCCAACATTTCAGAGAAAAATCCACAGATGCAGTGAAACGGCCCCATCACTTGTCTGCTGTGTGACCTGGGGCAAGTCACTTTTAAGTTCTCTGGGCCTCAGTTTCCTTGTCTGTAAAATGGGAATTGAAACAGTGGGCCCCATTTGGGACATGGACTGTGTCCAGCCTGTTTGGCTTGTGTGCTTGGTACAGTGCCTGGGACCTAGGGAGCACTTAACAAATACCATTAAAAAAAAAAAGAAAACTACCAGCTTGGGTGGCTGTCTGGTTTGGTTTTGTGGTGTGTTCACCTTATCCTCAGCTACAGGTCTGGTCATACCCCTCAGGAGGATGGACCCGTGTGGCAGGAAGGATCCTGATACCATAAAATGATTGCTTTAACCCTGCCTTTCTGTCGCTTCTCGGCTGACTGACCTTTTGGTCATTCTGAACCAAAATCAATCAGTCGTTCGTATTTATTGAGCACTTATTGTGGACTAAGTGCTGGGGAGAGGACAACATAACAGAGTAGGTAGATATGTTCCCTGTCCACAACTAGCTCACTGTCTAAAGAGGGAGACAGACATGAATATAAATAAATTACACATATGGACATTTCCAGACTGTGAGCCTGTTGTTGGGTAGGAATTGTCTCTATCTGTTACCAAATTGTACTTTCCAAGCGCTTAGTACAGTGCTCTGCACAGAGTAAGTGCTCAATAAATAAGATTGAATGAATGAATATGTGCTGTGGGGATGAGGGGGGGCAGGGGAGGGAGGGTGGATAAAGGGAGGAAACCAGAAAAGAGGCAAGCAGGCACTGAATTCTCCTACTAATGGTGGGGTTTGTTACATGCCAGGCTCATCCTAAGAGTTGGGGTGGATGCAAAATCATCAGGTCAGGCAAGGCCATCAGGCTCACAGTGTAAGCAGAAGGGAGAACAGGAACTGAATCCCCATTTTACAGATGAGGAAATTGAGGCCCAATCAATCAATCAATCGTATTTATTGAGCGCTTACTGTGTGCAGAGCACTGTACTAAGCGCTTGGGAAGTACAAGTTGGCAACATATAGAGACAGTCCCTACCCAACAGTGGGCTCACAGTCTAAAAGGGGGAGACAGAGAACAAAACCAAACATACTAACAAAATAAGTATAATAGATATGCACAAATAAAATAAATAGAGTAATAAATATGTACAACCATATATACATATATACGGGAGCTGTGGGGAAGGGAAGGAGGTAAGATGGGGAGGATGTCCAAGGTCTCACAGCAGGCAAATGGCAGAACTGGGATTAAAACTCAGTTTTATGAGCTCTTGTGATGTTGTGGGGGTTTTTATGGTGTTTGTTAAGTGCTTGCTATTTGCCAGGCACTGCATTTGCCAGGCTGTTCGGGTTGGACACGGTCCCTAGCCCACACGGGGCTCACAGTCCCGGTCCCCATTTTGCAGATGAGGAGACTGAAGTGGAGAGACATGGTGGGACTTGCCCAGGGTCCCACAGTGGATGGGTGGAAGAGCTGGTTTGGAACCCAGGTCCTTCTGACTCCTAGGCACAGGCTGTGCCCACTAGGTCACGCTGGTTTTTGCATTGAAAGGGGCTGAAGGGGCAAAGAGGGCAGTGGTAAGGCCGCAGGCCTTGCCATCGGGCACTGAGTGCTGCTGGGGCTGACCGCTCAGCCTGACTAGGGGGTGGAGGATTCCCCGGGCCTTTCTCAGGGGACCCACTGCGGGTTCGGACTGACAAGAAATTCATCGTACAGCTGCAGCCAAGAAGTGGCCAGTTGCGGGGACAAGGGGTTTCACTGTTGTGTTGGGAAACTGCCCGATTCTATCCATTCGCATTGGTTGGGCAGAGGCCAGAAAAGGTCAATAGTGCTTGGCCCACAGTAAGCCCCTTCCCTCCACAGCCCCCCCCAAAAAACCAAACACCCAGATTTAAACATTGTGAACCTCAGTTTTTCTCCCTCGCTACACCCGTATATATGTATATATGGTTGTACATATTTATTACTCTATTTATTTATTTATTTATTTTACTTGTACATTTCTATCCTATTTATTTTATTTTGTTGGTATGTTTGGTTCTGTTCTTTGTCTCCCCCTTTTAGACTGTGAGCCCACTGTTGGGTAGGGACTGTCTCTATGTGATGCCAATTTGTACTTCCCAAGCGCTTAGTACAGTGCTCTGCACATAGTAAGCGCTCAATAAATACAATTGATTGACTGATCTAAGCTCTCTGTTCTTCAGCAGCGGCATGGCTCCGTGGAAAGAGCACAGGCTTGGGAGTCAGAGGTCATGGGTTCTAATCCCGGCCCCACCACTTGTCAGCTGTGACTTTGGGCAAGTCATTTCACTTCTCTGTGCCTCAGTTACCTCATCTGTAAAATGGGGATTAAGACTGTGAGCCACCCGTGGGACAACCTGATCACCTTGTAACCTCCCCAGTGCTTAGAACAGTGCTTTGCACATAGTAAGTGCTTAATAAATGCCATTATTATTATTATTATTATTATTCAGGACAGCAGCAGTCTCAGAACTTCTCTGAGGAAATGGTTCATCTCCAGAGGTGGGGAACTTCTCCTTTTCAGAAATGCTATGCTGTGCTGCATCGGCAGAAAGAGGCCTCATCCAAACATCCACCCTGAGAGCCAGAGACTGCCGAGAGGAGATGAGGACCAGCTGGGCAGTGGGAGCAGCACCGTGGCTCAATGGTTAGAATGCAGGCCTGGGAGTTGAAAGGTCATGGGTTCTAATCCTGGCTCTGCCACATGTCTGCTGTGTGACCTTGGGCTAATCACTTTGCTTCTCTGGCTTCGGTTGCCTCATCTGTAAAATGGGGATTAAGAGGGTGAGCCCATGTGGGACAAGGGCTTTGCCCAACCTAATTTAAATCTACTCCAACACTTAGAACAGTGCTTGGCACATAGTAAGTGCTTAACAAGTTCCATTATTATTATTATTATTCCACTGTTGTGTATAAAAATGCTTACTATGTGCTTACTCAATCTTACTATACAAGATAATTGGGCTGGACACAGTTCCTGTCCCACATGGGGCTCACAGTCTTAATCCTCATTCTACAGATGAGGAAACTGAGGCCCAGAGAAGTTAAGTGACTTGTCCAAGATCACACAGCAGACAAGTGGCAAAGACAGAGTTAGAATCCAAGTCTTCCGACTCACAGGCCCATGCTCTATCCATTAGGCAATGATCATTCTCTCACTGTTGAGAGATCCTTCTGAGTCTGAGCTAGAACAACCCTTCTTCACTAGACACGAGGAATTCTTCATGGATTCCTGTAAGATCGATTGTTCTCCTTTTTCCAATTGCTATAAAGCAATCTGGTCTTTCCAACCTGAAGGTAGTTTTCTTTCAATATGAAATTAGTCACTAGATATGTATCATCTGGTTGATCTAGATTCATTCACTCATTCATTCAATCATATTTATTGAGCGCTTACTGTGTGCAGAGCACTGTACTAAGTGCTTGGGAAGTATGAGTTGGCAACATATAGAGACGGTCCCTACCCAACAGTGTGTTCACAGTCTAGAAGGGGGAGACAGACAACAAAACAAAACATATTAACAAAATAAAATAAATAGAATAAATATGTACAAGTAAAATAGAGTAATAAATATGTACAAACATATATATATATATATATACAGGTATATATAGAGGATGGGGGGATGGAGAAGGGGCAGGGGAAGGGAGATAAAAGAGGGGAGGGTGGGAATGGGGGTGGGGGAAGGGAGAAGAGAGGGGGGATTGGAGGGGAGGGGGCAGGGGGCTGAAAGAAGGGAGGGGGAGGGCAGGGATGCAGGGGTATAATAATAATAATAATAATGATGGTATTTGTTAAGTGCTTACTATATGCAAAGCACTGTTCTAAGTGCCAGGGAGGATACAAAGTGAGCAGGTTGTCCCACGGGGGGCTCACAGTCTTCATCCCCATTTGACAGATGAGGGAACTGAGGCCCAGAGAGGTGAAGTGACCTGCCCAAGGTCACATAGCTGAGAACTGCTGGAGCCGGGATTTGAACCCATAATAATAATAATAATGATGGCAGTTGTTAAGCGCTTACTATGTGCAAAGCACTGTTCTAAGCGCTGGGGGGGATACAATATGATCAAGTTGTCCCACGTGGGGCTCACAGTCTTAATCCCCATTTTTACAGATGAGATAACTGAGGCTCAGAGAAGTTAAGTGACTTGCCCAAGGTCACACAGCAGACTTGTGGTGGAGCCGGAATTCGAACCCATGACCTCTGATTCCAAAGCCCGGGCTCTTTCCACTAAGCCACGCTGCTTCTCATGACCCATGACCTCTGACTCCCAAGTCCGTGCTCTTTCCATTGAGTCCGGGATGAAAGACGGGAGGGGAGAGGAGGGGAGGGGGGGAATGGAGAAGGGGAGGGGGGTGGGAATTCATCCATTTATTCAATAGATGCAATAAGTGGTTGTACATCTGTTGGAGTATCATACTGCTCTAATCGAAAAAGGCATTCTCTAGCTGAAGATAATATCAAAACACCCAAAAATTCTACCTAAGTGACTGTGACTCAAAAACGTATACAGCGACATACATTTTGAATAATGGACTTCTTTTGAATTATGGAAATTGGAAATGATAAAATGAATAAGCTTACCTTTTTGGTTTTTCTACATCATTCCTTAAAGCTAGCAGCAGTTCAAAGAAAAATGCTGCAAAGAGCAAAGCAAAGCCTGTCACTTATAATGTATGGCTTATATCACTTCAGGGAGTGAAAGCAAGAAAGAGAAGATGTTCCAGAATGAAAACTGTTTTACAAGTGCTGCTGGATGGAAAAGAGTAGGAACTGACAGAGTGATTATCTTTCTTCTTTCCTGACAACTTAAATCCTTTAGTCACAGTCACTAAGCCCTACCATTCTAATTTTGTCTCCTACTAGTTTGACTTGGTCACTGATGACTTAGGCAAGTCTTCTGAATGTTATCTTTGGGTCAAAAGGCGTTTTAATTTCCTCAAGATTTTAAAACTTCTGGAGGCTTGCCTCCTGGCATAGATGAGCAAGAGGCATACTGGGTGTAGAATTGGGAAGGTAGCTTTACTTTGCATTTGACCAGGAGAGCTCTAGCCACAGAGACTGTATATACGTATATATGTTTGTACATATTTATTACTCTATTTATTTATTTTACTTGTACCTATCTATTCTATTTATTTTATTTTGTTAGTATGTTTGGTTTTGTTCTCTGTTGGTTTTAATTTCCTCAAGATTTTAAAACTTCTGGAGGCTTGCCTCCTGGCATAGATGAGCAAGAGGCATACTGGGTGTAGAATTGGGAAGGTAGCTTTACTTTGCATTTGACCAGGAGAGCTCTAGCCACAGAGACTGTATATACGTATATATGTTTGTACATATTTATTACTCTATTTATTTATTTTACTTGTACCTATCTATTCTATTTATTTTATTTTGTTAGTATGTTTGGTTTTGTTCTTGTTGGTTTTGCATTTGACCAGGAGAGCTCTAGCCACAGAGACTGTATATACGTATATATGTTTGTACATATTTATTACTCTATTTATTTATTTTACTTGTACCTATCTATTCTATTTATTTTGTTTTGTTAGTATGTTTGGTTTTGTTCTCTTTGGTTTTGTTAGACTGTGAGCCCACTGTTGGGTAGGGACTGTCTCTATGTTGCCAACTTGTACTTCCCAAGCCCTTAGTACAGTGCTCTGCACACAGTAAGCTCTCAATAAATACGATTGATGATGATGACAGGGAATGTGTCTACCAACTGTGTTATACTGTACTCTATCAGGTGCTTAGTATAGTGCTCTCCACACCATAAGCACTCAGTCAATACTGAGGTTCCACATGGTAAAAACCTAGTTCATTCATTCAATCATATTTATTGAGTGCTTACTATGTGCAGAGCACTGTACTAAGTGCTTGGAAAGTACAATTCAGCACTTGGCAACTTGATACAAGAAACTGAGGAAGAGTGAGTACTTTGGTATTAGAGGAGAGAAGTGTGCAGGCTGGGTTGTAGTAGGAGAGTAGTGAGGTGTAGTAGGAGGAGGCAAGATGATTGAGTGCTTTAAACCCGATGGAAAGGAGTTTTTGTTTGATGCGGAGGTGAATGGGTAAACCAATGGAGGTTCTCGAGGAAGGGGGAAATGTGGACTGAATGTTTTTGTACAGAAATGATCTGGGCAGCAGACTGAAGTATGGACTGAAGTGGGGTGAGACAGGAGAGAGGGAGGTCAGAGAGAAGGCTGATATGTAATCAAGGTGGGATAGGATAAGTGCTTGGATTAACATGATAGCAGTTTGGAACATGGTAGCAGTTTGGGTGGAGAAGAAAGGACAGATTTTGGTGATGTTGTGAAGGTTGAACTGACAGGATTTAGTGATGGACTAAATATGTGGGTTGAATGAGAGAGGAGTCAAGGATAATGTCACGATTATGGGCTTGTGAGACAAGAAAGGTGGTGGAGCTGTCTACAGTGATGAGAAAGTTGGGGAGAGGACAGGGTTTGTGAGGGAGGATAAGTAGTTCTATTTTGGACATGTTAAGTTCGAGATGACATCAGGATATCCAAGTAAATGTGAGACTATAGAGAGGGAGATAGATCAGGGCTAGAGATGTAGATTTGGGAATCATCTGCATAGAGGAGGTAGTTGAAGCTATGGGAGTGAATGTGTTCTCCAAGGGAATGGGTATAAGTAGAGAATAGAAGGGGACCCGGAACTAAACCTTGAGGGACACCCACATTTAGAGAGTGGGAGCCCAAGAAAGAGACTGAGAATGAGTGGACAGAGAGATGAAAGGAGTATCAGAAGAGGACAGTTTCAGTGAAGGTGAGGTTTAATAATGTTTCCAGGAGAAGCGGGTCGTCGACAATGTTGAAGGCAGCTGGAGGTCAAGGAGGATGGGATGGAGTAGAGGCCGCTGGATTTGGCCAGAAGGAAACCATTTGTGACCTTTGAGGGGGTGATATCTGTGGAGTGAAGCTGTTGGAAACCAGATTAGATGGGGGGTCAAAGAGAGAATTTTAAGAGAGGAACTTGAGACAGCGGGTGTAGACATCTCACTCCAGGAGTTTGGGGAAGAATGGTAACAGGGAAATGGGGAGATAACTGGAGGGAGACGCGGGGCTAAGGGAGGGTTTTTTTAGGATAATGGAGACATAAGCATGTTTGAAAGCAGTGAGGAAGAAGCCAGTGGAGAGTGAACAGGCTGAAGATGGCGAAAAGGGAAGGAAATAGGGATGAGGCATTTTGATAAGGTGCGAAGGGATGGGGTCCTGCTTTTGTGGAAAATTTCAAATAATAATGGACACAATGTTTTCAGAAGTAAATGATAAATGGACTTTTTTAAAAAAAGCAAAAAAATAGGTGGAGTCTTATATCCTCCTTTCTTGAGCCTTATAAATGACTTGATCCTTCCGATTTAGTATACCTCAACCACTAATCGCCTTCTTCCTTTATTGGATCAAATTCAGTGTTAACAACGCCTTGCAAGTCCAGATTGAGTGTCAGAAAGGGTACATAAATACTGGGGATAGTGATGCTATTATTGGTGAGAACTTATTAATGCATGCTAGCCCGTGTTCCTTATTCATTTTGTGAAAGGGTCCCTTGATGTAAGAACAAGGAAATAAATCAGTCCACATGTCCACTCAGCTCTTAAATTCTGCTGATGCTGCCTATTCTGTTGACAATTTTTGTGATGAGAACACTCATCCATGAAAAACTGGAAAGACCAATAACTCATGCCCTATAAGTCACTGAACAGCCTTCAGATAGTCCGCTATGGTGACTCTCCTCTTGCCCAGAATTAAATAAAATGTCATTGATCATACACCCATATGTTGTAAAGGAATATACCAAGCCCTCTAAATAATCTAGACTAGAGATGATATTTTGCCCCCAAGGGGTTTACATTTGAAATTGGCTATCATTTTCCCTTATTTCTGGTAGAAGAAGCAACCTTCCAAAACTTGTGCTATAAACAGAACTAGGGCTTGATTCCAATCCAAATAAATACATATGCAGGTATTTTTTAAATTAATGCTTATTCTGAAATCAGCAGGACAATTAGTTTACAAACCAAAGATTTTCTACAAGAAGCTGCAATGGAATTGGGAAGGGAGGGAGAGGTCTTGAGGTGCCTACTGAACAATAATGGAAAAGTTTTTTTGTACTCTAAATAGTAAGGCCTGCTTCCTACCCCCAATTTGGCATTGATTTTTCGATCATTTGCTGCATTGTGAAATGACTACACAGACTCAAGATATACTTTCTGACATGAAAGAAATAATTTAGAGCATTTTTAAAGTTGAAAAGCTTGAAAAAACTGCATTCTTACAATTTTCTTACCTATCACTCTGGGTCTCCAAAACACCTTGCAGCCAGAGGCTGAAAAAAGAATGCTGACCGAGAGAGTGAGGACAGTTTCCTTGTCTGGGAGAAAGCAAACTTCTCTTCTATCTTTCCAAATTTTCTAGAAGTTAGTAATATTTATTACCCAATGCAATCATTGGGTAATATTTAATGGGATAAAGGAACTGGAAAATGGGTCAAACCATACCACAGCAGTAAAACACCATTCAGGCAGATATCATCACCCAGTTGCCTATGCTGAGACTCCTTAAGGGTCCTTCAATATCTATTATCATTTTGGTACACCTCCAGGAAAGACTAGTATTGGAATGGACACAACAGTTATACACAACTGGCTCTACAACACACAAGTTAATTTTGCATTTGAAAGCATGCTGTTGAGCAATTACTGAATGCTTTTCCCACCAATGTGCTTCTACCTGGGTAGAATGCAACATGGGTCAGAAGAAACGCTTTTCCTCAAACATTTGATGTTGGCCAAGGCATGGGTACTATAGCACAAGTTTGTTCTCAAGAGAGGTTCTTGAAGTAAACAACCTTTCCATTGCAGTAAAAATGATTGTACTACCCTCTCAGTAGAAAAACAAATAAAAAACTACACAGATTCCATGGCCTGACTATTATATTCCATAGTTGGTTGAAGTACATAGGATGCAGTCATTTAATCCATGATATTAAGCACAATTGCAGCTTAAGAGAACCATTTTTGCCAAGTGGGGTTAAAAGTCAGGGGCAATCTGAATCTGAGACTCATTTAAGCACACTTTACTATCAATCTACATGAGAGACATAAATTCAAAATCTGTACTCCTAAATTACAAATGCCTCTCTCTCTCTCTCTGCACACTTACTTATGCCTCCCTGTTCCCTGGTGCCCTACTTTCCCTGCACTTGTTTCTTCGGAAAGGTGGAGAGGGATTGAAAAAGCAAACAAAAAGGAAAATCTTTACCTATCATGGAAAGCACAAGGAATTCATTATTCCACGGTACATTAGCAGGGTGAAAACAGCAGCAGGTTCAACAGGATTTACTTAAATTAATCAGCAAGCAATTGCTAGGAGGAAAATTAGAATGATAGAGGGGAAAAATGAAAGATGTCAGATGGTGTGACCCTACAACTGACGTTCAAGTGGGTAGCAAAACGTGATTCCTCCAAAGATTCCGACACCAGTGACAGAATACCAGGTAAAAGGAAATAATTGTCTGATCCAGCAATGATGCAGCACACTGTCTTATGATGCAGTGACATATGCAAACTGGAGGGCATGTGCTGAAAGAGGTAGTGTGAAGGTGCTCATGAGCTCTCTTCTTAGGTGGATCCTTTGGCACAGTGGCCAACACTTGATGAAATTAACCTCTTTGGCTAAAGCGGCAAAGTGCTTTGCACACAATAAGCACTCAATAAATACCAGTGATTGATTCTTTCTTCATATTTGTTATGATTATTAGGAGGAAATACAGCATGTCTTTCTTCAATAATTCACAAACACCTAGGGTAGTACAACACAGCAAATGGTACAACACAATAAATGCTACTACTTCCTTGTATTTCTTTTTGTGGGCAGGGAACATGGGTAGGGATTGGCTCTATCTGCTGCCAAATTGTACTTTCCAAGCACTTAGCACAGTGCTCTGTGCACAGTAAGTGCTCAATAAATACGATTAAATGAATAAATGCCATTGAACGAATGAATGAAGGTCTACCAACTCTGTTATACTGTACTCTCCCGAGGTCTTAGTACAGTGCTCTGCACACAGTAAGATCTCAAAAAAATACGATTGATTGATTCTCCATACCATACTACGTGTGAGATAGACAGAAGCAGCATGGTCTAGTGAATAGAGCACAAATCTGGGAGTCAGAAGGACCTGGGTTCTAATCCTGCCTCTGCCACTCATCTGCAAGTCACTTAACTTCTTTGTGCCTCAGTTACCTCATCTGTAAAATGGGAATTAAGACTGTGAGCGCCTTATAGGACAGTGATGGTGTCCAACCTGATTAGCTTGTATCTACCCCAGCGCTTAGAACAGTGCTTGACACATAGTAAGTGCTTTTACCATTATTCTTATTATGATCTTGATGGCTTAGTGTAAAGACAAGCAATGTGGTCTAGTGGATAGAACATGCGCCTGAGAGTCAGAAGGACTTGATTTCTGATCACGGCTCTGCCTCATGTCTGCTGTGCGACCTTAGGCAAGTAACTTAACTTCTCTGTCTCAAGTATAATGGGGATTATGACTAGGAGCCCCATGGGGGACATGGACTATGTCCAACCTGATTAATAAGCGCTTATGAAATACCATGAAAACAAAAACAAATAGCGTAGGACTAGGAGTCGCAAGACCTGGGTTCTAATCCCAGGCCTACTACTCACCTGCTAGTGTCATTTGGGGAAGTCATTGATGGTTATTTAGGTGTCTTAGTTTTCTTGTCTGTAAAAATGGGGATTAAATACCTGTTCTCTTTCCCCCTTAAATTGTGAGCCCTATGTAGGAAAGAACTTTGAGAATAATAATAATAATAATAATGTTGGTATTTGTTAAGCGCTTACTATGTGCCAAACACCGTTCTAAGTGCTGGGGTAGATACAAGGTAAGGTTATCCCACATGGGGCTCACAGTTTTAATCCCCATTTCACAGATGAGGTAACTGAGGCACAGAGAAGTGAAGTGACTTGCCCAAAGTCACACAGCTGACAATTGGAGGAGCCAGGATTTGAACCCACGACCAAAGCCCGGGCTCTTTCCACTGAGCCACGCTGTGTGGCTGTGAGCAGTGTGGCTCAGTGGAAAGAGCACGGGCTAAGGAGTCAGAGGTCGTGGGTTCTAATCCTGGCTCTGCCACTTGTCAGCTGTGTGACTTTGGGCAAGTTACTCAACTTCTCTGTGCCTCAGTTACATCACGTGGGACAACCTGATTACCTTTTCTCTCCCCCAGCATTTAGAACAGGGCTTGGCACATAGTAAGCGCTTAACAAATACCATCATTATTATTATTATTACTATTATTGTTAATCGGATTATCCTGAACCTACCCAGTATTTAGTACAGTGTTCAGCACGTATAAGAGCTTAAATACTACAATTATAATTATTGATTCATATGGAAAATGAATGGGGCTGGGAAATGACTTCTTCCCTTTCAGACCAACAAACCCACTAGCTAGATGAAGATCTAACTGGCCCGTTCACTGCTGTCCTATGCATTGCCTGCCTTTCCAGCCCTTTCCTTAACAGGTCATTCATCTCACTGGAGCCTTTGTAGCTGAACTTGCCAAACTGGTGGTCCTATCCACTCGTTTTATTCATAGACACGAACAACTATCTCACTTTCATCTTATATCACTATGACACTGGAATTGGGAAAATGGCCTTCATTTCACCTGACTATATAGAGGCTCACTAGGAGGCTTTGATATGCAGAGTCCAGCTTCCAAAAGCTTCTAGTGTTATTAGTATTCTAAGTTCTTTTTCATTCTCCACACTGATCTCTTCCTTTTAAACTCCTCGAAATAAATATGCAGAGCTTATTCACTGCAAGTACTAATGTAATTGCAATTACCTAACTCTGGGGAATTTTATGAAATTATGAAATTCAATATAAATAAAAATGCTGCTTGCAGTTTGCATTTGAAGCATTGATTCTTCACAGAATGGAATGTGTGGATATATTTAAAGCTCTCCCTCCAAGTCTCTTATGTACACTCTCATCTATTAGCAAGTACTTTAATATGGTGTTAAACACACAGCTATATTGATAGTAACTCCTGATAATATCTCTAATTAGAACTAAGGCATTTAGAATTATTCTCATCTCTGGCACTTTGTGCTTTTCAGTTCCACTTATGTCAATAGACAAACAAGGAAACAAGTTGGGGTTTTTTTGTTTTTTGTTTTTTTTCCTAAGACTTGTATTTAAGAGAACTGTAAAGCTGAAGGGTACCTCAAGAGATTATCTGGTCCAACACCCTGAACCAAAGCAGAATGTCTAAATCATCCATGACAGAAAAATATTCTCTTTTCTGATTACTGTCCCCACAACACTCTTTGGTAGCCTGTTGCAGTCTTCCTTTTCTTTAAACAAATTATCTCTTACTGGAAATTAAACCAATTTCATCTCATTCAATTCTCTTTTGAAATAGAAAACTAGTCATAAAACCTGTCCTGTACTCGTAGGTAATACTTAAAATCACCCTTGATCTTCTCAGCTCTAGGCAGTATACCCTTTAACTTTTTTTGGTGTTAAGAAGAAATTCCTTTTCCTTTAATCAGTCTTGTTTTACTTTCCTGGACTCTCTTTGCTTTCTTTATGTCCTTTCTAAAGTGTTAGAAAGACTATACCCCTACATTCATTCACTCATTCAATCGTATTTATTGGGAAGTACAAGTTGGCAACATATAGAGACGGTCCCTACCCAACAGTGGGCTCACTGTCTTAAATCCCATTAAAACTACAATCCACGCAGAATATTACTTTCCAGCCATTGCATGTTATAATCTTAGGGATACATCTAAGTGTCACATTGGGCTTTTTGACAACAGCAATTCATTATATGCAACACAAACTTACCTAAGAAGATGGTAAAATCTGCACCCAAGCAAAATCCCCTCAGTTGTCCCTGCCAAAAGACTCCTGGTCCAGGCCAGCTGAGTCGGAGCCATAACCAGCACTGGAAATGCTCCCATGTGACTGTGGCACTGACTATTTTAGACTGTGAGCCCACCTGTTGGGTAGGGACTGTCTCTCTATGTTGCCAACTTGTACTTTCCAAGCGCTTAGTACAGTGCTCTGCACACAGTAAGCGCTCAATACGATTGATTGATTGATTGGGAGGTCCAGACCTGGACAACATTCCGACCTATCTGCGTTGACATCGGGTGAAGTGGGCAAATGTTTCATCCACGTGGGCTTTAGGATCTGGAGGGGGTAATGGGAAGGAGCCTGTGGCCCTGCCCCAGAGTCTGGAGAGGGAAATCAATCAAACAATGGTATTTATTGAGCACTTACTGTGCGCACAGCACTCTCTTGTATTGTACTTTCCCGAGCACACATTCCCTGCCTACAAGGAGCTTACAGTGTACAGGGGGATTCAAACATTACAATGGATAACGGGTAGGAGAAATAGTACCAGATAAGGATACCTACAGAAGTAGCATGGTTTAGTGGAAAGAGCGCAGGCTTGGGAGTCAGAGGTCATGGGTTCTAATCCTGGCTCTGCCACTTGTCAGCTGTGTGACTTTGGACAAGTCACTTCACTTCTCTGTGCCTCAGTTACCTCATCTGTAAAATGGGGATTAAGACTGTGAGCCCCACGTCGGACAACCTGATCACCTTGTATCTATCCCAGTGCTTAGAACAGTGCTTGGCACATAGTAAGCACTTAACAAATGCCATCATTATTATTATTTATTAAGTGCTATGGGGCTGGGGGTGTGGCTAATCAAAGTGCTTAAGAGGAAACAGCCAATTCACAGACAGCACAGAGGAAAGGGCGACCACCTCCATCCCCCTTTCAACTTTGAGGGTGGGGTGGTGGGGGGTGGGTTGGGTGGCAGTGGCTACCTTCTCTTCCCTGAAAGCTGAATGGGAGAGGCTGATGAATGGCTTTCCCGCTCAGTGTCAGTCCCATAGAAGCAGTGACCTGGGGTGCTGGATTATATTGCAGCCCCGAGCCCTGGGCTAAAGGGAGCCCGCAGCACAGAGCCACACAACTCATGCCATGACACATGAGGTGGTAATTACTTGGTTCCTGAGCCTACTAGGGGCATTCTGAACCAGGCTTAAGATGGCTGACACACATTCAACATCAGAGAAGATAGGCCGCTACTGGAGTTCATAAAAAGGTTCCTCCCCCATGTACCCACCAATGCTGCATAGATATGACAGCCATCTTGCAATTCCCCATTCCGAGAAGGGGAAGGAAAGTTACAGAGGACCTTAATTTAGGAAAAGAGACTGGGGAGCAATGGCAGAACAGAAAGGAAGACACTGGCTCAGCCCCCAGGGGCTGGAGGATGGCTACTCAACACATTATCCAACCATATGGCTTCACTGACTCTGTCCTCTCCTGGTTCTCCTTATCTTGTTATTCACTCTCAGTCTCCTTCCATGGGCTCCTCCTCTCCCTCCCATCCCCTAACTGTAGGGGTTCCTCAAAGGTCAGTTCTTGATCCCCTTCTATTCTTCATCTATACTCAATCCCTTGGTGAACTCATTTCCCCACCCCTGGCTTCAACTATCATCTCTACACGGATGGATACTCAAATCTATATCTCCTCCCCTGTTCTTTCTCCTTCCCACCAGGCTCGCATCTCCTCCTGCCTTCAGGACACCTCCACCTGGATGTCCTCCCACCACCTAAAACTCAACATGCCCAGAACTGAGCTTCTTATCTTCCCTATCAAACCCTGTCCTCTCCCTGACTTTCCCATCACTGTGGACGGCACTACCATCCTTCCAGTCTTACAAGCCTGCAACTTTGGTGTCATCCTTGACTCCAATCTTTCATTCACACCACACATCCAATCCGTCAGCAAAACTTGCTGGTCTAACCTTCACAACATCTCCAAGATCCTCCCTTTCGTCTCCATCCAAACCGCTACCACATTAGTACAATCGTTCATTCTATCCCGACTGGGTTATTGCATCAGCATCCTTTCCAATCTCCCAATTTCCTGTCTCTCCCCACTTCAGTCTATACTTCACTCTGCTGCCCAGATTATCTTTTTACAGAAACGTTCTGGGCACGTCACCCATCTTCTCAAGTGGTTGTCTATCAACCGCCATATCAAGCAAAACTCCTCAATATTGGCTTCAAAGCTCTCCATCACCTTGCCCTTCCTATCTCACCTCCCTTGTCTCCTTCTACATCCCAGCCTGCACATTCCGCTCCTCTGGTGCTAACCTTCTCACTGTTCCTTGTTCTCATCTCTCCTGCCGTTGATCCCTGGCCCACGTCCTACCTCTGGTCTGGAATGCCCGCCGTCCTCAAATCCACCAAAAAATCACAGTTTCCCCCGACAAAGCCCTACTGAAGGCTCACCTCCTCCAGTGGGCCTTCCCAGACTAAGCCCCCCTTTTCCACAGCTTCCCGTCCCCCCACCTCACCCTGGCTGGCTCCCTTTACTCTACCCCCGACCCCGGCCCACAGCACTTGTGAATATATGTACATATCTATAATTCTATTTATTTATATTAATGCTTTTTTTACTTGCTCTGATGTGTATATATACACACATATATATATACATATACATATATACGTATATATATAATTCTATTTATTTTTACTGATGCTATTGATACCTGTTTACTTGTTTTGATGTCTTTTTCCCCCCCTTCTATTCATTCATTCAATCATATTTACTGAGTACTTACTGTGTGCAGAGCACTGTACTAAATGCTTGGAAACTACAATACAACAACACAAACAATCCCTATCCAACAATGGGCTCATAGTCTAGAAGGTGGGGAGTCAGACAAAAAAAAACAAAGCAAAACAAGTAGATAGGCATTGATAGCATTGATATAAATAAATAGAACTATAGATATATACACATCATTAATAAAATAAATAGAATAATAAATATATCCATATATACACAAGTGATGTGGGTTGGGGAGTGGGGCAGATTAGAGGGCGGGAGTCAGGGCAATGGGGAGGGGAGGAGGAGCAGAGGAAAAATGAGGCTCAGTCTGGGACTGTGAGACTGTCAGGGGCAGGGAATGTCTCTGTTGCTCACTCAATCGTATTTATTGAGTGCTTACAGTATGCAGAGCACTGTACTAAGCACTTAGGAAGTACAAGTTAGCAACACGTAGAGACAATCCCTGCCCACAACGGGCTCCCAGTCTGGGGGCGGGGGCGGAGAAGTGACTCACCCTAGGTCACACAGCAGACAAGTGGCTGAAACGAGATTAGAACCCAGGTCCTTCTGACTCCCAGGCATATGCTGTATCCACTAAGGCCATGCTGCATCTCCTTGCAGCCTCCCTCAGACCTTCTTACTTCTTTCCCCCTGCCAGGAAGTTCCTCCGGGTCCCCCACGGCTCCTCACCGAATTGTACTTTCCAAACGCTTAGTATAGTGCTCTGCACACAGTAAGCACTGACTCAAAGAGTGACTATTAAAGGGGACACAACATCTTTAAACAGATCAGCACCTACTGGAGTAAGGAGAAGGGAAAGTGAAGAGTGACAGATATAAATGGGAGGGTAAATAGCTATTTGCATGCTTTAAACTCTAGCTTTCTCTTTGTGTGAACCAGGAATTGTCTTTTATCCAACTTCGGTTGAGCTGGAAATTCAAGTTATGCATTAAAAGGCCGGAGCCCTCCCTCTATTCGGGGAGGGGCCTGCATGTGCTCCTAGAGAGCCTAGATGTCTTGGAAAGTTTCTGGGGATCGGGTATGGCTGAGGGGGTCCCTTTGCTTCCCGATCTTGGGTCCTGGTGTAACCTGTCATTAGGGGAAGGGCATGGTGATTCCAGGGCTGTGTCACTCCATCTGGGTATGTGGGAGGGTCAGGGGTGGATCCATCTGTCTCTAGGTTGTACACTCGTTATGTGCAGGGAATGTGTCTGTTATACTGTACTCTCCCAAGCGCTTAGTACAGTACTCTGCAGACAGTAAGTGCTCAATAAATAGAAAGGACTGAATGATTTGACTTCACTTTCACCAGTGGGGACTGCTGCCCAAACCCAGCTATCTGTACTCAATCAGTCAATAGCATGTAAGGACTGCCTACTGAGTGCAGAGCACTGTACTAAGTCCTTGGGAGCATACTACAAAATTAGGAGATATGATCCCTTTTCTCATGGAGTTTACAATCTATCAGGGAAACAGCTACGACAACCACTGATATGCGGAAATAGTAGAATTAATAAGATTTGTACATACTTGCTATAGAGCATTTGAGTCCTTCAGTGTTTAGGAGACATGAATTGTGGACTTGGGAATTAGGGAATATAAAGCAGGAAGATTAAGAATCACCTGGGAAAGCTTAATGGAGGAGATATAAGATGGGAGGATGTCCCAGAAGTAGGGAAGGTGTGAGCATGAGGTTGCACCTGGGAGAGTCAAGAATGAGGCCCAGTGGATAGGTTAGATTGAGAGGAATGAATGGTTCATGATGCGGTTTTATGAGACAAGAAAGTGGATCAGTAGAAGGGAGTAGGAGGTTTCCAAAATGAGTCAGGTCGAAAGGGACACATAGGTAAAAAGCAGTTTGAGAACTGTCTGATTCCAACATTAATCAGCTACCAACTGCCTAGTCAACCAGCATCAGGGGAAATAATGTGGGTTTTCAAGAGTCTAAGGAATGCTGAATTGAAAAAATCATTGAAATGACAATAGTTTTTTCATCAGCTTTGGGATTTCCTAGGCTTATTACAGGTTAAGACCTTATTTTGTGATAGCACAAAAGATGGAAAAAAAAGATATTTTGCTTGAGTATGAAAAACATACGGGTCACAGAAATTTCTAATCGAGAAAGGGATTGAAAACCCGTGAGTTCTGGCCCTTTGTTTTTACTCTACAGTCCTGGGGAAATTACTATTATTATTATTATTATGGTATTTGTTCAGTGTTTACTATGTGTCAAGTACTGTTTTAAGTGCTGAGAGAGATAATGTCACAAGCACCCTGGCTCATACCAACCAGGACCATCTTGGACAGGGGAAGCCTTGTTGACAGGTAGTACAGTCAAACCACACCTCTGATCACCAAGGTTACTGCAGAAAGCTTTTACTTAGTTTTATCAATACGTAAAGGAGTGACATATACACACCCTCACTCCTCCACTCCACCAAGGGTCCACTACCAGTCTGCTTGTCAAGGGAGCCCATTCTGCTAACGCTTCTTCTTTCTGTTTCCAAGTGCTGTTGTCTCCTGCTGCTTCCGAGTGCTGCTCTCAACATGCTTCCTGCTTGCTTCAGCGTGACTCTTGCTTGCTGCTTTCTGTGCTCTCTTGCTTCTCCTCTGCATGCTTCAGTGTGCCTCAGGTGTGCCCCTGCATGTGCTTTGCCTGTCTCCTCACGATTCAAAACGACCGCCTTTTATCTGCCTTGGGCATCGCAGCTGGAGCTCCATGTGGCAGTCATTGATTGCCACATTTATTTATTTTATTATTTATTTATTAAATTTATTTATTTTATTTTGTTAGTATGTTTGGTTTTGTTCTCTGTCTCCCCCTTTTAGACTGTGAGCCCACTGTTGGGTAGGGACTGTCTCTATATGTTGCCAATTTGTACTTCCCAAGCACTTAGTACAGTGCTCTGCACATAGTAAGTGCTCAATAAATACGATTGATGATGATGATGATGATTGGTCCAGGCCTGTTACTGGGTGGAGCAGGTGGAGAAGGCCATGCATCTCTCCATGCTCCCTCCCACAGGTCAGCAAGCACTTGTCTCAGGTAGAGCCCATCAGTGCCTTCACAAATCTCCTCCTTGTTGTTGTTCACAGGATCACAAACAGTCACTACTAAGGCATCTTACTGTGGGCTCACCACAGATACAAGTTAAGCAGGTTGGATACGGTCACTGTCCCACATAAGACTCATGGACTAACTAGGAGAGAGAACAGGCCCTGAATCCCCATTTTAGAGATGAGGAACCTCATCTACAAAAAGGGGATATAAAATGACTTAATTCAAAGGTCCTTGGTCGGGAATATGGAGTCATACTCTAAGTCAGAGGAATAGGAATGAAACAGTGCTGCCTAATGGAAAATGCCTAGTTGGATAGTTGAGGGGAATTTAACCTAGGAAGAAAAAAAATTGACCAAGGGAAGCCTCCTGAAAATGACTTTGAATCTCAGGAGAGCAGTGATTGGGAGGAATTGAAGGTTCCAGGCAGGTGAAGCGATGTAAGTAAGGATTTAGATGTGGGAGAGATGAGATTGGAGCAGTGAGCTATCTTGAAAGGAATGAAAAGTGTGAGCTAGAGTGCCCTAAGATAAGTAGTGGTGGAGAGAACCGATGGAGTGTCTTAGAGCCAATGGTCATGACTTTCTGCTTGATGTGGAGAGGGATGAGTAGCCATTGAAGTTTTTGAGAAGAGAGAAGGTGTGCGCAAAACCACTTTTTAGAAAAATGATCCACATTCAGCGCTTAGAACAGTGCTTTGCACATAGTAAGCGCTTAATAAATGCCATTATTATTATTATCCATTTACATATGGACAGAGGAAGGAATAGAGGAGGGGATGGACTAGAGCAGGGAGACCAGTGAGGAAGCTGATGCAGTCCCTAAGCCAGGATATGACTGGACCACCATAATGGCTGTGAGAATGGAGAGGAACGAGCAGATCCTGGAAATTTTGTGGAAACAGAGTGACCTAGTCTATACAGCATGGGCCTGGGAGTTTGAGGGACCTGGGTTCTAATCCTTAGATCTCTACCTGCCTACTGTGTGGACTTGGAGAAGTCACCTATATTTTCTCTGTCTCAGGAACCTCATCTGTAAAATGGGAATTAAGTCTGTGAGCACCATGTGTGACATAGACTATGTCCAAACTGATTAGCTTGTATCTACCCCAGAGCTTAATAGCTCCTGGCACACAGTAAGTGCTTAATAAATACCATTAAAAACTTTAAAATAAAAGTACAAAACGGTAAATAGAAGGAATGAAGGCACTTGGAGAACTTTGGCATTCCCTGCTATTTCAAAAGCTTAACAGATAAGAACAGTCTTCAGTGTAAGTGGTGCTGCCTTAAGGGCCTACGATCACATTTTCATCTTCTACAGTTTGGGTATGTTCCTTCCAAAATTTTAATGGCTCATTAAAAATTATTTTCAGTGGTCATCTATTCCACATCCTACCATGAGGAAGGACTACGTCTGAACCATCCCTAAGTGATGGGTCTTTCATCACTATACTGAGCAGATACAACTGGCCTTTATAGACCTTTTAGCATCTCACATCATCAAGAAATTCTTCCCTATGAATAAAATGACCACCTAACACAGATCATCTAGGTCAGTCCTGGATAGTGTTACCTGCATAAATTAATTTATACATATATACATAGAGACATAAACACCATTATCAGCTTTAGGCCTGCTATAATGTGGCTGTTTGACTTACCTCACATCTTCTCCCCCCCTCTTTTTAAACATTTGGAATTACATATGGAAACTTAGCATGCCCAGGTCTTATGGCATTTTGAATCTGTAACATGGATAGCCCGGGGAAATTTAGGGAGTTTAATCCCATAATTTTCCATTTACCCCACCCTCCACTGATCTCACAGCCACCAGGAAGAAAAGGGAAGGGAAAGAAAAGGGAAGGGAAAGAAAAAGGAAAAGCTTGGTGCCTTCAACTCCTACCTTATAACAAAAGTGATATCGTTAACCTACTTATTCTCCAACCCGAAGCTTCTGCCATAGTTTTCTCTATTGTCTCTTGTTCTGTTCTCAGAATAGATAGCCTTCCTACACACTAATCACTCCATCAATCATATTTATTGAATGCTTACTGTGGGCAGAGCACAGAGAAATGTAACTGAATTGGTAGACATGTTCCCTGCCTACCAGTCTACAGTGGGAGATGTTAAAATTAAAATTTTACTCCTATTTTCTTTTGAAATCAGTTCAGTATCTAAAGTGATCAGTGATATTTGTGACTTCATATTACTCCAGAATCCTGTAACTAAATGGGTGGGTTGGAAAACATTTTGCCTGAAACAGACATGGGCAGATATGTGTTCGATTAATGTGTTTTCCTGAGTGAATTCATAAGCTATTACTAACAATATATATAATTTATCAATCTGTCAGTGGCATTTTTTGTGCATTTACTATACTAGAGAGAATAACATGACCTAGTGGAAAAAACACAGGCCTGGGAATTAAAGGACCTGTATTCTAACCCCACTTCTGTCAATTGTTTGCTGTGTGGTCTTGGGCAAGGCACTTACCTTCTCCAGGCCCCAGTGTCCTCAACTACAAAACAGGGATTAAATATCTGCTCTGCCCCCTATTTAAACTGTGAGCCCTATGAGAGACAATGACTATGTTCAACCTAATTAACTTATATCTTCCTCATTGCTTGGAACACATAGTAAGTACTAAAATACCATAATAACAATAATAGTGATTATATTACTAATAAATGCTTAGGAAAGTCCAACCTTCTCAGCCTCTTCCACTCCTCCTCTGTGTCCTATACTCTATGAGGGGACCTCAAAGTTCAGTTCTGAATCCCCTTCTATTTTCCATTTACACCCACTCTGCTGGAGAACTCATTCACTCCCATGGCTTCAACTACCATTTCTAAGTGGACGGTTTCTCAATCTACCTCTCTAGCTCTGCTCTCTCTCTTTCTCTTCTGTGTCACATCTGCTCCTGCCTTCAAGACATCTCTATTTGGATATCCTGGCAACACCTCAAACTTAACATGTACAAAACAGAACTCTCAAAGCCGGCCTTTCCCAACACCGTAGACAGCCCCCACCCTCCCTGTCTCCTAAGCCCATAAACTTGGCATTATCCTCAAATCATCTCATTCATTCAACCCACATATTCAATCTGTCACTACTCTCCCCACCTTCAAAACCCTCCTAAAATCACATCTTCCCAATGAGGCCTTCCCAGACTAAGCACTTCATTTCCCCTTTCCCTTATGAACATGGCTATGGACATTTTAGCACTCTGATACTCAACCAAGACTACGATACTTAATGCAGTGCTCGGCACATAGTAAGCACTTAACAGATACCATCATTATTATTATCCTGTCGGTCTATCCTTCTCAACATCTCTAGAATACACCCATTCCTCTCTATACAAACTGCTACCATGCTGATCCAAGCACTCATCATTTTCCGCTTTGACTACTGCATCTGCATCAGTCTCCTCTCTGCATCCTATATCTCCCCTCTTAAGACAAGGTTTTTGAAAACCCATTCAGTCCATATGTCCCATTCCTCAAGAATCCCCAATGGTTGCCCAGCCACTTCCACATTAAGCTGAAACTCTTCACCACTGGCTTTCAGGCACTCAATCAGCTTTCTCCCTCTTACCTAACCTCACTGATCTACTACAACCTAAGCCTCACACTCCATCCCTCTAATGCCAACCGACTCTCTGAACTTTGATCTCATCTATCTCACTACCAATACCTTACCCACATTCTCCCTCTAGCCTATAAGTCCCTTCCCCTTCATATTTGATAGTCCATCACTCTCCCCACCTTCAAAACCTTCCCCAAAATTGCACCTTCCCAATGAGGCCTTCCCAGACTAAGCACTTTATTTCCCCTTTCCCTTAGGAACATGGCTATGCATCCTTAAGCACTTTGATACTCAACCCAGTCCCACAATATTCATGTATATATTCTTAAACTCTATTTCCCTTATCCTCACTCTACTTTAACACTTCTCTCCCTCTATAAACTGTAAGCTGCTTGAGAGTAGGGATCATGTCTACTAACTCCGCTGTATTGTACTTTCCCAAGCACTTAGTACAGTGCTCCACCCACATTAAGCACTCAAATTCCATTTGTTGATTGACTGTTAGGGAGACAGAGATGTAGACATTATCTCTGTTCACAAGGGGCTCCAGTCTACATGGGGAAACAGACATTAAAATGGATGAGGGATAGGAGAAATAGTAGAGCATAAGGACATTTGCATAGGTGCTCTTTTACATGACTAAGGGAAAACAAGTTAAAAATGAAAACAGTTTCTTCCTAATTTGAAGTCCAGGATCATGTCTTCCTACTATACTGTACTCTCCTGAGTACTCAGTACAGTACTCTGCACAGAGTAAGCATTTGGTAAATGCCATTGATTGATTCCCCTCTCAGAGTCGGACCTGGAGAGTTTCCAGTACTCTCTACCAGTCTCGGCTATGGGAGGGAAATTCAAGCAGAGGCCTATCCATTCAATTCCTAGCGAATGGGCAGTGGCTAGCGAGTGGAAGGCAATCTGCTACAAGTCAAAACTCACCTATGCTGGGCAGCAGCGGCATGGGAGAGAGTCGAGGGTGGATATTCGGGTTTACTGCGTGGAAGGCGGCAATGGTAAAGCACTACCATATTTTTACCAAGAAAACTCTATGAATACACTACCAGAATGATTGCAGATGGAGAGTGGGGCGTTCTGGGAGAGATGTGTCCATGGTGTCACTATGGGTTGGAAAAAGCTTGATGGCAAAAGACAAGACTGATTGATTAATCTTTGTCATTTTTCTTCCATTAAATTGTAAATTCCTTGAGAGTAATACTACTACTAATGGCATTTATTAAGCACTTACTATGTGCAAAGCACTGTTCTAAGTGCTGGGGAGGTTACAGGGTAATCAGGTTGTCCCACAGGGGGCTCACAGTCTTAATCCCCATTTTTACAGATGAGGTAACTGAGGCACAGAGAAGTTGTGACTTGCCCAAAGTCACATGGCTGACAATTGGCGGAGCTGGGATTTGAACCCATGACCTCTGACTCCAAAGCCTGTGCTCTTTCCACTGAGCCATGCTGCTTCTCTGGAGGCAGCTCCTTTTATTTTCATTGTTCTCAGAAAAGTACAGTGTTCTGCACTCAGATGATGTTCAATGAATATGACCTTCATTTCATAATAAAAATACACTAACTTTAAATGTATTTTTTTTAATGCAGGATAAAGAATGTAAGAAGCTTGTTTTATTAGAGATCAAAATTCAAGCTTTCAGTCATTCATTTCTCTCACTGAAAGTGTGCAGCACAGCCTAGATCCAGAAGCAGACGGTGTTTCACTTATTCATATGCTCTTTCCTTTTTCTTAGCTCCGTATAAACCTCTTTAGCAGGGAAGAAGAGAGCATTGTAATTCATCTAAGCAGAGATCTGTCAAAATCAAAATTTGAAGTATTTTCTCTTCTTAACTACATTTCCCAGGATTTGACCTTGCATCATTTTTTTTCCTTCCCATTCTGTCCCCTTGGCCCACTGTGAGCCCGTTGTTGGGTAGGCACCATCTCTATATGGTGCTGACAGGTACTTCCCAAGCACTTAGTACAGTGCCCTGGACACAGTAAGTGCTCAATAAATATGATTGAATGAATGAATGAATGAGGTGGTCATCATATAAATTACCCTTCAGAGATAAACTGAATTGCAAAATAAAATCGTGACTATATAAGATTAATTTTATGGGTAAGTGACTCATTCATTTATAAAGTCTTCATGAATACTGCATTTCTTTCTATGTGCTTTACAGACTATTCCAACAGCCAAAAATTCAGGGAGAATAGGGAATAATTAATAATAATTATTGTACTCGATAAGCACTTAGCACTGGGTAGATGCACGTTATTCAGGTTGGGCATATGAAAATTATGATGACAATATTTATTAAGCCCTTACTAAGTGAAAGCACTGTTCCAAGTGCTGAACTAAATACAAAATAATCAGGTTGGACCCGCTCCCTTTCCTACATAAGGCTTAGAGTCTAAACAGGGGAGGGAAAACAGGTACTTAATCCTCATTTTACAGATGACAAAACCAAGTCAAAAGTAAATTGAGTAAACTGCCTAAGGTCAAATAGCAGGGATTAGAACCTAGATCTCCCTGACCCTCAGTACTGTGCTTTTAATATTAAGCCGTGCATTAATATACATTAATAATAATGATGGTATTTGTTAAACGCTATGTACCAAGCACTGTTCTAAGTGCTGGGTTAGATACAAGGTAATCAGATTGTCCCAAGTGGGGCTCACATTCTTAATCCCCATTTTACAGGTGAGGTCACTGAGGCACAGAGAATTGAAGTTACTAGCCCAAGATCACACAGCAGACAAGTGGTGGATTAGACCAGCATTAGAACCCATGTCCTCTGACTCTCAAGCCCATGCTCTTGCCACTAAGCCACACTGCTTTTCTAATCAATATGAGTAATGGATATTTGTAGAAACATGAATATACACCTTTGTTGTTCCAAGTTATGTCTAATATGTCACATCTCTGGCCTCTGCTGTCCCTGAATTCCCACAGGAAAGCGAAAGAGAAAGATTCCTTACTAAAGGAAAAAAAATATTTACAAAGAGTAATCTTTAGTTAATTTATAAATTATAACCTAATTTCCAGAATGAGAGTCCTGAACCTGGGAAACACAGACTTCGTTCTTTTGTTTCGCAGGAAAAATCCTAGTTTCTATACTGAAATCTCTGAAGTTACATTTTCTTACTTTCTTAAAAAAAAGAATCAAACTATTGTAGACACATGTACTTTTTAAAAGAAGTTCTGTGATTAGAAATTACATACGTTCCAATCATGTCACAGTCAGCTAAACTATAGTCATAGCACAAACAGTTCTGTACATTTTGCCGTTGAAGTAAACTCCAGGTAGGTTTTACAACCCACTAAATTCTACATATATTGAAAAGCACCAATACTGACAGTATTCCTGAAATGAAAGCAACACCACATTCATTATCATTTATTTATATTAATGTCTGTCGCCCTCTCTAGACTATAAACTTGTTGTGGGTGGTGAACATGTTCTGTTGTAGTCTCCCAAGCATTTATGCATTTTTCTGCAAACAGTAAGAGCTCCATAAATAAATACAATTGATTGACTGACTTTTAGTGAGATTTCAGTTTGCAATTTTAAAAAAAACACACTGAGGAATGGAAAATGAAATTGCAATACGTGCAATTTAAAATTACTTAAAAAAGCCTTATTTTAATTGTAAAAGTGTAGCAATATAGTTTCCCCTTTTAAATTTTATTGACAGATGCTAACATTGGAGTGGATTTGCTGAAACCTGATTACTCATGAGGGAAGGCTTTATTTATTATTTAACAGCTACCTAAACCCTCATGATTACAATTTCTCCCTATCAGGTTGGAACAGACTTTCCCATAAGAAACCGAGGCCCAGAAAGATTATGGAACTTGATCAAGATCTCACAGCAGTGCAATAATGGAACTCGGAGCCTTTGGGTTGCTAGTTTGCTCACTCAGTCCTTAAAACACTGGCAAGACAATTCCAACAATGTCCAAATATTTTTCTCACTTTTTCAAGGCTGTCAGATTTGGGGACTTTTATGATCGTTTTGACTCAGATGTAAATTAACATGGTAACCAGACCAAAAGCTGAAGAAACGGCTGTTGGCAGAAAAATTGAAGAAAAAATTTGCATTTTCTGAGCCCATTCTGATGTTATTGAAAATATAATACAGGATGACAGCACTGGCACTGAGCAATGCTCAAAAGAATATCATAGATTTCAGTCTCACTGAGGAAGCAAAGGAAAGCAGTGGTTGGAGAAGGGAAGATGAGAAATGACTGTTGCCATAGACAGCAGCTCCCCAAACCTCTGCCATTAAAGTCTGGGGATGTTTCTTGCTGAAGTCCTGGCAAGGCATTAATTCTAGGGAGTCAACAGTAGCAGCAACATGAGCAATTTCTTCTCACCTGATCCGGCTGCAGTTTCATTTCGTGCCAATTGCCTTGGAGCTGTCAGCTCAATAAGTAATTCAGCAGCAGTAGAAATGGCATAAAACTACCTGAAGCCAATACTTTTAAGTACATCAGAAGTCACTGTATCCCGATCAAAAGCCTCTGAACTGTCAGAGGTCAGACCTAAAACACCCTCAAAGACTCTAAGATGCCTCAAAAGAGTATTTATTTTGTAATGTTCCAACACCTCAAATTTATTTTTTATTATGTAATATAAATTTCATAGGTGAAAAATGCTATTATTAGAAAAATAAATGTTTGATTAGTTGTAAAATAGATAGCCAGCTTGAAGGATACTGATTCTCCATCTGGGATAAGGGATGTGACCTAATAGAAAGATCACAGTACTGGACAGACCTGAGTTATTTGTCTATCACTTGGGCAAGTCACTTAACTTCTCTGTGCTTCAGTCATCTCATCTGTAAAATGGGAATTGAGACTGTGAGCTCCACATGGGACAACCTGATAACCTTGTATCTACCCCAGCACTTAGAACAGTGCTTGGCACATAGTAAGCGCTTAACAAATACCACCATTATTATTATTATTATTAAAGACACGGAGAGGAGAAGGTTAGGGTGGAAAGATAAGGGGTTCAGTTTTGGCCATGTATAGTTTGAGCTGTTGGCGGGACATCCAAATAGAGATGTTCTGAAGGCAGGAGGACATGTGAGCCTGCAGTGAAGGAGAGTGGTCATGGCTAGACATGATTTGGGAATCATATGCATAGAGACAGTAGTTGAAGCCATGGAAGCAAATGAGTTCTCCAAGGGAATGGGTGTGGATGGAGAATAAAAGGGAATCCCCTGTCAAAGGGTGGAAGGCAGAGGAGAAGCCAGAAAAAGAGACTGAGAAGGAGCGGTCAGAGAGATAGGAGAACTAATGGAGGGCAATGTCAGTGAATCCAAGGTCTGATAAAGTTTCTAGGAGAAGAGGGTGATCTTCCGTGTAAAAGTAGGCTGAGAGGTCTAGGAGGATTAGGATAGAGTAGGGGTCATCAGTTTTGGCAAGAAGAAGTTCATTAAATGCCATTATCATTATCATCATCTTGACTCCATAAAATCCCTCCTTGTGGTGATAAGATCACAGATTCAGAGGAAAGCTGCCAAGCAAAGCATTTAACAGTTATTGTTAAATGTGAAACATAAGATTTTCTTTCTTCCTCAGAACTACTCTTGAACAAATGAGCTCTTACTGTGTGCAGAGCAGTGTATGAAGCCCTTGAGAAAATATAATCGAGTTGGTAGATGAGTTCCCTGCCCACAAGAGCTTTCGGTCTAGAGGGGGAGACACACAGTAAAACAAATTATGGATACATACTTAAGTGCTGTGGGGTGCATATCAAGTGCTTTAAAGGGTACAGATTCAAGTGTGCAGAAAACACTGAAGGGAGAGTAAGGAGGGGAAATCAGGGCTTAATAGGGGAAAGCCTCAGCTGTGATTTCAGTAAGACTTTGAAGTTGGGACTAATGGTGATGATGACGGCATTTATTAAGCACTTACTATGTGCACAACACTGTTCTAAGCAGTGGGGAGGTTACAAGGTGATCAGGTTGTCCCACCAGGGGCTCACAGTCTTAGTCCCCATTTTACAGATGAGGTAACTGAGGCCCAGAGAAGTTAAGTGACTTGCCCAAAGTCACACAGCTGACAATTGGCGGAGCCGGGATTTGAACCCATGACCTTTGACTCCAAAGCCCATGCTCTTTCCACTGAGCCACGCTGCTTCTCATTGGTCTGTCTGTCTAGTGGTGGTCTGTCATGCATGAAGGAGGAGAGAGGAGGAGGGCAAGACGTTGGTAAGATTGACGAGATCGAGGTACAGTGAGGAGGTTGGCATTAGAGAAGTGAAGTAAGCATGCGCGGTTGTAATAGGAAAACAGCATGGTAAGGTAGTGGAGGTGAGCTGATTGAGTGCTTTTAAGCCAATGCAAAGGAGTTTCTGTTTGAGGTGGACATGGAGCTTCTTGAGGAATGGGGCACTGTGGGCTGAATTTTTTTTAATGATCTGGGCAGCAGAGTGAAATATGGATAGGGGTTGGAAAGACAGCAGGGAGGTCAGATTACAGTACTTAGGTAAATATTCTTCTACCCTACTATTTACCCTATTCATAATGCATTTTAATGTGTGTCTCCCCTTGTAGATGCTAAGCTCCCTCTGGACAGGGATCACATCTACCAACTCTGTTGTATTTGTACTTTTCCAAGCTCTGCACACAATAAGTACTCGATAACTACCATTTATTGATTGGCTGATATCCTTTACCTGCTACTTGAGCACTCCTGTAAGCCTTTAGTGGACAAAGAACATGCCTGCTAATTCTGTTGTATTTTCTTACTCAAGCCCTTAGTGGAAGCAGCAGGATGTAGTGGATAGAGCATTGGTTTGGGTGTCAGAAGTCCATGGGTTTTAATCCAGGCTCTACCCCCTGTCTGATGTATGGCCTTGGGAAAGTCATTTCACTTCTCTGTGCCTCAGCAACTCATCTGTAAAATGGGGATTAAGACTGTGAGCCCTATGTGGACAGGGACTGTGTCCAACCCAGTTATCTTGTATCCACCCCAGTGCTTAGTACAGTGCCTGCTGCATAGTAAGTGCTTAACAAGTACCACAATTATTACATTGCTCTGCACATAGTAAATGATCAATAAATTTGATGGATTGACTGCACCAACTTGCACTTACACTCATGTCCTTAGAGAACTAATAATAATGGCATTTGTTAAGCGCTTACTATGTGCGAAATACTGTTCTAAGCGCTGGGGTGGATACAAGGTGATCAGGTTGTCCCACGTGGGGCTCACAGTCTTAATCCCCTTTTTACAGATGAGGTAATTGAAGCCCAGGGAAGTTAAGTGACTTGCCCAAAGTCACACAGCTGACAAGTGGTGGAGCGGGATTAGAACCCATGACCTCTGATTCCCAAGCCCGTGATCTTTCCACTGAGCCACGCTGCTTCTCCAATCCATTCCTGTTGCTTCAAAAATAATTTCTGTGAGGATGGCTCACAAATCCATAATACTTCTGGACATATTTTAATTACTTCTTCCTATCAACAAGTTATTTGAGGATATTTCCCCAAATAGATTGTAAACTCCTGAGGGCAGGGATCATATCTACTGTTTGTTATACTATCTCAAGCACTTAGGACAGTGTTCTGCACTAATGGATACTCAAATAAACCTATTGAGTTACTGAAATTTAAAATTCCACTCTTTGCACAAACCACTCTGAATTAGAATTTCTATAAACAAGGAATTCAATTTCAGCAGGATTATTCTCTTTTTCCATATGTTTGCACAGTACCCTCTCCCAGAACTTGTTTCAGTATAATGTAAATTTTCAAAAAGGAAATAAGCGGTCTGAATAATTGAAATGGATAGATAATATACAACACTAATTTTAAGCAATAGCTTCAATCTCCTTAACCTTTTAGTTTAAGGGAAGAGGAGGTAGAGAAAGGGTCTAAATTATTCTCACAAAGAGATAATTCTGAGGATTGAACCATCTTTTATGGGGACAAGGTATTAGTACTGCTATCCATGATGCAATTCATTTAATGGACTGAACTCTCCAATAAGGAAAAAGCAGAATTTAGCAACAAGCAGAAAATAAGAGGCATAACAGGCCTAAAAATAATAAATAAATAACAGGCAGAATCCCAAATTGTGGGGAAAATGGCAGTAGTTTACATCTCATGAAGTTTCAAGGCAGTTTCCTGAAAGTAATTATTGTGGATTATTGAATAGGTATAAAGGGGTACCTGAATGTCTTTAAAAGATTTTCTAAGAATAAGAGGGTTGTGTAAAGATCAGGGATCTTGAAGTATTACCTTGGTATTTGAGAGTTCTTGCACTTCAAGCACATTCTTCTTTTGGCTTTCTTAGCAGTATTCCAAAAAATATAAAAAAGGTGTGTTGAGCGAAATTCTAAAGAGTACATAAATGTGTGTACTCTAATAGGAATGTGTATAGCTTCTTACCCACAAGACTGCAATGTGTTTGGAATGGTTGTGATCTACCCTGTTTGTACACAATTTACAGAAAATACATACCTTTCCACCTATGCAGACCCATAATTCACACCAAATATACATGTATATGTGGATATTTACCTTAGATAAACAGTGGCCTATATTCTATTTTTTTTGCAATACAGTGGCAAAAAAAAATTTAGAAAAAGGAAATGAAGGATTGTCAGTGCATTTTTCTTAAAAAATTTTTTTTTCTACATTTATTAGTTATCAGAGATATTTACTATTTTGAACAACTGCTTGCTCCCTCACAGCCCATCTGTTTGTCATTCGTCATGGGGCACTGAAGCCATACGTGCTAAATTTATGGCACCAGTAACTTCCATGGCACAAACTGATTTCTCAAAGTATTGAGCAGAAGGAAAGGCAGTGGGGGAAGGTGAAAAATCTTAATCAATAACCCATATCTGCAATTATAGCAGTGAGGAGCACAAAATGTCATTGGCAAAATTAGGGAGCACATTACTTCTGGTGTCAGTTGACGTAATTTTCATGCATACCCCAATGTAAAACTTTTTTCAGATGCATCTATCTTGCACATACAGGCAACATCCTGGCTGGATTACATGCCTTGTCAATGTCCGTTAAAGTGCTCTATTAGCTAGACAGACAACTGCCAAAGGTCAATAGGCCTTCATTCTGCCCGAGACAGAACCCTTGTACTGGCCACTGAACCCATCCTTGTGTAAAGGGGAGGAGCAACAAATGAAAGTAAAATTCAGAGCCAGTCATGAAAGAATGAGTCTGAACCTTGCAGTTGTTCCAACTGCATTCATTAACTCTGTCAAGAAATCACCTGTGAGCCCTGCTGGTAGGAAAGTTGAGCATCCTAGAAGCAGGTGAAGCAAAGGTGAACTGTACATAGAATGGGTACCTTATTTAAAGTAGTTTTAAAATCTACTATGTTGCAAGACTCTTCGAACATCCAGTTTTGCTTTACTGAATAGTAAATGTATCACTGAGACAAAGAGACCAAGAAGGGATCAGAGGTGATGGCAGAGAGTAAGCAAGGACCAGGGGTGGCACCAGCAAGGATTGAGCAGCATAATTTGGTACAAATCCTCCTACTCTCTCTCCCTGCCAAAGGTACAACTACAGCATCTTATAACCAAGAAACGGTCACCAACTGCAACAGGCAGTGGGGTCTGCAGGCATTCCATCATCACATACATGCTTACTATCCATTTTAGGAGCCAAGAGCAAAACAATAAAACCAGTTCTGTCGTCCTTTTCCTCCACTTCAGTCAGAGCCTCTACCACTTCTCATCTCCTCTCCCATTTTCCTTTACCTTAATTCTACCTGGTGCATTTTTATTCCACTCCATCCGTCATCAACCCTACTCAATCTCTTGTCAAGGTGCTTGCCAAATTTAGAAAATTACAAAGTAAATACCTAAAGTCGATAATGCTCCCACGGAATTTGAAAACTAGCTGCTCTAAAAGCTTTTACGTGTGTATTTATAGCTTTCACTGCTTCTCGGGGAAAGCTCTAGGTGCTGACTAGAAAGCTTTCAAACTTTAAATCAATGTATATTAATCAGATTTAAATAGTTAAAGAAGGAAGACTGGAGAAGTAGAGTCGAGATGCACACAGTAAGCACTCAATAAGTATGACTGATTTATTGATTGAGAATAGGAGGAAGGAAACAGAGTAAAAAAGGAAATAATGGAGCAAAAGGTAGGGAGGAGAAAAGTGACAGTCTCACTGGGTAAAAGTAATCAAAATGTTTACCCAAATCAGCCAATTGATCTGAATCATGGACCCTTCTGAACTGACCTATTAAGGCAGGAGTAGCGATAGTGGAGGAGAGAGATATAATGATGATATCTCTCCTTCTCCAGGATAATGATGTTGCTCACTGCCTCATAGGACTGTTTCTTCCCATCTGACATTTGTCGGTTCTCATTCAGCAATCATTGTCTACAAGAGCCCAAGTAGACGTATTCAGATTTGAATGCAGGGCATGTAAAAAAAAAATCTTATGCAGCCAGTGGGCATTCAAAAATTGCTGATGAAGATGTGGCGATCAAGCAGGCTTCTAGAGACCAGCAGAACTGGGAAGTGAGTGTCAAGTTGGGAAACCAACTCAGCTTGAAAGTGATACGATAGTTCCTTGACAAATAGAAAGGTGGTATTTCTCCACACACAAGGAGAAAGATTAAACACAGTGTACTTTGTTTTTGTTTGTTTTTCTCTACACTGTTCCTTTCCAAATCCATATTCTAGTGTGTTACCAATGTTGATAACTACTGTACAGTAATCTTTACTTTAGACTTTCTAAATTAGGTCCAGACAATGTATAATCAATCAATCAATCGTATTTATTGAGTGCTTACTGTGTGCAGAGCACTGTACTAAGCACTTGGGAAGTATAAGTTGGCAACATATAGAGATGGTCCCTACCCAACAGTGGGCTCACAGTCTAGAAGGGGGAGACAGAGAACAAAACCAAACATATTAACAAAATAAAATAAATTGAATAGATATGTACAAGTAAAATAAATAGAGTAATAACTATGTACAATCATATATACATATATACAGGTGCTGTGGAGAAGGGAAGGAGGCAAGACGAGGGGGATGGAGAGGGGGACGAGGGGGAGAGCATATGAGCTTGTATAATGAGCAAGCCTGGTCTCTTTCAACGAATAGAGCCTATCTGGCAGGTTGATAGGTGTCATTAGAGAAGCAGCGTGGCTCAGTTGCAAGAGCCCGGATTTGGGAGTCAGAGGTTGTGGGTTCTAATGCCGCCTCTGCCACTTGTCTGCAGTGTGACTTTGGGAAAGTCACTTAACTTCTCTTTGCCTCAGCTACATCATCTGTAAAATGGAGATTAAGACTGTGAGCCCCATGTGGGACAAGCTGATTACCTTGTATCCCTCTGCGCTTAGAACAGTGCTTAGCAGATAGTAAGTGCTTACCAAATGTCATCATTATTATTTAAATTTCATATATAGGCAGCTCTTTCCTCACCCTGGTACCTTAATTATATTTACTTTAATAAAGTATATTTACTTTTTAATGTTCACTTTATTTACTATAAGAAAGCACATTGGTTTTCTGAAAGGACCAAATGTGTTTCCCCATAAGTCTAGGAGAGGGCTCCTTATGACTGATCAACTCTCAGTCACTCTGAACTCCCATTTCTGGAATCCAGGATTTCATCCAAGCCAGGGAGAAAGCCAAGGGAGAGAGGGTCGGGGGTGGAGGGGGAGAACACTCTGCAGAAGGTCAGTATCCACCCAAGATGAAACAATTTGCCATCACGGTCGCTGACTTTCTTCTAAGAACTCATTATGTTGGGCTGATTTTCAATTATGAATATGTACATAAGTCCTGTGTGTCTTGAAGATGGGGTGAATGTCAAGTGCTTAAAGGGTACAGATCCAAGTTCATAGATGACACAGAAAGGAAAGGGAGAAGGGGAAATGAGGGCTTAGTTGGGGAAGGCCTCCTGATTGATTGATTGATTGACTTAGCAAAAGCCAATCAGGGGAGGCAGTGTGAAGATAGAGGCAGAGTGAGGACTGAAAACAACCAATTTTATCCCCCTACTCCAGCCAGGGTGGCGGTTTTGTTTTGGTGGAATACAAGTTTATAAGGTGACCAAAAGCCTGTCATTACAAGGGAGCCAATTCTTTGAAAAATGCCAGTATACCAGGTATCTTCAAACAGTAGTAACTTGGGGAAGGACCAAGGCTCCAGTGAGGAGAGAAACTGAACCTCCCAAGGAAGCCTGGATCCAGCAGGAGGAGGACACACTTCTTACAATGAGCAGGAGGAAAATGAAGTGAGCTGGTTTGATTTCACCAGGGAGGAATTGAATCTGCACAAGCTGGGGTCAGGGGTTGGAGGGAAGAATGAAGCTTGTTGGAAGCCCACTTGTCTGCTACGTGACTTTGTGCAAGTCACAACTTCTCAGTGCCTCAGTTCCATCATCAGTAAAATGGGAACTAAGACACTGTGGGACATTGGGCTGTGTCCAAACAGATTAACTTGTATCTACCCCAGTGTAAGCTTAGTATAGTGCCTGGCACATAGTAAGCACTTAACAAATGCCATTAAAAAAAGGGAAATGAGATGTCAGAAGTGAGTTCACCATTCTCCAGAGGTGTCAGATAAAGATGGTAATTCACAGTGGGCCCCTCCAATAGTTTGTCCAATACTATGTATCACAGTTGAACAAAGGGGTGAAATTCAGTTCAGAGCTCTAACAATGTTGAAGGCTGAAAACATCTCAACATTGGTAGGTGGATTTCAACCTCACAGTCCTAAAGGACACAAAATAGAAATCTTCTAATCTATCATTATTACAGGGCCCTTCAAGTGAACTACACTAACCGAGACGAAAAGCAGAGTTAGACTTCCTAAACTAAGTAGGAACTGTAGCCTGTAGCAAAATAGTGGATAGAAACAGATTTGTAAACACAGTGGCAAGATTAGTCGGGCCTTTGAGACTTAAGCTCAATTAGGGACCCATCTCTTCACCTGGAAACTCGATCAATTTAGCAGGCATCTAGCTGTGGGGAAAGATCTGCATGTAAATGCACACAGTTCGGGCCATTTTGTTTTGCCTAAATAAAGCAAAAGCATTACATTTCACTGGAAAGATGAAAATAAAGCTGAAGCTATTCCTGAACGGCCTAGGGAATAGTACATTGCTGAGAGCAGGATTTCCTGGTAAGTAGGAGAAATGCTCACTGAAAAGAAGAATAGGGAGAATTTGGCAAAGCAGATGCAGAATGCAACAGGAGATAAGAACAATTCAAAAATGCTGAAGAATATTCAGAAAAATTACTCAAATCTAGAAGATTTTTTTTTCTTCCAGACTAGAGTGACTCATTTTGGAATGAGAATCAAAAGTGGACAGTCCAGATGATGTTGCCTGCAAGCACTTTCTAGCATTTGCTTCACTGAAGAAGCCAGGTAGTAATAGTCCTTCACAGATCAATTCTACAGGATTTTACTCTTTCGAAAGGTGCAGTCCATACCTCAAATTCAAGCTTGGAGTTCAGAATATTAATCCAAGACTCAGAACTCAGATTTAGAGAAACCTTCTGAAATTTAGTGAGAATCTACTATTTCTTGTCCATAGTATATATTTCCATACTGAAGCCGCACACAAATCGATCTTCTGGGACTTTCAGATGTAGCACTTTTTTCCAGTGAGGGAAGCCACATCGGACAGTTTCATATTATGTGGTCAACAGTGAGACAGATGAAAGCAAGGTACAGTGAGTAGACGGATGTTAGGGGAGCAAAGTGTGTTTGTAGGGGAGACACTATCTAACCTTGGCGTCACTGGTACGTACTCACTCTCCTGATTCTCCTCCTATCTCTTCTGCTCAGTCTCAATCTCTTTCACAGGCTCTGCCCCTGCCTCCAACCCACTAACTGTGGGAGTCCCTCAAGGCCTATTCTCCATTTACACCCACTCCCTTGGAGAACTCATTCACTCCCATGACTTCAACTGTGTCCAACCCAATTATCTTATATCTACCCCAGCTCTAAATATAGTGCCTGGCACGTGGGAAACACTTAAAAAATACCATAGTTATTATTATTACAATGGAGTTGGAAAACACTTTCCCTGCACACAAGGAGCTTAGAGTCTAGAAAGAGACAGGCATTAAAGTGAATTACCGATACATAATCTATTTTATTCCTATCGCAGGAAAAGGGAGTCCTTCTTAAATAAATCCAATGGATTTTTCCAGTTAATCCTATAAACTATGAAGAAGAGTCTCAGCACCACAAAGGATTTTGCAGTGCTCTAATGAACACTGAAGATAATCATGTCTGAGTTTTAAAGGAAAACACAAGAGGGTATGACACATCATGTTGTACCCACAAAGATCAAAATGATAGCTAAAGCATTTTTGAGACTCATTGACTTAATAAACCAAACACTTTAATTATAAGTTTCATCTTTCTCTGGAATAAGTAGAACTCTTCAAACCCACCTTACACGTGGAAAGACACCTTAGGGTTCCATCTGTTGTGCAAAAATATGTTTTTATCCTATATTTTTTCCTGTAACTATGCCTATATTGCACTATTCAACATAGTATTAGGTGACACCACTAGTGAGTGAGTGTGTATATATGTGTGTGTGTGTGTGAACTCTCAGGTGTGACTATCGTTTCCAAGTGCCTTTTTATAAAGATCACTTGTCACGGGACATTCACAGTGCTTATGAATGTGACTTTTGGTTTTTTGCCCCTTCGGTTGACGGTTTTGTTCAAAAAGACCTCCACGTCTTTGGTAGTTGCCTACAGAACCTGGTCTGTCTGCTGCTTCCTGAGATCTTCACACTCCAGATTGCCGATGTAGGACCTAAGGACACAATTCATTTGCCCAAGCTCTTCTAAACAGTGCAGAAGAATTCTGAAACCCTTAAGGGACAGTACAAACTATTCAGAATGTTTAGTGTAGAATGGCGTACTGCATGTGCCAAGATAGAATGAGTTTCCATTGAATAAGGAATGTATAAAATTCCATTCCTTGTTGAACCTGGACTTCTGTATTGTCTGAAAATGGAGTTGGAATAACGAGTCATATTAGTCTTAAATTAAGAACCACTTATAGTCCATTCTTTATACTAAAAAAGTACATCAGTGATATAGCCAACTGGTCTTTCACATGATCAGAAGACATTCAAATCTTCAAAAATCAGGAAGCCTCTGGCAATGATTTGGAAAATGATAGGTTTTAAGTTTATTTCATATTCCACTTCCACTTCCCCCTGAAGGATTTGAATTCTTGAGTCTGTCAGTAAAATCTATGTGGACGATGCATTCAAAAGCAAGTAAGATGTTTTAAACAAATACACAAATCTACCTACTTGGTTTGTATGCATTGCTAAATTAGAGCAGAGTAATTATAAAAATACCATGGTATAGACCATACCTACTTTTCTTGTTTTAAGACATCAATGAGTAAATCATTAAACGAAATGAATGGTGTGTTAGATAACTGACTACATATAAAGGTATACAAAAGAAATTATATTCAACAAAGATGTACTTTGGGGAAGCAGCGTGGCTCAGTGGAAAGAGCACAGGCTTTGGAGTCAGAGGCCATGGGTTCAAATCCTTGCTCCGCCACTTGTCAGCTGTGTGACTTTGGGCAAGTCACTTCACTTCTCCGGGCCTCAGTTCCCTCATCTGTAAAATGGGTATGAAGACTGTGAGCCTCTTGTGGGACAACCTGATTACCTTGCATCAACTCCAGCACTTAGAACAGTGCTTTGCACATAGTAAGCGCTTAACAAATACCAGCATTTTTATTATTATTACTTGGAAAATTTACATTAAATAAATGTACATAAGGAAATAATTACTTTGCAATCATTCTCTAGATCACTTTCTGCAAGAAATATGAAATATTATTTTACATTCAAGGCAGTGAATTAGCTGACAATTAATTTTTGCCTCTAGGAGAAACTAGTTTATTTTTCCCGTGTTTCAAATCGAGTACAGAGCAAACTAACTATGGATAATTAAATCAACAATAATCTATTAAGTGAAACAATTTTTAAAAGCTCCATTGAAGAAAATATTGCTATCTAAAGATTCATTGCTCCAAGGTTTTGCATTTCTTGAGGATAAAAAAAAATTTCTGCTATATAATCTCTGATTAAACTAGTTTTGGAATGACATTTCCTGTCCTTGAGACAGTTTTGTCATTTCTAATCAGAGATGTTTGAACTCTCCTAAAAGATATATTTCAGTTATTTCTCACTTACTGATTGGAGTAGTCAAACTTGGGATATGAGCTTTATTTAACCCATATGCAATATGTGTTAAAATACTCATTTCATTAAACTTCTCAAAAATGAAGTCTGTTTCAAGAGCTGTTGCTTTTGGTAGTAACAGTAAGTATGAATTTGAAATGTACAAAAATAAGTCTATTCACAAACATCTTATATAGTCCATCTTTATAATATTTTTTTTAAATGTAAGTGGCTGTCCCAAATAGAAGTTCTTAAACACTCAGCCTAATTTTCTTGCACAATCATCACACAGCAGACAAGTGGCGAAGCTGGGATTAGAACCCATGTCCTCTGATTCCCAAGCCCATGCTCTTTCCACTAAGCCATGCTGCTTCTCTGCATGCCTCTAGGGTGAGGAGATTACTGCCCAAATGCTGATTATGATATTTATGAAGTGGAATAGATGCAAAATCATCAGGTCAGGAACAGTTATTGCCCAAGTTCCAAAAGGCTCACAATCTAAGAGGTAGGGAGAGGCAGATATTTTACAGAGGAAAGGTCACAGAGAGGTAAAGCAACTTGCCTAGAATTACAGAGCTGGAATTTGAACTCAGGTCTCCTGAATCCCACACCCATGTTTTTTCACTCGATATTCCAAGCGACAAGTTTCATGAGATAAAAAGGCACAGGGGCCCACTGGACATCTAGGGAGAGGATAACTCATCTAGAAATGTCTGATTTCTGAAAACTGAACTTTTGAAGTACTCAGGGAAATGTCAATCCCTAGCAATATAAATTATAAAACTAATAACTGTGTCAAGAATTGCTTTGCTTTCTCAGAAATTTGTACAGCTGGTCATTGAACATTCTTGTAAAAACTCTGGAAAGGAAAGCACATAGTCACTAAAACACCCTTCCATCTTACCTCTCTGATTTCCTGCTACAACCTAGCTTGCTCACTTCACTCCTCTTCTCTAATGCCAACCTACTCACTGTACCTTTATCTCATCTATTCTGCCAATGAGCTCTTGTCTACGTCCTGCTTTTGGCTCTCCTTCATATCTGACAGATGATCATCATCATCATCATCATCATCAATCGTATTTATTGAGCGCTTACTATGTGCAGAGCACTGTACTAAGCGCTTGGGAAGTACAAATTGGCAACATATAGAGACAGTCCCTACCCAACAGTGGGCTCACAGTCTAAAAGGGGGAGACAGAGAACAAAACCAAACATACTAACAAAATAAAATAAATAGAATAGATATGTACAAATAAAATAAATAAATAGAGTAAAAAATATGTACAAACATATATACATATATACAGGTGCTGTGGGGAAGGGAAGGAGGTAAGATGGGGGGATGGAGAGGGGGACGAGGGGGAGAGGAAGGAAGGGGCTCAGTCTGGGAAGGCCTCCTGGAGGAGGTGAGCTCTCAGCAGGGCCTTGAAGGGAGGAAGAGAGCTAGCTTGGCGGATGGGCAGAGGGAGGGCATTCCAGGCCCGGGGGATGACATGGGCCGGGGGTCGATGGCGGGACAGGCGAGAGCGAGATACGGTGAGGAGATCAGCGGTGGAGGAGCGGAGGGTGCCGACTGGGCTGTAGAAGGAGAGAAGGGAGGTGAGGTAGGAGGGGGCGAGGTGATGTACAGCCTTGAAGCCCAGGGTGAGGAGTTTCTGCCTGATGCGCAGATTGATTGGTAGCCACTGGAGATTTTTGAGGAGGGGAGTGATATGCCCAGAGCGTTTCTGGACAAAGATAATCCAAGAAGCAGCATGAAGTATGGATTGAAGTGGGGAGAGACACAAGGATGGGAGATCAGAGAGATCATTCTCCTCTCCTTGAGGGCCTTCTTAAAAATCACATCTCCTCCAAGAGACTAAGCCCACATTTCCCTTACTACTTCTCCCTTCTGCATCACCTTTGCACTAGGATCTGTACACTTTATTCACCCCACCAGTCTCACAATACTTATATATTTTAATATATGTCTTTCCCTCAGGACTGTAAACTCCTTGTGGGCAGGGAATGTGTCTACCAACCCTGTTATACTGTACTCCCCCAAGAGCTTAGGTCATCATCAATCGTATTTATTGAGCGCTTACTGTGTGCAGAGCACTGTACTAGGTCAGTGCTCTGCACACAGTAAGCACTCAGTAAATACAGTTGGTTGATTGACTGAAAGATGATTAATTCTTAGGCTCTCCTTTTCAGATCCTATGCCACTTAGTGATAAATTATTCCCACATAGAAAGGCAAACTGACCCATTTTGTTGTGCACAGTCCCCTGTGGGTTTAGGCAGGCTAGCTCACAACTACTACATAAATTCTGTGGGCATCCAAAGTCAGACCAGCAGTTGAACATTTCTGAGGATTCTACCGGACACCCAACTGTCACTCTGGCCAATCAATCAAGCCATAGTATCTACTAAATGCCTAGAACAGAGCACCGAACCGGAGGCAGTGAAGTGGGTACGAATTGCATAAGAGGTGTTTGGATGGTGAATGTGTCTGTGCATCCTATCAAATCTACCAATTCTTAGTAAAAGGGGTTGAACTACGTACAACACAACATGGCACCGTGTCCCCTATGACTGACATCTGCCAGTCATATGATGCAATCTGACGCTGGCCTGGTACCCTCCATGCTCATGAGTTCCTAGTGGATGGTCTACTCCCCAGCTGTGCCAAAATGGCCTCTCTGTCCCATGGAGGGGCAGCAACCCCAGGGATGGGAATACAGAGGAAAATGCCTGGGGAGGGGTATGGATCCCTCCGGAGGAATTGGAATAGAGCTGCTTCAGTTTGCATCATTTCCCCCCAGATCCACTCTCTGCCCCATAATCCACACACGTCTCCAGACAAGACCCTCATTATGGTCTTCCTCTCCGAAAGAAAGTCCTGCCTCCCTCTTCCCCGTGTCTCCTTCTGGTTGCAAGATTGGACAACTTCATAATTGAAAGCATAAAAACAAGTGATCAGGATCATTCGGTGGATCATCTTAAAGGATTTCACCTGATTAATGTTTCATAGTGCAAAATGTGCCAATCTGCTGTGAATGGCACTAAGCGCTTCAGAGAGGTCATGACATCTCTTCCTCTGAGAAAGGTTTCACAGGCAGTCTAGGTTGCCATTTTCTTGCTCATACAACAACTTCCTTCCAAAACTAGGCATAATTTGCACAGAATACTTGTAATCTCCCCTGCATTTCATGGGGCTTTGGGAGAGTTGGATAGCTTCAGGTAATAAATTATTTAATATTGCTAGGAGACCTGTGGGCATCCCAAAACAAAGTCCCTCTAAAAGAATCAGATTTCTCATTTCTCACGTGTTATTTTGGAGGCAGTGCATCTACATATTTTTTTGAAAACTTGCTTCTTTACAGACTTTTACCCAATGTTACAGTGAACATGAGGTTTAAAATTAAGGTCTTACTTCCCTTTCCAGTTGCTACTTTTGTTTCTCCATGATTTATGAGATGTGAATAGTCATGAGTAAAGCTTATTTTTAAAGTTATGATTTGTGTTAAATAGTTTCTAGCCACTCAATTAGGAGGAACAATAAAAGTATGGTGTACCTTACAACAGGTGTTTTTATTTAAAGGGAAGACCTCTTCACTCAAGTAAATACTGAATCCCAATGAAACACAGAAAAATAGAAATTGAGATAATTGACCTGTGCAATTTGAATGGAATAGCTCCTTATTTTTCACTGCACTAAATATGAGATTATTTTTTTGTGGGCAGGGAATATGTCTACCAACTGTGTTATACTGTAGTACTTAATACAGTGCTGTGCACTCAGTAAGTGCTCAATGAATACCATTGATGATTAATTCTTTAGTATTGTGAATGATGTATTAGTTCATCACTGCAGGACTTCATGGAATAAAGGGGGTGCAAATCCCAGATATCATCACTACGCTCTAGTTTATAACATCTTTACTCCACAAAACCTGGTGTTCTTGGATTTTGCACATGTCAAAATATGACAGAATGGAGCTTGATATCTTCACAGTTCATCGAAAGGTTTGTCTTAAACCCATTAAAAACTAGTTCATGATTTATAAGAATAATTTTAAAGACCTTCAAAGTTATTTAAATAATTTATCACGGTAAGTTCACTTACATTGATAAGTTGTATGTCCTGAAGTGTATCGTACTAATGAAAACATCATTTCAGAATTTGTGTCATTCCTAAAATTCCTTTATAAAAAATATCCAACCCCACATAACATGCTTAGGACATATGAATGTAAACACTGGATCAACAATTATTTCATTGGTTGGCTAGTTTGGTAATCAAAACAATAGAGCCATTTGTGGGGGGATTTTAGTTTGTTTCTTTTTGGTTCAGGACAGCACCAACTTCTGAGTATAAACTCTGCCATATGATTTTACATGTGTACTTATAAAATTATAAAATTTGATGGATTTCAGCAGCAGGAAATTTCAGGTGGCAATTTTTATTACTAAAATAAAATTTTCAGTGTTTTTCATGAAACATCATTATAATTTCTGAAACAAACCAAAAATAGTGTTTAGGATCCTGTACCTATAACCCTTAATATCCTTCAGGGACTGATTTTCCTGAGGTAAATGTAAAACTAATTAATTTAAATGATAAACCTGTTCTTTCTTCTAAAACCTAGATTTATCCACAATGTACGAATCGTTTCATGTAATGATAAAGTGTAGGTCTCCAACCAATTAATCTGTTACTACAAAAACATCCATTCATTTTGAATGAACATGTACTACACATTTGGGGGAGTGAAGCTCATAATGTATCATTAGGCATGTTCTTCATGATCTGTCTAATAGCATTTACCATTCCAAAAATAATAGTCTACTTCTTCACATATAATATAAATTAAAGAGATCCACCTTTACCCAGCAATTATCACAACTGTTTCCTTGAAATACTGCATTATTATTTCTCTCTGATGAAGACTTAAATCTACAGTTGTCCTAAATTTTAAGACCACAATCATCTAATAAGCTATAAACAAGCTCAGAGAACTAAAAAGAATTGGCCCACAGATATGTGTTGGGGGTGGTAGGGAGACTACTTTGTATGGGGAGGAGGGCAGTGTACATGGATAGAAAATAATGGGAAAGTGAGTTCTAATTTATCTTTCCATCTGTGTAACTCTGGATTATAATTTCGGATTGGGTTACTGGGGTCTTGAGTTTGGTGGTCATTAAGAAGGGGCTGTTTTTACCAAACCACCACCTATTTTAGGAATGTTTGCAATTTCTAGCCAAGAAACTTTTTGACCAAAATCTGGGGGCGATTACATTACAAAAGCAGTGATGAAATCCAAGGGTTTTGGTTCAAGGATCTATGAATGACACTTAATATCCTCAAATTTACTCACAAGATTATATTGTTATAAATTTTGTCACAAAGAGTCAAGTAAGTGTACTGACCCTATTTGCTTTGTAAATAGATCAATTCTCCTCCTTCTCCTGCCCTCAGTCACCTCTCCAATCCTCAAAACGTTCCTAGAGCTTTTGCTTCCATTGACACTACAAATAGTCTCTAGCCCTTAATGTTTCCTCCAGAAAAATTATCTTCAGGCATTTTACTTCACACCAGATTCCTTCCCAGCCTCTGGTATTCTCCTAAGAGTTCCTGAACTACTGTTTGAGACATATTGATTAGAATTAAAGTCCTACATCAACGACAAATTCACTGAAAATTCAAGATTCTGATAGAGAATCCGAAGAAATCATATCCTCAATCCTAACCTCTCCCCACTTAAGTATGTTTTCAATGTCAAAGAAAACATTCTCTCACTTTTTTCATGGTATTTGTGAAGCACTTACTACAGTGCCTGGCAGATAGTAAGTGCGGGGCTAGATGCTAACTAAGCAGGTTGGACACAGTCCAAGTCCCACATGGGGCTCACAGACTTAATTTCCATTTTACAGATTAGGCAACAGAGGCACAGAGAAGTCGTGACTTGCCCAAGGTCTCACAGAAGACAGGTTACTGAGTCAGGATTGGAAACCAGGTCTTCTGACGACCAGGCCCACACTCTTACCACTAGGCCAAGCTGCTTCATCTTCCAATTATTTTGTAACTGTATTTTCTGGATCACATACTAAGTGGGCTAATCATTTTCCATTTGCCTTACAGCTTTAGACAGTTTTGTCCCAGGTGAACCAAATTTTCCCAATCAATGGTATTTACTGGATATTTACTATGTGCAGAGCACTGTAGCAGTCGATTGGGAATATACCAAAGGGTTGGCAGATGTGATCCCTGCCCACAAGGGGTTTACGGTCACATATCATTTGGGCCAAGAACCCACACTGGGGATGGTGTCAGCCGTAATGTCAGAATTGCTTGGGAGACCTTGATTAGCATGTGTCCACATTAGGTCTAACTCACACTAGCACTAACACAGCCTTCAATTTCATGACCACCAAATTCAGAACCTCAAAGTTGTCTGTCCTTTGATAACTAACTATTCTGTATATCCCTTTTTTTCTCCAGATACCTTTATCCATGAACGTGTCAACCTTTCTTGCATATGACCAACCCACAATAAGTTATTGTGGGGTGCATCATGAACTTCTCTCGCATAAGCCCTTTGAATCAAATGCACAGGAAGAGACGATGGAAACACACCTAGAGACTGATCTGAATCTGAGCACAATAACAACATCAGCCCGAATCAGTGAGCTTAATCAGCAGATGGCTTCATTGACCTAAATAACAGGAGAGGGTTGCCACCAAACTCTGTGTAACCCGATGGACCCAATGAGGAAGACTTTGTCTCGTGTGGATTCTAAAATGTCCTGTTCTAATAAAATGAAAAAGAACCAAGAGTGGTACATGAAATAAAGAAGACGTGAATTGTTTCAAGTCTACAATTTGTAATTAAGTTGTGCAGTATTTTTTGACTTAAAGAATATGACCCTGGGGGAAAAAAAATGAATCTTTTTTCAAAGCTCATCCTACCTACCTGTAAAAACTGTACAGACCTAATGTATTTTTCATATTGTAAAGTTTCAATTATTAAGAACTGGTATGTACAGTACCATAATTTAATTACGGTTTGCTTTACAGATTTCAGTTTCTAAAATTTGAAATTAACAAAAATTATTTCTTGTGTTACTCAGTCACTCAGTTTTGTAGGGATTGTTTTCTTACTGCTTTTGTGCCCAGAAAACTTTACTCTGAAATTCTGTGCTGTGTGAAATATGCACGATTTTTATCATGCTTACTGCATAGAATTTTATCTACTTGTTCCAGAAATAATCCATTAACCAAAAAAAAGATTTAATTGCTGAGACTTCAAAGAGATTCTTCAATTACATGAGAAGTTTTTCTTATAAATGAAAAAAATTCAGTTTTTTTTAACAATTCTCAGATTTAACTGTTGCCTTGAATTACAGCCTAGTTTCTAAGCAGTGAAATGTAATGATAAAGAGGGATATTTTAAAAACACACTTCTGAATGAATGACTCATTATTTTATTCTTTTATTCTTTTGAGTAATAGGGAATTGAGGATGGGGAAAAAAATCAGTGGACAAACCATTACTGGAAACAAAGGCAGTAACCACAGCAACAGATTTTCTCATAACAGACATAGGGCAGATGTCAGTGACAACGGAAAAGTCTTTTTAAACCTATTGTTTCACTGGATAGGGTGAGAGGGTAGTTATTATTGTACAGTAGCTTTTTGTCTTCTAATTAACCCAATGTGGTGCTCTAAAAATAGTCAGGCAGTGCAGATGCGTCTGATTTTTCATACAAATTTTTAGTGTATTACCACAATTCAGGAACACCACCCAGGTGAAGCACCAAATTTTTAATGCACTTGCTTTCTGCACGAACCTCAACTATTCCATATTGAAAATCCCTGGCACTATAGCAGATACATAAGCTCTGATGGAGTACTTACTTTGTCAATGAAAGTGGCATTCAACCAGATTGGCATTTTAAAAATAGGTCCGGTTAAAACCTTAGCAGTACAGTGCTTCTAGTTTCTTTACAAAGTTAACTGAAAAAATTTTGACCCACTACTGAGCTGAAACATAGTGATGATACTACAGGTTTAGAGCAAATGAAATTAAGAAAACCTGACTTTACATATAAAAAACTTTATTAATCAGCATTTGAATGACTAATTTCTTTGCTCAGATTATGTGCAATATTTTTTTAAACCCATGTATGGGGTATATATATACACCACACTTAAAAACTTCAAAGTTTCTAAGAATACCATATGAAGAGTAAGGTCATTTTATAGTCTGTGAAAATGAAAACAATTTCAAACTTAAATGTCAGCCAACTAAGGGGAAATAACTAGAAACACTTGGTTTTCTAACAATCAAAGGAAAGCTCTTTCTCAAATTTTTCTTTTCTTTCAAAAAACACTATAAAGCCACAAGTATAGTTTCCCGGATGCTTATTGTACCATATTTCAAAATATCTCCAAGGGGACTGAATTTTTAAAAATGCAGTTCATATGGTTGTGAAAAAATACATGAGGCAGGTGTGAAGAGAGAGAATGTTAAAGAAGGAATCTGCATTTAGTATTTTAAGTGAAACAAAATGTCAAACTAGAGTACCTTGTATCAGTTATTTATTTAGCATCCCATATTTTGTAACATATTTTGCATAAATTATTTCCTATTCAAATATTTAATTTGTCATTTTAAGTCTCATATTTTTCTTCCTTATTTTAATTTTCTTTGCTGCATTTACATGTTTTCAGAAATTTCTTTAACCGACATTTGCAGTTTTATTTTGTGTTGCCTAGAGCAGGAAAAACAAGATTTATAAAATGCTTACATATTCATAATTGAACACCGAAAAATAAGAGCCTGGTGGTTTCTACAATTCAAAAAATGAATTTCCTTTCTAAGCAGATATTTGGGGGCAGAAAATTATTCCTCACAGGACTAGTCCATGAGATATTTCAAAAGATTTATTTTATTAGGATAAGCACCTCATAATCCTGTGTACATTTTTAGAATGAAAACTTCTTAAAGAAGGAAAATGTCTTTTACCAAAATTGTAACTTCAATCAATCAATCGTATTTATTGAGCGCTTAGTGTGTGCAGAGCACTGTACTAAGCGCTTGGGAAGTACAAGTTGGCAACATATAGAGACAGTTCCTACCCAACAGTGGGCTCACAGTCTAACTTCCATGTTACAGTTTAATGCTTAAAATGTATATACTCAACTTGTCTATATTGTCTATTAGACAATATAAATAGAAAGTTCAGTTAACATAGATGGGATTTCATTGTCACTGTCATCATCACAAATGACAACAGCTATGCCTATAAGTATATATCTGTGTATATATCTATAGATATACAGATATATAGATATATACACTGAAAAGACAGAGATATAGGTTTATCCACCTATATATGTGTTTGTGTATATATATATATATATCAGACTATTTCCACAATCCTGACTTTCTTCGACACAGCTTGAAGTAAGAATAGACTGACATCAAGTGATTTTTTTATAGAAGTTAGGTTTATCTTTTTCTTTTTAATCGTACTATATGGCATTGAAAATTTGTTAATAACATGTCCCACAGAGACCTGGATCCATTTTCTAAATCATATCTTAGAGTAATTCAGTTTTGGTACAGAGTCCTCAACTCCCCAAAGATGCCTAGAGTCTTTCCATAGTGCTTTCATGTGATTCTCCATTCTGGGCCTGATCTCACCTATTCAGAAGTCATTCTGTGCCCGCTGAAGTCTGTATTCGGCCCCTGGGTTCCATAGCCAGTGTCCAGGCACAGGATAGTCTAATAAGCTGTGAATTCCCAAATGCTTAAGACCTCCTGAAAATGCGAAGAACAGGTGCTTGCATGCAGCAGGAACTGACTGGGGTCCCATGATTAGTTCATAAAAAGGGCTGTTATGTATGGCTGCTCTGCAATGCCTTTCCAGAGACTTGTCTGGCCGCTATAAAGGGGATCCCCACCGCCAGGCGCATCACCAGCTGCAGAAACCGGTAAGCATACAGGTGACCAGAAAGTCATAACCCAGAATCATTATTCCCCTGGTTTGGTGGAGAATTTCCAAAACATGGCTTTTATTAATGTCATGTTGTTCGCAGATTTTAATGCATAATATTAAAACAGACAGAAAGTCAATTAGCAAATTGTGACCGATATTCAAATTTTCCCTTATATTAATATTTAAAATTGGTAACATTTTGAAAATATTTTGCCCTCCTTGGTCTAATGGGATATTTTTAGGATACATGAATTAGCAGTACCTGTAAATATAAAAATTATGGAAACCAAAGCAGGATTCAGGAAACTATCATGGCTCACAGAATGGAAAAAGAAAGTACTTTCTGAATTACAGTTTTTATCAGCCATGGTACTTTAACTCTCAGTGTCTACAAAAAGAGGCAGATATCTCATATATGTTCACTCAGTACAAACAAGGAAATCTGCAGGTAATAAATTGTGCATTTAATTCAGAGTGTCAAAAAATTAACAAGTTTCACTGTGATAAAATCTATAAAATTCAAACTGAGTCTTGCAAAACAACTACCATTTTCTAAATACTTTGGTTCCTCAAGAAAGAATGATGATGGAAAACACCCATTACTTTTATATCTTAGCTATACCTTTTTCTCTAACCATAGCAACCTTTAAATTATTTGTAATGGTAGTGAAGGGAATGGATATGGCATCCTTCTGTGATCAGCATCAAAAGTTGAAATCATGACAACTAGCATGTTGGAAGAACCCTGTCTGTAACTCACAAGACATCCAACCGAGAAGATGTACCTATTTTGGTAATAGAAGCATAGCAGGGATAAGGAAACTCAGTGATCATGACTCCAGTCAAACAGCAGGGTGGATTTTAAAGGGAAAAACTCAGTAAGTGGCAAGATGTGTAGAGGAGATGATTTTTGAGGAGGTGGCTAAGCAATCATTATTAGAGGAATTGCAACTACCAGGTACTAAAAACAAGGTTGTTTGGAAAAGTCATAACCTAGAAAAGACTCCAGGATGGCATCTGACTTGGTGAGAGGACTTCATACCCTTCTTAAAAGCCAGGAATTTAAAATTCCCTACAGAGGGATGAAGGAGCAAGATTCTAGCCCCATTCCAGAGCTTCCTCACAGATGAGAATGATGAGAGTTGACTGGCAGCTGAGAGGGGATATGTCATGAGTCTCACTTCATTACCAAGAAAAATAAAATCTAAGCCCTGGAAGGAACCTCAAAAGATTAATTGGCCCACCCAGCTCTGCCTCTGGGCAGAGGAATGTCTAACAACCCAAGGAAGGTGGTTGTCTATTATTTTCTTAAAGAGCTTTCTCTCCTTTCCAATTCTCCTTCAGAGGCACTAATAAATGTCAAAGGGCCCCAAAGTGAGAAGAGAGAATGGGAAAGCAGTGCAGCTAATCTACCACAGTATTAGCAACCTGCAGATAGTAGACTGATACACACATTTTGTATTAATATCTACATTCCCTCCTCCTAACCACAGGGGACCAACACACTCACTTTACAAGACAGACAGGGTTAGCAGGTGCAGTCTGTGGTTACTGAACAAAACAATATCTGGGAGATCTTCTCACTCCATCATCTCACCCCTAAAGCTTTAAAACAAAAACCTACATACACCAGTATCCCCATAATGAACTTCTGGGGATGCAAATAGCACCAGCACCTTAGCAGCCGCCTTACGTTTAGCATCTCCATTTAAGGAATGCACAGTTCTCCCCAGATACTCAAGGAACTAGAAAAGGAGACCTGCCATCTCCAGTGTGTACACTGAAGTGGTTGTCTTTTTGGCCAGGTACACAGGGATTAAAATCTTTCCATTAGGAGTGTCACCTTCACATACAAAGGGGAGAGAGAGAGGGAGACAGAGTGAGAGAGAATGTGAGAGAGAATGAGAGAGAATGTGAGAGAATGTGAGAGAATGTGAGAGAGAGTGAATGAGATTCACACTAACTTGTGACCTAGTGAATCAAATTAAAAATTGCCTACATCTTCCAGTTGACATAACTCTTTCTATTTTATTTCATGATAACCCTTTTACTCTGAAGTACAGTGTTGGGGTTAGCCAATAATGAACAACAGAAGGGAAGGTTTTCCACAATAGAGATGGTAAACACTTTTAAAACAAATTTGGAAAGAAGTGAAATGAACACCCAAACCACAGGATGGGCTTGATCATCATCATCATCATCATCAATCGTATTTATTGAGCGCTTACTGTGTGCAGAGCACTGTACTAAGCGCTTGGGAAGTACAAATTGGCAACACCTAGAGACAGTCCCTACCCAACAGTGGGCTCACAGTCTTGATTTCAACAAGTCCTCTACTTTGCCATTCCTTTTATAAATGTCCATTTCCTGAACCTGCCTGTGTTTACTTCTGTACTCTGAGAATGCATCAAGTTGCTGGGCATGGAATTTTCAGGTTGATTTTTGCACAAGTTTTGGGTTAATAATAGTCAAAGTAATTATGGTATTTGTTCCCTCTTCCCCTATGAATAGAACATATACTATCTTAGTATTTCCCTTGGGCCTGAGTGTTACAATTGCCATCACAGAAGCAGCATGACCTAGTGGAAAGAGTATAGGGCTGGAAATCAGAGGATCTGGCTTCTAATCGTGGCTCCGTCACTTGCCTGCTGTTTGACCTTGGGCAAATCTTAACCTCTTTGTGTCTCAGATCCTTCATCTGCAAAATAGGGATTCAATTTCTGTTCTCCCTCCTACTTAGACTGTGAGCCCCATGAGGGATCTGATTATCTTGCTTCTACCACAGTGCTTAGTACAGTGCTTGACATATAGTCATCACTTAACAAATAGCACTGTAATTATTAGCATGGATGGTCAACTGGTGGCTTGAGATATGGCCTAGTCACCCAAATTTTGGCCTGGATCTTTTGAAGAGATCATACTAGCCCTTAAAATATATAAAGTGATGGAACATGCAGGAGTAAGAATATCCCTCATTTCCTAAAACTAAAATTATTCAGGAAGAACTTGAATGCCCTTTGAAATACTTAAGCCTATAGCTCACAATTTTCAGACAGAAAGATTGTCATGGATGCTTGGGGCAAAATAAATGTTTGTTCAAAAACAAACTCAAGCGCTGTCTCCTGAAACATGCAAACATCCACTTCCAATTTTAACTGGAAAGAAAAGAGGATTTTTGTCATGATTTACATGTGGATCTCCTTCACTATTTTCTTACAAAACATAAGTTCCTCTATAAAACTGAATTAATAAACTCACAAGATTCTAATAGAACTCAGATTAAGAACGAGTGTTAAATAGCATGCCCTCATTAAACAATGCTAAGATTTTGAAAAGTAGAGGAAATTGTCTAAATTAGTGAAAAGTGATTGGCATTTTTTTCAATTCAGCAACTGCCATGTTGCCTTCAATAAATATTACTATTACAGTACTCTCTGGTTGAGTGCAGGGCAAGGAGTGCTAAATTTCGGGTTAGATTCCAGATGTCTTTAATAATCTATCTTTGTTAACCTATTGGTGAAGCATTATTTTGCTTGATGCTTTCTGCCAGTTATAGCCTAAACTAGGCTCTCTTGTACGAAACACGTATTAAGCATCTCCGTCTTTCTATTGAAGAATACCTTTCCGGTGGCAGCACAGTGGTAAAGAAAAAGAGGGAAACCAGATATTAAATAATCCCATATTCTGAATTACTTCTTGTTCAAATGCCATCAAGTCTTTTCCAACCCATAGAGACTCCATGGACACACCCTCTTCAGAACATCCTTTCTGTCATAAGGTCATTCTTTTATGTGTATCCATAGAGTTTTCTTGGTAAAAATACAGAAGTGGTTTACATTGCCTCCCTCCACGCAGTAGAAACTTGAGTCCCTGCCGTTGTCTTTGATTAACACTTTGATTACTTGATCATCTGCTTTTCCCATGCCACTGCTGCCCAGCACAGCTGAATCGATTTTTTCTGATGCTTATGAATTAGCAGGGTCCAAAATTCTGCATTTTCTACAATGTCACAGAATTATGTGAGGTGACTAGCTAGCATTGACAGTCAGTCACCAACAGAGCCCAAGGCTAAATTCAAAACTCTGGCTCTCAAAATTGATCTTTTTTTTTTTAATGAGAGCATCCACCCATCTAAGTTTAAGCCTCACTTAATGCAGTGAGGTGTTCAATGAGAAGAGAAACCAGGATGCCAAGGAGAGATTAACTGACAAGAAAGAAACCATAGTGGACACCTCTTAGCTTCACTGTTCTGCAGCACAATCCCTGAATGAAGACTAAATATGATTTCTGTCAGTGTTTACCATTGTGGGGAGGAGGGAAAATGCACTCATTTCATTTCTTCTCTAAATTCTGACTGAAATCAAGTCATTTTCTAGCTGCTAAGCCTCAGCTGAAATTAAATGGCTCTTAGTTCAAGTACTGCTGCATAATGTCTCAGATCGCTGTTCATTACTCCATCAGGATAGCTCAGCATTATCTGTCTTTTTACTGATACTGAACAAATCAAAGTTAAGGTAATAAAGAAATTACACTATTTCCACAGTTTCTCAGCATTCATAGAACAGCTAAAATACATGTTTTTCTTTTAATCTCTCAGGAATTCAGAGCCATGAAAAAAGCTTTGTGTAATAAGTGGTACTTCAATTAAGACTATCACTGACTTTTCAGTGATAAAAAGCATATATGAACTCACATGAACTACAAATCCAGAAAATAGGGGAGCTATATAATAAGCCCATGCTTAGGTTAATGGTACAAGATTATCAGAATTGGCTCTGTACCTAACATTTGATCAATCCTATCTAAAGTGCCTCGAATATTTTTGACCATGGACATTTAAGATATTATTTGCTGGATTGATTTGAAGAATAGAGAGAACAGTGAAAAGGATTTAAGTTAAACACAGCACAAGGTAAGAGACCTAAGTCTGTCTAATTTTCATTTCATGAAAGAAGTGGATGGTGGCAAAATTCACCTTTTAGGAAGCTACAAAAATGATTTGAAGAGTTAGGAACATTTTAAAACGGCTTAACAGAGCTGAATCATGTAGCCATTTAGGATATGTGAAACAAAAGGTCTCCCTCTGGAGGAAATACAGAACGAATATATAGAATGAAATAAGTAAATGAGAGATAATAATAATAACAATTTGGATGGTACTTATTAAATGCCTTCTATGTGCCAAACACTGTGCTAAGTACTGGGGAAAGTAGAACATAATCAGTTCAGATACAGGTCTATATTCCAAAAGGAGCTCAAAATCTATGAAATAGGGAGAGCAGGTATTTTATTCCTACTTCACAGCTAAGAAAACTGAGATCCAGAGAAGTTAAGTGACTTTCCTGAAGTCACAAATCAGGCAAGTGGTGAAGCCAGGTCTCCTGACTCCCAGCCCACATTTTTGTCACTAGGCTATGCTGCCTCAAAGAGTCTGATACCTTCATTGTTATTTCTTGAGAAATTGAAGTGAAGAGTCAAAATACTGGATTAATATCAAGGGTCTTTCCCAAAGTCAAAGTGGAAATAACCCTGTGCTATCAACTCAAATGTACTGATTCAGTACTCTTACTTGAGAGTTCAGCTTCATTCTTAGAAATAATTACACCAATGGAATCAGTCTGTGATGGAGGAGTGTAAGTACAGCAAATATGTTTTTATTATGTATCTATGACCATTTGAGATTGAGATAATAATAATAATAATAATAATAATAATAACGGCATTTATTAAGTGCTTACTATGTGCAAAGCACTGTTCCAAGCGCTGGGGAGGTTACAAGGTGATCAGGTTGTCCCACGGTGGGCTCACAGTCTTAATCCCCATTTTGCAGATGAGGAAACTGAGGCACAGAGAAGTTAAGTGACTTACCCAAAGTCACACTCACTGACAATTGGTCAAAACTCATCCTTGCTGGGCAGTAGCAGCATGGGAGAGAGACGAGGGCAGAGACTCAAGTTTACTGTGTGGAAGGAGGCAATGGTAAACCACTTCCATATTTTTACCAAGTAAACTCTTTGGATACACTACCAGAACAATTGCAGATGGAGAGTGGGGCGTACGGGGAGAGATGTGTCCATGGTGTCAGTTTGGGTTGTAAATGACTCGACTCGATGGCATAAGAGAAGACAAGATTTCAATACTGGCCAAAAAAGCACAGCATTTTCCACATTGATTCTTATGACTTTGAAACTGCCACTAGGGATCATAATTTCATTAAACCTGAAGATGCTGGACTTTATATGCACAATAAAAATCTGTCCCTGAGGCCAGGAGTTTCTCTCAGGAATCTTGGAATCTCACTGAATCATTAATCTGACCGATTTACATTCTGTTCCATATTTAACTCCAGAAACCAAGGTGATATGTGATTTTGTTTTCAGGTGAAAGCTTGCAAATGAATAGTTTTATATGGGGTTTATCTGTTAATAAATCATTAGAACAGTGCTTCAGCACATAGAACAGTGTTTGGCACATAATAAGTGCTTAACAAATACCATAATTATTATTATTACTAAACAGAACTACTCATCTTCCCCCCTCCCAGCCCCCACCAACCCTGTTCATCTCTGGTCTTCCCTGTCATGATAGACAATACCCCTAAACTCCCAGCTTCCCAAGCCTCTAACCTTGGCATTAACCTTGACTCATCTCTCTCATTCAACCCACATATTATATTTCTGTCACCAAATCTGGTCTACCTTCACATCACAATTTTTTTTCGTTCCACTACATCCAAACTACTACTAAGCTGATCTACACACTTATCGTAACCGACCTTAATTACTGAATCAGCCTCTTTGCTGACCTCCCTGCCTCCTGTTTCTTCCCACTCCAGTCCATGCTTCTCTCTGTTGTCACATAATGTCTCTAAAACATTCAGTCCAAATTTGTCCTCTCCTCAAGAAGCTCCAATGTTTGCCCATCCAGTGCTACATCAAACGGAAACTCCTTACCATCAGCTTTAATGAACTTAATCACCTTGCCCTCCACCTACTTTCCCTAGCTGATTTCCTACTACAACCCAGCCCACACACTTAATAATAATTGGGGTATTTGTTAAGTGCTTATTATGTTCCAGGCACTGCACTAAGCACTAGGGGGGAATATAAGCAAATCGGGTTGTATACAATACTTGTCCCACATTGGGCTTGTAGTCTAAATCACCATTTTACGGATGAGGTAACTGAGGCCAGACAAATGAAGTGACTTGCCCAAGGTCACACAGCAGACAAGTGATGGAGTCAGGATTAGAACCCATGATCTTCTGACTCCCAGGCCATGCTGCTTCACTTTCCAACACCTGCCTATTCACTGTAGCTCTATCTCATCGATGTTCATTCATTCATTCATTCAATCATATTTATTGAGCGCTTACTGTGTGCAGAGCATTGAACTAAGGGCTTGGGAAGTACAAGTTGGTAACATCAGAGATGGTCCCTACCCAATAGCAGGCTCACAGTCTAGGAGGGGGAGACAGACAACAAAACAACACATATTAACAAAATAAAATAAATAGAATAGCAAATATTTACAAGTAAAATAGAGTAATAAATCTGTACAGACATAAAGGTGCTGTGGGGAGGGGAAGGAGGTAGGTCAGGAGGGATGGGGAGGGGGAGGAGTGGGAGAGGAAGGAGGGGGCTCAGTCTGGGAAGGCCTCCTGGAGGAGGTGAGCTCTCAGTAGGGCTTTGAAGGGAGGAAGAGAGCTAGCTTGGCAGATGTGCGGAGAGAGGGCATTCCAGGCCAGGGGGAGGACATGGGCCACTGACTCCTTGTCCATGACCTCCCTCTGGCTTGGAACTCCCTCTTCATATATGACCACTACTTTCCCCACCTTTAAAGACTTATTAAAATTGTAATCCTTTCAAGAGGCTTTCCCTAAATAAGACCTCCCTCCCGTACTCCCTCTACCTTCTATATCAACCTTGAGCATCACCCTTGAATTTGTATTTGTACCCTTTAAGCACTTGATATTCACTCCATCCTCAGCTCTTCAGCACTTTTGTATATGTGAGTAATTTATCTTAGTATGGCCTAGTGTTAAGAGGACGGGACTGGGAATCAAAGGACCTGGGTTTTAATCCTGGCTCTGCCAACTGCTTGCTGTGTGACTTTGGACAAGTCACTTAACTTCTCTGTGCCTCAGCTTCCTCAACCTTAAAATGGGTATGGAATGTCTGTTCTCCCTCCTAGACTGTTAGCTCCATGTAGAATCAAGGCTGAGTCCAACCTGATTAACTTGTGTCTGCTCCAGCACCTATGACAGTGCTTGACACATAGTAAGCACTTAACAAAAATAACTATAATAGTAACAAAAATAAAAGTAATAAAGATGATAATAATACCAGTACTTCTCCCCCTTTAGATTGCAAGCTCCTTGTGGTCAGTGAACATGTTTATCAACTCATTTATACTGTACTCTCCTAAGTCCTTCATACAGTTGTCTGCACCCAGTAAGTGCTCAATAAATAATATTGATTAATTATAATACAAAAGATTTGGTAGACATGATCTCTGTCCAAGGAATTTACAATCTAATGTGAAAGGCAGATGTTAAAATAAATTATAACAATGTGCTCCCTCCTGAGGACTGAATAGCTGGAGAGTGTTCCGAACGATGCTAACCGTGAAATTCCATCAAAAGTGTGTGGATCATCAAAAGACAGTGTTTGACACTGTACCCATTAAATATATAGCATGGCACCTTTTCAAAACCCTTACACAATACATAAAACAAAGCACTGCTAAAGGGTTTGGTCAGCCTCATTAAACTGGAAAATAATCACAACTCTCCAGGAAACTGTTCAATATTTTTAATATTTTTCTTCTTAAATGGACCATTTGTAAAAGTAGTAATGCCACCCTACACACAATACTCATATTCCCAAAAGACTAGATTATCTGATTACTCATGAAGGCTTTACATTGTTCAAATACCATAAATGGTTTTGGTTTTTTTAAGTTAACCCGAAGGGATAATAGTGTTAGTATTTTAAGCAACTAGGTCAAAGTCTGGTTCTCTCCACTGTCTGATGAGGAAAATTGATTCTTTTCAATTACAGAATTTCTGAATGTATCAATATTAACATCACTGGCATTCAGTGTGCATAATGTTAACATAATGATTACCAAGGGAATCACTGTGATTCTATCCTTTAACTATCACAATGCTGATGAGGATTATGAAAATTGAAATGTGGAGATTACAACTGTGAAAATCCCAAATGGCAGAGGGTTTTTATTCTACTTTATCAACATCAGTTTTGTATAAAAATAAATTACTGTTTAAAGTGTCTCTTCAGACGTGTAACTACTCTGAAGCAGTAGATGAGTCTGCCACACAGAATTCATAACTACTTATCTTAGACAACTTAATACATTCGTAATGTAAGGTGCATCAAGTATCTTCCTTAAGGTATTCATAAGTAAGGAAAAAAATGTATTAGTTAACACAAGTTAATGTTAAATTACCACGGGAGTTCTACATTTTCGCATTGCAGTCCTTTATAATAAACAGTTTGATTGCTGGCCAAGATTTAGGATTTATTACCAGATCAACTAATGATTGTGAGTGTAGCAAGAGCCAACTAATGATAGAAGTTTTGTCTGTATTTCCCCTTAGTGACTACGGCAGACACTCAAAAGCAGGGGAAGAAGGGATGGAGGATAGAAATAAGGCAGAATAGAGTGGGAAGAGAAAGAGGAAAAGAGGAAGGAAGAAAAGGAAGGCAGCAGGGATTGGGTCTACTTTCTCCCACAAATGCTCAGTACAGTGCTCTGCACACACTAAGTGCTCAATAAAGACCATTGATTGAGAAGAAGCAGCAGCAATTTCTGGTCTATGCTTTTGTCCATTTCTGGGCCAAGTGAGTATACACTCATAATGTTCCCTGTCACTTACGTTCAAGTCTCAAAGTACCCTCTCACCTAGGCAGTAACTCACGTTTATATCCCCTTTGTCTTCTTCCTTCTAGCTGTAAACTATTTTAGTGTCTATCTCCCCAGCTAGAGTGCAAGCTCCTTGAGGGCAAAAATCATGCTTACTAACTCTTTAATATTCCCCCAAGTGTTTAGTACAATGCCCCACACACAGTAAGTAGGAGGTATTTAATAAATACCATCAATTGAGTAATTGATTAATAACATGAAAAAATGATACTAGGGAGGCAGGGTAGAGTAGTAAAGAGAGTTTATACAGGACAGGGAGCCAAAAAAGCTGGTATAGACCCAGCAATGACACACAGAAAACTTAAACCCTCTATATCTTAGATCAACTACCCAAAACCTATACAATAGCAAGGGTAAATATGAATGCAACAGGACCCCAAAGGGACTGAAGTCAGAGGAAATGAATAGGTTTAGCAAAGATTTCTCCTTTTCTTCCTCCCCTCCTTCCAGTTTCTTGCACCTTTATGCTTTTAGCCGAAGGGCAGTATGGCATTTCTGTTTGTCAGTTCATTCCATCTTTGGTAGCAGCTGTTGGTTCCCAACTCCGAGTTTAGTGATGATAATACTTTAGAGAACTCAAAGCTGCTTACTGAGGAAGCTAGTCATGTTGGCTGTTCTCTGCTTCTGACAAGCTCACCTCAGAGGATTGCTGCTCCTGGCTCAAGTGGCTCATGCTTCCCTCATAAACATGCTGACTGGTTTCACACTAACAAATAAGCCCGTCAAGAGTTCTAGTGGAGGGGTTAATGCATTAAAGATAATGGGACTCTGCCCAGGATGAAGCCCATGTTATCATTACCATCACTAAGCCCTTAGGATCTTAGAATCACACACACACAAGCACACACAGCCACACACTGTTGTCTAGGTTTTCACATTTGACTTTGGATGCACAGTATAGAGAAATGAAAAATGTGTCACCCTGAACATGTTCTGTAAAAGTTCAATTAAAACAGTTCAATAAGGAGCAACTAGTACATATGACACACTCTGGAAATAGGAAGCCCCCTATATTCATTTTTTGTAAACATTTTGTTATCCATTCATTTATTCATTCATTCAATCATATTTATTGAGCACTTATTGTGTGCAGAGCACTGTACTAAGTGCTTGAGAAAGTACAACACAACAATAAATAGTGACATTCCCTGCCTAAAACAAGCTTACAGTCATGGGGGGAGGGGCGGTGGAGACAGATAGCAATACAAATAAATAGAATTACAACTATATAATAATAATAATAATGCCATCATTATAATGGCATTTATTAAGCACTTACCATGTGCAAAGTACTGTTCTAAGCGCTGGGGAGGCTACAAGGTGAACAGCTTGTCCCACGGGGGGCTCTCAATAGATCCCCATTTTACAGATGAGGTAACTGAGGCACAGAGAAGTTAAATGACTTGCCCAAAGTCACACAGCTGACAACTGGAGTAGCCAGGATTTGAAACCATGACCACTGACTCCAAATTCCATGCTCTTTCCATTGAGCCACGTTGCCTCTCTATATACATAATTGTTGTGGGGCTGGGAGGGGGGAAGAACAAAAGGAACAAGTCAGGGTGATGCAGAAGGGAGCGGGAAAGGAGGAAAAGTGGGGCATAGTCTGAGAAGGCCTGTGCTTAGCAAATACCATTTAAAAAGAAAGAGCTAACAGTCTAGAGTATAATATATATCTCTTAACAGTCTAGAGTATAATATATATCTCTTAAAGGAAAAGCCTGCGACAGATAAAAATTTGAAATAGTGGAGCAAGAGGAAGAACAAGGATATGAATTATTGTAGCAAAAATATGTGAGGATTAAATAAATAGTATAAGCAGTTGAATACACATATATATCTAAATTCTGAAGACATATATAAATGCATGCATAATTGCTAAGGTGGATTGATGTGATTTAGCATGTTTGGAATTAATTGGGGAAGGCTTAATATAATTGGGATATTCATTAAGTGTTACACATCAAGCACTGTATTTAGCACTGGGGTAGATATACGATAATCAAAGACACAATCCCTATCTCACATGGTGATAACCATCTAAGGGAAAAGAAGAACAGGTATTTAATTCCCATTTTGACGTAAGAGGAAGCTGAAGCACAGACCAAGTAAGTGATTTATCCCAGGTCTCACAGCAGAGACAGCATTAGAACTCACATCTTCTGACTCCCAAGTCCACACTCTTTCAACTAGGCCCCATTGCTTCTCAGTTGTCCTAGAGGAGGAGGGATTTTAGGAGCACTTTAAAGGGAGATCTGTGGCCTGGCACATTTAAAGGGGAAGAGAGACCCAGGCGAATGTAATGACATGAGCAAGAGCTCGGAGGTTGGAGAGCCAAGAGTGAAGTACAGTTAGAGGTTAGCTTGGAAATTTGCCTGGTATGGGACTAATAAAGTCAACTCTGGACTGCCCTTCTGAGATCACCCTACAATTTTCCTTGCTGGGCTATAATAATCATAATAGTTGAGGTATTTGCTAAGTGCTTACTAGGTGCCAAGCACTAAGTGTTAAATCAAATTGGACACTGTCCCTATTCTGCATAGGTCTCCCAGTCTAAACAGGAAGGAAACAGGCTTTTCATTCCCATTTTACAGGGGAGGAAGCTGAGGCATAGGGAAATTAAGGGACTTGCCAAGGTCCCACATCAGGCAAGTGGCGGGGTTGGACTTAGACCCATGTCTCCTGACTTGCAGGTTGGTGCTCTTTCCAATAGACCACAATGCTTCTGTTTCCCTTAAATCATCTTTGACACCTCAAAGTTGTCTGATAATCTGATTAACACCAGTAGTTTTCAGTAACTGGCAATTCCCCCTTACCCTCAGCATGCCCAATTAAAAACTTTACTGAATACGTACATAAATACAAAGTGTTTGTAAATATTAAGGAGGCATTTTAAAAATGTAAATGAGCTGTATTAAGATACAAATGTTATTAATACTTTAGAATATCCAACGTCCAGAAGTAAGGTACATTGGCCTAAACATCATTTTTAGCAATTGAACAACATAGTTTCAAGTCAGTATCCCTTCAATATCTGATAAGGGCCTACTAGCCAGAAAAGGACACAGGCCTTGGTTTGCTAAATGAAAAAAAAATTAAGAGTGGCTGCTTTCCTGAGGCCATGCTTGAAATCCTTGGGTATGAGAGAACCTGATTTACAAGGTTTGGAAACGAGTTTCATCAGGAAAATGCAATGAGCTCATGGTGACACTGTTGTCTGCAAAAGACTAATACAAAACTTTTAAAAAACACTTATACAGTATCATCTGTTCTCCCTCAAGTTCTTCTGTTTAAATCATAATCAATTATAATCTAAGCAAATCTCAACCATAGAAACTGAGCCTTTTCCTGTATATTGCACATTCAGCCTAATTCAGAACTAAATCTTTCCTAAAATAAATCCTGAGAGCTATAGGATGGGAAATATGGCTTCTTTTTGAAGGAAGGAATCATTCTTTGTACAACAATAATACTGGTTAGCAACAAATTATGTGTATGTCACTCTAACACAGCATATTTCAATCATTTCAGTATTTTTATTCCAAAAAGTGTCAGAAATGAGGCATGAAAAGCTATTAAGTGAATCATTCACACATTGAATAGATCTGTTGTCAGCTTGTTCTTTCAAGGGAAATAATGAACATGGGATTCATTTATACCTGGTAATTATGATAATACACCTTCATTTTCCCACTTTTTTATTATACTGTGGATATTTTATAATTGTCTCACTTTGTTGTACCTGACCTGAAATCTTGCTCTCAACAAAATCTATGCTGCTTTTCCAGAAACACAAGAACATATTTCTTAACTTCAATCTTCAGTTTAATTTTTATTGTAATTATAATGGGCTCTGTGCCTTGGGGTTTTTTTTTTTCAATTTTACCTACAGTATTTCCTATCATCTCACATGATTCATTCATTCATTCATTCAATCGTATTTATAGAGCGCTTACTGTGTGCAGAGCACTGTACTAGGCGCTTGGGAAGTACAAGTTGGCAACATATAGAGACGGTCCCTATTTGATACACCCCCTCTTCTCCAAGTGGCCTTCCGTGACTAATTCCATATTTCTATGATTCACCCTCCCCTCTGCATTACCTTTGCACTTAGATCTGTACCCTCCCAAGCACTTGGTATTCATCACACCCTCAAAACCACAGCATGTATGTGCATATTCTTATACCCTGACATTTCCCCGGTCTGTAATTTATTTGAATGCCTGTCTTTCCCTCTTTCCTATAAGCTCCCTTCCAACTCTGTTGCATTGTACTATCTATCCCAAGTGCTTTAGGTCTACATGTAGTAAGGACTCAGTAAATACTATTTAGAGATTGACTGAAGGCAGAATTGTGAAAGTCAACTGGCTCTCAAACAAAAAGTTGCCAAGAAAAGGAAGACTTACCCTTCAATAAGATAACAAATGTCTCAATCAATTAATCATATTTAATGAGCACTTACTGTGTGCCCAGCACTATAATAAGCTATTGGGAGAATCCCAACAGAGTTGGTATACTTGTTCCCTACCCAGAACAAACTTACTGCCACTTGGATGATTCACATTACACTCCCACTGATAATAGGAAAATAAAATGTTCACTTAGAGTACATTCATTCATTCAGTTATATTTATTGAGCACTTACTGTGTGCACAGCACTGTACTAAGCACTTGGGAAGTACAAGATGGCAACATATAGAGGCGGACCCTACCCAAAAACAGGCTCACAGTCTAGAAGGGGGAGACAGACAACAAAACAAATTAACAAAATAAAATAGAATAGTAAATATGTACAAGTAAAATGAATACAGTAATAAATCTGTACAAACATATATACAGGTGCTGTGGGGAGGGGAAGGAGGTAGGGCAGGGGGGATGGGGAGGGGGAGAGGAAGGAGGGGGCTCAGTCTGGGAAGGTCTCCTGGAGGTTGTGAGCTCTCAGTAGGGCTTTGAAGGGAGGAAGAGAGCTAGTATGGCAGATGGGCGGAGAGAGGGCATTCCAGGCCAGGGGGAAGACGTGGGCTGGGGGTCAACGGTGGAACAGGCAAGAACGAGGCACAGTGAGGAGGTTAGCAGCAGAGGAGCAGAGGGTGCGGGCTGGGCTGTAGAAGGAAAGAAGGGAGCTGAGGTAGGATGGGGCGAGGTGATGGACAGCCTTGAAGCCAAGAGTGAGGGGTTTCTGCCTGATGCGTAGGTTGACTGGTAGCCACTGGAGATATTTGAGGAGGGGAGTAACATGCCCAGAGCGTTTCTGCACAAAGATGATCCGGGCAGCAGCGTGAAGTATAGATTGAGGTGGGGAGAGACAGGAGGATGGGAGATCAGAGAGGAGGCTGATGCAATAATCCAGTCGGGATAGGATGAGAGACTGAACCAGCGGGGTAGCGGTTTGGATGGAGAGGAAAGGGCGGATCTTGGCAATGTTGCGGAGGTGAGACCGGCAGTTTTTGGTGACGGATTGGATGTGAGGGGTGAACGAGAGAGCAGATTCGGGGATGACACCAAGGTTGAGGGCTTCACACACATCTCTCTGCCTTTTATCTGCTATGTGACCTTGGGCAAGTCATTTCCTTCTAAACTGTGAGCCCATCGTTGGGTAGGGATTGTCTTTGCTGCTGAATTGTACTTTCCAAGTGCTTAATACAGTGCTCTGCACACAGTAAGCACTCAATAAATACAACTGAATGAATGTTTCTCTGTGCCTCAGTGACCTGATCTGTAGAATGAGGATTGAGACTGTGAGCCCCACACGGGACAGGGACTGTGTCCAACCTAATTTGCTTGTATCCACCAAAGTGCTTAGAACGGTGCCTAGCACATAGTAAGCACTTAACAACACCATGATTATTATTATTATTATCTCCCATACAGCAATTGTGACTTACAGAGGATACTTACAACATAGCTAATGTACCTGAGTTTGACAGAGCTCCCCCCAGATCATTACCCAGAGTATAAAACAAAAGACAATCTTCCTCAAGTTTAATCCCTCCACCCACTGAAAAATCTAACTTGCGTGACTTTTTTTTTCTTTTTACAAATTTTACAAATTTTTCTACTGGAAAATATATTTTATGTATAACTTTTGCATGGTTCATGCATGCATCACACTAACCAAACATAGGGGGAGAAACGTTAACGGAAACTTACAAAATTAAATTTTCAAAATCTTGATTTTTTTCCAATTTTAGCCAAATCACCGTTAAGTAACTTTTAGCCATGGCTCATTAATGAGTCATTTAAAGACAAAACAAATGTCTATGTCACTCATAAAATATAATATCTTGTTCATTTGGGGTTTTGAGTATGTTTATGTTTTTACAATATAAAACACTGTTCAATTTATGAGCCATAAGACATAGACAGATTTAAAATATAAATTCTCACTTGGCATGCAAATGTAATACTTAGCAGAGTGTCCCGATGCCCCATTGCCTCTGAAGTAGAGAGAGAGGAAAGTGATAAATGTTCTTGTAAATTCAGAGTAGATTAAAAGTGAGACAGGAAAATGTACAGCTATTTGCATTAAAAATTTAAATTCCATCTCCAATTACCATCTAATCCTGTTTAGCTAGTATGATTTTATGGTAGATTAAGGAAATGATAAAACACACTGCCTATGAGCTAAGCAAATTCATAATATTGTTTTTAATGGGGTTAAATCTTATATAAAAGCACGAAAACCCAAGGCCCATATTTCAGTTCTAACTGCCAGTTAAATATGGTTCTAAAGCACATTCCAGCCTGTAGTCAATGATAGCTAACTTCACTAAAGGTGTATTATTACACGTAGGTTGGGGGACAAAAATGATGCCTACAAAGGAAGGTGAATGCCAGGAACTAGGTTTAATCTGAGTTATCTATCGCACCTTTGGGTAGGTTTCGCAAGAGATGAATAAGGTAAGAGGATCCAAAGGCTAGAACAGCCGGAAACATAATCCAGATTGAATTTGATCCCTGGAAGTACCAGACCAGGGTTATGGAATTGGCAGATTTTAACGGATGTCCTGCATAGGCTAATCAGTTAACTGGGAACCGTCTCCCCCTCAGTCAAATAAGACTTCCTCCCTTTAATCAAGGGAGGATCCAGGGATACTGAACTCAGGCTACAGAATCATTATTTGACTCATGACCTATCAGAAGCCATGGATGAAAAACTGGATAGAAATCGTATCTAAACTAGAAGCCCACCATTGAAAATCAAGGGTCGTTAGAGAAAGACAGTGATTAATCAATCATTACTATATATGAAAAAAAAACCCACTTGGGAGAGTATAATAGAATTAGCAAACACAACCTCTGCTTCAAAGGGTTTTACAATTAGAGTTGCCTTGTACAATAGTAAACCATCAGTGAGCTTTGCAAAAACAAGCAATACAAATTTCAGCAGTCTGTAAAACTAGAATTCCTTCAGGACCTCTCAAACTTTAAGACAAGGTATCAAGTCTTATTGAAGACTTGAATGGAGTTAATCACCATCCTTCCATTCCTCAAAGGACTTGTAACAGCAGATAGCAGTTGAAGTTTTAAAGGGCTTAATTTATTTCGACAAAGTTCTTCTTGAGGATCCTTTGTCATGTACCCACATTTGATTGTAAAAAATAATAATAATAATAATGGTATTTGTTAAGCACTTACTATGTGCCAGGTACTGTGCTAAGTGCTGGGATGGTTACAGGAAAATCAGGTTGAATACAGCCCTGTCTCACTTGAGGCTTACAATTTTAATCCCCATTTTACAGATAAAGTGACTGAGTCACAGGGAAGTTAAGTGACTTGCCAAAAGTCACACAGCAGATAGTGAGAAGCAGCATGATGCAGTGGATAGTGAATGGGCCTTGGAGCCATAGGTTCTAATCCCTACTCTGCCACTGCCACTTGTCTGTTGGGTTACCTTTGGCAAGTCACTTCACTTCTCTGTGCCTCAGTTATTTCATCTGTAAAATGGGGATTGAGACTGTGAGTCCCAGCTGGGACAGAGGAAAATGGTGACTCGATTCAGAATTTCACAAAGTTTACTGCAAAATTCCTCACAGATTCCATCAAGGAATCACAGCTGCCACATGGTAAAAGGCATAGTCCTCTCATTAATTGAAAAGGCCAAGGCAGGAAAGAAAAAGACTCATAATAAAATCAAGGTTAATAGAAATACCACAAAGCTGTGCAATTGGATGAATAGTAAGATCAGTACTAGACTGACATTCAGTATATTTGTTAGTGTTGGCATGGTAATGTTGTGGAGAGCATAGAGCACTTTATACTCCCCTTGTACTTATCCTTATCCTTGTACTTCCCAAGCGCTTAGTACAGTGCTCTGCACACAGTAAGCGCTCAATAAATACGATTGATTGATTGATTATACTGACCAGAATTATTTTTGCACTTTTCTACAACAGTTGCAGGACAGATTAAGTCCAATATTCCATAAGAGTCAGGTAGTGTTAACCAGACAGAATTTTTTAGGTGTGCCTGATATGGTAATTGCTTTCAAATTATTTATCGCCTTTCAAGCCAGAGTGGACTATTCAAGAACATCTGTCCAGTGAATAGCTCTGCAGGTAAGCAGGCTGTTCCAAGATAGGCATTATTCATAAGTGATGCAAGAATTAGCATAATGCCCATTTGCAAGTCAGATTAAAATCTAAATTTTTTTTATTCAGTTTCAAATCTTTGGTCAGAAGGTAAACAACAGAGGGGGAAGAAATATTTGGGAAAGGGAAAAACAAGCAGCAGCAGCAATTCCTTGTAATCCAGTGAAGGTTTATGAAATTTAATATGGAAAATAGAAGACTGAGGGTCGATTCAAATCTCAAAAATGTCCAGTGGCTACCAATCAACCTACACATCAGGCAGAAACTCCTCACCCTCGGCTTCAAGGCTGTCCATCACTTCACCCCCTCCTACCTCACCTCCCTTCTCTCCTTCTCCAGACCAGCCCGCACCCTCCGCTCCTCTGCCGCTAATCTCCTCACTGGGCCTCGTTCTCGCCTGTCCCGCCATCGACCCCCAGCCCATGTCCTCCCCCTGGCCTGGAATGGCCTCCCTCTGCACATCCTCCAAGCTAGCTCTCTTCCTCCCTTCAAGGCCCTACTGAGAGCTCACCTCCTCCAGGAGGCCTTCCCAGACTGAGCCCCCTCCTTCCTCTTCCCCCCTCCATCCGCCCGCCTTACCTCCTTCCCCTCCCCACAGCACCTGTATATATGTATGTTTGAATGTATTAAGTACTCTATTTATTTATTTTATTTGTACATATTTATTCTATTTTATTTTGTTAATGTTTTGTTTTGTTCTCTGTCTCCCCCTTCTAGACTGTGAGCCCACTGTTGGGTAGGGACCGTCACTATATCTTGCCAACTTGTACTTCCCAAGCGCTTAGTACAGTGCTCTGCACACAGTAAGCGCTCAATAAATACGATTGAATGAATTGAATGAATGATTAGCTATGATACTGAAGGTGAGCACATCAGAAAGGAATGGATTGTCTTCCTCCATTGCAAACTCAAGGTAAACTTTCAAATATGCCTAACTAGTTCCTTTGCCCCAAGAGGCTAGCAAGTCAAAATACTCCACTGATATTTGAATGAGAAATTGACAGTTATAAAATTCAGAATTACATAAGATGAAATAAGCATCAGATGTAAAAGGCCAGGGAGTTTTGGTCTTCTGTTCATCTTAGTTCAAGTACCAATTTCCTACCATACAGCATTAGAGGAGAGAAATAGATGTATCATAGTGTGAGTATCCCTCTGAAGGATTTAAGCATGGTTTTCTCCTAGATACAATGATACACACACAAACACCCCCCACACACACAGACACACAGGCACACACACACACAAACACAATAAATGTATCTCTGAATTATGCTGCTGGAACTTTTTCTTTATGAATGAAAAGTGTTGACTAGAACTTCTGGAAGCCTCCAGTGAAAAAATGAAGAATTCACAATTTATGTAATAGTCCATGCAGCTGAGGTGCAACAGTTACACTATTGTTTTGCCTTTTAATACTTTCAACAACTTTAAGCCATTTTCCAGTTCCCTTTAGGTATACATTTAGCAAAAGTAAACAGCATTGAATGAGAATTCATGAGCAGGGTCAAGTGTAAGCAATTGATGAATCATTTGAATCTTAGCTTCGGCAAATGTAATTCTACCTCATATGAAAAACAGCACATTTAAAGGTACATAGAAAACTTTGCCTTTAGTTTTCCATCAGGATCCTTCATTATTTTGATATAAAACACTACCAAGGGTTAATGGTACAGGTTCTTTTTTCTTACTTTTCTTAGTTGAATTCCCCATTCACCTGGCAAGATCGCTCTCCAAAACATTACATTTGTAATCATAAAAACTCTTCTGAGCATCTTTTCCAAGACAATGAGGTAGCACAGCCAAATTGAGGATGAAACCAAAAGGAATAGATCTGGCCTATAGCCATAAGAGATCATTTCCGAGGAAGCCACAGCTTTGTATTGATTCATCCAGAACATCAGTCAGAGGTGGTTTTTGTTGAAAATTGAGTCCATAGTGATTAAACAAATGTAATGAGCTTTTACTCCATCCCTGCCTTCAAATGTCAGCCAATTATTACAAAATGACTCTTCAACCTACATAATCCATTGTGAACAGCATTGGCTGTTTTGAATCAAGAGAGCAGTTCAAGGTGTGTTGATCAAAACTGTGCCTTTGACCTTCCTCTATTATGGATTACTGTACAGAAAGCAATTATCATATACAGGCTATACTTCTACTTCACCCTGGCAGTGTACCTAATCTAGATCCTTTTATTATCTAAGACATGAGACAGGGTTCATTTTCCAATCACATTATGCATAACAGGAATGTCCACTTTTCAGTCAGTAGAGAGACAAGGTCAGAAACACATTAAATGGCAGAACAGAAGCAGTGCCCAAATAATTAATGATGCCTCATCCCTTTGCCATTGTTTCTTTCAATGTCCTGCACTGCCTAAGATTCAATCAATCATATTTATTGAGCACTTACTATGTGCAGAGCACCGTACTAAGCGCTTGGGAAGTACAAATTGGCAACATATAGAGACAGTCCCTACACAACATTGGGCTCACAGTCTAAAAGGGGGAGACAGAGAACAAAACCAAACATACTAACAAAATAAAATAAATAGAATAGATATGTACAAGTAAAATAAATAAATGGAGTAATAAGTATGTACAAACATATATACATATATACAGGTGCTGTGGGGAAGGGAAGGAGGTAAGATGGGGGGATGGAGAGTGCTTACTATCTGCAAAGCATTGTTCTAAGCACTGGGGAAGTTACAAAGTGATCAGGTTGTTCACTTTTTTGCTCTTCTACCCTTCACCCTCAGGGAATCCTCTAAGTTCAAATTCTATATGGGACAGTCAGGTTGTTGGGAGGAATTTCCCAACACGATTGATTGATTGATTGATTGAATTTCCAAATTTGAAGCTGCAGTGCTCAAACAGGCTCCTTGTGTGTAGCAAACATGGGTTCAGAAATTGTCCTCCAGCCTTCTCCTTCTGGCTAACCATTGTGTCAGGACTTGCACCACTGAACGAGCTTGCTGACCACACAGAGGCTGACACTCTTCCTCTACCAGTAAACACAAGACATTTTCCAACGCAAATACCCAGTTTCCCACCCACAGTTATTTCAGTTGTTTTGGACCTCTCATCCACATCCTACCGTTGGTCTGGAACGCCTTCCCTCTTCACATCTAATAGATTCATTCAATTGTATTTATTGAGCACTTACTGTGTGCACAGCACTGCACTAAGTGCTTGGGAAGTGCAAGTCAGCAACATATAGAGAAAGTCCCTACCCAAAAACAGATGATCAGTCTCTCCACTGTCAAAGCCTTATTGAAGACACATCGTCTCCAAGAGGCTTTCCCCAGCTAGGCCCTCATTTCCTCTTCTCCCACTACCTTCTGCATCACCCTTGCACTTGGATTTGCACATTTTATTCACCCTCCCCACGGCCCATAGCATTTATGTACTTATCCATACTTTATATTAACATCTGTATTCCCGCTAGACTGTAAGCTCATTATGGGCAGGAAATGTGTCTATCAACTCTGTTATATTGTACTCTCCCAAACACTTGTACAGAGCACACAATAAGTGTTCAATGAATATAACTGATTGAAGAGGTGCAAAGATTATTAAATCCACACAGATTATGCATCACAAAAATATCCACCACTCTATGCCAAAACACTTTTTTTTGAGGCACTGCTTTAAAAGCCTAAAGGAAATGAGTTTGTCACTTAAAGGAATTCAAGCCTAAGGTGATGGATCATGTTTGCTCTTTTTCTATAAAAGAATTTACTGGCTCAGGGTCCAATTTATTTTGGGGCAGGGCTAATTTGCATGGCTGGGTTTAGTGATTCCCTGCAGCTGGTAACCAAGAAAGGAGCAGATTCTTCAGCTGAAGGAGTACATCTAACTTACAAATGTGATTATAGCTTTGGGCTGGAGGGATTAATCACTGTTTTTGCAAAATAGAACTATACTAAAGTTCATTTATTTCCTTTTCACCCAATTTTTTCTCTTTCATAGAACTCCAACATCTTGTCTATTCAAGTATGCATTGAAAAAAAGGCTGACAGACGTTGCATTTTAGAATAAACAAAATCTCAATTTAACAATTTAGGATTGGCCAACCAGACTTCATGTTTTCATTTCAGAATTACTCTTTTCAAAAGAAAGTTTTGTGTGTCATAATAAAGGGCAGAACAAATCCCCCACTGTTGACGGATTTAATATTCCCCTGGCTGAAAGGGAAAGATTTTTCAATAATAAGAAAAGGCACGTTGAGTTACGAGAACATTGGTCTGATGAGGTCATAGGCAGGATATATTACCAGCAATACGATAACTTAATGTGTTGGAATGGTACAGCTCTTTGAAAAAAGGGCAACATTAATAAAAGCATGCCCTTCTGCCATAATAAATCGATTGTTTGTTGTTTTAAAGAAAAGAAGGCAGAGCAGGCACATTATGTGTGGTGGTAAGCATTAGAGTATTCCGGATTAATTCCAACCCCAAATCCACACCATTAAATACAATTTATAAAGGCTCAGTCACTTTAGTACCACGGGTTGTGCTACCCATTCCTAATGAAGAAGCACTCATGTAGCTCTTAGGACGAGCACCCTGCATCTTGATGATCCGTGAGCAGAAGCGTAACAGAAATCCCTCTGAGGAATAATGAAACAGCGTGCCCTGTTACAAACTTGGAAGCTCTGGTGTGAGTCTGGCCCCCAGGATGAGGCAGCGGCCAAATTCTCTTAGGTCATAAGCTCATAGAGGGCAGCGGCCAAGTCTTTAACTTCTTTTGTTTTTTCCTATTTGCCTAGTACAGTGCTTTGCACAAAGTGGGTGCTCGGTCAGAGCTGGGGATGGTGACAAGGATGGTTCTGAATGGGATGATGATGCACCTAGCTACATCAAAAGCTCCACTCTGCTTCTCCCCATTTGTGTCTCCCTACTAGCCTGCAAGCTCGCTGTGGGCAGGGAACATGTCTACCTACTCTGTTGTATTGTGCTCTCCCAAGCACTTGGTATTGTGCTCTGCACACTGTGAGCACTCAGTGAATGCCTATAAATGAGGCATATAAATGCCTATATAGAGGGCAGTGGCCAAGTCTTTAACTTCTATTGCTTTTCCTATTTTCCTAGTACAGTGCTTTGCACAAAGTGGGTGCTCGGTCAGAGCTGGGGATGGTGACAAGGATGGTTCTGAACGGGATGATGATGCACCTAGCTACATCAAAAGCTCCACTCTGCTTCTCCCCATTTGTGTCTCCCCACTAGACTGCAAGCTCGCTGTGGGCAGGGAACATGTCTACCTACTCTGTTGTATTGTGCTCTCCCAAGCACTTGGTATTGTGCTCTGCACACTGTGAGCGCTCTCCCAAGCACTTGGTATTGTGCTCCGCACACTGTGAGCGCTCTCCCAAGCACTTGGTATTGTGCTCTGCACACTGTGAGCACTCAGTGAATGCCTATAAATGAGGCATATAAATGCCTATATAGAGGGCAGTGGCCAAGTCTTTAACTTCTATTGTTTTTCCTATTTTCCTAGTACAGTGCTTTGCACAAAGTGGGTGCTCGGTCAGAGCTGGGGATGGTGACAAGGATGGTTCTGAACGGGATGATGATGCACCTAGCTACATCAAAAGCTCCACTCTGCTTCTCCCCATTTGTGTCTCCCGACTAGACTACAAGCTTGCTGTGGGCAGGGAACATGTCTACCTACTCTGTTGTATTGTGCTCTCCCAAGCACTTGGTATTGTGCTCTGCACACTGTGAGCGCTCAGTGAATGCCTATAAATGAGGCATATAAATGCCTATATAGAGGGCAGTGGCCAAGTCTTTAACTTCTATTGCTTTTCCTATTTTCCTAGTACAGTGCTTTGCACAAAGTGGGTGCTCGGTCAGAGCTGGGGATGGTGACAAGGATGGTTCTGAACGGGATGATGATGTACCTAGCTCCATCAAAAGCTCCACTCTGCTTCTCCCCATTTGTGTCTCCCGACTAGACTACAAGCTCGCTGTGGGCAGGGAACAGGTCTACCTACTCTGTTGTATTGTGCTCTGCACACTGTAAGCACTCAGTGAATGCCTTTGAATGAGTGGGCTTCCTTCAGGACAGGAGAGAAGACTTCAAATACAACAACAAATCTGCCTTGCCCCTCCTTCAAGACCACTGGTGACCGGAGGCCATGTCTATCAACCAGTAGCAATCAATCAATCAATCAATCGTATTTATTGAGCGCTTACTGTGTGCAGAGCACTGTACTAAGCTCTTGGGAAGTACAAGTTGGCAACATATAGAGACAGTCCCTACCCAACAATGGGCTCACAGTCTAAAAGGGGGAGACAGAGAACAAAACCAAACATACTAACAAAATAAAATAGAATAGATATGTACAAGTAAAATAGAGTAATAAATATGTACAAACATATATACACATATATACAGGTGCTGTGTTCTGACTCCATCTCTGCTGCTCACGCTCCAGGCTGTGGTCTAGAAACCACAGCCAAACTGACCTCACACCACTCCAGAACTGAACAGTGAATGGTAGTTTTCCCCATAATTGAGTGTGAGAAAACCCCAGTCACAAGACCAGACTAGAGATGGGAACGATCACAGGTAACTATCCCACCTGAAAGCTACGATTCACAGCATGAAAATGAGAATTTCAGCAGCGCTCACGACAACACAACCCCAGCCACTCCATCTGTAAAATGGGATGAACACCTCATACTCTCACAGTTTCATGAGGGCGAAAGCCATGATGCAAGTAAAATGCTTTGAGTTCCTTGGAAACAAATCTTCAATGAATGACTCATACAATTAGCCATAAATTCAAAATTAACTCAGTGCTGCAATTTTTTTTCCCGAAATCATTAAATACTAACCAAATTCATGCTTGATATGAGCTACAGATGATTATGATTAATGGAAGTAATTATTCTTCATAGAGCATGTAAATTCTTATAAAATATGTGTGTAGTGGAAAAGCATCCCCATCTGTTAAAAAGTCATCAAGGAAAATGGCTTGAGGATCACCTGCAGGTCATGTTTGCTCACCTTGAAAATAAACAATCCTATCCTTTCCCCATGCATATTATTGTTCCAGAACTGATTTGCTTTTTATTTACAAAAGACATTGACCAGAAACGGAAACATTCACTCCCTCCTCAGGACAGAAATGGGTAAGAAAAATGAGTAAATGGACAACTGCAGCTCACTCCAATTGCCACTGCTTCTCCTGGTCGCTCCTCCCATGTAGCACCACATTGGTACACAGCTCATCGGCAACGGAGAACAACCCACCTGTACTTTACAAATACCACAATTAAGTGCCAGGCATAGAAACACGCTAACCAAGTTGGTTACAGTTCATGACCCACATCCATTTAATCATTCAATCGTACTTATTGAGCGATTAATGTGTGCAGAGCACTGTACTAAGCACTTGGGAAGTACAAGTCGGGAACGTATAGAGACAGTCCCTACCCAACAACGGGTTCACAATCTAGACAGGGTAAATTTACCTCATATAATCTACCTTTGATGGCCTTGAAGACCTGAGGGAGAGAAATAAAAGCTGGAGGTTACGGATGAGCGAACTGAGGCACAGAGAAGTTAAGTGGCTTGCTGAAGGTCAGGCAGCAGACAAGTGGTGGAGCTAGGATTAAAACACATATCCTCTGATTCTCAGGCCTGTGCTCTTTACACTAGGCAACATTGCTTCTCCTGTGTTCCAGAAAACACACTCATCATGCACACCATGGGCAGCTGGAGCCTTTTCTCAAGTGTCTAAAGACAACTTTAATTAGGCCAACTAGTCCAGAGTTCCAGTTCCAGGAGAAGCAACGTGGCTTAGTGGCAGGAGCACGGGCTTGGGAGTCAGAAGTCATGGGTTCTAATCCCGACTCCACCGCTTGTCTGCTGTGTGACCTTGGGCAAGAGGCTTCACTTCTCTGTGCCTCAGTAATGTCATCTGTAAAATGGGGATTAAGACTGTGAGCCCCATGCGGGACAACCTAATTACCTTGTATCTACCTCAGAGCTTAGAACAGTGCTTGGCATATAGTAAGCGCTTAATAAACACCATAATTATTATTATCATTATTAGTTGGGCCCAACCTGGCGAAAGGATTGCCTAAGGAATTTTTGATTACAGGCATGTCTGGGTACCCTTATCTGACCTCTCTCCACCCAGGTTGAAGGGGTTGATTAATGATCTCCATCCTCTGATTGGTTCCTGTAGATAGAATCTGATTAATTGGAACTTCTGCCACTCACACAAAATTTTTCTCTCTCATTTCTTTACCATTACAGATGATGGGAAGAAATTTCAGGTTAGGAATTTTTATTTCCTGGAAAACCCCACCAAAAGCCTCCTACTGCTGTATCCCTATTATTGGGGGGAGTCGGGTGGAGACACTGCTATGAGCCTCACGTAACTCCACAAGACTAAGAATGCTGAGCCCGGCTCCTTGTGGCGGGGTGGAGTGAGGGTATTGCCATAGTCTTCACAGCACAGAAGCAGTGTGCCTCAGTGGAAAGAGGATGGGCTTGGGAGTCAGAGGTCATGGGTTCTAATCCCAGCTCTGCCACTTGTCAGCTGTGTGACTTTGGGCAAGTCACTTAACTTCTCTTTGCCACAGTTACCTCATCTGTAAAATGGGGATGACAACTGTGAGCCCCAGTGGTACAACCTGATCACCTTGTATCCACCTAGCGCTTAGAACAGTGCTTCGCACATAGGAAGTGCTTAACATATACCATCATTAGTACTAATAATGCTGCAACCCAGGTCCTCAGTGGGGGTGTTGTATCTGCCACCATAGCCCCTGCCCCTGTGACTTTCACCCCTCTGGAAGACACTCCGCTCCCTAATCAAGAAACTCCAATGGTTGTCCATCCACCCATGCAAACAAAAACTCCTCACTATTAGCTTCAAAGCTCTCCATCACCTTGCCCCCTCCTACCTCACCTCCCTTCTCTCCTTCTACAGCCTAGCCCACACATGCAACTCCTCTGCTGCTAACCTCCTCACTGTGCCTCATTCTCACCTGTCCTGCCATTGACCCCTGGCCTTCATCCTACCTCTGGCGTGGAATGCCCTCCCTCCACACATCCACCAAACTAGCTCTCTTCCCATATAGAAAGCCCTACTGAGAGCTCACCTCCTCCAGGAAGTCTTCCCAGACTGCACCCCCCTTTTCCTCTGCTCCTCCTCTCCTCCCCATCACCCCTACTCTATCTGCTCTACCCCCTTCCCTGACCCACAGCACTTGTGTATATGTGTACATATTTATTACTCTATTTTATTAATGATGCATATATATCTATAATTCTACTTATCTATTTTGATGTTATTGATGACTGCCTACTTGTTTTCCTTTGTTGTCTATTTTCCCCTCCTAGACTGTGAGCCCATTGTTGGGTAGGAATTGTCTCTATCTGTTGCCGAATTGTACTTTCCAGGCGCTTAGTACAATGCTCTGTACACAGTAAGTGCTCAGTAAATACGATTGATTGAATGAATGAATAACCTTCTCAATGTCTCTTCTATCTCATTGCCCACCTCTCACCCACAACCTGCCTCTGCCCTGGAATGCCCTCCTTCCTCATATCAGGCAATTACACTCCCCACTTCAAACCTTTATTGAAGGCACATTGCCTCCAAGAAGCCTTCCCTGACTAAGCCCTCCTCTCCTCTTCTCCCACTCCCTTCTGCATTGCCCTGACTTGCCTCCCTTCATTCATCTCCCTTCCCAGCACTAAGGCACTTATATATTGTTTATTGATTTATTATTTACTGATTTATTATTTATTCATTTAAGTACATTAATGTCTGTTTTCCCTCTAAACTGGGAGCTCATTTTGGGCAGAAAGTGTGTCTATTGTTATACTGTACTCTCCCAAGCACTTAATACAGTGCTTTGCACACAGTTAGTGCTCAATAATTATGATTGAATGAGAGAAGAGAGTTGGTAGGTGGGGAGAGGGGAGAAACACTTTCATTCATTCAATCGTATTTATTGAGCACTTACTGTGTGCAGAGCACTGTACTAAGTGCTTGACACTTCTTGCAGGAGGGGTAGGAAGGGGATCCCAGAATGTCCCACTCTCCTCTTCCCTAGCTCCACCGCCTTGTCACTGGGCTGGCACTTAAGTTTAAACTACCTGGACAATGGATGAGCTACTGAGATAAGGAGGCCCCTAAGAGGGCTACTTATTCCTTAGCACTTACTGTGTGCCAAGCACTGTACTAAGCACTGGGGTAGATACAAGAGGATCAGCTGGGTAGGACGAGGAAACAAAGCACAGATAAATTAAGTCACTTGCTCTAGGTAACATAGCAGAGAAGTGGCAGAGATAATAATAATAATAATAATAATGGCATTTATTAAGCGCTTACTACGTGCAAAGCACTGTTCTAAGCGCTGGGGAGGTTACAAGGTGATCAGGTGGTCCCACGGGGGGGCTCACAGTCTTAATCCCCATTTTACAGATGAGGAAACTGAGGCACAGAGAAGTGAAGTGACTTGCCCAAGGTCACACAGCAGACATGTGGCGGAGCCAGAATTCGAACCCATGACCTCTGACTCCAAAGCCCGGGCTCTTTCCACGGAGCCACGCTGCTGCTTCTCAGAGATGGGATTTGAACCCAGGTCTCTGGTTTCCAGGCCCATATTCTGTCCACTAGGCCTCATTGCTTCTCTGTTTATCCGATTATTTTGAAAGACTTTGCCCTATAGAGAGGCAGCATGGCTCAGTGGAAAGAGCACGGTCTTGGGAGTCAGAGGTCATGAGTTCAAATCCCTGCTCTGCCACTTGTCAGCTGTGTGACCTTGGGCAATCCACTTAACCTCTCTATGCCTCAGTTACCTCAACTGGAAAATGGGGATTAAGACTGAGAGCCCCATGTGGGACAACCTGATCACCTTGTATTCCCACCAGTGCTTAGAGCAGTGCTTTGCACATAGTAAGTGCTTAACAAATACCAACATTATTATTATTATAAACAGATGGTAGTTCAGAATGACGCTAATCCTTCATGGAATTTTCCGGCCTCCTCTGCCTTTGGAATCCTTGAGGAAGGGGAAAAGGTTGGAGGTAGGGCTAGAAGCTAGCTTGACAGGACCCATGAATGCAATCTGTGAGGACCAGAGCCAAGTTATTTAGCTCTAGATAGTCTTGCAGAGCTACAGCTCATGGTAGGCCAGCTGGATGCTGGTGCAGAGGCAGGAACAGGTAGGTGAAAAAGCCAGTTGAGAAAGGTTCTGGTGGTTGGAAATCAATTAATGGTATTTACTGAGCACTTTCTGTGGTTCCCAGAGCACTATACAGAGCTCTGCACAAAGTGCTTGGGAAAGTGCATGACAGCAAAGAGTTGGTAGGCGTGAACGCTGCCCACAAGGAGCTTACAGTCTACATGGGGAGACAGACATTAAAATAAATTACAGATAGAAGAAATAGTAGAATATAAGGATATTGCATAACACGGTAGGGCTGGGGTATCCAAGTATGTAAAGGGTACACAGTCAAGTACATAGTCAGTGGTAAGGGTAGGGCAGACAGGACAAATGAGGACTTAGTCAGGGAGTCAATTCTGGATGGGCTTCGGCAGCAAACCAGGTCCAGCAATGGTCAACTTTATTTGGGAGAGATATTTTGCCCACTGTTGGGTAGGGACTGTCTGTATATGTTGCCAATTTGTACTTCCCAAGCGCTTAGTACAGTGCTCTGCACATAGTAAGCGCTCAATAAATACGATTGATGATGATGATGTTGATTTAGCACAGTGGCCCTAGTCTCCAAGTGAGTCCAACACTCATTCATTCAATCATATTTATTGAGCACTTACTATGTGCCCAGCACGGTTCCAGCACTGTTCTAACTTCTTGGGAGAGTACAATACAAGGGAATAAGCAGACATGTTCCCAGTCCATCATGAGTTTACTCAATTTTAAAATCCCACAATAGATCAATGATATTTGTTGAGAACTTACTTTGTGCAGAACATTGTGCTAAGTGCTTGAGTGAGTATAACGGAATTGGAAGGCACGATCCCTGCCCTCAAGGGGCTTATGATCTAGTTGGGGGGACAAACATTAAAATGAATTACAAGTAGGGGGGGAAATAACCCACTATAAAGCTATGGATATAAGTGCAGTGGGGCTGGGAGTATTGCAACCAAGTCAGCCAATGTGAACAGAAGATTTTTCACAAACTGGGCTTTGCTCTATCCAGATCTATCTTATTTAAATGCATCGTTCTCCAAAGCAGGAATATACATTTTTCAACCATTTAACATCTAATCACAAATGATCCCAATTTATGTGGAATGCAAACTCTGGTCTCCTTCCTTTCACTTTATAATTTCAAAGGTAATGGTCTGCCAATAGCCTGTCAATGGCCTACTTTGCAGAGTTACAAACATTAATCCCCATTTAAGTAATATACAAAGAGTATTGCCAATAATGTTTAGCATCAACTGAAAGTGAAAGGTAAGGGCAGTGACGCTTTCATATCTACAACCGTCTGAATAAACAACAATGTTTTTAGATGGATGATTTAACCCAGAATCATCTATCATGTTAAGTCAGGTGAGACTGTAATCAATGACTGTGGCTCAGCAGGAGTCACCAGCCCTTCAAGGAAGCAAGTATAAACACTGAGTTATGGCCTACACAGCAAAACATTGATTGTTCCTTTCCTTGTTTATTTCGCTAGGTAAAGCAGTGATAAGTACTAGTAAATTCAATCCATAAATCTTAAACATTTTATTTACTTAGTGCTATATGCTCCCAAGGCTAAAATTAATTATACTACTAGTGACTGTACCACTGATATGTCAGTTACCTTGTTTTCATTTGTTTAGATGAATGAACTACATACAGAAGTTGTATCGACCTCAGCACCTGACATGTGATGGTCACTCATATGTCAGAAACTGTTTGTATTGTTTCTCTCCAGAGGTTTAGAGTATTCTTATGGATGCCAGGGGCTCTGGGGTTTTGCCCAAGAAAAGATGCCTGTTCAAACCCTGCTTAAACCATATTCAGTTGACGGCTAGATTTGGGCCCTCCCTGGAACTCTGTTGCCATATAAAGTGCATGTAACATAATCCGCTGATGTGATTTCAGTGGGAAAGCACCACCTTTAAACTGTGTCCCATTTGCCTCCAGTCTCCAAAATGACTTATTTTTAGACTCTCCCCATGCAAAGTACATTGACAGCAAGATTCACTGCCAGGGTGACTGTTGAGATGGGGAGTCCTCCAAAACCCCAGGGGGAGAATATAGAAGATACCAGGGTGATTGGGGTTTGAGGAAAATCTGGGAGCCATTTTAAGGCCTATTACTCTGATTCACTGTGAAAGATTATTTTGTCACCAACCCATTAGTTTACTGGGAATATTTGTGTATGCCGCCAAAGGGGTACCCATAGTGGGTGCATAGTTGGGAGTGGCAGATTGATTGGCTGTGATGAGTGGAAGCAGAAGAAGAGACAGAGAAGGTACCTCAGGAGAGAGAGAGTAGTTGAGAAACACTTCAGCTGCCATGCTTGGGAAGTGCAAACACCAGGGTCCCATGTGGTCTTGTTTATCCTCAGGCTCTGGATGCATTCTATAAACTTCCCCTATTGGTTCCACCAAACATTCCCAGATCAAATATTTTCATTCCACCATTACGAGGTACACTCTGAATATTTAGCATTTCAGACACTACTATATTTCAAATAATAAAGAGTATCCCATAATGTGATTAGAATGATTTTATCTGAATATACCTGCAACAAGAACCCAAATCTCCTTTCCCAGAAACCAAGCCTCCATTTTCCCCATGATCTAAAAGCATACTAAACAATAAACTCAAGTACTCAAGGAAACTCTTCGGATGTGATTTGATTCTATAACTTCAAAAACAAATAGTTGGATATGAACTCAAGTCTAAGGAAAAAGTGTCCTTTATAAAGAGCAAATAAACATATACACTTTCAGAAATTCTCCCATTTCTTCCAGGCTAATGTATAATGATAATAATCATTCATTCATTCATTCAATCGTATTTATTGAGTGCTTACTGTGTGCAGAGCACTATACTAAGTGCTTGGGAAGTACAAGTTGGCAACATATAGAGATGGTCCCTACCCCAAAATGGGCTAACAGTCTGTTAAGTGCTTACTATGTACTAGGCACTGTGCTAAGTCTGGGGCAGAGAAAATGCAATCAGATAAGGAACAGTTACTGTCTCATTTCAGGCTTATGATAAAAGGGGGTGGGAGAACAAGTATTTTAGTCCCATTTAAAAGATGAGGAAACAGACACAAAGGAATTAAGTGACTTGCTCGATGTCACACCAGCAGGCAAGTGGTGGAACCAGGAGTACTGATTTCTGGTCCTTTCCACTAGGCTACAATCATTCTAATAGGTGGTCATCATCACATTTTGAGCTTGAATGGATGCATAGTTCATCCAGACATGGTCTACCCCAACAGTGTTGGTGAGGCTAGCACAAAGCTCTACATAAGCAATCTTTAATGGATCATGCCTAGTTCTCTCCATGAGAGCCACTTTGAGATGAATTATGTAAACCAACTCAGTTCAAGTAACATTGAATTCAGTTGTCTGTTTTACTATTTCACCATTTTCATGAACAACTTACAGCTATAATTGGTTAACATTTTCTTCTTTCCCCTTTACTGGGTTAGTGAATATGCATTAAAACTCAAATTATAATTTCCTGCAGCCTTGGAGGAAAAGAGATCATGGTTGATTCACTGCAAGGTGGTTATTAATATTGATAATGACAATAAGCCACCACTACCAGGATAATCCTCAATGAGGAATTTTCCAACAGAACAAAAGCCTTGTCCTTGGTCACAGTAAAGAGGGGGCTTTCCTTAACCTACTCACTCTCAGTATCTTTAAAGTAGTATTTAGAGGTATTTGAGCTAGGAATGTGATTTCATTACTCAGAGCCAAATTTGACTTCTCTGGAATTTGGGGCTGCTTTTACTTATAAAACAGGATCAACCCCAGCCATTCTGTATTTATAGGGACAAAATCAATGTGCAGACTGAGAAATTCCACCCAGGATTCCATGAATAAGATTATAAAGGCCTCAGGTGTCAGTGATTAATGATGATTGAGCTGTACCCACAAACAGGCAGGAAAAACAAACAGGAGAGTTTAATTTGCAACACAATTGCAAAAGATGCAAAAAGGTTAATTCAAACCAATTTAAACCAAGAAATTGAGATTTGTACCAGAAACACTCTAAAAAGATCATCAATCCCTTCTTCTCCCTTCACCTTAATCACAGGGACACCAGTTTATCCATGTAGAGGCAGTGCTGAAGAGGTTCCTCCTTCACCCAGGGCCAGGAGGGGAAAAAGAGAACAAGAATGGAAAGACTTCTATTTTCTCCAGTTCAAGAAGGAGTTGGGCTCCCCACAAGGCCACTCTCTAAAGAATGAGAAGTCATTTCTGTTTCTCCAAACTGCACATGTGATAATAGAAAGGAAGAGCAATCTGGTTTACTGTGATAAGTACCATGGTGAACAATTATATAGTTTAAACTGCAGTTTTCAGGGACCTCTCAAGCAACTCAGTCCTCTGTCCACATGGCCAGTGGACTGCAACTAATCCAAGGTGCTAACCAGAACATAAAACCCTTCACGAGTTATAGGAAGCATGTAACCAAATATTGCAATTATTATGGAACCTATTGGAAACCCCCTGATGAAAATCATCCCTTCTATCTGGTTACAAAGCTTGTTTCACATTTTCCAATTTGCCTCTGCTAGCCATATATTTGGCTTTGTGTTGAAGAAACAGCTATCCAGCAGCGATTCCTCCAGCCTCAGGGAGGGACTAATTCTCTAGACACATCAGCCTGTCCTCCCTGAAACACTTTAAAGTAATCAAAGGTTGAACTTTTCCAATTTCTCTTTTAGTATTATTCTAGCAAAGGGCTGGGTATTGTCAAGTAAAAATCAATATTCCCCTTGCAATGCTTATCCCAGAAGGTGTCCAGCACAAGAATAACTAGAAGTCCGGAGCAAAGAACATTTTATTCTTCAAAGCAACCAAGCTTAATGCCTGAGCCCAAGAGAAAAGAGGAAAAACAAAGAGCAAATAAAATTAGAATACAGTGCCTTGAAAATATGAAGACAAATCTTTACAAAGGCTTTTTACTTTTTAAAGGGTGCGTTTTGAGTTGTAGAGAAACCAATGTGGGGTTAGACATGAATAAAAATCAACTAGGAAGGTCTTTTTACTTATTTCCATTTTTTAAAAAAATATGGTCTTGAAACATTTTGCACCAGATAGTATTCAGTAAAGAAAATTCTTATTCTCCCAATGCTCCTTTGTAAGGAAGCCTTTCCCAGTTGCCCTTTCATTTGGCCAGTATTACTGCACAAAAAATAATTATGGCATTTGTTTAGCACTTACTATGTGCCATGCACTATACTAAGCGCTGAAAAAAAATCACCTCTCAGTTTGATGACTACATCCATTAGAGAAAACAAAATCACTTCAAATTACAGTGATTTAATTCAAGATTAAAATTGTCAATCTTTTACAATGAGGAAATGCTAAGCAATATGGGTTGGGCAGGAGCCTATGCAAAATGAGCTTGGCAGGAACATAACATGTGAGCTTGATAGGAGCAAGTAGATGCAGTCAATATGTAACATAAAATCTAATCTTTCAGGATTTTTCCCTGAATGGTATCTAGTACCAGCAAAACATGGATTGAAGTTAAATAAATAATGTATAATGCTTTGATTCTAATCATGCAGACTGGATAGTTTCTCTCAAAAAATATGTAAACCACAATTCAGCTTCAAATGTTGTCTTTCTGTTGTCCCTCTAACAAGGCTGTTAAAAATATATTTTCTGCGTTGGCAAAACCCCCACATTAAAGTTTGTCAATGTGTCTTTTCCTTTTAGGATTGTAAAGTCTTAGGGGGAATCACTGTGAATTAATTTCTCTTTACATTTAGCAACAACACCCTGAGCTGAAAAGCACTTAATTTTTCTTTTATTCTGAAAAAAAAAAAAAAAAGTTCTTCTAGCATCTGACAATTTGGGTTAACATCTATCGTACAATTTTCCTTGGAGCATTTAACCCTTTCACTTCAAATGCTAACTGGATATTGATTCTTTACTGTAAATTTATTGCGGGTTTTTTTCTATCTTTTTGAAGTAAAAAAAAAATCTTTTTATAAATTACCCTTGTGATACTCCTATTAATTCTATCAATGAGGCTGCCCTACATTTTAAATAGAATTCTGATGACGGTAAAAAAGAATGCACATTTTAGTGATTGCCACCTGCAATTAACTTAATCAGAGATTCATGATCAAGACTTTTGCATTGCCACAAGGTTCACATAGCAATAAACTAGGTCCAATATCCCCTCAAAGCTCAGTTCCTTACATACCTGTGTAAATTATTTTGCACATCAGGTACTACAAATGAGCCGTTAATAACAAAAAAAAAAATCAGAATACCCTCTACTATGATTTTATAGAAAACAGAGCAGTTAAGATATAATGTTCTATTTCATGCTACTGCTGCTTGGTTTTCATTCACTCGCAGTGCACAGCCAATGGGCAGAAGTCACCAACTACACTCCCTTCATTCTAAGGAAAGTAAACTGTTACTCACTGAGACCTGATTATCAGTGGCTTCACTAGGGAAGTGGCAGACTAGCCTAGTGGAAAGAATATAGGATTGGTAGTTAAGACATCATCATCATCAATAGTATTTATTGAGCGCTTACTGTGTGCAGAGCACTGTACTAAGCGCTTGGGAAGTACAAGTTGGCAACATATAGAGACAGTCCCTACCCAACAGTGGGCTCACAGTCTAACATCTGTGTCCTAATCCCAGCTCTGCCATTTACCTGCCATTTGACCTTCAGTAAGTAACTTAACTTCTCTGTGCCTCCATTTTCTCATCTATAGTATGGAGATGAAATAGTTATTCTCCCCCACTCAGAATATAAGACCCCTGTGGAACAGGCACTGTGCATGATCGGATTATCCTGTGTCTATCCCGGTTTTTAGGACAATGCTTTTAGTACATAGTAAGCACTTAAATATTATTATTATTGCTACTCATCATAATTAAAGGCTACTTCAGCTTATATCAACAGAAAAGTATAGTTGTGCCCCTAAGAAATCTGAACTGGCTGTATTTAGTAGAGTGGGTTCAACTCAATTTTCTATAAGTTGGTTTTTAAAAGAAAAATAATCTTTTGTAAGAAGAAATAACCACAGAAGCAAAGTTGTACAGTAAAGAAAGGCAGGAGAGCAGCCAGAGGCATCTTCAGTGTCTGGAACATACCTAGCAGCAAAACTGTCAGCAGACCCCTTCCTGTCTTAGGTCATCCTTTCCCAGACTCATAGAAGCAAAACAAATGTAAACCCAAATGAAATTTTAAAAAGCCTAAGGAAATACATAACATAGAGATGTGCCCTTTCTACAATTCCCCAGTCTGCTCCTTACAAGCTTCCTCCCTGTGGATCTCCTCATTCTCTCAGTTCCTTCATTTATGAGCTTTCTTTAAGTTGTTCACTTCAAGTGTCATTTAGCTTCACATTGACCATTAATGCTTGGGCTCCAGGAGAAATCAATCAATTAATCACTAGTATTTATTGAGTGCTTACTATTTGCAGAGCACTGTACTAATCACTTGGGAAAGTAGAATATTACTGAGTTGGTAGACACATTCCCTACTCACAAGGAGTTTACATTCTAGAAAAGTAGACAAACATTCTATAAATGAGTGTATTACAGCTATATGCATGCATATAGATAGACATATGTAGGGACCGTCTCTATATGTTGCCAACTTGTACTTCCCAAGCGCTTGGTACAGTGCTCTGCACACAGTAAGCGCTCAATAAATACGATTGAATGAATATATGCATGTGTTTACATATATATGTATATATGCTGCAGGGCTGAGGGTGGGGTGAATATCAAAGTCTTAAGGGTTACCGATCTAATTCCACTGGTAAAACAGAAGGTAGAGGCAGTAGGGGAAAAGGGGCCTTAATCAGAGTAGGGCTTTTGGAAATGTGATTTTAATAAGGCTTTATTTAGAAATGCCAGGAAATTAGCACCTTTTTCTTCCAAAGTTGCAAAATCTGGAAGCTTGTTATTTTAAAACACTTTCATCTGATACTTACATCTAGAAAGTCAAGAACAACCAACCTCGGAAGCATTTTATTTATATAGGCAAGAAATAAAGAAGAAATTTGTGCCTAGACAAAGAGTGTGACTAAGAGGATTATGTCTGTACAATGGTAAACAGCTTTGGTAGATGTTCTTTGGATGCATCATGCATTAAGTACTTTTCATTTCAACAATTCATCACCACTGACAAAAAGGCAAGGAATCTCAAACATTTAAATGGTAATGCTCCACTATTTCATCCAGACTTCAGATCAGCTCCATTCAGCCTTCGTAAGCACTTATCTCTTCTCCATCTGCCTTTCCCCAACCTACTGTGGCATAGTCCTGTGAACCAGAAGGACCTGGGTTCTAATCCTGACTCCTCCCAATGTCTGCCTTGTGACCTTGGGCAAATCACTACTCTGGGCCTCAGTTACCTCATCTGTAAAATGGGGATTAAGAATGTGAGCCCCATGTGGAGCAGGGACTGTGTCCAACCTGCTAGACGTGTATTTGCTCCAGTGCTTAGAACAGAGCTTGTTATCCCAGTGCTTAACAAGTACCATAATTATTATTATTATGACCAGCTAGTCATTCAATAATATTTATTGAGTGCTTACTGTGTGCAGTGTATTAAACGCTTGGGAGACTACAATATAATAGAGTTCCCTGCCCACAACTAGCCTACAGTCTAAAGCTACTGAAGTCTTAATGATCACTCAGGAAAATGTAAAGGAAAAACGATAGGCTGTATGGGACAGGAGACCATAAGACAGGACAAAGATATGGATGTTCCCAAATTTGCATGCAGCAAAACACTCCCACACTAGATCAGGGCAGAGTTCTAGAAGATATGCATAGTGCATCACCTGGTCTGATTTTAAAGACACCCCTGCCTGGGAAAAAAAAAATGTCAGCATCATCTAGGTCTCATGTAAGATGTTTCCTTGATCCAGCGTACATTCACATTTTTAATTATAATTTTTTGAGTTCCATTCATATCACTTTCCTTAAAGACCAATATTGTCTGTCTGAGTAGAGAAATGTTTTAGCTACGTGATTCTGAATTTTTTGTTGAGGTAATTATGTGAATCCTAGACAAGGGAGAAAAAATACCTTCTTGGAAACAAGTCTGACTGACAACCAGCAAGTGCCTCACACACTCATTTCCCAAGAGCCAACAGGGTTTTCCCTGGCAGGAATTATAACCAGCAATGTGAGCATGGGTTAAACAAAACTTTAAAATATAAAGTAGATATCCTATTAAGTGTGACAAGTAAGCCATCTCACCTCAAGCTCAGAAATTTGCTCTAAGTCTGAGCTAACATCTTCTACAAATGTTAGTTATATTGAAGTATATTAAGGACTAGTAAACTCTGCCTTAAGAACACTCTGTGGTCCTTTAAAGTCTGCTATTGATTGCTAATGCTTCATCTGACCTGATAATAGAAATGAAAATAGTCAGAGGGAAAAAAACAAGATCTTCTGCACTCTATGCTACAGTGAAAGTGGCAGATAAATCAAAGCAATGGAAAAATCTCCTTAGCAACCAGAACTTACACAGAGGATCCAAAATAGGAGTTAGCAAAAGCTATCTGCTTTTTTGCAAGAGCAGTTGTGGAGAGGTTTAGACTATCGATATGGACTTGAAAGAAGTTGAGTTTTTAATTTCCTCTTTATCAATTAGCATCTACTGCACAAGGCATTTTGCAGAAGCCACAGTCCCAAATCTCTTTCAATTTACAAGTTTAAAAGTTTAAAGGCTGTAGGATTAGTCCTCCCAAAACCCTAACTATATAAATACTAGTAGTCCTTAACTGAAATAATGAACAGTGCTAATGCTCAGTTTCTGCTTTACAACTCTTTAGTTTTGATTTTAAATCCCTAGCCACTTTATGGATCTAGATCTGGGGGTGGGGAGAAAGGTAATTCATTCTTTCAATCATACTTATTGAGCACTTACTGTGTGCAGAGCACTGTACTAAGCACTTGGGAAGTACAAGTTGGCAACATATAGAGATGGTCCCTACCCAACAACGGGCTCACAGTCTAGATGGGGGAGACAGATAACAAAACATGTAGACAGGTGTCAAAATCATCAGAATACATAGAATCATAGCTATATGCACACCATTAACAAAAAATAGAATAATAAATATGTACAAGTAAAATAAATAGAGCACTAAACCTGTACAAATATATATACAAGTGCTGTGGGGAGGGGAAGGAGGTGCGGAGGAGGGGGATGAAGACGAAGAGAGGAAAAAGGTGGCTCAGTCTGGGAAGGCCTCCTGGAGGAGGCGAGCTCTCAGTAGTGCTTTGAAGGGATGAAGAGAGCTAGCTTGGTGGATGTGTGGAGGGAGGGCATTCCAGGCCAGGGGAAGGATGTGGGCGGGAGGTCGACTGCGGGACAGGCAAGAATGAGGCACACTGAGGAGGTTAGCGGCAGAGGAGTGGAGGGTATGGGCTGGGCTGTAGAAGGAGAGAAGGGTGGTGAGGTAGGAGGGAGTGAGGTGATGGACAGCCTTGAAGCCGAGAGTGAGGAGTTTTTGCTTGTTGCATAGGTTAACAGGCAGACACTGGAGATTTTTGAGGAGGGGAGTAACATGCCCAGAGCATTTCTGTACAAAGATAATCCGGGTAGCAGAGTGAAGTATAGACTGAAGCAGGGAGAGACAGGAGGATGGGAGATCAGAGAGGAGGCTGATGCAGTGATCCAGTCGGGATAGGATGAGAGATTGAACCAGCAAGGTAGTGGTTTGGATGGATAGGAAAGGGCAGATCTTGGCGATGTTGTGGAGGTGAGACCGGCAGGTTTTGGTGATGGTTTAGATGTGTGGGGTGAACAAGAGAGCAGAGTCGAGGATGACACCAAGGTTGCGGGCTTGTGAGACAGGAAGGATGGTGGTGCCATCTACAGTGACGGGAAAGTCAGGAAGAGGACAGGGTTTGGAAGGGAAGATAGGGAGTTCAGTCTTGGGCATATTGAGTTTTAGATGGCGGGCAGACATCCAGATGGAGATGTTCTGAAGTCAGAAGGAGATACGAGCCTGGAGGGAGGGAGAGAGAGCAGGGGTGGAGATGTAGATTTGGTTGTCATCAGCGTAGAGATGATAGTTGAAGTCATGGGAACGAATGAGTTCACCAAGGGAGTGAGTGTAGACAGAGAACAGAAGGGGACCAAGAACTGACCCTTGAGGAACCCCTACAGTAAGGGGATGGAAGGGGAAGGAAGAGCCCACAAAGGAGGCTGAGAATGAACGGCCAGAGAGATAAGAGGAGAACCAGGAGAGGACGGAGTCTGTGAAGCCAAGGTTGGATGGCGTGTTGAGGTGAAGGGGGTGATCCACAGTGTCGAAGGCAGCTGAGAGGTCGAGGAGGATTAAAATAGAGTAGGAGCCATTGAATTTGGCAAGAAGAAGGTCATTGGTGACCTGGGAGAGGGCAGTTTCAGTGAAGTGTAGGGGATGGAAGCCAGATTGGAGGGTGTCAAGGAGAGAGTTGGCATTGAGGAATTCGAGGCAGCGAGTGTAGACGACTCATTCTAGGAGTTTGGAAAGGTAGGGTAGGAGGGAGATAGGGCGATAACTAGAAGGGGAGGTGGGGTCAAGAGAGGGTTTTTCTAGGATAGGGGAGATGTGGGCATGTTTGAAGGAAGAAGGGAAGGAACCAGTGGAAAGTGAGCAGTTGAAGATGGAAGTTAAGGAGGGGAGGGAGGAAGGGGCGAGAGTTTTCATAAGATGAGAGGGAACGGGGTCTGAAGAATGGGTGGATGAAGTAGCACTTGAGAGGAGGGAGGAGATCTCATCTGGTGGGGCACAAGGGAGGCCTTGGAATCTAAAAAACAAATTTAAAAGTAGTGATGTGCTGGGAGAAGTGTGTAGCTGAGTCCCTTGTGGTAAAAGGACTGTGTCCTGATTATCTTGTGTCTACCTAGGGTCACACCTGGATAGTTTCCAGTACTCTACTAGTCTCGACTATGGGAGGGAGAGTCAAGCAGAGGCATATCCATTACATTCCTAGCTTGGGCAGTGGCTAGCGAGTGGAAGGCAATCTGCTACAAGTCAAGACTCCCCTGTGCTGGTAAGAAGCAGCATGGGAGAGAGTCAAGAGCAGAGACTCAAGTTTAATGTGTGGAAGGAGGCAATGGTAAACCACTTCTGTATTTTTACCAAGAAAACTCTAAGGATACACTACCGGAACAATTGCAGATGGAAGTGGGACATTCTAGGAGAGATGTGTCCGTGGCGTCACTATGGGTCAGAAACGACTCGACAGCATAAGACAAGACAAGACCAAGTGCTAGTACAGTGCCTGGCACATAGAAAGTGCCTAACAAGTGTGAGTAAAAAAAAAAATTGTGAAATGAATAGGATAACCCAGGAATTGCCTAATTGCCAGGCAGAGTCATTGGAGTGGGTTGGCACATATATTTGATTTTTGATACGGTGAAGTTAGCTACACTACTGTAGAGCATATGTTTGCATCTATAATTGACTGAGTACACAGTTCTCGGTAGTTTGGTAAACTAAGGTATCTAGCCTGGGTTCAAGAATCAGTTTCCCATTTATAACACTATTCCTAGGAGAAAGATAGTTCTGGTATATTAATCAATGGTACTTATTGAGTGCTTACTGTGCCTGGAAAGTGACTGATTGCTGATGTAACAATTGACACAAAAATATAAATGATCAATTCTATGGTGCTTTTAATGACAATGTATGGATCCGAAAGCTGGACAGTGAAAAAACGGAATAGAAAAATCATTGATTCTTTTGAAATGTGGTGTTGGAGAATACTTTTGCGAATACTGTCTGATAAACAAAAAAATGGATTTTGGAGCAAATTAAGCAGAAGTAGTCTTTGGAAGGCCAAATGACTGGACTTAGATTAGCATATTTCAGACACATAATCAGAAGGACTAATTCTCTGGAGAAGACACTAATGCTAGGAAAAGGCCAGGGAAAATGTGGAAGAGGCAGATCAGCAGCTAGTTGGACAGAGACCATAATGATAACAGAAGAATCATAGCAAGGTTGTGGATTATGGCAGAGGACAGGATGTTCTGGAGAAAGTATATCCAAGGAGTTGCTATGAATCCAAAATGACTTGACAGCACTTAAAAATAAAATAATAATAAAAATAATGTGTGTCGAGCAATATACGAGACGCTGGCAGAGTAGACTGAAGTTGGAAGACATACTCCCTTACTCCCAAGGAGCTTACATTCTAGAGAAATTTGCAAGATTTTGACTTAAAGGCAGTTGTGTAATGTTCACAGCAACTGTTTGGACAGATTATACCCTCTCTCCCTAAACTATTCTATACCCTTCCATAATGAACAGAGAAGGAGCCTTCAAAACACTTAACACATTTCACATGCTCTGGACCTTAATGTTGATTTTCTACTCTCAAAAAACCCACTCAATTTCTGCATCATTTTCTCCCTCTTCCTCTATGATTCATTAAAGGCACAGGTTCAAATAAAATAGCATAACATTGGGTTGTTAGGGTAGATCAAAGGCAAACAGGGCAGTCTGGCAAGGGGCAATTAAGAAATGGGTGGCTCACCTCGAGCAGAGGTTATGTAAATACATATTAACTCAGAATCTACAATAGCACCAGATGCTACCAATAGCCACATAACCTCAAAACCAAAGACAATCTTTATGCACTCATTGCTCTTCATTGATCTTTTCAACCTCCCTCTTCCTCCACCACTAGTTCGTTCATACACATACACACAGATTAAAATTTGTTGTTGGTAGATTATTAATTATCATCATCATCATCAATCGTATTTATTGAGCGCTTACTGTGTGCAGAGCACTGTACTAAGCGCTTGGGAAGTACAAGTTGGCAACATATAGAGACAGTCCCTACCCAACAGTGGGCTCACAGTCTAAAAGGGGGAGACAGAGAACAAAACCAAACATACTAACAAAATAAAATAGAATAGATATGTACAAGTAAAATAAATAAATATATAAATAAATAGAGTAACAAATCTGTACAAACATATATACATATATACAGGTGCTGTGGGGAAGGGAAGGAGGTAAGATGGGGGGGATGGAGAGGGGGACAAGGGGGAGAGGAAGGAAGGGGCTCAGTCTGGGAAGGCCTCCTGGAGGAGGTGAGCTATAGTTTTTGTTCAGGGGCAAATATGAAGGAAAATATTATAAGATGTGAATTATAAAGAACAAGCACATCTAAGTTCCTAGTTTTTGATCATCACCCTCCTCTATCCAGTGTTCCATGCCTTAGACTGTGAGAACAGCAAACTGGGCAACCCCTTTAGGTAGAGCAACCCCTCCAGAGCCACACAAAAAGGGGCGTAGTCTCTGACTGCCCCCCACCCCTGAAGGGGGGCTGGAACTGCACCAGAAGAAAGTATGCCCAGCCCTCTGGTCCCTCCCCAGCACACACACACCAACCACCCCAGCGCCTACTCAGAAAGGAGTCAGCTTCTTTCTCACTCCCAATGCTGCTTTCTCACCATCCCACCTCCCCCATCTCTCTTTTTCTCTTCCTTAGAGGCCCATATCATTTGCCTCTCCCACCAATTACTAGTCCGGATCATCTACTCCCCCAACCTTCTCCAATTTTCTGAACCATTTTGATTGCTTTCTTCCCTCTCTCGTTATCCATCCCTACATTGATATTTGGAGGTCCAACATCCATGTTGATGTTCCAGATGGCCCTTCCACTGCCCACCTCCTCTACTCCAAAGACTTCCTAATCTGCCCCACCTCACACACTCACCAACTTGAGCACACACTTGATTTTATAGTCTCTAGTCCCTATATAATCTCTACCGTCACCAATTCTGAAATTCCTCTATCGTACCACAACCTCCTCACTTACTCTCTTTCCGATACACCCATCCCTGGCAAATTCATGCATTCATTCATTCAATCATATTTATTGAGTGCTTACTGTGTGCAGAGCACTGTACTAAGCACTTGGGAAGTACAAGTTGGCAACATATAGAGACGGTCCCTACCCAACAGTGGGCTCACATTCTAGAAGGGGGAGACAGAGAACAAAACAAAGCATATTAACAAAATAAAATAAATAGAATAAACATGTACAAATAAAATAGAGTAATCAATACGTACAAACATTTATACATATATACAGGTGCTGTGGGGAGGGGAAGGAGCTAAGGTGGGGGGGATGGGGAAAGGGAGGAGGGGGCTCAGTCTGGGAAGGCCTCCTGGAGGAGGTGAGCTCTCAGTAGGGCCTTGAAGGGAGGAAGAGAGCTAGCTTGGTGGATGTGCGGAGGGAGGGAAATCTATCCTATTCCCCAACAGATACTTCTGATCTTTTGACACCCTCCACTATTCTAAATCCATCTTGCTTCATTTGTTCTCCATAACCAAATTACCTTCTCTTGATTGGCACCCTCAACACCACCCTCTCCATTAAACTCAACTCCCTTGCTCCCCTGCCCTTCCCCTGATCTCATTCCCACAACCCTGATAAGCAGTGTGTCCTAGTTGAGAGATTAGAGGCCTGGGAGTAAGAAGGACCTATGTTCTAATCCCACCTCCACCACTTGTCTGCTATTTGACCCTGGGCAAGACACTTTACTTCTCTGTGCCTGTTATCTCATCTGTAAAATGGGAATTCAGACTATGAGCTCCATATGGGATATAGGCTGTGTCCAACTTCATGAGTTTGTATCTATCCCAGCGCTTAGTATAGTGTCTGGCACATAGTAAGTGTGGTGAGCCCACAGCAAGCTGTCTTTTAAGTGACTGTTTGTGATCTCCTGAACAACAACAGGGGAGAGACTTTGTGAAGGCACTGACTGGCTTTACTTGAGGGCAGGTAATTGCTGGCCTGTGGGGACGGAGCAAGGAGGGAGGCATGGCTTTCTCTCCCTGTTCTAATCAGTAATAGGCCTGGACTAATTAATCAATGACTGTTACATAGAGCCACAGCTGCCATGCCTAAAGCAGATAAAAGCCAGTTGTTTTGAGGCACCTGGAGGTAGCATACTGAGAGAGAAGCAAGCATTGGTGCAGCAGGACAGCAGCACTTGGAAATAGAAAGAAGTGGCAGAAAGGGCTCCTTTGACTACAGACTGATATTAGATCCTGATTTGAGTGAGTGCATGTGTTACTCCCTTGCATGTTGGTAAAACTATGTAAAAAACTTTACACATTAACCTCGGTGATCAGAGGACTTCTTCTCTGTGTCACTGAGGCTCTTCCAGTCCAGGAAAGTCCTGGTTGGTCTAAACAGGGGGGCTCATAACAGTAAGTACTTAATTAGCTTAAATCAAAACCCCTGGATCACCCTCACAGTACACTTCCTCCACTCCTGTGCCCAATCCATGGAGTACTGTTGGTGGAAATCCAGACATCTGTCTGAACTTGTGTACTTCAAAATTCATTCTTTCCTGCTTCAATTTGGCCCTCTCCAATGTCCACCAACAATCCTTCTATTTCCTAGTTTACACCCATTTCTACAGTCTCCACCAGCTGTTCCAGACACTTAACTCCCTCCTCAAATCTCCTTTCCCCCATCCCCACCATATAGTTCCCTAATGACCTGGCCAAATACTTCATCAAAAAAATTGAAGCCATCAGGTGTGCTCTCCCAAAAATTTCCCATGCTTTCTCCAATCTTCCCTGTAGTATAAGAAGGGATCTCTTACCTCCTCAAAATCTACCCCTTTCACCTCTACCTCTGACCCCATCCCTTCATATCTTAATGAAACACTTCCCCCTCCCTCCTTGACTGTCATCTTCAACTTTTTATGATAGCATTATATTAAGCGCTTACTATGTGCAAAGCACTGTTCTAAGTGCCGGGGAGGTTACAAGGTGATCGGGTTGTCCCACAGGGGGCTCACAGTCTTAATCCCCATTTTACAGATGAGGTAACTGAGGCCCAGAGAAGTGAAGTGACTTGCCCAAAGTCACACAGCTGACGATTGGCAGAGCCGGGATGTGAACCCATGACCTCTGACTCCAAAGCCTGCACTCTTTCCACTGAGCCACACTGCTTCCCTAGTGCTTCCTTTTCACTTTCCAATGGCTTCTACTCCACTGCTTTCAAATATCACGTAACTCCTATCCTTAAAAAATGATCCCTTGACCCCATGGCTCCCTCTACTTATGACCATCTCCCTCCTGCCATTTGTCTAAACTTCTTGAGAGCACTGTTTACACCTGCTGTCTCCAATTCTCTCCTTGATTCCCCTCCAATCTGTTTTTCTCCCCTTCACTCCGCAGAAACAGCCATCGCTAAGATATTGAATGACTCTATTCTCGCCAAATCTGACACCCTCCACTCTATCCTATTTTCCCCAACCCCACAGCACTTATATACATATCTATATACTATATATCATAAGTTACTAATTTATATTAATGTCTGTCTCCCCCTCCAAACAGTAAGTTGTTGTGGGCAAGGAAGCTGTCTTCCAACTCTGTTGTACTTTACTCTCCTAGTAGAAAGAACACAGGCCTGGGATTCAAAGAACCTGCGTTCTAATCTTAGCTCCATCACATGTCTGCTATGTGCCCTTGGACTACTCACTATCTTCTTCTTGCCTCAGTTCCCTCTTCTGTTATCTGGGGATTCAAAACCTGGCTGTCCTTTCTCCTTAGACTGTGAGCCTTGTGTGGGACAAGAAAAGTGTCCAACCTGATCAATCGATTGATATAGAGTGATTACTGTGCACAGCGTACTGTGCTAAGCAACTGGGAGCATACAATGTAATGGAGTCAGTAGACAGGTTCCCTGCTCACAAGGAACTTAGTCAATACTCATTCTCCCTCCCATTTAGACTGTGAGCCCCATGTGGGACTCAGTATAGTGTGCACTATACTAAGCACTTGGGAGAGTACAATATAACAAACAGAAACATTTCTTTCCACAACAAGCTCACAGTCTAGAGGGGGAGATGGACACTAATACAGATAAATAAATCAGACATATACATATGTGCTGTGGGGATGGGAGGGAGGATAATTGAAGGAGCGAGTAAGTGGCACAGAGCAAGTGGGAGAAGAGGAGAGGGCAGCTTAATCAGGGAAGGCTTCTTGGAGATGTGCCTTCAATAAGGTTTTGAAGTGGGGTAGAGCAATTTTCTATCTCCAACCCCAGCATTTTTTTTCCTTTTTATAAACTGATGATAGTAACATATCCTGCTACAACTTCCACTCATCCCCTTCCTGTCTTGTAGCCCTTCCTCCAGTAAATGCCAGAGCTACAGGAATGAGGCTTAGTGAGCTCAGCCAAGCGAATGAAAACAAGACTGGAGAAGGTGGATGTTGGGGGAAAAAGGCACTAGGGAAGTGCAAGTGCTAGGGATGGGAAACCAGTGAATGTGGAGGAGCAGGATGGTTAGGGAGGGAATGGAGCAAGAGAATGACCTGGTATAGATGAATTTACAGTTTAATTTTTTGCTTACCTGTAATTCTCTGCTGTCACTTCCCAACTTGTACTTCCCAAGTGCTTAGTACACAGTAAGCGCTCAGTAAATATGATTAAATGAATGTTATGACCAGATCCTAACTAATCACACCTATGTCTATGGGCCAGAGTACTCTACCACAAGTCCATTGACATTATAAGAATATTTAAGGAACGTAACCCAATTGTATTATGGGAAATGATGGTATTTAAGAGTTTCAGTTGACATCTTCATTCCCAGGATAACAAGGTAATGAGCAAAAATCACTAATTCATCAGTTTGTTTTTATTTAATATGAACCATTATTTATGGTATTTAAGTGCTTACTATATGCCAAGGACTGAATTAAGCACTGGGGTAGATACAAGCTAATCAGACTGACGCAGTCCATGTCCCACATGGGGTACACAGTCTTAATCTCCATTTTACAGATGAGGTAACTGAGGCACAGAGACTAGTGGCAGAGTCAGAATTAGAACCCAGGAAATTCTGACACCCAGGCCCATGATCTATCCACCAGTCCATGCTGTTTCTCTATCCTCTTTTGGATAGCATGTCAAAAGATTGTCAGTCTGTGCATTTTATTTACTGGCACAGTATATTTTAATGGCATTGGGATGAGAGGTGAGATGATGTAAGATTGAGAAAAATGGATTAAAATTGGGTTAAAACAGTTATGAAAATTTAGTAAAGATAATCACTATGTATAGCTAGGTTTTGTTTTGCTTCAAATTCTTCCTTTAAATCAACAAAAATGAGCTTTGTAAATATTCAGCAAATGCTGGATAGATTGGCCAAGTTATAAAAGGCATTTCTTTAATTTTCTGACAAAGCGTTTTCCTATTGTCATTAGAAATGAAATATATTGCACTTGTCAGCTTGCCTTCTGATTATGTACTGTACAAAACATTTTATCATAAGCGGACATAATAGCACAATTCTTTCAAATTAGGAATTGTATTTCCTCACTTATGCCTGTTGGTTTAATTCATTTTGTGTGATTTATTAAAGATACCCATGGTACATTTCCCAAACAGTGCATGCTTACTTATTATTTCAACTCTGGTAGTGTAACATGCATTTTAGATTCTCTGGAAAAAAGACTTAAAAATGTTTCATGGCTATTCATGTACTATATACCCAAGACTGTGAACAGTATTTGTTGGCAAAGTTTAAGGGAACAAAATCTACCAATATTCATGTGCATAAAATAGTTTACAAATGCTTCACACAGAATACCGAAGGTAATACCCAAGAGAACAGAAGAGCTACAGAAAAGATCTCCAAATCTGCTGCCTAGTTTTAAATACAAGATCAATGAAATAAATTTTTATTATCATTATTGTTGAAGAAGAGAAACAGCAGGAGTTAATGGAAAGAGCACGGACTTGGGAGTCAGAGGAGGTGGGCTCTAATCCTAGCTCCACTACTTGTCTGCTGTGTGACCTTGGGCAAATCACATAACTTCTCTGTGCATCCGTTACCTCATCTGTAAAGTGGGGATTAAAAGTGTGAGCCCCACGTGGAACAATCTGATTACCCTGTATCTGCCCCAGTACTTAGAACAGTGTTTGGCACAGAGTAAGCACTTAAATACCATTATTATTGTTGTTGTTTTGTTTTTAAGCATCTACTGTAAGTACTAGGACAATACAAGATAATCAAATAAGAGGTACTCTCTAACCCACACAGGTTTCACTACCCAAATCCAGATTAGATTTGACCTAGTTGATATAGCGAGAGCCATAAACTATAAAGTTTAGGATATGATTCCATTCATCTGTTAGGGGATACAACTCTTGGCACCTAAACTGAGTTCATATTCAACAGAGCATAAACTGACCATGAGAGGTACAATCCCCAGAAAACTATCGATCCATAGTGAAAACACAACTTGACTCACGCCAGGGCCAAAACGCTTTCAGATACCTAGCTGTAAGGCAATTAAACAATGGTATTTATTGTGCACCTTCTGCTTGTTGAATCCAATGGCTCCTACTCTATCCTAATCCTCCTCAACCTCTCAGCTGCCTTCGACACTGTGGACCTCCCCTTTCTCCTCAACACGCTATCCAACCTTGGCTTCAGACTCCATCCTCTCCTGGTTCTCCTCTTATCTCTCCAGCCATTCATTCTCAGTCTCCTTCCTGGGCTCCATCTTCCATTCCCTTACTGTAGGGGTTCCTCAAGGGTCAGTTCTTGATCCCCTTCTGTTCTCTATATTAACTCCCTTGGTGAACTCATTCGCTCCCACGGCTTCAACTATCATCTCTATGCTGATGACACCCAAATCCACATCTCCACCCTTGCTCTCTCTCCCTCCGTCCAGGCTCATATCTCCTCCTGCCTTCAGGACATCTCCATCTGGATGTTTGCCTGCCATTTAAAACTCAACATGTCCAAGCCAGAGCTCCTTAACTTAATAATAATAATAATAATGAAGGCATTTATTAAGCACTTACTATGTGCAAAGCACTGTTCTAAGCGCTGGGGAGGTTACAAGGTGATCTGGTTATCCTACGGGGGGCTCACAGTCAATCCCCATTTTACAGATGAGGTAACTGAGGCCCAGAGAAGTTAAGTGACTTGCCCAAAGTCACACAGCTGACAATTGGAAGAGCCGGGATTTGAACCCAGACCTCTGACTCCAAAGCCTGTGCTCTTTCCACTGAGCCATGCTACTTCTCTATCTTCCCTCCCAAACCCTGTCCTCTCCCTGACTTTCCCATCACTGTAGATGACACTACCATCCTTCCCGTCTCACAAACCCACAACCTTGGTGTCATCCTTGAATCTACTCTCTCATTCCTCCACACATCCAATCCATTACCAAAACCCGCCGGTCTCACCTCCACAACATCACCAAGATCCGCTCTTTCCTCTCCATCCAAACCGCTAGCTTGCTGGTTTAATCTCTCATCCTATACCAACTGGATTACTGCATTAGCCTCCTCTCTGATCTCCCATCCTCCTGCCTCTCCCCGCTTCAGTCTATACTTCACTCTGCTACCTGGATTATCTTTGTACAGAAATGCTCTGGGCATGTCACTCCCTTCCTCAAAAATCTCCAGTGGTCACCTGTCAACCTAGGAATCAAGCAAAAACTCCTCACTCTTGGCTTCAAGGCTCTCAATCACCTTGCCCACTCCTACCTCACCTCCCTTCTCTCCTTCTACAGCCCAGCCTGCACCCTCCGCTCCTCTGCCGCTAATCTCTTCACTGTGACTCGTTCTCGCCTGCCCCGCTGTTGACCCCTGGCCCAAGTCCTTCCCCTGGCCTGGAATTTTCTCCTTCCACCCAACCGCCAAACTAGCTCTCTTGCTCCCTTCAGAGCCCTACTGAAAGCTCACCTCCCTTTTTCCTCTCCTCCTCCCCTCCCTCTACCCTACCTCCTTCCCCTCCCCACAGCACTTGTATGTTTGTACGTATTATTACTCTGTTTATTTTACTTGTACCTATTTACTACTCCATTTTGTTAATGATGGGCATATAGCTATAATTCTATTTACTCTGACGGTTTTAACACACTATATGTTTTGTTTTGTTGTCTCTCTCCCCCTTCTAGACTGTGAGCCCGTTGCTGGGTAGGGACCGTCTCTATATGTTTCTGACTTGTACTTCCCAAGCATTTAGTATAGTGCTCTGCATAGAGTAAGTGCTCAATAAATATGATTGAATGAATGTAGAGCACTGTACTACTTGGGACAGTACAATACAAAAGAGTTGACAGACACAATGTTATGTAGGAGGAAAGGAGCAAGGTGTTTCAAGTTGCAGCTATGGGTTCCGGAGTGTTCAGCATCAAATAAAAAATTTAAGCTAAAAAACATCCATTTTGAAACAATACCCACTGGAATCAAAACAACAGAGTTGTCAGACATGATACCTGCCGTTGTCAGACATGATACCTGCCAACAAATAGTTTACAGTTTAGAGAGACTTTATTCTTTTCCCAGTGCTCCATTCCAAACTGTCCTGATTTACTTCAACCTTTGCTGACACATTGATTCATTTAATTTTACATGCCTTTCTATCCAGAGGATAGAAATGTTCAATGGTGGTAGGAGAGTAATGCTTATTGAAGACTTATTTTTTTTAAACCCATTTCTCCCTGTCATCCAGATGGATTTATATCCTCATACCACAGCTCGCACTCACTATTCGTGCCAAGTTCACTGTCCCATTGGGCATTTTTCCTCTACTCTCCCACCTCCAAGCTTTGGGCCACTTCCTTCATCCTTTCTGCTTCAAATCTGCCAGATTTCCGATCTATCTTCAAAGCCCGTATAAAGTCCTCTCCTTATTGAATTTATCTTCTCTCCCAGGTCACACTCTCCCAACTATCAACTCAGCTCCTTTACATTAGTTTAGCCCTAACATTCACAACCTCCCTTAGCACTTGTAGAGATATCAATTTCTTCTCCTATGACAACAATTTTGCCTGACTCCCCTCATTAGATTGTAGACTCCTTGAGGGCAGTGATCACATCTTCTACTGTTACTTAAGATCTCCCAAGAGCATTCTCCACACCAGGCACTCAAATATTTTTGATGATATATAGACTGTGTGCTCATTATGGCCGGGGACTGTGTCTACCAACTGTTATATTGTATTGTCCTAGGTGCTTAGTATGGTGCTCTGCATACAGTTAATATTCAATAAATGACTGATTGATAGAAGACCTAAATGAAGTCCTTTTTTATCCAGTTTTGCCAATGTGTCACTTTGAGCTAGAATAAATGACTTTACCTCTTTTTTTATTATATTTGTTAAGTACTTACAACATACTAACTACTGTACTAAATGCTGGAGTATATGCAGTCATTGTCCCACATAGGTTCCACAGTTTTAATCCCCATTTTACAGATGAGATAAGTGAGGCACAGAGAAACTGAGACACAGAGAAGTTAAGTGACTTACCCACGGTCACAGCACAGACAATTGGTGAAATAGGATTAGCGCCCATGTCCTCTGACTCCCAGATGCATACTCTTTCTACTAGACCACACTGCTTCTTACCCCTTCACATTCTCTTTCAAGTAATATGTAAAAGGAGTACAACAGCACTACACTTATTTGCCTAATAGGGTTGTTGGTAAACTTCATTAGTGTTTGTAAAAGCACTCTAAAATTCCAGCATACATGGACAACACAGCCACAGAAATCTATTAGTGTCATTATTACAGTGGTTCTGTGCAGCCAGAGCAATTTGACAGCCTCCTGGGACTGCTGGCAGGGAGCCAAAGAAGAATCTGACGTCATCCTACTAAACCCAATTGGCAGTTCAGCTATGACAGTTTCACTGGGAAGTGGTCAAATAATGCCTGCATTTTTGTGCCTGCTTCCAAGCAAAAATTACCCTCTTGAAAATGAGCGCAGCCTTGAGATTGTGGAGCTAGAGGAGACCCACAGAGTCCGGCACAACAATCACAGCAAGGGACGTTTTAGTTGGATAATAGCACAAAATTGTCCGGACTAGAAAGGCTGAAACCTGAAACTACAGGGAGAAGAGGCTATTTATTTTAAACCCCCTCGCCAAAAAGAACAAAAAGTGACCTCCATATAGATTTCCTTCACTATCTTTTAAAGGTATGTTTGAGTTATGTAAATGGATTTTAATGAAAACTGCCAAATTATGCAGAAAGATCTATACATTTTAAAATAGATATTGGCTCATCATTTTTGAATACTGCCATGCTTTTAAAAAGATATAAAATCTGGAACTCAAATCAATTGACAGTTTAATAAGCAAGTGCACCTGGGCATTTAGATTTTAACACAGAATTGGCAAATTACTGTAATACAATGCTACATAGGTAGTAACAGTGTGTTATTTTTTTTCCAAATGTTTGCTTGGACTAATATGCTCAGCATTCATGGGCCATAGACTCAACTTCTATTAATTTGATATTAATAAAAATCAAACCCCAAATATACTTTAAACACTATACAACTACTTTCATTGTGTACACGATGGAACTGGTGTCTTGGAAAAGTAAATCTAACTTTATTCGGTGTAAAAGTGAGTGTATGTGTATATTCTATAACCCCCTCTTCCCCAGCCCCACCACACAAACATGATATAAATATATAGATGTGATTGGTAAGATGGATATGACCAAAATCTGTTCATCTGAATGTTAATATTGACCCTTAGAGTCCTATTGTATTTGTTACGTCGGGGAATATTTTCATTTCTCCCTCTTTAAGAGTCTGTTCTGAGGGAATCATCCCATTTTTAATTGCTCCACATCAGTCTATTTTCTTTTGCAATCTTCCAGCTGTGCTATCTCATGAAGGTATTGCTTCATTATGTCTTTCAAGTGTTTCTTCTGTGATCCTACGAGGTCCAAAGCCATTCCAGAAGCAAACAGTTAACTGGATCTTGGAGGCTTACCATTCCACCTGCACTACTGACTTCATTGAAAGTTTTTTTTTGTGGTAATTTTTAAGCATTTACTATGTACCAGGCACTGTACTAAGTGCTGAGGTAGACACAAGCTAAACAGATTGGACACAGTTCAAGTCCCATATGAGGCTCACAGTCTTAATCTCCATTTCATAGATGAGATAACTGAGGCACAGGGTAGTGACTTGCCCATGGTTACACAACAGACAAATGGCAGAGCCGGAATTAGAACCCAGGTCCTTCACACTCCCAGGCTCATGCTCTATCCTTCCAACCTGTTTCTCACCCTCTCTGTCCTCCCTGAGCCTGGTGGCATTTCCATTGCTCCACCACACAGCTCAACTAATGATGATGATGATGGCATTTGTTCAACACTTACTATGTGGCAGGCACTGTACTAAGCACTGGGGTCTATACAGAACACTGTTCTTGACATCTAGAGGCCGGGATTCTAGTTTCAATACACCTTTTGGGACTCTGGCATCAGTGATCAAGGTATTTAACTGAAAAACAAGCTCATGCTTCCCACCACATGGTGGGCAGGTCCTGAAAAATAGCTAACATGCAGGGCAAGGACCACAACAGCTAAGGGAACCACCTTGATGGTCAAGGTGCCAGAGTCCAGGCTTGACATTATGCTGCAGTCACTATGGGCACAAATGAAGCCAACACACAGAAAAATCATCTGCATTCACCTGCCAATAGGCTGAACCCCTGCCTCCCTATTCTCTCATTGCACTTAGTTCCCTGGTGAAAATCACTAGCATTTTAATCAATTCCTTTATCTAAGTTTTCATTTCCAGAGTCCATCAGAACAAAGACTCATCCATGGTTCTTGACTGGAGGTTCATCATCATGATCATAATCATGGACTTAATTACATTTGGGGGTGAAAGTTTGGGTGTTCACTTAACTCAGGTTTACTCCTCATGCTTCAACATTACTGCCTGTTCTGTATATTCGCTGAACTCACCAATAACAATGTTTGTCTAATATAATGGTTGCATAGGTAAAATAAAAAATATTCAGCCAGACTCTCCTAGTGTATAATTTACTTCCTGGCTGTAGATCAGGCACCTTCGTGTGTGGAAAATTAGGAATGGGGAAGGGATTTCTTTACATTTAGGTCAAAACTGAAAAAGAGACTTTTCTCAGGAATAATAATGATCATAATATTAATAACTGTGGTATTTAAGTTCTTCCCCACAGCACTTATGTACATATCTGTAATTTATTCATTTATATTAATCTTTGTCTCCCCCTCTAGACTGTAAGTTCATCATGGGCAGGAAATGTGTAAGTTATAGCTTTATATTGTTTTCTCCCAAGTGCTTAGTACAGTGCTCTGCACAGAGTGAGTGCTCAATGAATACAACTGACTGACAAGAACTGAATTAATCAATCACTGCTACTAAATGAGTACATATTATGTGGAGAGCACTGTACTTAACACTTGGGAAAATACATTAGATCAAGTAGATATAGTCCCTCTCCTTAAGGAGTTTGCGATCTAGTAGGGGGACAGATGGTTAAATAAATTACAGATATCAGGGAAGACCCAGAGTATAAGGATAGGTACATAAGTGCTGCAATGGTGGGTTGAGTATGAACATGCTTAGAGATTATGGACCAAAGTACATAAGCAATGCAGAATATGGTGGGGACATGGGGAGTTAGGTAAGGCTTCCTGGAAAGAGATACAATTTTAGTAGGATTTTGAAGATGGGGAGACTAGGGTTCTGCAGGATATGAAGGGGTAGCGAGATCAAAATAGAAGAGAGGTCATGATCAAGGTATCAGCAGTGAGAGAGAGGAGATTGAAGCATAATAAGTAGGTTGGTGTTTCTACGTGCCTGGAGAAACCCACATACTTTGCGTGCATCTGGGTATCTGGCATCCGTAAGTGGCTATCCTAGTGGAAGAGGGGAAAGGGATGGAAATGGAACAAAAAGCTCAAACTTAACTAGAACATTCCATTTTCGGCTTCCTAAGAATTCTTGGAATCCCAGAAATTATAATCACCACCTTGATAATGTCCCTTCAAAAACTAGTTTTCCTCAAGTAAACCTTTGGGAAACATTTTCATTCTTTTCCTTATTCATTTTTAAAATAGTGATCATTAGAATTTTTAAATACAACTAAGGAATAAAGCTCCATTTAATCCTCACACAGTTACATTTGCATTTAGTCTTTGGATATTACCATAACAAGTATTTATTCTACCTTGGAGGTAGGAAAAATCCCATTTTGCTTCAAGATTTTCTAAAAAAAAAAAAAGCCTTCACTAGCTCAGTGGATTTCAAGGTCTGTTGGGTATTCCAAATATGAATTATTGGCTATTACAGTGAATCTCTTCCGTAAATCCATGAGCTGCACATATTTACTGGAGTACCAAATGCATTGAAATAATATGGAAATGCTTTGTCTCGCATCATTAGATGATGATCAGGGCTTAGGAAAATGAAATATTTAATTACCTTTCCCTAGCTTGCATGTACTTCTTCCAGTTTATTGTAATAGGCTTAAGGTTGCATCCTGGTTTCAATCACCTGAGAAGGTGCCTGGGATTTTGTCTGTTGGGACACAAGAATGGCAAAGCAGTGGGAAAAGTGAGAAGGATGAAGAATGGTAGGGCTGCCACTATGTGGGTTTTATAACTGTCCTTGCCCTTTCCTGATATTCAGCTGCATCCACATGTTGTGATGTGAGAAAAGTGATACAGTTATAAGCAGGAAATGGGAAGGAAGAGTAGAGAGCCAACTATGCCAACAAGGAAGAGCCAAACTAATGAGAGGAAGACTCCTACACCCAATACCGCAGATTCAGCAACAGCCCAAAGAGCACAGACTCTAGTCAAGAAAGTTAAAAGGAGGTAGAGAGATGATGATGGATTGGCCTAGATTCAAGGATCAGGAATTTCGGCTTGCTCTCGATGGTGAGCTCCCATTTATGCATGGTGGTTGACTGAAAAGGTCTATTTGAATCCCTTCCTGTAGGCCACAATTAGTCCTTGGCAACAAGGCATTTGTATTGCTTAGTGGTGTTTCAAATCTTTTGTCAGTAGCTTGGCTGAATGTGAAGTGCAGTTTACAGCCAATAGTAAGAACTAGGAGGTGCAGGAATCACTTCTTCGGTATTTTCCCAAAGAAGTTCAATACTCAGAAAATAAAGTTGAAGATGATAGCTGAAAGAATAGACAAAGGTTATCCAAAGTAATTTATACAAGCACGGTTCTAAGTGGTGGAGTAGATACAAATATAATACAAAATAATCAGGTCTGACAGTCCCTGCCCTCTATGGGCTCAGTCTGAGAAAGGGAGAATAAGTATGGTATTCTCTCTTTACAGATGAGGAATTTGATCCCAGAGAGTTTAAGCAACTTGCCATTCTCTCAACCCCTTGTTCTCACTAGACCATGTAGCCATCAGTTACCTCCAACCCCCACCCTCTCACACTTGTCCCACCTCCAAAAAACAAAATTACAGGATTTTGGGGAACCAAGGAAAACTTCAATGGTTGCCCATTCACCTCCGCATCAAACAAAAACTCCTCACCATTAGCTTTAAAGCACTTAGTTTGCCTCCTCCTACCTCACTTCACTAATAATAATAATAATGGCATTTATTAAGCACTTACTATGTGCAAAGCACTGTTCTAAGTGCTGGGGAGGCTGCAAGGTGATCAGGTTATCCCCCAAGGGGGCTTACAGTCTTAATCCCCATTTTACAGATGAGGTAACTGAAGCACAAAGTTAAGTGACTTGCCCAAAGTCACATAGCTGACAATTGGCCTAGCAGGGATTTGAACCCATGACCTCTGACTCCAAAGTTCGTGCTCCTTTCACTGAGCCATGGTGCTTCACTACTCTCCTACTTCAAGCCAGCCCACAAACTTCCTCCTCTAATACTAAGATTCTCACATTATCTTGATCTCATCTACCTCGCTGACAAATTCTTCCCCGCATCCTGCTCCTAGCCTGGAACGCCCTCTCTCCTCAAATCCAGCAATTACTTTCTTCATCTTCAATAAGGCTTTGAAGGAAGGGGAATCTCCTCCAAGAGGTCTTCCCTAATTAAGCCCTCCTTTCTTCTTCTCCCTCCTGAATCACCCTGACTTGCTTCTTTCATTTATCCCCCACCTCCTAGCAGCACAACACTCATGTACATATCTCTAATGTATTTGCTTATATGAATATCCGTCTCCTCCTCTAGACTGTAAACTCATCGTGGGCAGGGAATGTGCCTGTTTACTGTTATATCATACTCTCCCAAGAGCTTAGTACAGTGCTCTGCACACAGTAAGTGCTTAATAAATATGACTGAATGAATGAATTAAATCTACCTGAACACGAAAGTAGGGTGAAAGGGAAAAGAAGGACTCTTTACTTTTTCCAGTGCAAAAGGATTTCCAGATATGTTTGTTCAGCGAGAGGTTCCTGTTTATTTCCACAGGCTTTGCATCCCAATCTGGGACAACAAAGAAGAGAGACAGATTTGAGGAGGAGAAAAGTAACTGTACTTTTATTTGGTAAGTTTTCCATCCCAAAGGAGGGTTTCATATAAGAAAACCTGGGGTTGTTGTTGACTCCCTTACAAATAAACAAGCCAGAGCATAGTCAAATATGAACCCAAAGTGTAAGGTCCTTGTGGGCAAGAAACATATCACTTTGTTATTCTGTATTTCTGAAGCACCCAGTACAGTGCACTTCACTAAATGGGTGCTCAACAAATTCATTCATTCATATTTATTGAGCGCTTACTGTGTGCAGAGCACTGTACTAAGCGCTTGGGAAGTACAAGTTGGCAAAATATAGAGACGGTCCCTACCCAACAAAAGCTCCTACAACTATACACTACTACTTTTTCCTCCTTTAAATATGGTATTTAATAAATTCTACAATACATACACACAGCCACCTGTCAATATGTTACAAAGAAAATACACACTCACATAGAGCACTCAGAGAGCAGGGATGAATTAGCTCAACTGAGGACAATAGGGAGAGGTAAATCATACAACTTAACCCAATTTACATTGGAGGCAGAGGATGAGTCATGGACAATACAATGACTCCAGGGCTTCCTGCAGCCCCCAGAGTAGCACTGAGAATAGGTTCTGCACCACAACTGCCTCCAGAGCTTCTTTACTCCATCCCAAGACAGGGGCTCCAGGAAGGAGGCAGAGCTGTTTTGGATACGGGCGACAGTGGACAACACCAGCAAAGCTACCACTGGCCCCAGCTCGAGCATTCTGTGAGAAGGGGCTTTTCTGTGGGAAATGTGTGTTCCACTAGTTTGTAAACTTGTGGACAGGGATTATGTTTACTAGTTTACTGTACTCAAGTGCTTAATAAAATGCTCAGTGCACAGTAAGTGCTAAATAAATAACCACTGATTTATTTATTGATTGTTGGGAAATGTGGGAAACAATTGTAGAAACCCCGGGAATAGGACAGATCAGTCCATGAAGATCCTTCTCTGTTACAGAAACAGCCCTTTATAAGGTCACCAGTAACGTCCTTCTTGACAAATCCAACAGTCTCTACTCCATGCTAATCCTTCTTGACTTGGCAGCTAATTTCAACACCGTGGACCTCCCTTTTTCCTGGAAACATTACCTATTCTTGAATTTACAGATATTAGAGAAGCAGCCTGGACTAGAAAAAAAAGTAAGGCCTGCCTGGGAGTCAGAGGACATGGGTTTTAATCCTGGTTCTGCCACTTGTCTGCTGCGTGACTTTGGACAAGTCACTTAACTTCTCTGGGCTTCACTTGCCTCATCTGTAAAATGGGGATTAAGACTGTGAGCCCTATGTGGGACGTGGACAGCATCCAACTTGTATCTAACAAGACAGTGCTTAAGGCAGTACCTGGTACCTAGTAAGTGCTTAACAAATACCATTAAAAAACAAAACAAACAAAAAACAAAGGGCAGTTTAAAATGCTTTCCAGATATGTTACTGGGGTGGAGGAGGGGGCCTGGGTAACACGTTTTCCTCAAAAGGAACTATTATCAATATGCCCAGGAATTTAAAAAAAAATCATAGTTGGTATTCCTGTCTTAAGTCTATTCATTCCACTGGCTTATGGACTCACTTCACTTTCTGAAGTTCTAGACTCAAAATATATCCTGACTACATATGTGTTTCCATGCCTCAAACATCTCTAGTGGTTATTCATCCACCATCACATTGAACAGAAACTCCTTACCCTCAATTTTAAGGCCTTCAAATCAGCTCTATCCCTCCTAGCTTACCTATCACTTGCTGCACCCTAGCCTACATATTTTATTCCTCTAATGCCAACATACTCACTGTACTGTGACTGACCAATCATTGGTATTTATTGAGTACTTCCTATGTGCAGAGCACTGCACTGAGCTCCTGGAAGAGTACAACAGAGTTGTTATACATGTTCCCTGTCCACAATAAGCTTACATCTAGAAGAGTCTTGATTTCATCTAACCCACTACCAACGCCTTCTCCACATCCTCCTTCTGATCTGGAACTTCCTTTCCTTTCATATTCCACAGTCCACCATTCTCTCCACCTTCAAAGTTCTCCTATAATCACATCTCCTCCAAGTGGCCTTTACTAAGTCCTCATTTCCCCTACCCAATCACTTCTGTGCATCACCAGTGCACTTGGGTCTGTACCCCTTAAGCACTTGATAATCACCCCAACCTCAGTCCCACAGTACATATCCTTACCTGTAATTTACTTTAATGTCTTATTCTCAACTAAAATGTAAGCTCCTTGTAGACAGGGATCATATCTACCAACTCTATTGTGTTGTACATTTTTCAAACACTAAGTACAATGTTCTGCACATAGACACTCAAGAAAAACCACATCAATTGACTTTTGATATTAAAAAGAAAAACCACTTCAGGAAATTATTGTAATGATACACACATACGGAAACCTTCACCGGAGAGGATTGTTTTTTCCTCCTATAATATAATTTGATTTCTCTCTTTCTCCACAGGGTAATTCATTCATTGTTCAAGATATGGAGTCAAACCACAACGCATTCTTTGTTTTCCCAATCTTCTGTAATGAAGCTGCACTGTGGCAAAATAGAAATAATTTTTTCTTGCCTTAAATTATTCAGTGACTTTACTGAAAACAATTGAAATCTCTGGTTGAAACCCACATTTTTCAAATGCTCCTTAATGATTTTCAAACCATTAATGAAACTTCAGAAATAAAGTGTCGGTGAAGCTTATAGTGCTGCAGATGTTTTCGGTTCACTCTATACTTCACCTTTACTGCTTAATACGGTGTTCTGCACATTCACAGTAAGAGTTTAATAAATGCAACTGATTGTTTTGGAAGAAGGACGGCTGGCCTACTCCCTGTACAGTGGAAGAGGGTAGAAATTTTGGATTTAAGACAACCATAAAGGAAACTTATTTCAGCATGTAATTTGGTGCAACATCTAGACAAGTCCCCATAACCAGATTTGAGGGTGCACCAAATAGGAGAGAAGCTGCCATCACTTCTCTTCCACCAGTATTCTCATTCAGCCCCTGCTGTAGCCCAACAAGAACCCAACACCAGCACTATTTGGCCTTTTCAACTTTTGGAATGGTGGCAATCCACCATCATAGCTACGACTGAAATTTCTGTGACTGTTGACCTGAGTCCAAAGGAGCCTGAAATCCCGATGCTCCTCTTGTGTGAGCACAAAGCCTCAGTTTATGCTGCATTCCAGCTGAAAACTGAGAATCACGTGTTGAGGACAGACCTGCAGGGAGCACTGCCACCAAGAAAGGAGTGGTTCTCTGTGCGGAAAAGGTTTGTATGGAAAAGGAGACAAGGAAGCCAAAGGGAAAGCAGTGCCAGGCACTATTAACATTAAGTACAAAAACATAAGGGACAACTTTTTGTGTGTCCAGTGTGGTCTGGACTGTGGATCTCACATTGGCCCTTTCAGCCACTCATCAGTGCTGACATCATCGAATACCATGAACAACTAAATCTATATCTATAGCATATATATCATTTGTTTCATCTTTCCTTATATGACTGTTGCCAACCCCTTCCTCCTCATTATTCTTAGTTTGTGAGGCCCTTTGGGGCCAGATACCCAGGATTTACCTACGCATGTCTTTCCCAGACTTTAGTACAGTGCTCTGCACATTAGTGCTTAATAAACACTATTACTACTGCTATATATGTAAATATCAAGGGTCAGCAACTTTGAAAAACCCAAACTTAACAATTAAACCGGTAACTTTATGGAAAAAAAGCCAAAAGCGATGATTGTAACTTCAAGGCTCTACTATCACCTGCAAAAAAGTCCCTTTTTCTAAGAAAAGTGTAGCTGGGAGAGAAGAGAGATGGAGAGAGGAAAGGTTAGAGGAAGTGAATACTGAATTCTTTCCTCTCCTGAAGTTAAAAAGTTTTATCAAGTTGGCAGATTTGTTAACCTTATCTATAAATATCTCATCTCCCAGTGAATTTGGAAAAGGTAGTCTTTCAGAACCCTGGGCACCAGAGTTATAGAGAGAGGGGAGCTGGAAAGATAAGCTTCCTACAGCTCTTTTAGGCCCCTTTGTCTGAAATTCCATCTCCAATTATATTTATTACATGCTAGCTATATGCCAAGAACTGTACTGAGCACTGGGGTAGGTATAAGGTAATACGGTCAGACAACAAGCCTTGTCTGACATGTTCTCAGTCTAAGTAGGAAGTAGAACAGGTATTGAATCCTCATTTTCAGCTGAGGAAATGGTGGCACAGAGAAGTGCACTGATTTGCCCAGATCACACAGAGGGCAAGTGGCAAACCTGGGATTCGAATTCAAGTCCTGTGACTCCTAAACCCATCCTGTTTCAAGTAGGATGCTATGTTAAAACACTTCAACAACCATGTAGTGCCAACAAATAAGTTACTAAGGTAAATTAGATACGCAGCAAAAGGGTCTGGAATACTCAATAGTACATCTATGATCAATAGGTTGGATGTCAAAGAGGGCAACTATCGCAATGTACCACTGTTCAAAAGAGAATATTGGACTGGAAAGAACATTGCTCTGACCAAGAATGGCAGTCCTTATGATCTGAAGGATACCATAGCTTCTAAAATACTTAAGCATGATTTTTAGTACAAATTACCACATTGCCTTACAATGAAGTCAAAGTAAATCCTTTTCTTCTTTTGCTGACTGTCTGATCAGGTCTCAGAATCCACATGTTCATGTGCAGTTTTGCAGAGAGGAGAAAAATCAAAGCCAGCATCAAAAGCACCCTACAAGCTGTCAGAATGGGAATAAGAATAACATGTAATAGGTTTTCCTCACTGCCTATCTAGACTAGGAAGTTCAACATTGTTTTCAGTGTGAAAGAGACTTGGGTGAATATCTGCATGCCATCCCACCCTCAATCCCTGAAAATTAACACAGCTTCAGGGTGGATGAATATCATGTTTCCTGAATAGCCCACATCCTGTGTAAGGCCATGAATGAGCTGATGTGTTCGCCAGCGTGCTTCTAAGCCACCGTAGCAGAAAAAAGCAGGCTGCCTGCCTCTAGTGAAGCACACAGAAGGAATAATCAAACCATTCAGGAAATGGTTTGCTATATATCCCAGCTGGTGTGAGTTTGCGACCCTCCTTTCCAGTTGAAAATGCTTATTAATGATCTGAGAAATTGAAGATTTTCTCCAGGTTGCATAGAAAAAGAAGTTTCCAAAAGAAAATTAGTGACAGGGAAACTAGAATACCAAGAATTGTAAGGCTCATCTAAAGCTAAAGAATAAACTTGATCCTCCTTCTTACCTGGAGACCATATTTGGTAATATACCTTGTGTGGGACTTAAAAGGCCAAAAACAGACTTGAGATTTGACAGTTGTAGTAAATAATATTATTAAGAACTAACCAAGAAGCAGCATAGGCCACTATCATTGGACTATCCAGACTACATAAAGGCACACCTGCAATACCTAACACAACACAATTCCCTGAGTTTCAGCTTTTGTCTGAAGCCAAATTACAAATTCACAGCCTCACCACAACCACAAAGAGCACTATGCAATTCTAAAATGGAAGAGTGAGGAAAAAACAGGACTGAAAACCTTCTAATGAACAAATTTCATGAACTGTTCTTATTTTTAACATCGCACAAGTATGGTAACACCTTGTTCTCTACAGAGACTTTATTTTACGTCACTGCTGGCTGTTATAACTGTAAAAGACAGACTTTTCCATCTCCTTCTCTGGTATGAGAAGACCATTTTCCTCAAAACCCAAAGCAACAGACCAAAATCTGAGCTGCAATACGAGCAGAAAAAGATTTGGCTGAATCGCAGTAAGTAATGTCTCACGCTACAGAAAGGCATAATAGCTTTTAAAAAAGCAATTTGTCTCAAGATAAATGTCTTACTGATCTGGCCATTTATTTCAACCACTAAATGTAACAAAAAACTAACCTGGGATAGACAAAGAAATATGTTATGGTTTTCACTAGCCTTAAACAAATAAAAAAAATCATAAAGAAAGCAAGGCTTGAATTGATATTTTGCATAAAGGTGACCAGATGTCTCAGTCTGGAAGATTCTGTCCCATGTTGCAAAAATCCTAGTGCTGGATCCAAAATCTCTCTTTAAGCTATCAAGGTAGAGACAGAGGAACAGAACCCTTGATGATCGGGGTGATGGTGGAAATTTACACTTCTTTCATTAGCTCTCTGTGGGCAACGGGTCGATCGACCACCTCTCCCAAGCATTTATTATAATGCCTTGCACACAGTGATTAAATAAATATCATTGATTAAGAATACTGCATGAGTCCTCAGTTATTGTATTTGACCTGGAGCTCCCTCCCCTTTCATTATCAACAGACTACCACTCTCCCCATCTTCAAAGCCCAGCTGAAATTGTATGCATTCAATCGTATTTATTGAGCGCTTAGTGTGCAGAGCACTGTACTAAGCGCTTGTATCTCCTCCAAAGAGCCTTCCCTGACTAAGCTCTTATTTCCCCACCCTATCTACCCTTCCTTATGTGTCACCTATGCATTTGGGATCATACCCCTTTAGCATTTTGATTCTCACCCCACCCCTAGCCCCATAGCATTTAAGTACATATCCTCATATTCTGCCACTTCCCCTATCTCTAAGCTCCTTGAGAACAGGGATCATATCTTCCAAATCTATTGTATTATACTCTCCCAAGCTTTGAACACAATAAGTGTTGTCTACCAGGGAACTTGGCATGACTGACTACATATCGTGCATACCAACAGTAACCCTTTATTTTGTGCAGACCGAAAGCACTCCAGTGTGTGTAAAGTAACATTAACCAAAGTGGCTCCTCTCTGTCTGGAATGTCCCCATCCTGTGTTGACCATTATCTCCCGATAGCATCTGGCAAACAGGGATTTTAACATTAACCATGTCATAAACCATGACAAACAAATGGTTGTACTTTAACTTGGGATTTAGGAATGCCACCGGCACTTACACAGGAATCCTTTGTGTAACTCAGATTTGAAACCAAATAAAAGAGGAAGAGGCGGCTGGGATGGGGCTGCTTGCCACTCATACCTCTCTTGGGAGGTGAACGGGCAGATAGCCACTTTCCTTCTTTACTGCTCTCTCTGAACTCATGTCTCTGAGTCGTTTTCCTATCTGCGTCACCACCTTGGGTTCTCGAACCCTGAGGCCAATTTACACTGATTAACCTATTTTGCATCATACTTTTCGATAACAGTAAGCAATCAATTAATACCAATGATTGAAAGAGGTGTCTGGTCACTCTTACACATTTTCTCTTTGACTATCTGTCCCCTTCTATCCTCCTAGTCTTCCTCTCCATCTCCATCTCTCCTCTTTCTGTTACTTTCTTTCTCATCCCTATTTACCTTGTATGTGTTTTTCTCTCTCCCTCTATGCATATGTATTTCTGGTTCTATCATTTTGCCTTTCAATCTTTTCAATTCCACCCCATCTCATTTGAAGCTTGTAAAAATCTTTTTTTTTTAACCTAATGCTGTTGGAAGAATCTCATTTAATCTTAAACATCAAAAAATAAACCCAAATTTAGTAAACCCAGATTCCAATATGCATTTGCATTAATGCAACCATCCTTCCCATCTCACAAGCCCGCAACCTTCTCTCATCCTTGACTCTGCTCTCTCATACAACCCACATATCCAATCCATCACCAAAGCCTGCCGGTCTCACCTTCACAACATCACCAAGATCCACCCTTTCCTTTCCATCCAAACCGCTCTCACATTAGTACAATCACTCATCCTATCCTTTCATTCATTCATTCAATCGTATGTATTGAGCACTTACTGTGTGCAGAGCACTGTACCAAGTGCTTGGGAAGTACAAGTTGGCAACATATAGAGATGGTCCCTACCCAACATTGGGCTCTCAGTCTAGAAGCTGGATTACTGCATCAGCCTCCTTTCTCACCGCCAAAGCTCCAGTCTCTCCCCACTTCAGTCCATATTTCACTCTGCTGCCCGGATTATCATTCTACAGAAACGTTCTGGGCATGTCACCCCCCTCCTCAAAAACCTCCAGTTGTGCTTGTCAACCTCCAAATCAAACAAAAACTCTTCACTATTAGCTTCAAAGCTTTCCATCACTTTGCACCTTCTTACCTCACCTCCCTTCTACATCCCAGCTGGAATATTCTGCTCCTCTGGTGCTAACCTTCTTACTGTGCCTTGACCCGCTGTCGACCCCTGCCCCCATGAGCTACCTCTGGCCTGGAACGTCCTCCCTCCTCAAATCCGCCAAACAATCACACTTCCCCACTTCAAAGCCCTATTGAAGGCTCTTTTCCTCCAAGAGGCCTTCCCAAACTAAGCCCCCCTTTTCCTTAGCTCCCCTCCCCTCCATGTCACCCTGACTTGCTCCCTTTGCTCTCCCACCTCTCCCTGCCCCACAGCATTTGGGTATATATATGCACATCTATAATTCTATTTATATTGATGCCTGCTCACTTGTTTTGATGTGTATATATTTATAATTCTATTTATTCATATTGATGCCTGTTTACTTGTTTTGATGTCTGTCTCCCCCCTTCTAGGTGCGGGCAAGGACTATCTCTCTTTATTGCTGAATTGTGCTTTCCAAGCACTTAGTACAGAGCTCTGCATACAATAAGTGCTCAATAGATACAATTGAATGAATGAATGTATAATACTTCAGTACAGGACATAAAATCTGCAAATCTAAAATTCACAAACATCTAAAGTCCACAGACCATATTAGAGAAAATATTTGCCTTTGGAACAGATTTCGGGGAAAATTTTCCCCTTGGGTGGCTACACAGAGTGTTCAGTCTCTAGGACAGCTGACTCTGATGTCTTAAAAGTGGTCCCCCATTCCCTGCCTTTTCCCCCTCTTTCTTGCTGAGCATCTTGTTGCTTGTTCCCTTCCTCAGACCTACTGTTGGTAAAGACCACTCTTATGGGAATCAGGAGATCTGGGTTCTAGTTCTGGGTCTGCATCATGAGAACAGGCTATCAAGGTTGAAAAGTTCAGACCAAAGAACAACCTAGGCTATCGTGTGAGAAAGCCAGATTGAATGTCGGACCATTTGAATTACGGCCTGTCTTTGAATGAGAGTGCGTGTACTTGAAACACCCAAAGGTCCTATAAGAGCTTGGCAAGGGAACTGCAGAGAAGAAAAAGGTAAACTATATTTCCCAAAGGCAAACAGGCTAACCTTACCATTTTGTAGCTGTAAGGGATGGTCCTGTATGGAGCCACAACCCTTGACTTTTTTGTTAGGAGTGGACAAAAATATCCCTCACTCTCTAGCTCTCCTGGTACTGGTGGAGTGAGCAGGGTTTCCCTTTGTGGAGTGGGCCTTCTATGGGTAAGAAGTTCATAACCCCCTAATTAGGTTAATGGGATTAATCAGCTATTTTGAAGGTTTCTGGAGTAAATTTCAGTTTGTATTTTAAAACTCTGCCTTAGAATTCATTTTCTTGCATTCTTTTTTCATTATACCTCCAATTAAAACATTTGGGAGCAAATTTAGGTAATAGTTCTTCAAAGTACTTAGGCAGTGTTCCCTTTCAGAGTCTGGTGACATTCCACATCTCCTTTATTCCTTTTGAATGGCTGGTTTGATGAAGGGTTTCTAAGGCTTCTCATTCTAGATATCCTCTGGGAATCACAAAGAAATTCTGAAAATTAGCTGGCTAGCATGGCAGCACAGTCTGAAGCAACTACCAAGGCAACAGTAGTGTGGCACGGCATCGGCACTATGCTGTAGTAATTTTGGACGTAAATGGGTCTTGCAATTTAAAAATCTTTTCATTCACTTCACAGGGTGCTGCATGCCTGCCCAACTACTAGCTCATGGCATCCATGCCCCAGAGAGAACATGGCTTTTAGGGACAAGAGAGTATAGTGGTGCTGTGCTACTTCCTAGCACCAGTCAATTTCTTTGTACTAATTATCAGCCCTTGAGTCTCAGGACAGAGGCCCATCCATCATTCTCAATGGAAACCTCCAACAGCATAAGTACTTACATATTCTATATATCTGTCTTGAGTCTAGATAGTGACATTGGTTGTTGTTAAGTGGCTATGACAGTCAATCTACACATACTGAATTACCAATAGGTGATAGCTAGTCATTGCAGGAGATATAAAAAAAGTTACAGTGTGTTTAGCTAGATAATATGAAAGTAAAAAAAAAGGCCTCAAATCCACTGATTGCTTGCTTCCAAAGATCACACATTTTCTTTTCCTTATTGTATATGCTTCAGGGATAATAACAATGATGATGGTATTTATTAAGTGCTTACTATGTGCAAAGCACTGTTCTAAGCTCTGGGAAGGTTACAAGGTGATCAGGTTGTCCCATGGGGGGCTCACAGTCTAAATCCCCATTTTACCGATGAGGGAACTGAGGCCCAGAGAAGTTAAGTGAAAAGGGATATTTTGGTGGTCACGTAACATTTTCCCTCTTTTGCAGAGTTGTAAAGCATTTTATTAAAACGTCTCATTTTTAAGTCTCACAGATGATTTGTCTCTCAGTTTGATGAATCAGAAGAGAAGGCTGCATATTTATTTCAATTGCTTCACTAAATCAAATGATCAAATAGATCCTTACTAAAACACTTAAGTACAAGAATGCTTAAAAATTTGTTAGTCACATATAATTGAATACTTGATTGCTAGATTTCAAATTGATTTTAGCACAAAAAAGTATAATTATATTTAAAATAATAAGCATTCTAAAAAGTTTATCACACATTAAGCTAAGGTATTTTAAAACACTTTAAAAAATTATGACTTTTGACTAGGCAGAAACTTGAAAGAGAAGCAGTTGCAATCTGGTGTCAAGTTCCAATATTTACCTTGTCTCATATAAATTAACATTATAAACACTCGAGAGATTAACCATATTGACACAGTGAATAAATACAATGCAAACACTATTAGCCTTAGGGATACTGCTGGCAATTACCTACCTTCTCTCTTCATGTAAATATTACATACTTTTTGGTGTAGAAGAACAAAGAAACCATTATTTCCTCCATATATTTCCTCAGTCTACAAAGATCATACTATTTCAATTCCAAAAGAAATGTTACTTGAGATTAAAAGATTCTCTGAAGAAAAACTGGATTTGAAAATTATGATGTCACTTTGGGAACACTGTTTCAATCTAAAATTTTCAGATTTGAGAAAACCCAGAGTTCAAAAGAAATATTTTCTAAATATTTGTGCATAAAGTATAATATTCTAAGAGTTTACCAGCATCAGCTAATGAGAAACTGGGCCAGTAGACAAAAGACAGATTCCATTAACTGTATACACTGCATCACAGGAAGATTTAGGATCAGCAATACAACTACTTTTTCATTTCAATAAACAAAAAATTCAAATAATGGGAGATACTCTCCATTCTGAGTCACTGCTAATCTTCTTTCTGTGTTTTTCATGTTTGGATACCAATATGTTATTTTACTCTTCTCTTAAATATTATATTGGCTTTTTCAAAGTAATTCCAGGGTTTCCCCCACCTGTTTTATCGTTCATTCATTCAATAACATTTATTAAGTGCTTTCCGGGTGCCAAGCACTATACTAAGCACTTGGGAGAATACAATATAACAATAAACTGACACATTCACTACCCACAACGAGTTTACAGCTTAGAGATGAGCTTACAGCCTAGAGTCTACAGTCTTCAGAAAACCTACCTAATGTAATTCTCAGTGCCCTCTTAGAAAACTCCAGAAAAGTCATCAGACTCACATTACTGGTTGGTGGTCATTTCAGGATAACTGTAAAGGGGACATTTGGGGGCTCATTTCTTTCATTCATTCATTCAATCGTATTTATTGAGTGCTTACTGTGTGCAGAACACTGTACTAGGCACTTGGAAAGTACAATTCATAGCACCACCAGAGCATAAGATCAAGTTAGACCACCTAATTCTGACAGCTTTGATCTTGAGGAGAGCAATAACTCTTGGGAATAATTTTTTGCTTTTTGCACATCATCCAACATCAGAGGACATGGAATAAAATATTTGCAGCAAACAAATCTTCTTCTCATATTATGGCAATGTGGGTTCAGGGCCCACGTTGGAAAGTCACCCTCCCATCCCTTTGGGAGGAGCTGCTCTAGCATTGAAGGTCATTCATTCAGTGGTATTTTTTGAGCACTTACTGTGTGCAGAGCACTGTACTAAGTGCTTGGAAAGTACAATTCGGCAACAGAGAGAGACAGTCCCTACCCAACAATGGGTCTCACAGTCAAGGTCCCTGTTCTGAGGGGCAAATCTCCATCTTGGGAAATAGGGCAGAAGAGATGAATCTTTAAATCCTTCTACCCTTAGACTGGAATTTCAGCCTATTTCTTAATTATTAAACATGTTCTGATTGGCAAACTAAAGTCTGACCAGTCTACTAGGGAAATCGCAGTGGACCAGTTCCTGGGGAGGATAGTAAGGAGAAAGAATGAGTTAGAGGATAGAATTATTAGACAATTGCATATTCTGAACAACTCAAGCCTGTATGGGGAAGTGTCCAAGTGGTGGGGAAAGGAGATCTTCCACTCCTCAAACATACCCTGGTCTTACCTTGTTCCCTGCTTTTATGCCTTCATATCGGTGATTTTCCTGCAAGTTATAGAGCCTGCCTGAATTGAACCAAATGCATCTCAAGTGAGTCATCAATCGGCAATAGTATGTGTGTATTCAGCTGGAATTCTTCAGGTACATTTTGTTGGGTTCAGCATCAAAGAGTATTTGAAGGTGCCAAGTCAGTCCCTCCCTGGTGCCATGTGAGAATCGATGGGGAGGGGAAGGGAAGGAGGCAAAATCTTCAGGAATTTTGACACAATTCAAATACCTCCATATTTTCATCATGGATAGGCAAACTTCAGTGCCAGAAGATTTTTTTTCTTAATCTGGACAACTGTATGTATTTGGAATGAAATAAAAATGTATTGTATTTGAACAGTAAACAGGTGTCAGTTGAATTGCTCCAGATCCCTCTGAAGCTGAGAGGATAATAGGAACACACAGGTCACTTGGCTGCGCAGGGGACCACTCTTGCGGACCAAAAGCTGGAGCTGCAGGAGCATGGGTTGACTTTTTCTCCATCCCTAACCTGAAGCAGCCCCAATGGAGTCGCCGGCCAAGAGTTGCAGCATGGCCTATTTGATAGAACGTGGGCTTGGAAATCAGCAGGTCCTGGGTTCTAATCCCAGCTCCACTTGTCTGCTGTGTGACCTTGGGCACGTCACTTAACTTCTCTGGGCCTCAGTTACCTCATCTGTAAAATGAGGATTAAAACTGTGAGTCCCATGTGGGACAACCTGATTACCCTGATTACTTGTCTGCTGTGTGACCTTGGGCAAATCACTTAACTTCTCTGGGCCTCAGTTACCTCATCTGTAAAATGGGGATTACGACTGTGAGCCCCACATGGGACAATTTGATGACCTTGTATCTACCCCAGTGCTTAGAATAGTGGTTGGTACATAGTAAGTGCTTAACAAATACCATCATTATTATTATGATTATTATCTACTCCAGACCTTAGTACAATATCTGGCACACAGGAAGCGCTTAACAAATACCATTTAAAAATAAAATAAGAGCCCTCTATCCCATTCCTGTCACTACAATAGCCTTATCAGCCAAGAAAAATGCAGAAACAAAGCTGAAAAGGCCTAGGTCCCCAGGACAGGCTCTAATCAATCAATCAATCATGTTTATTGAGCACTTACTGTGTGTAGAGCATTGTACTGAGCACTTGGGAGAGTACACTCCCAGAATTAGTAGATCCATTCTCTGCCCACAATGAGCTTACTGTCTAGAGGGAAACTAGCTAAGCCATCCTTTAGAGATTAATTCCCTTATCACTGGGGAAAGCCCTTCCCCAGGCAGGCTGGGAAAATAGATGGCCGGGAAGCCTCTCCAGCAGAATCAAGGATCTCATAAACATTTCTGAATCACTTTCCAAATGCTATGAGGCAACAGCAGATAAAAGCCACTAGAAAAGGAGCCCAAAGGACAAGTGGAGGGGATCGAGGATGGTGAGGGAAAAGCAATGAAGGGATAAAATAGTAAAGGCACCCACCAAATTACATATTTTGCATCAATTTCAGATCCTCAGTTGTGTGAATGGGAATTCCAGTGCCAAATTATTCATAAAAGAAATCTGCAATATATTCACAGAACACTAATTGAAGCTAAAATCTATAACTTTTAAAAAACATTTGGAAGAGAGATGGGACAGTAGTGTGGCTTAGAGGAAAGAGCACAGGCTTGGGAGTCAGAGGTTGTGGGTTCTAATTCCAGCTCTGCCATTTGTCAGCTGTGACACCTTGGGCAAGTCACTTAACTTCTCTGTGCCTCAGTTCCCTCATCTGTAAAATGGGGATTAAGACTGTGAGCCCTGCATGGGACAACCTTGATTACCTTGTAACCCCGCCACTGCTTAGGACAGTGCTTGGCACATTGTAGCACTTAAATACCAACATTATTACTATTATTATTATCAGTTGGAAATTCACTACTATCAACATTCCAGGGGCCAAAAGTGGAGGCAAGATACTCTATAGAATTGGAATACTCACTGTAAATTTAAAGATACATCTTTTCAATTGGTACCATATTTTAGGCAGATGCAGTAAAATCTTAAGATATTCCCATGTAAAGAATTTGTTGGTTCATTTATTCATTCATTCAATTGCATTTATTGAGTGCTTAATGTATGCAGAGCACTGTACTAAGCACTTGGGAGAGTTCAATATAACAATAAACACATTCCATGCCCACAGTGAGCTTACACTCTAGAAGAGCTTAACTTTCCCATTCCCACCAACAAAGGGGTTTTAAAGTAGAAGATTCTCTCAAAAGTGTCTGAAGAGAGTCTTGCTTTGTAGGATTTTTTGAATTCCTTTATACTAACTTCAGGGGAAAATTGAGACATGAAATATAGTTTTGAATTTAACCACCTTTTCTGACGTGATGTCTTCAAAAATAATGTAATGGACCAATTTGGCACAACTTTTTATAATTTAAGTTTTTACTCTCACTGTTACTTGCATATTAACGTATCTGCCTACCAGGAGTGTATTTCAGTAATGAAGCTGAAAATAAGCAAATACAATTGTACTTTATTTCAAAGGGTATTTTGCAAAATCATCCTCCAACCCTTCAAGGGACTCCATCAATGTTGAACATATCTCTCTTAAACACTCTTACTGAGCAATCACAGAAACAATGTTGAAATGAATTATTCCATCAAAAAGAAATCCTTACAGGACAAGCATTGGGAAAGATCAGAAATGGTCTAATCAACTGTCAAACTGAATTCAGTGGTAAAGGCAATTGAAACCAAATCACCACCTTAAACTTCAAACCTTCATTACCTAATCAAAGTATCATAAGATCTACTTGGAATCAATGTTCAACTGTTTCCCAGTTGAGAGTCAATCGGTGGAATTTGAACACTTACAATGTGTAGATCACTATACTAAGGACTTAGGAGAATACAGCACAACAGAATTAGCAGGCATGTTCACTGCCCACAAGGAGGTTACAGTCTAGAGGATGTGCTTACAGAAACCTAAAAAATAAATCAGACCATATTAGCTCCATGAGCACAAAGAAATATTGCAGTACGATACGTAGATGTCCTTAATATTCAAACTTTTTAAACCTGAAGCCAAATAAGATCATCCAAATGTCCCTAGACTTGGCTATCTACAAAACAAAGAATTTTAGTACCTTACAACCATGGATGGAAGAAAGTTACATGATAGTATTAAATTTCCAGTGGATTTTGCCTGATGAATTATCTAGAAAGACTTCTAGCTAAAAGTTGCATTCCTGATGAAAAAGATTTGCATTCTGCAGAAAGGAGGACATGATATTATGGATATGTTCACCAAACTAATAAAATATATCCAGGTGACCAAACAGATTTTATTAGTCCTAGACTGTGAGCCCATTGTTGGGTAGGGACTGTCTCTATAGGTTGCCGACTTGTATTTCCCAAGTGCTTAGTACAGTGATCGTCACACAGTAAGTGCTTGGTAAATACAATTGAATGAATGAATTTTATCTTACAAGAAGCTCTTGGTGAAGTGCCAAACTAGCTATTGTCACGAGCCCCTGGTTCATACCAACCAGGACCTTTCTGGACCGAGGGAGACTTGATGACACATAGTAGAAGTCAAACCACGCCTCTGCTCACCAATGTTACTGTGAAAAGTTTTTTACTTAGTTTTACCAATGTGCAAGGGAGTGACACATACACATGCTCACTCACTCACTCACTCCATCAAGGGTCCAATGCCACTCTGCTGGTCAGGGGAGCCTGTTGTGCTAATGCTTCTTCTTTCTGCTTCCAAATGCTGAGTGCTACTCTCCTGCTACTTTAATACTTGCTTCTCTGGCTGCTGCCACCAAGTGCTCCCTCTGTCTAAATACCCCCTCGAGATTCAAAGCAACTGCCTTTTATCTGGTTTAGGTGTCACAGCTGTGGCTCCATGAGGCAGTCATTAATTAGTCCAGGCCCGTAACTGGGTAGAACAGGAAGAGAAAGCCCCACCTCCCTCCATGCTCCACCCCCAACAGGCCAGCAATTCACCTGCCTCAGGTATAGCACATCAGTGCCTTTGCAAAGTCTCTTCCTTATTCGCGGGATCACAAACAGTCATTAAAAAGGCAGCTTGTTATGGGCTCACCACAGCTCTTCTAATTATGAAATGTGTTAAAAACCTGTCACGTGTGATGAAAGTTTTCAGAGAATGACTAGCCAGTGGGTAGTTCAATCAGTCACATATGTGGTTTGAACTAATTTTTAAAATCTTTAAGTTCATACCTGAAAGTTTGAGTTAATTCAAGTCATCCCCAAATATCTCCTGAACAAGCCAGTTTTAGGATGAGACTGCACAGGAAGACATTTTTAATGCTAAACTCCTTAGTTTGCATTTACTATGATGGCTTCTAAAATTTTTGTGAAACCAACTGTACAGTACAGTGCTCTGTACATAGTACGTGCTCCATAAATACCATTGATGATTTTAGGGAGCACTGTTATCTTCTTGTAAAAACCAGCATTCTGAGGGTCTATGAATCACAAATGCTCTATGTTCCATGTTATTACAGAATGTGCCAGAGTTAAGAAGAACCTGTTAGCTACCTAACTTGAAAATTACAGACAATTTTTCCTATAATTTGTATTTTCCTGCTGCTTTTTTGCATAGAACACTACAGAGGGATTAAGAAATACCCTCCCCCACCAACCCATGTCTATCTAGTTTCTATGAGACATGGCAACAGAAGAGATAGTTTCACCCTGCTCCTGGCATCAGTCAAGGTTAGAGTATTATTAGCTGAGATTTTTTTGTCTCTGGTAACACGGTTCCCCCATTAAAGGAAAACTGACTATGGTATTTTTCATTCGTTTTCCTCTAAGGGGAAATGGAGAAACCACATTTGGGAAACGATAACCAGTCACTTACGTTGTTCATGTATTCTGAAAGCAGATCCTGGAGAGCCTGGCGGATGGCATTGCACTCTGTGATGATGCGTTCCCGGTGACAATCCCGCGTGCAGGAAGAGTCTGCCAGCAGAGCTGCCCCACTAATAATTGCCTCCAAGCGCTTTTCTAATGAGGGCCTTATTTTCTCTTCACTTGCAGTGAGTGGATCCAAGATGATCAGATTCTAGAAAAATGTCACACAGAATCAATGGCAATTATTAAGCTTGATTTTGTGTCCATATTCAGAACTAAAAATTTTAAAAATTTCTTCAAAACCACAGTTTTGTTACATCTTTGTTTTGACATGATCATTTTCATCCTATACCTTCAATTTTTAGCCATTATTTTCAGATATCCCATAAAAGCAATGATGATAATAATAATAATAATAACTAAAACTGGTATTTGTTAAGTACTTATTATGTGCCAAGCACCATATTAAGTGTCAGAGGAGATGCAAGATAATCAGGTCAGATCAGTCCCTGTCCCATCTGGGGCTCACAGTCTAAGTATGAAGGGGGACAAGTACTGAATCTCCACTTTGTAGGTGAGGAACCTGAAGCACAAGAACAGTTAAGTGACTTGCCAAGGTTACACTGCAGGCAGGTAGCAAAGCTGGGATTAGAACCCAGATTCTCTGACTCCCAGAAGCCTACTCTTTCTAATGCTTTCAAATTATCCTCAAATCTGTAACATGAGGTATATCACTACCAAACTTTTTACAACAAAAAGTCCTTTATTAGACTGTTAAATATTGAAATTTGTTTTAAAAGTTATTATTTCAGCTACATTTTTCATGCAATCCATATAAGTAAACATTTATGGTTTTGTACCCATAGTGTAGACTATTCCAAATGTCAGCTGGGCACTTAATAAATACCATAATTATAAAATCAAATTTAATGAACGTACTTGTTTATAGATTGCCAGTCTTAAATGAGTTAGAGTAACCAAGATAATTTCAGATTCACAAAACTGAAAAGCAGCTATCCCTATTAACTAGCAGACTTTTCTAGGATATTTCAACAGTGACAATATGATATGGTCCTTTTAAAGTGCCTAAAATGTCAAACATTTCATTAAACATAGAGCAATGTGGTCTCTGAAAATGAATATTGTCTAGGAAGATTATCTTACAAGTATTTTTATAATTTTAGCTATGTTTCAAACTCGAACCATCAAATGTATTGAATCACAAAGGTTACATATCAAGATTCTAAAGAACAAAGAATAAACCTGTCAGGCACTCTGCAAAAGCATCACCACAACCCAACTGGAACAGCTACAAGTGAATAAACTACAAGTGAATAAACAGCTACAAGTGAATAATACTAAAGTGAATAAACATTCTTCTAAAGCCCATTGTTGGGTAGGGACCATCTCTATATGTTACCAACTTGTACTTCCCAAGTGCTTAGTACAGCGCTCTGCACACAGTAAGTGCTCAATAAATACAATTGAATGAATGAATGAATCAATCAAGACTATTTGTATGGCAAGGCTATCTCTCAATTAATCTACAGTATTTATTGAGCACTGTACTAAGTGCTTGGGAAACTACAATACCGCAGAGTTGGAAGACATGTTCCCTGTCTCCAGTGAGTTTACAATCTAGATACAGTCAAGCCTGGTATGTGACAGGGACTGTGCCTGATTTGATTATTTTCTATCTACCCCAACATTAGCACAATGTTTGACTGGTGGATGCAAATATTTTTTTTAAATGGTAACTGTTAAGCTCTGACTATGTGCTAGGCACTGTACCAAGTGCTGCGTAGATCCAAGGTAATCAGGTTGACATAGTCCCTGTCCCACATATGGGGCTAACAGTCTTAATCCCCATTAAACAGACCAGATAACAGGAACAGAGAAATGAAGTGACTTGCCCAAGGTCACAAAACAAACAAGTGGCGGAGCCGAGATCAGAATCCAGGTCCTTCTGACTCCCAGATTCTTACTCTATTCACTAAGCCATGCTGTTTCTCAATAATTCAGACATTAAAATACTATTTGCAGGAAATAAATGTATCACTCCAACTTGCTTCCCATCATAATTATGACAAAATGAAGGCCTTCCAAATGCTGTGGTGAAATATGCAGATCAAATTATGGAATATTTGCAAATGGTGGCAGGAATATTGACGTTAAAGTGATCCAGAGTTATAATGGTCATGAAAATAGTTATTCCGGGGTAGATACAAGCTCATCAGATTGGACACAGTCTTTGTCCCAACATGGAGCTCAAAGTTTAAGTAAGAGGGAGGAGGACTTAATCTCCATTTTACAGACGAGGAAACTCAGGCATAGAGAATTGAAATGACTTGCCCAAGGTCACTCAGAAGACACGCATCTTGTGGTGAAACATGCAAATTAAACTAACTAATATTTGTAAAGAGTAGTAGAATGCTAAAGGGAAGCAGCGTGGCTCAATGGAAAGAGCCCGGGCTTTGGAGTCAAAGGTCATGGGTTTGAATACCGGCTCTACCACATGTCAGCTGTGTGACCTTGGACAAGTCACTTAACTTCTCTGAGCCCCAGTTCCCTCATCTGTCAAATGGGGATTAAGGCTGTGAGCCCCACGTGGGACAACCTAATCACCTTGTATCCCCCCAGCGCTTAGAACAGTGCTTTGCACATAGTAAGTGCTTAACAAATGTTGTCATTATTATTATTATTATTATTAAAGCTCAGGTGATCCAGAGATATAATGGTCATGAAAATAAGGAACTATAATAATCACTAAAGTATATATCCCCCATCCTCACTCTCATGGCAGTGGAAGAGTTCAGATGGATGAGTTCCCCTCATCAAAAGCAAAGAAATAATTTTATCTTTTTGACAAGAGCACCACAATGATCATCTGACTATGCCTTCCACTGCTTAGGAGGAAGCATTCAAATATAATAATAATAATAATAATAACGTCATTTATTAAGCACTTACTATGTGCAAAGCACTGCTCTAAATGCTGGGAAGGTTACAAAGTGACCACGTTATCCTACGAGGGGCTCACAGTCCTAATCCCCATTTTACAGATGAGGTAACTGAGGTGCAGAGAAGTTAAGTGACTTGCCCAAAGTCACACAGCTGACAAGCGGTGGAGCCGGAATTTGAACCCATGACCTCTGACTCCAAAGCCCGGGCTCTTTCCACTGAGCTACGCTGCTTCTCAAATATGAAGACAAGGCCTGAGCTCCAACTTTTTAGGAGCTAATTTACATATTCAAAGCCATGAAAAATGCTAAACCACCAAATCTGATGGCACTTCTGCAGGAAACTACCAGCAAGGAGTAGCTGTACTCATAAGATATCTGACAAAGCTCTTTCTTGAGCTATGGTCCACCGAAGAAATGCACAGTTTCAAAAATGCCAACAGAATCACCACCTTCAGGAAATAAGGTGAGAAAGCTGACTGTGGAACTACTGGGGCATCGCTCTACTTTCTACTACTGGCAATATTTTCTCACAATTCCTTTTGTCAGGCTTCCAAAAATATGGTCAACCCAAGCATAATCACCCCCAAATCCTGTGGCTACACACCAAAATACAGCACAGTAGATTTATCCTTGCATCTGGACATACCCAGGAAAAGTGCAGGGAGGCACCACAACCTCTAATCTGTTTTCCTAGACCTTAGAAAAGCATTTGGCACTATCAGCAGTCCAGGGCTCACTCAAAAAAGTTAAACAAATATTTAAAGATGAGACTGATTTTACTAACCTATGTCACTAATGGAAGCATGGGTGATTAGGTTGAAGATGATGAAATAAAAGGGGAGAACATTTAAACCACCAAGAGAAAAAAGGTGGAAGCTTCAGGGACAGAAAAGTGATAGGCATGTAATTCCTTTAGTTCAATGCACATATCCTTAGGCAACTGCATTTGTTCCTGGAAAGACTGCTGAGTGCTTACCATTTTAAAAAGAGTAGTAACAAAAGTCCAAATACAAAAACCGGCAAATGCTTTGTTCTAGCTTTAATCTGAATCTACTCAATTTGAAATACAATTTAAATATCCACCCCCCCACCCACACACACACACCCTGTCCCTGTTTCTGCGACTTTATATTTGCTTCCTTGAAGATAGGAAGATGTTAGGTTTCATTGCCAAAATACCTGAGAGTTCACACAGAACAGGAACACTACATTTTCTAGAAGTTAATGTCTAAACTCAAAAGTATCATGGCCTTGCATGTTTAGAAAGAGGAAAATAAGAACCTCTCCAGAGAGAGTTGGAAGATTTTAATACTGAAGCAGATTTGAAAACAGCCCTATGAAGTGAGATCTATCAATCTCAGCTCTATCAATCAATCAGTTGTATTTATTAAGTGCTTACTGTGTGCACTGTACTAAGCTCTAGGGAGAGTACAATACAAGAAAGTTGGTAGACACATTCCCTGCCCACAACGAGCTTACAGTCTATAAAAAAGATCAAATCTCTGCTCTGAAGTAACCAGGGCTCATCTTTAAACAAGAGCCATCCTCGAGTAGTTCAGTAAAATGATCCTTAGTCTTCTTATATGCTCAAGGATGCTGCCGCTGGAATAATGAAAACTGTGTACAGAAATGGATGAATAGACTATGGTGTGTGTGGCAGGTGATATTTCCAGATTGAATAGCTACATGTTGTCTGGCTAGAAACCATTCTTGCTGAAACAACCAATAGTATTTATTTAGTGCTCATTGTGTAGAGCACTGTAGAGAAGCAGTATGGCTTAGTGGATAGAGCATGGGACCGGGAGTCAGAAGGTCCTGGGTTCTAATCCCGGGTCCACCACATATCTGTTGTGTGACCTTGGGAAAGTCACTTAACTTCTCTGGGCCTCAGTTACTTCATCTATAAAGTGGGGATTAAGAATGAGACTCCTTATGTGGGACAGGGACTGTGTCCAACCTGATTAACTTGTATCTACCCCACTCCTTAGAACAGTGTTTGGTGTATATTAAGTGCTAAACAAGTACCATAATTATCCTTATTTACTAAGCATTTGGGAAAGTACAACACAACAGAGTTGGTGAGGCAATCCCCGTCCACAAAGAGTTTACAGTCTAGAGGGAAAGACAAACATTAAAGTAGAATCTAGAATTAATTACTACTTAGGTCCTGGCCTAATAGCAAGACCACAGGCCTGTGAGAAAAATACGTAGTTTTTCTAATCCCAGATCTGTTGTTTGCCTGCTACGGGACCGTGGCCAAGTCTTCTTATGTCTTGGTGCCTCAATCCATAACATGGGGACTAGGATTGTGTCCAATCTGCATACATTGTATCAACCTCAGTGCTCGGCACATAATATGTGCTTAACAAATACTACAATTATTATCATTTTTCTCACCAATTTAAAAAAGTCCTTATTCAAAAAATGGCCAAAATATTCCCGATACCGCAAATATTACTACGAATACTCATGAACAAATCAGAGTGATAAGGATAAGCCCTTTGAGCTTATTTTTGACTAAGCAGAGGCAAATTTGTGCTTTATTAAAGTTTTTTTCCACCTCAAATCTTTATACCATCTGCTGTATATTTTTTACAGTGCAGAAAGCACACTTAACCTCTCCTCCAACCCCTGGGAAAAAAAAAAAAAGAAGTCCTGATTTTCTTCTAAAAGAAACTTCCTAAAAGTAGCTTTGGGTAATTCTCAATGACGCCTGCTAACTAATGTGGCTTGACATTTACTTATATAGTGGAGCACGAAAGAAATGCAGATTCTATTTCTGGAGTTAAAAGGACTGAGACTATCCACAATTCAACCCAAAGTTGGCACTTCTCAGCTGTCATCACTTTGCATCCTATAATGAAACTTTTGAAAGGCAACTTCAGGAAAAATGTTTTAATATCTTTCCCTACTTGCACATGCTCAGCGTTTTCTTCAACTGGATATTTATTCCAATTGTTTAAATTGTAAATGCATAAATACATTAGAAAAGAGGTGTGGAATCAGGATTGAAGATCCAACGGATGATATAGCTCACCTACTCCAGGAGGCCTTCCCAGACTGAGCCCCTTCCTTCCTCTCCCCCTCGTCCCCCTCTCCATCCCCCCATCTTACCTCCTTCCCTTCCCCACTGCACCTGTATATATGTATATATGTTTGTACATATTTGTTACTCTATTCATTTATTTATTTCACTTGTACATATCTATTCTATTTATTTTATTTTGTTAGTATGTTTGGTTTTGTTCTCTGTCTCCCCCTTTTAGACTGTGAGCCCACTGTTGGGTAGGGACTGTCTCTATATGTTGCCAATTTGTACTTCCCAAGCGCTTAGTACAGTGCTCTGCACACAGTAAGCACTCAATAAATATGATTGATGATGATGATGATGATGATATAAATACCCAGAAGATTATGCAAACCTTACTAGCTGAACAACATTGGTAGTGTTTCTAGAGAACATGAATTCTGTGTTTTAATTAATAATACTTAATCCTGCAGAAGGCATTGCCTCCTAGGTCATCGTAGTCATCATTACCATCAATTGTATTTGAGCGTGTACTGTGTGCAGAGACTTTACTAAGCACTTCAGAGAGTACAACAGAGTTGGTAGACACATTCCCTGTCCACACACACTTACAGTGATAGATGATGGGGAAAGTCATATACAGAAGCTTTTGAGAGTGGGTTTCCTAACCAAGGTATCAAAACAGACTTGAATACCATGGGGTTTTTTGCAGAGTGCTTCCCCATTTTATTTCAAACCTCCTTTGCCTTGCCAAAATACTTGGAGGGAAAAGAGAAAGTTAGGAGTTACCATTCCAGAGTGGGGAAAAAACCCACAGGATGATGGGGTGGTGATGTTGGTGTTCAAAAATCCAGATGAGCAAAATCAAGGTCATGCTAACTCCAGAGTCATGGGGAAACTGAGTACAAAGAGTATGGGTTCCATATGATACAAACCAGACTGATTTACCTCTCACCACCCAATGGCACTTCTTAAAAATTACGGATGCTGGCAGACTGCTTTACAAATATAACTCCCAACAGCTGCATGATGGGTCGATACCTCTGTACTCTGTGCATGTGCTCACTGCTGCTTTTCATCGGCAGAACATGGCATGTGCCAGTCGACCCGCTCTTTGGTAGGCTTGGCTGGAGATGCGGGAGAAAGTGTTGGCAAGCAAATCCTATATGTTCACAGCTCTTTTTATATTTTCCTTTTTCTCCTGGTTCTTTTTGAGTCCTGACTGTTAAATTATTCATTTTGCTTCAAGTGGTCATTTCCGGACAATGAAGCTAGGATTTTGTGAGTATTCAGCTTACCCTTCCTTGATGTCAGTAATGAAACTAAAAGAGCAGGGCCTACTTTATTTATAAACTAGGAATCTCAACTTACATATAACTCATATCATATGACTTGTAGGTTATCACTTTAAGGATCAGGATCCAGGGATAGTAGATGCTAAGTTAAAACAATCAAAGATTTTCCCAAAGAAAACCAGAACCACTTATACCGATTTTTCTAAAGACTCACAAACTTCAGCCCCAAAAAGTGATTGCTTGCCAATGGTTATGATCACAAACTACAATATTTTCATCGATTTGAGAGAGCAAAAGAGCAAATAAGCCCAAAGGAACAGAGAGAAAGGGAGGAAGAGGTACAGAGACAAAGAGATGCAATCAGAAAGACTGAATGAGTGTGAATCTACAAATCTACTTAGTATATTGGTCATCATTTAAAAATTAATAAAGTAATAATGATAATTATGGCATTTGTTAAGTGTTTACTATGTGTTAAGCACTGTACCTGTATTAAGCACTGTACTAAACACTGGGATAGATACAAGATAATCAGATTCTACATGGAGCTCACATTGTAAGTAGGAAGGAGAACAGCCTGTCTGCATAAATGTAAATGGGTTGGAAAAGCTGTGATTTCTTGAGACCTAAGACAAGGTATTACAACTGTCTATTTATAATAATGCACCATATAAAAGGAAAATGCAATTATCGACAGAGTGGAAAGGAAACAATGAAAATGTGTCACCAGAATTTCCACTATACCTAACGTAGGGATATTTTAGGAAGAAACAGTTTCTCTAGAAATTTAGCCTCTATTCATATATATATATGAATAGCATAAATATAGCATTTTTATGAGGCTGCATAATAATAATAATAATAATAATAATAATAACAATGGTATTTGTTATAAGCACTTCCTATGTGTCAGGCATTGTACTAAGTGCTGGGGTGGATACAAGTAAATAAGGTTGAACACAGTCCCTGTTCCATGTGGGGCTGACAGTCTCAATCCCCATTTTACAGATGAGGTTAACTGTGGCACAGAGAAGTGAAGTGACTTGCCCGAGGTCACACAGCAGCAAGTGGTGGTGCCACAATTAAAACCCGTGACTTTCTGACTCCCGGGTTCATGCTCTTTTCACTATGCCATAGTGCTTCTCATATTATTATTACTATTACTATATTATTATTATTATTATGCATAGAAGAAAACCTATCCAGATGCTACAATTGTGTTAATGAGAGTTTGCACTGTGCCTATAAAATGAATGTCTGTGGAGCCACATGCCATTTGTCTATTCCTGAGCTTTTCCAACACATCCTCCTGATGGACAGACGCCATAAGAGCATGTCCCCATTCTGTATTCCTTTCCCTGCTGTTGCAGGGACTCTCCAAACTCCCAGTCCAATTAGTGACAGAAGGTGGTGAAACTCTCAGGGTTGCCACCACCCTTGGGTCAATCAAGCTAACTCCCAAACCAACTGGGAGACAAGCACTAGATGATATCATCATGGGGGAAAAAAATACCATTTGCATAAAGCTATTACTGCTTTCCACCTTTTTGCATTAAATTATGGCCAACATGATAATATTTAAATCTTTACATTGATTAGAGGTATGATGAGTGTACAAATGGATGTTGTGAAACTCTTCCATCTTGCTTGGGCAATACGCTGCAACATTTACTGTCCAACCCATTCTTGGTATTCTAAGAATAACAACCAAATCATATGGTTTTCAATACTCAACTACACCTTATATATTATTATTACTTCTCAGCTTGTTTTCCATTTCACATAAAGGTGTATCCCAGTTCTGAATGACTGCCCTATATAAAATCTGGAAATTCGCCACTCTCTTTAAATTCTGATGAAGCTCAGAACCACCACCTGGCTTTTAAAGTACTCAATCATTTTGCCCCCTCATACCTCACCTCACTACTCTCCTACTAAAACCCGGCCCACAAACTTCACTCCTCTAATATTAACCTTCTCACTGTACCTCGATCCTGTCTATCTCGCTGCCAATGTCTCTCCTGCCTCTGGCCTGGAGAGCCCTGCCTTTCGTATTTAATAAAGTACTCTCCCCACCTTCAAAGCCTTATTGAAGGCACATCTCCTCCAACAGGTCTTCCCCTACAAAGCCTTCCTTTCCTCTTCCATTCCATCTGCATCACCATGGCTTGCTCCTTCTATTCATCGCTCCTTCCAGTCTCACAGCACTGTAATTCTATTCATTTATATTAATGCCCGTCTCCCACTCTAGACTGTAAGCTCTGTGTAGGCAGGGAATGTGTCTGTAATATTGTTCTCCCCCAAGTGCTTAGTACAGTTCTCTACACACAGTAAGCACTCAATAAAGTAAGCACTTACTGACATTACTTTCAATCACTGCAATGAAATAAATTTCCTCCCTGCTCCTTCCTCCCTCTTCTACATCACCACAATTCTGTGCTGCCTTAAGCAGTGAAGCTGGGTTTCTGGTCCACGTTGGAGTAGCAGTGCAAGCCCCACTCAGCTACTTCCCATTATTATTATTATTATTAGTAGTAGTAGTAGTAGTAGTAGTAGTAGTAGTAGTAGTAGTAGTAGTAGCCACAGTGGTATTTTTTAAGTGCTTACTATGAGTCAAGCACCATTTTAAGTGCCGGGGTAGATACAGGTAACAGGTTGGACATGGTCCCTATTGTACGTGGAGCTCATACTCTAAGTAGCAGGGAGAAAAGGTGTTGAATCCCCATTTTACAGATGAAGAAACTGAGGCATAGATAATTTAAGTGATTTCGTCAAGGTCACACAGCAAGGATTTAGTAGATCCAAGATTAAGAAACAGATCCTCGGACTTCCAGGACCATACTGCTTCTCAAAGTTAGTTTTCTTATCCCGGAGGTCAATCTCTGGTAGACTCTGTGGTACTCTCAGCAGGATTGGGCAAAAGTCATCAAGGGGGACAACCTCACAACTTAGATACCTGAATTTTCTCAACAGGTGGAGATCAAATACATAACACCTTAACTGTCACATGCTTCTCTGGGAAAAAAATTATTAAAATTTATCAATTTCACTGATGAAAAATGAGTGCCACTATGATCAAGAGAACTATTAGGAAATTACTGACTCTCTACTGCCTGGGATAACCCAAGAGAAGCAGGGGGCTATTTCTTTGCCCTTAAGCAGGGTTCCTGTCACTACTCTGAAAATAAGATCTAGAGAAAAGCAGATGGATAATACATTTCTATGGGGTGAGTCCAGCATTCAGAATCAAGTTTGATAACGATTTGTAAAATCGGAAAAACCCTGGAGTTATACAATCCCTTCTATATGCCATTCCTTACCTGCAGCCAGGCAGCTTGGGAGGGGATCCTACCCAGGTTGTCTGAGTCCCAGGCCCAGCTATTTTCACTAGGCCACACTGCTTCCCAAGTGCAGCAAGTGAATTTAACATGTGCCCTCAAGCCAATTTTCTCATCTCCTCTATGGACTAATTGTCATGTTTATCCAGTCATATTGTAAAATAAGAATTAATACTCCAGAATGGGGGAAGTAAAACTTGCCAAACAACTTGACTCCTGAATGCCCATGTACTTCAAGCAATAAAAATGACTAACAATGTTAGCAGAGAAGCAGCATGACTCAATGGAAAGAGTGCGGGCTTGGGAGTCAGAGGTCATGGGTTCGAATTCCGACTCCACCACGCATCAGCTGTGTGACTTTGGGAAAGTCACTTCACTCCTCTGGGCCTCAGTGACCTCAACTGGAAAATGGGGATTAAGACTGTGAGCCCCATGTGGGACAAACTGATCACCTTGTATCTCCCCCAGTGCTTAGAACAGTGCTTGGCATATAGTAAGTACTTAACAAATGCCAAAATTATTATTATTATTAATTCCCTGTGCACTGTCAGAGGCTGGATCCTTTCATGAGCCCCAGTTTCCCTCATCTTTGTGTTTCTGATTTTGTACATCACCTGTGCGTAATTTAAATTTACGGACTACCCAATCTAGAAGCACTACCAATGTGATTCTTGAAAAAGATTTTAGCCAATGAGAAAAACATCTGACCACGTGCAAGTAAGGCACAACTAGAATCAATCAATGGTATTTACTGAGCGCTTATTGTGTACAGAGTACTGTACTAAGCCCTTGGGAGAGTACAGTATAACATAGATGGTAGACATGTTCCCTGCCCACAGTGAGCTTACAGTTTAGAGGGTGATGAGATGAAGTATTCACAGTGACACCTAGAATCTGTCTGTAAACCGAGATGAACACTTACTTGAACTTGGGCACCAAGGCTAAGAAATGCAGCAATATAGAGTAGTTAAGAGTGATTGATTAACCACTCAAACACGTAGCTTATGAAGTTGGAAGAGTTTTAAACACATGAGAAGCCCTGGAAAAAGTATATAACAAACTAAAATTTCTAAGTGGGTTTGGGTAAGTTTGGTAGTGGACAGGGTTGCTGGGTATCCTGATTTTTACCAAAATGTCTATTTCATTGACTGGCCCTATGAGGATTCATTGTTTTTCCAATCCTGAGTATTACCTGTCTGCCCTTCTATAAGTGCAGAAAGTATAAACTGCAGCCATATGCCTTATTCTTAATGGAAATGTGGGACCCTTGTAAGCAGCATGGCATAGTGGAAATAATAATAATAATGAAATTTGTTAAATGCTTACTATATGCAAAGTACTGTTCTAAGCAATGGAGAGAACACGAGCTTGGGAGTCAGAAGGTCATGGATTTGCCTCAGTTTTCTCATCTGTAAAATGGGGGCTCAATGCCTGTTCTCCCTTTTATTCATACTGTGAGCCCCATGTTGGGCCAGAACTGTGATTATCTTGTATCTACCCCAGTGCTTAGAACAGTACTAGACACACAGTAAGTTCTTAATAAATACCACAATTACTAACAGTATTAGTAGTATTAGAAGCTAGCAGTCAATCCCATCTCTAGGCTGAACTCAGAAAAGAGTGGGGACTCTGATAGAAAATAATGAAAGGAAAGTCAAGAGGAATTTCTGGTTTGGGAGTTGTAATTTTGATTTTCATTTTGAACTTACTCTCGGGGAATTTACAGAAAGACAGAGTAGAAGATATAGAATCAGAACAACTGAAGACTGGTAAGCAATTTCATATTGCAACTGTGGCCAAGAACCTCACTAAAATTTATTTTATTCTGGTTTCTTGGTCATCCCAGGTGCAAACAATCAACACAAAGAAGAAAACAATATATGTAGTATACTATACTTCTGAGGCTTCTCTTCCCAACCTGACATCACGTTTATAGCATCTTAAAACTGTGACCCTTGGTGCAGGTTTTTTTTTTTTTTTTTGCCACAGAATAAACTGCATCCTCCAAAGAAGCTGAAATGAATTTTCAATCTTCCCTTGTAAGACAAATATTCTCATGCTGATGATCAATCAGTCAATCAATCAATGGTATTTATTGAGCACTTACGTGTGCAGAGCACTATACTAAGCACTTGGTAGAATACACTGTAATACACAATCCCTGACCACATGGAGCTTACTGTCTAAAGGGTGAGACAAACGGATAGGGGAAATGGCACAGTATAAGGATATGTACAAATGACTATGAGCCCAATGAAGGACAAAACTGTGCCCTACCTGATAACCTTGTATCTACCCCAGTGCTTAGAACACTGCTTGGTGCAAAGTAAGTATTTAACACAAATACCATTTTTAAAAAAGTGCTATGGAGCTAGTGACAGGATAAATATCAAGTGCTTAAGGGATTCATTCATTCATTCAATCATATTTATTGAGCACTTACCATGGGCGGAGCACTGTACTAAGCACTTGGGAGAGTATAAAATAACAAAGACAAATTCCCAGCCCACAATGAGCTACAGTCCAGAGTGGAGGACACAGACATTAATATAAATACATTATAGATATGTACATAAGTTCTGAGGGGCTGGGAGAGGGCATGAACAAAGGAAACAAGTCATGGCAATGCAGAAAGGAATGGGAGAAGAGGAAAGGGGAGCTTAGTATAGGAAGGCCTCTTGGAAGAGATGTGCTTACAATAAGGCTGTGAAGGTGGGGAGAGTAATTGTCAGATTACAGGCCAGAAGGAGGACATGGGTAAGGGGTTGGCAGAGAGACAAGATTGAGGTTCAGTAAGAATGTTAGCATTAGAGAAACGAAGTGTGCAGGCTGGGTTGTAGTAGAAGTGTAGTGAGGTGAGGAAGGAGGGGGCAAGGTGATTGAGTGCTTTAAAGCCAAAGGTGAGAAGTTTTTGTTTGATGCGGAAGTTGATGGGCAACCTCTGGAGTTTCTTGAGGGGTGAGAAAACATGTCCTGAATGTTTTTGTAGAAAAATGATCCAGGCAGCAGAGTGAAGTATGAACTGGAGTGGGGAGAGACGGGAGGTTCGGATGTCAGCAAGGAGGCAAACCCAAAAGCTCAGGCAACCCATGAGCTCAGATGATGCAGAGGGGTGGGTGAATAGGGTGGGAAAAGAAGGGTTAGTCAGGGAAGGCCTCTTGGAGGAGGTGTGATTTTACGAGGGTTTTAAAAGTTAGAAAGAGTTAAATATGAAGGGGGAGGGAGTTCCAGACCAGAGAGAGGACATGGGCAAGGAGCAGCCTGGCCTAGTGGAAAGATCATAGACTTGGGAGTTAGAAGATCTGGGTTCTAATTCTGGCTCTGACACTTGTCTGTTGCCTGACCTTGTGAAATCACTTCACTTCTCTGTACTTCAGTTACCTCACCTGTAAAATGAGGATTAAATTCTCCTTCCTCCAATTTAGACTGTGAGCCCTGTGTGGGACAGGGACTGTGTACCCTAGTGCATAGAACAGTGCTCAACACATAGTAAGTACTTAACAAATACTGTAAATATGGGGATTGATAGATATGGGGATTGATAGTGGCACACAAGAGACTGAGGTACAGTGAGTAGTTTGCCATTAAAGGAGTGAAGTGTGCAGGCTGGATTGTAGTAGGTGATTAGTCAGGTAAGGTAGTAGGGAGAGAGCACATTTTGACTATTAAATACTTATACTGTCCAAAAGAGTTGCAACCCTTCAAGGGGTTCTGAATTACTATTGGGCTGTAATAATCCAATATTAAAATCCACAACGTGGCAGACATTTGTTTTGAATGATTGATTGGGGCTGGCTCACAATGGATAAAGATAGAAGGGGACACAAGTCATATAGAAGCTCTTTTCCTAAAATGGTGTTTCTTTTAAATGACTCCTAGACTAATGTACCTTCCATCTTCCAAAATGATTCTAATTATCACTGCAAGTTACATTTTATCTTTCAGTCCAGAGAGGTACTAAAGAATAAATGCACCTGCTGGACTGAATCCTTGAGATTCAGGCCAATAGCAGCCTATGTTGGTCAGGGCACAGAAGGAGGGGCCAGCTTCCAGATAGTCTACATCAATCAATAAATTATATTTGTTGAGCGCTTACTGTGTGTAGTACTAAGTGCTTAATAAGCACTCAAGTGCTTAGTACAGTGCTTTGCACATAGTAAAGCACTCAATAAATATGACTGAATGAATGAATGAATGCAGAGCACTGTACTAAGCATTTGGGAGAGTACATAACAGTATAACAGACAAATTTCCTGTCCACAGTGACCTTACAGTCTAGAGGGTGAGACAGACATTAATATAAATAAATGAATTATGGATATGTACATAAGTGCTGTGGGGCTGGGAGGGGGGATGAATATTGGGGCAAAGTCTGGGAGATGCAGAAGGGAGTGGAAGAAAAGAAAGAGGGCTTAGTCAGGGAAGGTGTTTTGGAGGAGAGGTGCCTTCGGTAAGGCTTAGGCCTTTTTCTGACCAAAAGGACAACAGTTTCAGCAAAAATCACTCATGAGTGGAAGTCTCTTTGCACTTTTTAGGACAACGATCATAAGTGCTTACTGTGTAGATACAAGGTAATCAGGCCAGGCACTGACTGTGTCCCACATAGGACTCACAATCTAAGTAGGAGGGAGAAAGGTATTTAATCCTCATTTTCCAGATGAGAAAACTAGGCACAGAGAAGTAAAGTGACTTGCTCAAGGTCACAAAGCAGGAAATCAGCATTTCCAGGATGAGAACTCTGATCCTTTGACACCCAGGGCCATGTTGCTTCTCAGTAGTTCCAGTAGTTCTGAAGGAGCCTGGCATAGGAGAAGGGGCACATTATGAAGGGATCTGCACCCCCACTCCCCTTAGAAGCAATTCCAGAACATCAGGCCCACTCAGGCCCACTTGGAGTTCAGTTGGGGCCAATGCCCAGGGTTTCTACATGCATGTAGTATGGCCAAAGCATCATCCCTAACCCCACTGGTAATCTTTCTTCCGTTGTCTCTGTGGAATTCTAGACCAACAACTCAAGAAACTGTAGCAGCAGTAGGAACCAGTTCTTACTCTCATAGCTTGGTGATTTGCTCTGCTGAGCCATAGAGTTCTCTGAATTCTTGAGCCACTTAAAAGTCACGAGGGGACTTGGGGTGTGTCTAGAACAGGTCACTGGGGCAAATAATAATAATAATAATAATAATAATGATAATAATAATGGTATTTGTTAAGCACTTACTATGTGCAAAGCACTGTTCTAAGTGCTGAGGGGGATACGAGGTCATCAGACCTACCCTGCCGCTACCCTGCTCGTTTAAGCTCTCTTCCTATCCTGTCTGGATTACTGTATCAGCCTCCTCTCTGATCTCCCATCCTCCTGTCTCTCCCCACTTCAATCCATACTTCACGCCGCTGCCCGGATTGTCTCTGTTCAGAAATGCTCTGGGCATGTTACTCCCCTCCTCAAAAATCTCCAGTGGCTACCAATCAACCTATGCATCAGGCAGAAACTCCTCACCCTCGGCTTCAAGGCTCTCCATCACCTCGTCCCCTCCTACCTCACCTCCCTTCTCTCCTTCTACAGCCCACCCCACACCCTCCGCTCCTCTGCCGCTAATCTCCTCACCGTGCCTCATTCCCACCTGTCCCGCCATTGACCCCCAGCCTACGTCATACCCCTGGCCTGGAATGCCCTCCCTCCGCACATCTGCCAAGCTAGCTCTCTTCCTCCCTTCAAGGCCCTCCTGAGAGCTCACCTCCTCCAGGAGGCCTTCCCAGACTGAGCCCCCTCCTTCCTCTCCCCCTCGTTCATCCCCCCGGCTTACCTCCTTCCCTTCCCCATAGCACCTGTATATATGTATATATGTTTGTATGTATTTATTACTCTATTTACCTATTTATTTTACTTGTACATATTTATTCTATTTATTTTATTTTGTTAATGTTTTGTTTTGTTCTCTGTCTCCCCCTTCTAGACTGTGAGCCCACTGTTGGGTAGGGACCGTCTCTATATGTTGCCAATTTGTACTTCCCAAGCACTTAGTACAGTGCTCTGCACACAGTAAGCACTCAATAAATACTATTGAATGAATGAATGAATCAGATTGTCCCACGTGGGGCTCACAGTCTTGATGCCCATTTTACAGGTGAGGTAACTGAGGCACAGAGAAGTTAAGTGACTTGCCCAAAGTCACACAGCTGACAAGTGGTGGAGCTGGGATTAGAACCCATGACCTCTGACTCCAAGGCCTGGGCTCTTTCCACCGAGCCACGAAAGAGTCCATTCCCAACCTGGAGGCTCTTGGAGAAAATCTGGAGCTCCTTTAACATTTCAATCAGATAAGGATTTGGGACTGGATCTGGCCAGTGGCTCTTGATTCCCCCAAACATATCTAAATTTTCAAGGAATTCCAAAATATCTACAGGCCCCCGATATCATCAGATTGGGAGGGACTGTACCAGCCTGGCCTGAACACCAGGTTTCTGCAGGGCCATTCAAATATCAAGCACTTAATACAGTGCTCTGCACACAGTAAGCGTTCAATAAATACAACCGAATGAATGAAGACTATTTCCCTCTCAGGTTTTCCTGACACTGCCTGATTCTGGGGTTCGGTCTGGTTTCCCATGGCAACTAAACTAAGACTTTTCTGGGTGAACCAGTGTTACATGGCTTCCAAAAGATGCCAGTATTGCAGAAGTTTCAGAAAATGGGAGGCATGGAGGGCGTAAAAAAACAAACGTCTCTCCATCCCAGGTGTGCTACATTGAGGCTGCTCAGGTTCAACCAAAGCGAGAAACAGCTTCTGAGTAGCAAAATCAACTTAGTTCTTCTCCTGATAACCCCATCCAAGCCATGCCTTGGCATTCTACCATTTTAGGCTGTATGACATCTCTTCTCCCTCTCAGTTCCACAAATTGGCTCAACAAATTGTGAATAATCAAGTTCCCAAGATAAATTAGAATCATTGTTTAATGACATTTTCAAATATTTTGAAACTATAATTTCTTCAACTCCAACCTTACTAATTTTCATTCCATTATGAATGTTACAGCATTCTATAATTTACTCTAGTACTCCTGTTAAATCAGTTGACCTAGCTTGTATATTGAATTCCACTTCTATTTTTTTCCATCAATAAATCTCAGGTTCAATTCAGAGAACCAGCTGTGGGTAAGAGAGAAAGATACAAAAAAACTTCTACATGGCTGTTGTTGAGTAAGCTTTCTGAAAGATTTCCACTCTATAAACATTTAATGAGACTTGCTCCCAATGGAGTATTTACTACATCAATTTATTTCATGGTGTTGTATTTGCAGGAGCAAGATAGAGCAAAGGTTATTTTGGATTCTGAACCAATACAGCTTCCTGTAAATAAAGGAAACTGCAATCATTTAATTTATACAATCATTAAAATAGGTTAAATGCTCAATAAATTCTGCTTATCTGCCTCAGACAGCCTCAGCTCCCATTTGGGTTACTAAGAAATGAAAATACAGTATAAAAAGTCGGTGATCAACACACAGTTTGCAATGGTTTGCTCTTCTGCAGACTTGACTAGGCCATGACAACTCAAAGAGTTGTAAGAAAATGTCCCCAGAATTCCTATCAACTACTTTGCTGATAGGCGTCAGCTAGGGCCCCGGAATTTAGAGCACCTTGAAGGAACTCTAGGGGATTGTTTCGCACTAGCAACCTTGCCTCCCTCTTCACAGCAGACTCACCTCCACTTCAACCCACACAGACCCTTGCCAGATAACAGGGAGGGCCAAGCCACTGGGCTTCACGCAGTCAAGGAGCTACAGGGCAATGGACTCTTTCTGCTTGGTCAGTGACTGTTAGGCCTCTGCTTCTCTACTACCCAGAATAAAGATTGCCACTAGTAAAGATTTCCTCAAAGTATGGGTTTTGTCCAAGGTCATCTGAAAGCATTTCATTCTTATAAATGGATATATATACACAGAGAGACATATATTTATATATGGGCAAATGTAAACTTTAAAATGAGCACCACAGATTGGATTTTGGGGGCATCCAGAGAAATACCAATATATCTCCTATCATCAAAGCCCCCAGGGTAGGAAGAAGGGAAAAGGTCAGAATGAGGTAACCCTTAGGAGGTATTCCTTCTTTAAAATGTTTGTGCTTCAGAGTATGAAGAGGGGAAGGGTTAGAAAGCCATAAGTCAGCAGATAGTCTGGCACAGGTGAGTTTCTTCTTTAAAAGGTCTCCAGGAGAGGAAGAGGAGAGAGAAAGATAGGTTAATACATTGAGTGTCTAATATATATAGTACTTGAGAATGTGCAGAGGAGGTAAAAGACACAATCTCAAGTGTCTTCTTATCTTTCTCTTCCTTCTTCCTTTTTTCTTCTCTTTTTTCTCCTTAAATAATCAACTGTATTTATTGAGTGCTTACTCTGTGAAGAGCACTGTATTAAGCACTTGGGAGAGTATTATACAACAGAATTAGTAGAGATATTCCCTATTCCCTGCCCATAACAACCTTACAGTCTAGAGAGAGCTTGTCTTGTCTTATGCAGCCGGGTCATCTCTGACACATAGCGATGCCATGGACACATCTCTCCCAGCACGCCCCACCTGAAATCATTCTGGTAGTGAATCCATAGAGTTTTCTTGGTAAAAATATGGAAGCAGTTTACCATTGCCTCCTTCCTTCCAGGCAGTAAACTTGAGTCTCTGCCCTTGACTCTCTCCCAAGCCGCTGCTGCCCAGCACAGGTGAACTTTGACTTGTAGCAGATTGCCTTCCACTTGCTAGCCACTGCCCAAGCTAGGAATGGAATGGGTATGTCTCTGCTTAACTCTCTCTACCATAGTCAAGACTTGTAGAGTACTGGAAACTCTACTGGTGTGACCTTGAGAAAGGAGAAGGAGCTTACCTTACTGCTATACTTATTTTGCCACTTAGTAGCTCCTCCCCTGTTTCAGGATTGCAAAATTATGCCAAAAAGAGGGGCAATTAAGTGAGTAAACATGGTATTTCAGGGGCAGTGTGATGTCACCAGCTTCAAAAACACAGATCCCATACGATGCACAATCTCAATTAAGACTGAGCCAAAAATGGATTTCCTACAGGAAAACTGCTTTCAAAAAATATGATGGATGTATGCAGTCACTGCCAAATTTTCATGCCAATCAATCAATTCCAATTCACATTCATTGGCAGAGATGTAAGAGTAGAGCAGTTGGATGATGCTCTAACTCAGAGAGCTTTTTAGTCGATGAATGATCCCTTTGGAAGGGTTAGTAGAGATTTTGTTCTGTTGTACAAGCTGAAAAGACACTCAACATCTTTAAATCACACATCCAGAAAGCAGTGTGGCCAAATGGATAACACAGGAATAAAAGTCAGGAGCCTTGGGATCTATCGAATTCCTGCTCTGCATCTTGCCCACTGTGTGACCTTAGGAAAGTTACTTAATTTCTCTGTACCCCAGTTTTCTCATCTGTAAAACACCGATTAAGTATCCGTGCGCCTCATGGACTTGTGTTTAATCTGTGCCTCATCCACTCCAGTGATTAGCACAGTACTTGACACATAGTAAGAGCTTACTTAGCTTATATAATATATTAATATATAAAATAAATATAGCTTCGTTTTAACAATGAACATCCCAATTGTATTTCCCCCCGGATCTTTCAATGACTTTCATCCCACTGGCTTACCTCAAGCTCATCAAGAGCACTTCCAAGAGTTGCTCCTGTCTGGGATGCTGGCTGGATAGTTGGATTCTGGATTCCTTGAGATGCGTTAGAAATGACATTGAGGGCATTCTGTATTTCATCACAAACAGTGTCCTTGCTTGCTCTTAGGGAAGCAACATCAGAATGCTCCAAACAGGCTGAACAAATTGAATGCAGAAGAGGAGAGTTTTGCTTCAGGGAGGCCCGGGCCCCTGCAATCTCATCTCGTTGGGTGGTGGATTTTAAGTCCTGGAAAAAAAAAAGGGGGAGGGGGGGCATATTTTCTGAAAATGTGATTCCTTCCATCATGGGAAGCATAAAAAACCTGAACTTGTTCTTCCAAAAGTTGGCTATGAAGGAAATTCAGAAACATGAAATATCCCCAGAAAATGTTGGTCCCTTTTATAAATTATGCAATGTGAACAATGACATCCAGTTAATAAGGAAATTTCAAAAATTTAAACATGTAAAATCAAAAGAACATGTCATCAATTAATTTGCTTTTCTTCTCCATTTTGATTCAAATGTATATTCTGGAGACCATATAATTATGTGCATTAAAAGCCAGGAGGATATACCCTAATGCTGTTTGTGCCCTGGCCCCTAAGAAAATCTTTTCAAAATAATTTCAAAATTAACAGACTTCATTAATTCCCTTCTTAAATGTCTTATTAATGATATAGATGATTCTACTCTTGCTCACAGCTCACTCTGCCACAAAATTCATTATGGCCTCCAAGTTCAGCTCCATGATGGCCTGTTACATCATTTGCTCAAACACAACTGCCCTATGTCTGACTGGTCACCTATGAAACAAGGTGAACCAATCAATCAATCAATCAATGCTATTTATTGAGCGTTTACTGTGTGCAGAGCAATGTACTAAGCACTCAGGAGAGCACAATGTAACAGAGTTGGTAGACATGTTCCCTGCCTATGATGAACTTGTACTCTAGAAGGAGGGAGTTCACAGTCTAGAGGGCAACTCGTGCCCCTCCTTACATTTCATGGATGAGGACAAATGAAATGATTAATCTGGAAGACAAAAGTCCTAAGACAAATTACAGATAACATTATAAAGTTAGGAAACCATGGTAACCCCCTAGCTATTCAATAAACCTTTGAGCCTGTTTTCCTGAAAAGGAGCCCTCTCTGTTCCACAATTCATCCAGATCCTTATTCATTAGAAAAGATGATTGCTCACAGAGTGAGAAGACAGCAAAACTTCAAGGAGCACTCACCATACTGTTTGTGTACCAGTCACTTTGGAAAAGACTCCTTTCAACCTTATCCACAACATTTCTTTCCTTCTCTTTGACTAATTCCCCTGCCACATCTGCCTTCTTTATTAATCTATGTTTAACTGTTCAGTTTTTCCAGCAAAATCTTTCTGATATTTCAGTATGTTCTACAACACTTTATAGCACACACTTCCTACTTCACAGTGTTCTTTGGAACTTCAATAATTTAATGTGTGTAAAAAGCACCCAGAGTTCCTCAGAGAGGGGACATTAGGAAATTAGAAATATCCAGAAATAGCTGTAGAAAACTCACTGTGTATTGGGCTACAATTGAAAATACATATATAATTCCTTAACTATTTAGGCTGTTTAGCTGGTTTCTGGTAGGTGAGCATTACAGTTAACGTAAATTACTCTGAAATAGGATGAAGTAGAAGAATAATTGCCCTTTTCTGCTGATGGAAGCTATGTATATTTGGCTGTAAATTGTAACAGCTTTAATTCTAAAAATGACAGGAGACTTAAAACCAAAGATCAAGATGATTTTTTAAACTCACTGTTTTCTAGTATATTTGACTGCTAAACCTGTACTTTTCTACCACTGGGCAATGTATTATATAAAGCTTGTGACATACACCAATAAGAGGTCCATTATATATTCATATGTTCAGGAGTACTGTACTCTGGACACTTGATATGTGCCCCACCCATAACCCGACAGCACTTACTACATATCATTAAATAATTTATTATAAATTATTTATTTCTATTAATGTGTCTTGCCCTCTAGACTGTAAGTTCCTTATGGGCAAGGAATGTGTCTCCTAATTCTGTTGTATTGTACTCTCCCAAGCACTTAGAACAGTGCTCTGCACATAGTAAGCACTCAATAAAAACCATTGATTGATTGAGTATACTCTCTATCATATTTGCACAGTGTACCACAGAGGCAATGTACTCTCACAAACACTCAGTACAGAACTCTGAACACAGTAAGCACAACATAAATATCATCGATTGATTAGTTGGCTGCAAAGTAGAAAAACAGAGATCTGTTGGAGACCACTCCATGCCCAGACATCCCCATATCTTTATTCCTTTGAAGTGAAGGGAGAAAAGAAATGAATTACATCAGTGAACTTAAATGTTTAGGGAAAAAAAGATCTTGACATGTACTACTTGAAGGTCTGAGTGCATTCCTCAGAGGAGACATGCTCATGCTACATTGGCTGTCTCCCCTTTCTCTCTTCCAAATATCTCCTTCATCCCCTCTAATCTGGCTTCTGCCTCCTACACTCCACAGAAACTGCCTTCTAAAAGATCACTAATGATCTCTTTCTTGCCAAATCCAATGTCCTCTATTCCATCCTAATCCTCTTCAACTTCTCAGTTGCCTTCTACGCTGTCAACCGTCCTTTTCTCCTGGAAACATTACCCAAACTTGGCTTCACTGACACTGTCCTCTCCTGGTTCTCCTACCTCTTTGGTTGTTCATTCTCAGTCTCTTTTGCAGGCTGCTCCTCTGACTCCCACTCCCTAACTGTGGGTGTCTCTCAAGGTTTAGTTCTGGGTCCCCATCTATTCTCTAATTACACTCACTCCCATGGTGAACTCATTTGCTCCCATGGCATCAAATACCACCTCTAAGTGGAGGATTCCCATATCTACAGCTCCAGCCCTGATCTCTTTCCCTCTCTTCAATCTCGCATTCCCTCCTGCCTTGAGGACATCTCTACTTGGATGTCTCACCAATACATCAAATTTAAAATGTCCAAAACAGACCTCATCTTCCCACCCAAACCCTGTCTGCTCCTTGACTTTCCTGTCTCTGTAGACAGCACCACCATCCTCCCTGTCTCACAAGCCCATAACCTTGACATTATCTTCAACTCATCTCTCTCATTCAACCCATTTATTCTATCTGTCACCAAATCCTGTCCATTTAACCTTCAGAACATCACAAAATCCCACCCTCTCCTCCCCATCCCAACTGCTACCACATTAATCCAAGCAGTTATCCTATTCCAACTTTATTAGTCTCCTTGCTGACCTCCCTGCCTGTCACTCCCCAACCTGGTCCAAACTTCACTCAGCTGTCCAGATAATTTTTCTACAAAACATTTTAGTCCATGTTTATCCACTCTTAGAAAACCTCCAGTAGTTGCCCATCCACCTCCGCATCAAACGGAAACTCCTTACCATTGACTTTAAAGATTTAATCACCTTGCCCCTACCCACTTTATCTCCCTGATTTCCTACTATAGTCCAGCCCTCACACTTTGCTCCTCTAACATCAATCTACTCACTGTACCACAATCTCATCTATCTTGATACCTCTGACTCCCTAACCTGGGCTCTTTCCACTAAGCCATGCTGCTTGTCTGATATATATTTTAAATCCATAGCTTTCATAGATTTGGGCATTAAAACCAAAGCTTTTCGTAGATTTTATGCATTAAAACCATAATGCTGTATGCAAAATTCTATGAGTCCATTTGTTTCATTCTTCCACGCCTGAATCTAAGTACCCACAGATGAACCCCCTCCTGCGGGGTGTGTCAGAGAGGGAAAGACAGGTGTGCCTAGAGTGGGAACCACTGACATAATTTTAATTGTTTTCTCAAGACTAAGGTAATGTGCAAATCCCAGAAGCATTCATTCACTGGACTCCTTCCTTCCTTGACTTCCCCCTCTGCCAAGATACTGTGTGCTAACTACCTCACTGTGGCCTGGGCAGCTTCAAATTCCATCTGAAAACAAAATAGTTTGATGATAATTTGGCTCCTTTCCCCCCAAAAAAATCTAATGGGGAAATTTTTGCAAAATCTCAGTAGACTGATGCAAAAAGGTAAACTAACCTTTTACTGAGAGAGACAGAGAGTAGGAAAGGATTTGACATAATCTACATTTTTTAAAACCAATAAGTCATTAAACAGGAGAGAAGGAGTGTTTTACTGCTCTTCCACCTTGGTTCCCTGTTTTCCCACTTAGTATTAATAGGAGAAGTCCAATAAAACAGAAAATAAAAGATAACTTCAAATTCAAATAGAAATCTGAGAAGCCATATAACAATAACATTAAGATGCCCCAGGGTCTGTATCCTGGGCCATTAACACATGACTTGGATGGTTCAATTGCATACAAAATGAATACTAATAGCTCCCCCCAAAACATCCAGGAGAGCATTATTACTTAATTCTTATGCAGGCTTGTGTGTCTGTCTGGGAAAAAGCTCTCCAAAATGTTATGGGTTCATTTCCCAGCCATCCAAGGCATATATAACACACATCCAATCCTCATTGTTGTCTATCGCTTACAGCTTCAAAAAAACTCCACCAGCAATCATCCACTATTATGATTAAAGTAAAAAAATCAGTAAAAGGAGATGTTTCAATAAGACCACTTCTATGTATTTGTATTCTTTCCTTGCCCCAGTAGGCTGCTTTGTACATCTTTAGCCATAGAGCCTTAAAAGAGTTCAAATATCCATAAAGTAGAAGATACTGTTAAATGTTGGAGTGAATTCACATTTCTTAGAATTTTAAGATATTTTTCTTCTAACTTTCCATAGAATCCACCACAGGTCAGGTCCTGGGGAAGATGAAATCACCCTCAAATGCCCAGAGAAAGCTCAGATTGACTGTCAGTAAGGAAGTCAGGCAAAATAGTTTACGGCCACCCGGTGCCTTGCCAAGTGTTGTTTCAGTGGGTTAATCTCCTAAACCATCCCTATGCCAGAGCTCTGAGAGCACTGTGGGGTGCCCCATCACAATCACCACAATACCCAAAGGATGGAAGGAGGCCCTTCGCACCCCAGGGTTGGTAGCTAATGTGACCAAAATCATCATCAATCGTATTTATTGAGTGCTTACTGTGTGCAGAGCACTGTACTAAGCGCTTAGCACTGTACTAAGTGAGATAGAGATACCAAAATGCATAGAGCACCAAAATGTGCTATCAGCTGCACTCAGTCCAGCTAGACAAACTCCTCAGTTTAGCCCACTAATTGATAACCGTGGTATTTGGTAGACACTACGCACCAAGCACTATACTAAACACCGCAGTACAGACAAGATAAAGTCCCACATGGGACTCCGGAGGTTTTGGCAGAGTAGATAGAGAATGGGCCTGGGAGTAAGAAGGTCATGGGTTCTAATCCCGGCTCCACCACTTGGCTGCTTAGTGACCTTGGGCAAGTCACTTCACTTCTCTGGGCCTCAGTTCTTCATCTGTAAAATGGAGATTAAGACTGTGAGCCCCATGTGGGACATGGACTGTGTCCAACCTGATCAACTTGTACAGCGCTCAATGAACACGATTGAATGAATGAATCCACCCCAGTGCTTAATACAGTGCCTGGCATGTAGTAAGCCCTTAACAAATACCCCAACTAGGAGGAAGAACAGATATCGAATCCCCATTTTGCAGGTGAGGGACCTGAGGCGCAAAGAAGTTAAGTCACTTGCCAAAGGTCACACAGCAGTCAAAATGGCAGAGCCAGGAGTTAGAACCCAAAAGAGCTGAATCAAAAAAAAAAAAATAAGCAAACAAAAAGCATTCAAATTTTCTGTGTAATTAAAATTACAAATCAAGGCAAGAGCTGATCATTTTGCTGAAAGGCAAGAGTATTTATAGATTACTCAATCAATCAATGGTATTTATGAAACACTTACCGTGTGAGGACTACTGTACTAAGCAATTGGGAGAGTACAACAGAGTGTCGACATGTTCCCTGTCCGTAAGGAGCTTACATTCTATTCTAGCAGGGAGACAAACCATACTATAAATAAATTATATAAGTGTTGTGGAACTGAGGGTGGGGTAAGTATCAAGTGCTAAAAGTGTACAGATCCAAGCACATAGGCAATGCCTAGGGAGAGGGAGGGAGTAAGGGAAAAGAGGGCTTAACTGGGGTTGGCCTCCTGGAAGGGATGAGATCTTGAAAGGTGGGGAAAGTGGTGGTCTGTTGGATATGGACGAAGAGGGTGTTTCAGGTCAGAGCAGAGCACCACACTAAGCACTTGGGAGAGTAGGATACAATGCAAATGGGTAGACGTAATCCCTGCTGGGCAATTCATCCAAATTCCCAGACACTTTCAAGTACTCCCTGCTTTCTGGCCAATCAGAATAATGCAGGGCCCTGTTGGCAACCCCTACAGAGAGCTCCACTGGTAATCCACAAGACAGAAACACCATGAGTGGAGGCCCATGTTATTTTTTTTAAATCAATCAATCAATCAATCAATCGTATTTATTGAGCGCTTACTGTGTGCAGAGCACTGTACTAACCGCTTGGGAAGTACAAGTTGGCAACATATAGAGACAGTCCCTACCCAACAGTGGGCTCACAGTCTAGAAGGGTCACAGTCTTAGTATTTGTTAAACACTTAAGCCCTTGTTAAGCATTTTCCAGGCACTGTACTAAGCCCTGGGGTAGACAATAACAATAATAATTGTGGTATTTATTAAGCACTTACTATGTGCCAAGTACTGTTCTAAGTGCTGCGGTAGATACAAGGTAATCAGGTTGGACACATTCATTCATTTATTCATTAAATCATATCTGTTGAGCACTCACTGTGTGCACAGCATTGTACTAAGTGCTTGGAAGAATACAATACAACAGTAAACAGTCACATTCCCTGCTCACAACGAGCTTACAGTCTAGAGGTGGGGGGAGACAGACATACAAATAAATTACAGTTTCTCCCTTCAGACGGGTCGCCCCTTGAGGGCAGGCGACCCTTCGGTGACCATGCAAGAAAGTAAATCGATGAGAATCTGTCATGGCAGACGGGAAAGGACATCGATAAACGTGAGTGAAAGTCAATAATAATAATAATAATAATAATAATAATAATGATAATGGTATTTTTTAAGCACTTACTATGTGCTGAGCACTCATTAAGTACATGGAGAAGCAGCGTGGCTCAGTGGAGGGAGCCCGGGCTTTGGAGTCAGAGGTCATGGATTCAAATCCTGGCTCCACCAACTGTCAGCTGTGTGGCTTAGTACAGTGCTAAGCGCTTAGCTCTGCACACAGTAAGCACTTAATAAATATGATTGAATGGATGAATGAATGAATGACTTTGGGCAAGTCACTTAACTTCCCTGAGCCTCAGTGACCTCATCTGTAAAATGGGGATGAAGACTGTGAGCCCCCCGTGGGACAACCTGATCACCTTGTAATCTCCCCAGCGCTTAGAACTGTGCTTTGCGCGTAGTAAGTGCTTAACAAATACCATTATTATTATTACTATTGTTATTATTATTATTATCATGTCAGCGCTCAATAAATATGATTGAATGGACGAATGAATGACTTTGGGCAAGTCACTTAACTTCTCTGAGCCTCAGTGACCTCATCTGTAAAATGGGGATGAAGACTGTGAGCCTCCCGGTGGGACAACCTGATCACCTTGTAATCTCCCCAGCGCTTAGAACTGTGCTTTCCGCGTAGTAAGTGCTTAACAAATACCGTTATTATTATTATTATTGTTATTATTATTATTATCATGTCAGCGCTCAATAAATATGATTGAATGGATGAATGAATGACTTTGGGCAAGTCACTTAACTTCTCTGAGCCTCAGTGACCTCATCTGTAAAATGGTGATGAAGACTGTGAGCCTCCCGTGGGACAACCTGATCACCTTGTAATCTCCCCAGTGCTTAGAACTGTCCTTTGCGCGTAGTAAGTGCTTAACAAATACCATTATTATTATTATTATTGTTATTATTATTATTATCATGTCAGCGCTCAATAAATATGATTGAATGGATGAATGAATGACTTTGGGCAAGTCACTTAACTTCTCTGAGCCTCAGTGACCTCATCAGTAAAATGGGGATGAAGACTGTGAGCCTCCCGGTGGGACAACCTGATCACCTTGTGGCTTCCCCAGCGCTTAGAACAGTGCTTTGCACATAGTAAGAGCTTAACAAATACCATTATTATTATTATTATTATTATTATTATTACAGTTATAATAATGATGGCATTTATTAAGTGCTTACTATGTGTAAAGCACTGTTCTAAGCGTTGGGGAGGTTACATGTACATAAGTGCTGTGGGACTGGGAAGGGGGAAGAACAAAGGAAGAAAGTCAGGGTGATGTAGAAGGGAGCGGGAGATGAGGAAAGTGAGGCTTAGTCTGGGAAGGCCTCCTGGAGGAGATGTGCCTTCAATATGGCTTTGAAGCAGGGGACAGCAAGTGTCTTGTCAGATTTGAGGAAGGAGGCCATTCCAGGCCAGAGGCTGGACATGGGCTAGGGTTTGATGGCAAGACAGGCAAGATCGAGGCACAGTGAGAAGGTTAGCACCAGAGAAGCAAATTGTGTGGGCTAGGTTGTAGGAGAAAAACGAGGTAAGGCAGGAGGGAGCAAGGTGATGGAATGCTTAACAGCCAATGCTGAGAAGTTTTTCATTCATTCGTTCATTTAATCACATTTATTAAGCACTTACTGTGGGCAGAACACTGTACTAAATGCTTGAGAAAGTGCAGTACCACAATAAACAGTGACAATCCCTGCCCACAGTGAGCTCACAGTCTAGAAGGGGAGAGAGAGACATCAGTAAAAATAAACAGACATCAATACAAATAAATAAAATTACAGATACATAGGTAAGTGCTGTGGGGCTGAAGTAGTGTGGCTTTTTGTCATATTTTTTACTCTATTTTGCTTGTACATATCTATTCTTTTTCATTTTGTTAGTATGTTTGGTTTTGTTCTCTGTCTCCCCCTTTTAGACTGTGAGCCCACTGTTGGGTAGGGACTGTCTCTATATGTTGCCAATTTGTACTTCCCAAGCGCTTAGTACAGTGCTCTGCACATAGTAAGTGCTCAATAAATACGATTGATGATGATGATGATGATGATGGCTTAGTGGAAAGAGCACGGGCTTGGAAGTCAGAGGTCATGGGTTTGAATCCCGGCTCCGCCACTTGCCAGCTGTGTGACTTTGGGCAAGTCACTTAACTTCTCTGTGCCTCAGTTCCCTCATCTGTAAAATAGGGATAAAGACTGAGCCCCATGTGGGTCAACCTCATATTCTTGTGCATACCCCAGTGCTTAGAACAGTGCTTGGCACAGAGTAAGCACTTAATAAACAAAATCATTATTATCATTATCAAGAGCAAAGGCAGCAAGTCAGGATGATGCAGAAGGGAGTGGGAGACGAGGAAAAGTGGAACTTAGCCTGGGAAGGCCTCTTGGAGGAGATGTGCCTTGAGAAGCAGCGTGGCTCAGTGGAAAGAGCACGGGCTTTGGAGTTGGAGGTCATGGGTTCAAATCCTGCTCCTCCACTAGTCAGCTGTGTGACTTCGGGCAAGTCACTTAGCTTCTCTGTGCCTCAGTTACCTCATCTGTAAAATGGGGATTAAGACTGTGAGCCCCCCGTGGGACAACCTGATCACCTTGTAACCTCCCCAAAGCTTGGAACATTGCTTTGCACATAGTAAGCGCTTAATAAATGACATTATTATTATTATTATTAATAAGACTTTGAAGTGAGGGAGAGTAATTGTCTGCGGATTTGCGAAGGGAAGGTATTGTAGGCCAGAGGTGGGATATGGACCAGAGGTCGGTAGCAAGAAAGGCAAGATCAAGGCACAGTGAGAAGGTTAGCACTAGAGGAGCAAAGTATGCAGGCCAGGCCGGCAAAATATGCTGCTTCCCTTTCAAGATAACCTGGCTGGACACAGTCCCTGTTCCATATAGGGCTCACAGTCTTCATCCTGATTTTACAGTTGAGGTAGCTGAGGCAGAGAGAAATTAAGTGACTTGACCAAGGTCATGCAGCAGACAAATGGCAGAGCAGAGATCAGAACCCAGGTCCTTTGAAGTCTGACCAGGCATCTGCCTGGGACAGGGCCAGAGGAAGATGGGATGGAGAAGCACACCAGGATCAGGTAAGTTACCTTACCCACTTTGCAAAGTACAGCCCCTGGTTTACTTAGAATAACACGACCACTCATTAATAGTGAAACACTGGTCAGGCCCACTGATACGGCACCAGCGAGGACCTACGCTAGACGAACCCCACCAACCCTGCTCAAAGTCCTTGCCCCCAAAGAGTGAAAAATACGGAAGGACTAAATAATTAGGTTAGGCTCGTGATCAGTGGTTTTAATGTTTTCAGGGCCCTACTGAGAGCTCACCTCCTCCAGGAGGCCTTCCCAGACTGAGCCCCTTCCTTCCTCTCCCCCTCGCCCCCCTCTCCATCCCCCCATCTTACCTCCTTCCCTTCCCCACAGCACCTGTATATATGTATATATGTTTGTACATATTTATTACTCTATTTATTTATTTTACCTGTACATATCTATTCTATTTATTTTATTTTGCTAGTATGTTTGGTTTTGTTCTCTGTCTTCCCCTTTTAGACTGTGAGCCCACTGTTGGGTAAGGACTGTTCTATATGTTGCCAACTTGTACTTCCCAAGCGCTTAGTACAGTGCTCTGCACACAGTAAGCACTCAATAAATACAATTGATTGATTGATTGATTGATTGATTTCTATAAGTGGGACAGGACACATTTTCATTTAATTTCTTCTTCCTCGGTCTAAGTGATGCAAGTTAGACAACCTGTGGGAATTTGGAACAGAAAAGAAATGGGTTCTTGTACTGATAGACATTTCCTTGGTCCTGCCGGAGAGAATGCAGGACTCAGGAAACTCAGCAAGGCTAGCTGACGCGTCCCTGCTCATTCTTAGTCCCAACTCCATGTGCGATTCCACACGGCTCTCTGATAGCAGGGAACAGTGTCTACGAACTCTGTCATATTATTTTATTGTTCTCTTCCAAGCACTTAATACAATGCTCTGCACACAGTAAGCACTCAATAAATACAATTGATTCACAGAGTCTAACCTTGAGTAGCTGTCACATAATCCATGGGACAGGGATGGGGGATGCACTTGGGAAGTCTAAAATTATACAAAAAGGTAAAGAAGGAATGGGATTCATTCAGCCTCGTCAATCGATCAGTAGCATTTATTTAGTGCTTACTGTATGCAGAACATTGTATTAAGTGCCTGAGAGAGTGCCCACAAGGAACTTACAGTCTAGAGGAACATTCATTTTAAATGCAAAATCCATTAGGCTAAATAGGCTGGCTGTGGACTAGCCTTTAAAATGACTTTGAAATGACTTAGCCCTCTTCTAAAAAACTGTGACAGTACCTCTTAGTACTTGTCTTGCTGAAATGTCAATCTCTGGCAGAACCAGTGTTTTCACTGTAGACAATCTAAATATATTTTGCATTTTTTCATAGTGAGAAGTACTGTTTTGTTTCTCCATTGCCAAAATTTTCAGAATAATATTTAGTACCTATTTCTTTCCCAAATCTATCTAGGTCCTAAGAAGCTGTGGATAAGGGAAGGAGACAGAGAGAGAAGGTTCCACTTTCTTTTGGGGCTATGGACGGAAAATGAAGGCTTTGGAACTGATTATCCATATTTTTCAGAAACCCCTGGAGCTGTCTCCCTTCCTGCATTAGTCACTAATATAGGGAGTTGGTTGGATAGCCTGAAGAGGAGAAAAAAATCTTGGTTTCCTCCAAGAGATTGGTCTTTTCCCCATTCCTTCCAGATTCTTTATTAATAATCCTCTGAATTTATCAAATTTCCTGCTCTCTTCTTTTCCCTCTCCTTCTCCCCCTCTCCCTCCCCCTCTCCCTGCCCCTTCCCCTCTTCCTCTCTCTCCTTGGAATGACAGTGTTGCCATGGGTATGTGAATCCACTGGGTGGTCAGGATTACCAGAATGTTATTCCTCCTTGAACTGCCTAGATGCTGGAATAGAAAACAACAATGCATACCCACATCATCTGGTCTATGTTTGCTGATTAAATCAGCTTGTTCCATGAATGAATGCTATCCACATTACTGTATAATGCAGATTAGCAGTGCTACACTCTGGAGAGGAATATGCATTTAGGACCAAATAGAAGTAGCAGATGACTAAATTGTCTTTTTTATCTCCCTTCTCCTTTCTACCATAAATACAACAGATGCATGATGCTGGAATATTGACAATCTTCCAGAAAGCTGGTGTTTGCTGCCAATCAAGAAACAGCTCATTCTTTTTTTTTACAGATGCATCCCCTGCATATGCATCAAAGTTAGAAAACATTATTGTTTTTGTTTTCTTTTTTTCCACTGTGAAAAGCAGCAGCAGCGTGGCCCAGTGAAAAGAGTTAGGGCCTGGGAGTTAGAAGGCCCTGGGTTCTAATTCCAGTTCCGTCAGCTGTGTAACCTTGGACAAGTCAGTTAACTTCTCTGGGCCTCAGTTACCTCATCTGTAAAATGGGAATTAAGTCTGTGATCCCTATGTGGGACAGGGACTGTGTCCAACCTAATTATTTTGTATCTACCCCAGTGCTTAGTACAGTCCCTGGCACATAGTAAGCCCTTTAAAGATACCATAAAAATACCTCAAATCAGAAATCTCAACTAGATTACCAACTGTATACAGAGTATGGTTCTTTAAAAAGCTAACTCTGCCCTTTATTTAATGGCAAGCATAGACTTTTCACTGGGCCTGCACATACTGGATAAAGTGGGGAATTTGGGAAATATCAGATTGGTTAGTTCAATTCTGTATAAAAACAACCCGGGTAGGGCATGAACAATCTAATCACATTGACTACATGAAGAAAATCAACTAGAAATTGTTTGGTTGATCAATTAACCAATACTATTCATGAAGAGATTACTGTGTGCAGACCACTGTACTGAACAATTGGGAGAGTATAATAAAATAGACATAATTCCGTCTTCAAGGATTTTACTATCTAGCAAGGGAGGATGGCACTTACATTATAGGTAGGAGGAAGTAGTAGAGTATATAAACACACATATACATATATATCAATCAATCAATCGCATTTATTGAGCACTTACTGTGTGCAGAGCACAGTACTAAGCACTTGGGAAGTACAAATTGGCAACATATAGAGACAGTCCCTACCCAACAGTGGGCTCACAGTCTAGAAGGCGGAGACAGAGAACAAAACCAAACATACTGACAAAATAAAATAAATAGAATAGATAGGTACAAGTAAAATAAATGAATAAATAAATAGAGCAATAAATATGTACAAACATATATACATATATACAGGTGTTATGGGGAAGGGAAGGAGGTAAGATGGGGGATGGAGAGGGGGACGAGGGGGAGAGGAAGGAAGGGGCTCAGTCTGGGAAGACCTCCTGGAGGAGGTGAGCTCTCAGTAGGGCCTTGAAGGGAGGAAGAGAGCTAGCTTGGCGGATGGGAAGAGGGATGGCATTCCAGGCCCGGGGGATGACGTGGGCTGGGGGTCGATGGCGGGACAGGCGAGAACGAGGCACGGTGAGGAGATTAGCGGCAGATATATATGTGCTACAAGAGTTATGAATATCTAGATGAGGTAGAAATTCTGAATTAGCAGTTGGGGGAATATAAATTGGGGAGATTAGAAATTATTCATCGAAGGCTTCCTAGAAATGTCATTTCAGAAAGGGTTTGAAGATGTGAAGAGCAGAGTCAACAGGATTGGAATGGGGAGAGAGAGAGCCAGGCAGCAAGAAATAAGTGAACAAAAAGTTGTTGGAGGGAAAGGTGAGAATGAGGTACAGTGATTAGATTAAAATCTTCTGCTTGATGTGGAGAAGAATGGGGGATTTTGAGGAATGGAGAGGTATATGTAGGACATTTTTGAAAAATCAACTGGGCAAATCAATCACCTGGTAGTTAGTGTGTGCAGAGCCCTGAATAAAGTTCTGGGGAGAGTATAGTAGAGTTGGTAGTCATGATCCCTGCCCTCGAGAAGCTTTATATTACAGACAAGTAACAGATATGTATATGAATGCTGTAGGGGTGGGGAGTGGAAGAGTATTAAAGTGCTTGGTGGGAACAGATGCAAGTGCACAGGCAACACAGAAGGGAGGGAGAAAAGGATGGGGAGATGACACATTTGTCTTGGGAGGCTTCCTAGAGGAGATAGAGTTTTAGCAGAATGAAGCATGGACTGGAAAGGGGAGACTGGATGGAAGGACATCAGCAAGGATAAAAATATTAATAATACTACCACAATGATGACAAGTGTTGGAGGTGGCAAAGAGCCTAGGACTTAATGAAGGAGGTTAAAAAGTATGGCTGAGCAAGAGTGCAAATTATAGAAAGTGACCAAAGCCAACCTGGTTCCTGGATATTCATCAGCAACAGTCTGAGACATGAGCAACTGAGCAGAGGAAAGGATCTGCCAAGGCGATCCAGGCCTGGGGGAAGATTTACTTGGACTGTAGACACCCCTCCACTAAAGGTGACCACTTACAGGTTGAAGGCATTCAATCAGCTCTCTATTTTTCTTTTTTTTATTGGCACCTGTTTAACACTAAATATGTATAAAGCACCAAGTACTAGGTAGATATAAACTAGTTTGGATATAGTTCCTGTTTCACATGGGGCTCACAGTCTAAACAGGAAAGATAACAGGTATTCATTCAATCAATCATATTATTGAGAGCTTACTGTGTGCAGAGTACTGTACTAAGTATTATTCAAATCCCAGCTCTGCCACTTGTCAGCTGTGTGACTTTGGGCAAGTCACTTAACTTCTCTGTGCCTCAGTTACCTCATCTGTAAAATGGAGGTTAAGACTGTGAGCCCCCCATGAGACAACCTTATCACCTTGTAACCTCCCCAGTGCTTAGAACAGTGCTTTGCATATAGTAAGCACTTAACAAATGCCATCATTATTACTAAGTGCTTCAAAGAGTATAATAAAACAATTAACAGACACATTCCCTGCCCACAATGAGCTTTCAATAAGCAGTGTTGCTTAGTGGATAGAGCAGAGGCCTGGGATTCCAAGGATAGAGGGATTTCAGATTTGGTGAGGGTACAGATTGTGCAGTGGTTAGAAATGATGAGATCGAGTGTGTGTCCAGCAGGAGGTCACTGGAGTTTAGGAGTGATAGAAGGCAGTCACCAAAGGGTCATCAGGAACATCTATGTGGATATTGAAGACACCAGAGGTCAATGTGCATGGAAAAAGAGAGAAGGAATGTGAGAAAGGAATCAAAATGGTTAAAGAAGTTGGAGGTGGGACCCGACTGGGAAGTAGGTGACATTTAGTAGAATTTGGAGTAGGCAGTATAGGCAGTTGATATGCCTCCTCCAAAAGGCCTTCCCTGACTAAGCCCTCCTTTCTTCTTCTCCCATTCCCTTCTGTTACACCCTGACTTGCTCCCTTTATTCATCTCCCCCTCCCAGCCCCACAGCACTTAAGTATATGATATTTATTTATTTATATTACTGTCTCCTCTTCTAGACTGCAAGCTCATTGTGGGCAGGGAATGTGCATGTCTATTGTTATATTGCACTCTCCCAAGCACTTAGTACAGTGCTCTGCGCACAATAAGCGCTCAATAAATATGATAGATTGAATCCCTCTGAGACCACCCATACCAAACATCCTTCTCTTGATTTTCTCTGAAAAGCAGCATGGCTTAGTGAGAAGGAGCATGGCTTGGTGGATAGAACATCAGCCTGGGAGTCAGAAGGTCATGGGCTCTAATCCCAGCTCCACCACTTGTCTGCTGTATGGCATTGGGCAAGTCACTTAACTTTTCTGTGCCTCAGTTACCTCATCTGTAAAATGGGGATTAAGACTGTGAGACCCATGAGGGACTGGGACTGTGTCCAACCCAATTTGCTCGTAAGCACCCCAACAGTTTAGTACAGTGCCTAGCACATAGTAAGCACTTAACAAATACTTTAATTATTATTATTATTCTCTGGAGGGATCCCTGAGCCCCTCTATTTCTCCCAGAGTCATTGTGTTTCCCTCCCAGGTCTCTATGGACACAGCTCTGAACCAGAAAACTCAGAGGCAGGAGCCAAGGTGGAAGTAGGCTGGACACTTACTATAAAAATACAAGATTGAGAGCCATATCAGTTCTGGGAACAGACCAAACTAATCAACACCCATCCCGCTGCTGCCAAGGAGGGAATGGGATTGAGTACGATTGTGGGAAGCTGGGGTTCGGAGCCAAGCATTCCCACCACGCCTGTTCTCCCATACTTCCCTGGGCTGGTTCTCTCCAGCCAAACTGCCCCTGTGTCCCCAAACCCCTGTTCTCCCCATCCCGTCATTGACTACTCCCATAAATCTTCAAAAGCAAGAGAATCCAAGTTAAAAGCAGTAGAAGCTATCCAAGGGAAGCAGCATTGACTTCTACTTGCTTCCATTTTCTAAATCATTGTCTCACTGAGTTGAGCCACAGTGTCGTCTCAGCCTGAAAGTTTAGAGAAGAAAGTCCCCAGAGCGGAAAAATATCAACTCTCCATTCCCTTGAAATTGATGGAAACAAGTTTCTTCAGGGTTCCACACTGAGCCCGGGCTGCTCCATGTGGGACAAGTGAAGTCAGATAGATCTTTTTTCACTAGTATTTCCCTGCTAGAACAAAGCTCCAGTCTTCATGTTGCTTCCCTAGATCAATGTGCTCGTTGTCTTTTCCCAACACGTAGCCAGCTGCTGACTCTAACCAGGATGCCCTATAGCAATGGAAGCTAACCAGGCTATTCTATTGCCTGTCACCAAAGGACAAGAGAGGAAAGGATTCTTGCTTTTACTGGCTAAAAGAGACTGCCTTCTGAAGTCTCATAGTCAGGAAAATTCATTATGAAAGAGAAAGTCTGAAAGACCACATTTCATTCCCTCCCTTCAGAAAGGAGGCAAGGCTTCACCGCCACTGGGCATTTTTGTGAATCAAGGTCACAAGACAGGTACTGTTCCTGCAAAGCTTTTCATTGAAGATCCAGGAAATGAGGTACTGAAGATATTCTGGGCCCTGAGCCCTTCCAGAGCAAATAACCTAATAATCAAGCAACTTAAGTCTCAAAGTGAACCTATTTATTCATTTGATTTATTTCTCCAGAGGCTAGTAGAAAACAAACCACATTTGAAAAATTGAAACCAAAATGTATTTAAGACCAGTTTTGAAAAGTAATTAGGGCTACACAGTAAAACTGTTGAAAGTCATGAGCATTGAAAAAGCCCAGTGGTGAATTTTCTAAATGAAATTTTGAAAATACAGGAGTGCTTACTGACTGATAACTGTCCCTGTTATTTTAAAAGTGCCAGCTTCCTGCATCTCCATTTCTGAGGAAGAGTCCCAGCTAATACTTCTTTAATTAATTGCTATACAGCCCTTACTAATTTTCTGCTTTAAAATGTACCAAAACTTAAAAGCCAAATACGTCTGTGACCTCAGAAATTGGAATGTGGGGAAATTGATAGTTGTCCAACAACATTTCAAAATTAATTACCTGACTTTGGTTTCAGATTCATCATGTGATGATGTTTTCCCAACTGTGATTTTTAGGAAAATTGTGATAATTATAAGGTTGCAAATTTGTTCTGTGTTTAATAGAATTAATATGAGAATGTGTGGGTCCCCAAAATCTTTGGCTGCAAGGCAGCAGACTGGTAAGAACCACACCAACTGTGCCCAAGAAAGCATCTGCCCCAGGGACAAAATAACCCTATCAATTTGCAAATATTAATTAAAGGGGGGGATTTTCTTAAACTATAAGCCCCCTGAGGGAGACGGACTGTGTCTGACCCATTTATCTAACATCTATCCCAGTATTTATAATGATGGCATTTGTTAAGCACTTACTATGTGCAAAGCACTGTTCTAAGCGCTGGGGGGGAGATACAAGGTGATCAGGTTGTCCCACGTGGGGCTCACAGTCTTAATACCCATTTTACAGATGAGGGAACTGAGGCTCAGAGAAGTTAAGTGACTTGCCCCAGGTCATACAGCAGACAGGTGGTGGAGCCGGGATTAGAACGATTGACCTCTGACTCCCAAGCCCGGGCTCTTTCCACTGAGCCATGCTGCTTCAGTATTTAATGCAGTGCTTGCCACAGAGTAAACTTTTAAATACCACTATCATTATTATTGTTATTATCATTTACTCCTGTATTAAATACTCCTGTATTTTCAAAATTTAATTTAGAAAATTCACCGTTGGACTTTTTCAATGCTCATGACTTTCACCAATTTTACTGTGTAGCCCTAATTACCTTTCATAACTTATCTTAAATACATTTTTGGTTTCAGTTTTTCATATGTGATTGGTTTCCCACTACTCTCCTGGTAAATAAATCAAAGGAATAAACAGGTTCACTTTGAGACTTAAGTTGCTTACACTTGGAGTCCCAAGTGAGACATGGCGTATGTCCAACCTGATTAGCTTTAATTCATGCATTCAATCATATTTATTGAGTGTTTACTGTTTGCAGGGCACTGTACTAAACATTTGGGAGAGTACAATGCAAACATAAACAGTCACATTCCCTGCCCACAATGAGCTTATAGTCTAGAGGGGGGAGGCAGACATCAATACAAATAAACAAAATTACAGATATGTACATAAGTGTTGTAGGGCTGGGAGGGGGGAAGAACAAAGGAAGCAAGTTAGGGCAATGTAGAAAGGAGTGGGACATGAGGAAAAATGGGGCTTAGTCTGGGAAGGCCTCTTGGAGGGATGTGCCTTCAATAAGGCTTGGAGGGGGGGAAGTAATTGTCTGTTGGATTTGAGGAGGGACTACATTTCTAGGACAGAGGCAGGATGTGGGCTAGGGGTTGGCAAAGAGACAGCTGAGTTCGAGGCTGTTGGGTAGGGACTGTCTCTATATGTTGCCAATTTGTACTTCCCAAGCGCTTAGTACAGTGCTCTGCACATAGTAAGCGCTCAATAAATATGATTGATGATGATGATGATGATAAGGTTAGCATTTAGGGAGCGAGGTTTGTGGGCAGAGTTGTAGAAGGAGAGAAGCAAGGTGAGGTAGGAGGGGGCAAGATGATGGAGTAATTTAAAGCCAATGGTGAGGAGTTTTTCTCTGATATACAGGTGGATGGACAACCACTGGAATTTTTTGAGGAAGGGGGTGACATGTCTTGAATGTGTTTGTAAAAAAAATGATCCAGGCAGTAGAGTGAAGTATAGACTGGAGTGGGGAGAGGCAGAAGCCTGGGACATCAGCAAGGAGGCTGATGCAGTAATCCAGAGGGGGTACGAGTGATTGTACTAATGTGGAAGCAGTTTGGATTGGATGGAGAGGAAAGGGCTGATCTTAGTGATGTTGTGAAGGTGATACTGACAGGATTTGGTGACGGATCGAATATGAAGGGTTGAATGAGCGAGAGGGGTCAAGGATAACACCAATGTTGCAGGCTTCTTTATCTACCCCAGCACTTAGTACAGTGTCTCGCACACAGTAAGTGCAAACATCAGAGGCAACTTTTTGTACACATATACTAACATAGCAGCATAAGATTCTGCAGAGATATTTCTGAGCAATACCACTGTCAAGAAGCTTTTTTTCCAAGTTTCATCACTTAATAACCATTACACGACAGTGTGCCAGGGCTTTAATAATGAAATGAATGGCAGCAATTCTGTACTCTCGAAGCCTTGATGCTGAATCATTACATTTCCTTTTCTCTGAAGAGGAAAATGTCTGCCAATGGGAAACGAAGCTCCCATAAAAGATGCAATCCTACATCAAAAATAGATGCTCATCCAAAAACACACTGCAAAGGACATTAGATCTTTGAAACATGGACAGGAGCAGAGTCTGCTGGTAGACATATAGCAAGGATGGCAAATGAACAGGTTGAGTTGAAATTCTAATTAATGAAAACCAGCATATTAGCATTATCAATCTGTTCATGGTAATAAGAAGGATCATTTCGGCTTGTGGTTTGTGTGAAGGAATGAGTGGGTTTCAGTAAAGAAAAACACTAACAACGATTCTTTAAAAATATATATTTTAGGAGATTTTAATATTCTCCCCTTCTGTATGTCCTGCAATGGTCTGCGGGACAGCAAACTCAAGGGGGAGAAAATGTCTTAAGCCCTCGAACCCTGTACTGAATGTTAATGCATTTGTATATGATAGATTTAATACAGAACTGAGAATAAATGATTTTCAGCAGCTGACTAGACTTATAAATTGCTCGGAGTACTACAAAATCCATAGAAAGGAAGAACAGCGGTATAATTTACAGCATCAGTATTTGTCATGAAAAAGCAGCAAATGCAGAATTTGATTTTATCCTTTTAAGAGCACAAACACTTCCTCGAAAATTAGAAATTATCATTCCAGAGAATGTATTTAGGTAGCACAGCTATTCATTTTAGCACACTGCTACTTAAAAAAGCAGCATCCTTCCTAATTTCTCTAAATTTTAAATGAATTGCCAGAAAGTATAAACAACAAAAGAAAAGGATTTCAGACACATCACTGCAAGCTTATATGAAGAGCTCATTAATCCTTATTTATTATGCACTTCAAAAGCTAGGTTCTGGAAGAATCTATCAAAGCACATTTAGACTATGAAGCTACTGAAAACAGCACAAGATAATGCACTAGTTTCAAATTCTTGATCTAGCAACCTAGTGGTATAAACTTCGTAGAGAAAAATGAAATTTTTCACATTAAGGTGTGTTAAAGGTGTGTTAGAGAAGCAGCGTGGCTTAGTGGAAAGAGCACAGGCTTTGGAGTCAGAGGTCATGGGTTCAAATCCCTGCTCCTCCAATTGCCCGCTGTGTCACTGTGGGCAAGTCACTTCACTTCTCTGTGCCTTCGTTACCTTATCTGTAAAAATGGGGATTAAAACTGTGAGCACCCTGTGGGACAACCTGATCACATTGTAACCTCCCCAGCGCTTAGAACAGGGCTTTGCACATAGTAAGCACTTAATAAATGCCATCATTATTATTATTATTATTATTAAAGCTTCCTTGAGAAAAATAGTGCAGTAAAATTGGAGTACCTCCTAGAAAACTAAATTCTGAAAAGTGAACAATGTAATCAAGGCTCTTCTTCACCTCGCCCCCTCCTACCTCACCTCCCTTCTCTCCTTCTACAGCCCAGCCCACACCCTCCGCTTCTCTGCCATTAATCTTCTCACTGTGCCTCGTTCTCGCCTGTCCTGCCGTCGAACCCCGGCCCACGTCATATCCCTGGCCTGGAATGCCCTCCCTCTGCACATCTGCCAAGCTGGCTCTCTTCCTCCCTTCAAAGCCCTACTGAGCGCTCACCTCCTCCAGGAGGCCTTCCCAGACTGAGCTCCCTCCTTCCTTTCCCCCTCCTCCCCCTCCCCATCCCCCCGCCTTACCTCCTTCCCCTCCCCACAGCACCTGTATATATGTATATATGTTTGTACATATTTATTACTCTATGTTACTTGTACATATTTATTCTATTTATTTTATTTTGTTAGTATGTTTTGTTTTGTTGTCTGTCTCCCCCTTCTAGACTGTGAGCCCGCTGTTGGGTAGGGACCGTCTCTATATGTTGCCAACTTGTACTTCCCAAGTGCTTAGTACAGTGTTCTGCATACAGTAAGCTCTCAATAAATATGATTGAATGAATGAATGAATAATATTCTCTTAAGTACAGACCATGTGAACTCTCAAACAGTACTGTACTCTGTGCATAGTAAGCACTCTATAAATGCCACTGATTGATTGATTGGTGGATTTCCCATTTAAACCAATATGAGGAAATGCCCAAAACTGAATTTGGCTCACCGAAAACAAATCTAACCATTCTCATTTCTAAAACATTAAGATCATATTTAGTTGGTTGATCTAACTCATTAAGGAATCACAGTACCCTTGCAGTAAAAATAATGATGACGATTTTTTTAAATGGTATTTGTTAAGCACTTACGATGTGCCAGCCACTATATTATGCACTGGGATAGAAACAAGATAATCAGGTTAGTCACAATTTCTGTCTCACATGGGCTCACATTCTTAATCCCCATTTGAGGTTGAAGAAACTAAGTCACAGAGAAGTTAAGTGATTTGCCAAGGTCATACAGCAGGCCAGTGGTGCAGCCAGAATGTTTAGATCATAAGTGTTCAAATCATACCAAAAGTTTAAGAAGCTGACAAAGATTTCTCCAAATATAACCTTTGGGTGGGCTCTGTTTTTGATTCATTGTCTGTGATTGAGTGTTGCTTCTGCCTCAACTCTCCATCCCCTCTTCCTCCAATGAAGTGGAAATTTTTCAAGCATATCTGATTTCTATTTAGAAGATATATAGCTAAGACAAAACTCTAGACCCTGTGCTTGACTAGAAAACCTACTTGAAATAACAAGGAAGAATTACACCACAGGAAATGCCATATGGGGTCATGGCATTGGACTAGCAGATCCAATTGTCTGTCTCTGGTAGAGGCATTAATTTATCTAGATGCCACTCGACTTTGATGTTTTCTGCCTGCACAACTTTCTGTGGAAACAAATTATGTGTGATTTGTCACACTGGGATGTCTTCCATTCTGCCTCCTGCCTCTCCCTTCTCCAGTCCATACTTCACTTTTGCTGCCTGAATCATTTTTCTAAAAAAACTGCTCAGTCCACATTTCCTCCCTCCTCAAAAACCTCCAAAGGTTTCCCATCCATCTCTGCATTAAACAGAAACTCCTTACCATCAGATTTGAAACATTCAGTTAGGTTGTGCCCTCATATTTTACCTTGATGATCTATTACAACCCAACCAGCACACTTCACTCTTCTGAATACCAACAGCCCTGCTTTTCTTCCACTCCCCCTCCCATATACGAGTGGCTCCCTTTGCTCTTCTCCCCTCTCCCAACCCCACAGCACTTACGTATATATGTATCTACTATAATTTTATTTAGTTATATTGATGCCTGTTTACTTCTATTGATATCTGCCTCCTCTCGTCTAAACTGTGAGCCTTTAGTGGGCAGGGATTGTCTCTCTTCATTGCTGTGTTGTACTTTCCAAGCGCTTAGTACAGTGTTCTGCACACACTCAGTGCTCAATAAATACGACTGAATGAATGAACTAAACATTGATCTCATCTATCTCACCATTGTCCTTCCATGCCCATGTCCTTCCTCTGACCTAGAACTCCCTACCTCTTCAATAACAGCAGACTAACACTCTTATCTTACTAAACATTCCAAACTTACTAAAATGACATCTCCTCCAAAAGGCCTTCCCTATCTAATGCCTCCCTTCTTCTTCACCTGGGTCTGTATCTGTTGTTCACTCAGACCCAAAACACTTAGGCACATACCCATAATAATAATAATAATAATTGTATTTGTTAAGCGCTTACTATGTACAAAGCACTGTTCTAAGCACTGGGGGGATACAAGGTGATCAGGTTGTCCCATGTGGGGCTCACAGTCTTAATCCCCATTTTACAGATGAGGGAACTGAGGCCCAGAGAAGTGAAGTGACTTGCCCAAAGTCACACAGCTGACCAACGGCGGAGCTGGGATATGAACCCATGACCTCTGACTCCAAAGCCCAGGCTCTTTCCACTGAGCCACGCTGCTTCTCTGCGAGGTGCCAAGAACTGAACTAAGCACTGGGGTGATACAAGCAAATTGGGTTGGACACAATCCCTTTCCTATGTAGGGCTTGCAGTCTTAATCCCCATTTTACAGATGAGGGAACTGAGGACCGGAGAAGTGAAGTGACTTGCCCAAGGTCACACAGCAGAAATGTGGCAGAGCCGGGATTAGAACTCATGACCTTCTGAATCCCAGGCCTGTGTTCTATCCACTATCAATCAATCAATTGCATTTATTGAGCACTTGCTGTGTGCAGAGCACTGTACTAAGCGCTTGGGAAGTACAAGTTGGCAACATATAGAGATAGTCCCTACCCAACAGTGTGCTCACAGTCTAGAAGGGGGAGACAGAGAACAAAACCAAACATATTAACAAAATAAAATAGAGTAGATATGTACAAGTAAAATAAATAAATAGAGTAATAAATATGTACAAACATATATACATATATACAGGTGCTGTGGGGAAGGGAAGGAGGTAAGACGGGGGCATGGGGGGGCAAGAGGGAGAGGAAGGAGGGGGCTCAGTCTGGGAAGGCCTCCTGGAGGAGGTGAGCTCTCAGTAGGGCCTTGAAACTTATTTTAATGTCTATCTCCCAGGCCATTCTGTAGCCTTTTGTGGGTAGGTATCAAGTCTAACTATTCTATTGTACTGTACTCTGCCAAGCATTTAGTACTACCCTATCCTAATCCTCCTCGACCTCTCAGTTGCCTTCGACACTGTGGACCATCCCCTTCTCCTTAACCCACTAACCAACCTTGGCTTCACAGACTCCGTCCTCTCCTGGTTCTCCTCATCTCTCTGGCCCTTCCTGCTCAGTCTCCTTTGCAGGCTCCTCCTCCCCCCTCCCATCCCCTTACTGTAGGGGGTCCTTCAAGGGTCAGTTCTTGGCCCTCTTCTGTTCTCCATCTATACTCACTCCCTTGTTGAACTCATTTGCTCCCACAGCTTCAACTATCATCTCTAAGCTGATGACACCCAAATCTACATCTTCACCCCTGTTCTCTCTCCCTCCCTCCAGGCTTGTATCTCCTCCTGCCTTCAGGACATCTCCATCTGGATGTCTGCCCGCCATGTAAAACTCAACATGTCCAAGACTGAGCTCCTTATCTTCCCTCCCAAAGCCTGTCCCCTCCCTGGCTTTCCCGTCACTGTGGACAGCACTACAATCCTTCCCATCTCACAAGCTGGCAACCTTGGTGTCATCCTTGACTCCGCTCTCTCATTCACTCCACACATACAATCTGTCACCAAAACCTGCTGGTCTCACCTCCACAACATCGCCAAGATTCGTCCCGTTCCTCTCCATCCAAACCGGTACCTTGTTGGTTCAATCTCTCATCCTATCCCGAGTGCATTACTGCATCAGCCTCCTTTGTGATCTCCCATCCCCTGTCTCTCTCCACTTCAGTCTATAGTTCACTCTGTTGCCCAGACTATCTTTCTAAAGAAATGCTCTGGGCATGTCACTCCCCTCCTCAAAAATCTCCAGTGGTTGCCTATCAACCTTCAAATGAAGCAAAAACTCCTCACTCTCGGCTTCAAAGTTCTTCATCACCTCACCCCCTCCTACCTCACCTCCCTTCTCTCCTTCTACAGCTGAGCCTGCACCCTCCGCTCCTCTGCTGCTAACTTCCTCACTGTGCCTCGTTCTCACCTGTCCCGCCATCAACCCCTGGCTCGCATCCTGCCTCTGGCCTGGAATGCCCTCCCTCTGCACATCCTCCAAAATAGGTCTCTTCCTCCCTTCAAAGAGAAGCAGTGTGGCTCAGTGGAAAGAGCACGGGCTTTGGAGTCAGAGGTCATGTGTTCAAATTCAGGCTCCACCAATTGTCAGCTGTGTGACTTTAGGCAAGTCAGTTAACTACTCTGTGCCTCAGTTACCTCTTCTGGAAAATGGGGATGAAGACTGTGAGCCCCCCGTGGGACAATCTGATCACCTTGTAACTTCCGCAGCACTTAGAAAAGTGTTTTGCAGATAGTAAGCGCTTAATAAATGCCATTATTATTATTATTATTATTCAAAGCCCTACTAAGAGCTCACCTCCTCCAGGAGGCCTTCCCAGACTGAGCCCCCCTCTTCTTCTCCTCCCCATTGCCCCCCTCCTTCCATCTGCCCTACCCCCTCCCCTCCCCAAGCACTTGTATATATTTGTACATATTTATTACTCTATTTCATTAATAATGTGTATATAGCTATAATTCTGTTTATTCTGATAATAATAATAATGACATTTGTTAAGCACTTACTATGTGCTAAGCACTGTTTTAAGTGCTGGGAGGGGATACAAGGTAATCAGATTGTCCCACATGGGGCTCACAGTCTTAATCCCCATTTTACAGATGAGGTAACTGAGGCACAGAGAAGTTAACTGACTTGTCAAAAGTCACACAGCTGACAAGTGGCAGAGGCAGGACTAGAACCCATGACTTCTGACACCCAAACCCGTGCTCTTTCCACTGAGCCATGCTGATGGTATTGACACGTGTCTACTTGTTTTGTTTTGTTGTTTGTCTCCCCATTCTAGACTGCGAGCTCGTTGATGGGTAGGGACCGTCTCTATATGTTCATTCATTCATTCATTCATTCAATCATATTTATTGAGCGCTGTGGGCCACACCCATCATCTTAATAATGCTCCCTTAATAAATCAGTATTTCAACATTTGTATGGACAGCACTCTACTAGGAATTTAGAAGAGTACAAAATAATAATAATAATTGTGGTAATTATTAAGCTTTTATTATGTGCTAAGCACTGTATTATGTGCTGGAATAGATACAAGATAATCAGGTTGGATACAGTCCCTGTCCCACATGGGGCTTGCATTCTGACTAGGAGGAGGGAGGATTTAATCCCCATTTTATAGATGAGGAAACTGAAGTTCAGAAAATAAAGTGACTTTCCCAAGGTCACACAGCAGGTAGGTAGCAGAGCAAAGATTAGAATCCAGACCCTTGATCTTTCCATTAGACCATGCTGCGTCTTGTCCTACAATATAATTACTAAGTAGGTGCAAACTCTGCCCTCAGAGAGCTCTGTCTCTATGTTCCTGAGCCTGTACTTACAATCTTTTCAAGTCTTCTGATTAGTTTTCTTTTCCTTTCTGAATTTTTCTAGCTCTAAAATGTGCTGCCAAAACAGCAGCAGAGTGAAGCCCAGTAATCCAGATGTGGGTGTAGCCTGGTTTTAAATAGTAACAAAACTATTTTCATTCTGCTTTTTTGATTATGCCTTGGATTTTCTTGCTGCCACTGCACACTGGGCCAAATGTTTTAGAGGAATAGACAAAAAGTTTGCTTTCCAGAGTCCTTATAGCTCATAGCCCATCTACCTTTAAAGGGCAGTTTGGCAGTATTTTTCCCTTGCCTAGGAGTGAGGTTTCCCCAATTTGCACTCATTTATATCTCATCGTCAATCAGGAACCAGGAAAGACAAGTGACATTGCACTCCACTGCACTTACTGATGCCTCACTTTTCCATGTGATTCTTTTTTTTTCTTTTACTGTTATGCATAGGACCCTGACTTTCTTATCACTGTAGACGGCACTACCATCCTTCCCGTCTCACAAGCCCGTAAACTTGGTCTCATCCTCGACTCCACTCTCTCATTCACCCCACAAATCCAATCCATCACCAAAACCTGCCGGTCTCACCTCCACAACATCGCCAAGATCCTCCCTTTCCTCCCCATCCAAACCACTACCTTGCTGGTTCAATCTCTCATCCTATCCCGACTGGATTACTGCATCAGCCTCCTCTCTGATCTCCCATCCTCCTGTCTCTCCCCGCTTCAGTCTATACTTCACTCTGCTGCCCGGATTATCTTTGTACAGAAATGCTCCGGGCATGTTACTCCCCTCCCCAAAAATCTCCAGTGGCTGCCTGTCAATCTACAAATCAAGCAAAAACTCCTCACTCTCGGCTTCAAGGCTGTCCATCATCTCACCCCCTCCTACCTCACCTCCAGTCTCTCCTTCTCCAGCCCAGCCCGCACCCTCCGTTCCTCTGTGGCTAACCTCCTCACTGTGCCTCGTTCTTGCCTGTCCCACCATCGACCCCTGGACTACGTCCTTTCCCTGGCCTGGAATGCCCTCCCTCCACACTCCGCCAAGCTAGCTCTCTTTCTCTCTTCAAAGCCCTACTGAGAGCTCACCTCTTCCAGGTGGCCTTCCCAGACTGAGCTCCCTTTTTCCTCTCCTCCTTCCCCTTCCCACAGCACTTACATATATTTTACAGACTTCTTACTGTATTTATTTTACTTGTACATATTTACTGTTCTATTCATTTTGTTAATGATGTGCATATGGCTATAATTCTATTTGTTCTGATGATTTTGACACCTGTCTACATATTTCGTTTTGTTGTCTGTCTCCCCGTTCTAGACTGTGAGCCTGTTGTTGGGTAGAGACCATCTCTATATGTTGCTGACTTGTACTTCCCAAGCGCTTAGTACAGTGCTCTGCACACAGTATGCACTCAATAAATATGATTGAATTAATTAATTTCAAAAATAACTGGAAAAAGAGGACCCAGGAAGCTAATCGTGATGGTTCACAGATCACACAATAGCCATGGCCAAAAGGGGCAAGCATGTTTTTTTGGAAGCTGAAGTAATATTTTCTGTAGGATAAATGGACAATTTCTGGATATGCCAAATAGATTGGGCTTCTTTCAGATAAACAGAAGGACTGAAGTTTGCATTTCTCTCAGGGTCTCCTATTCTTTTAACCAAATGAATCACATGAACAAAATTCATGAATCAACCATAAGGACTTCTGAAATGCAGAGCAGCGCCTAGAAATTTTGATGTCCTCCTTTCCTCCCCATAGGATGGGGAAAGGAGCATCTGGTTAATTTGACAAGGCTGCATAATTACTATTGTTTATTAGTCACTGAATCAGTGGACATATATGTGATTCATGATTTCCTTCCAAAACATATATTGCTAAATACCAGGTCTGTTCCAGAATATCTCCTTGAGTATTCTTCAGTGGGAATTAAATGACTGTAAAATGATCTGTCAGTTTCAGCTGTATACTTTTTGCAGTTGCTGTCATTCACTATATTGAAAAAATTTCCTGTGATCATGACTTCACTAACCTCATTTTTCTCCAGGTTAGTAGTGAGGAAGAAGAGATAGAACTACAGTGTGTAGGTTGGTACTAGAGAAGCAGTGTGTACTCTAGTTTGTAGTAGAAAATTGGCCAAGTAAGATGGGAGAAGGAAACTGATTGAAGCTGATGGTAAGGAGTTTCTATTTGTTGCAAAGATGGATGAGAAATCATAGTAAGTTTCTTAAGGAAGAAGAGATTGAGGTACAGTGAGTAGGTCAGTGTTAGAGGAGTGAAGTATGTGAGTAGTTCATAGTAGAAGATCAGTCAGGTAAGATAAGAGTGGGAGAACTGATTGAGTGCTTTAAATAATAATTAATAATAATAATTATGGTATGTGTTAAGCACTTACTATGTGCCAGGCACTGTACTAAGTGCTGGGGTGGATACAAGCAAATCAGGTTACACACAGTCACTGTCCCACATAGACTTATTCCACATTTTACAGATAAGGGAACTGAGGCACAGAGAAGTGAAGTGACTTGCCTAAGGTCACACAGCAGAAAAGTAGTGGAGCTGGGATTATAACCCATGACCTTCTGACTTCTAGGCCCACGATCTAGCCACTATACTATGCTTAAAGCTTATGGTAAGAAGTTTCTATTTGATTCAAAGGTGGATGAACAATCATTGTAGGTTTCTGCGAAAAGGGAGACAAAGTGGGATATGTTCTTTTAGAAAAATGATCTGGGCAGCAGCAGAGTGAAATATGGACTGGAATGGGGAGAGACTGGAATTAGGGAGGTCAGCGAGGAAGCTGATGCAGTAGTTAAGGTGGGATATAAGAGCTTGGTTCAGCATGGTAGTGATTTATGTTGAGAAGAAGGAGTGGATTCTACAGATGTTATTAAGGTAGAACAGTTCCCTGAAGAATTACAGTCATTTTGTTCTATGACCCATTTATCTGGCAAAGTCCTTCAAGATGAGGGGATAAACTGCCACAGTTTCTCACCACCTTATCCACAGTCTAAGTGGTTTAAACTACATTAGCATAACATGGAGCTGGAGAAGAGGGAGGTGGGACATTCCAGTGAGTCCTCTACCCCTCCCTCAGCCACCTCTTTGGTGAAGGGGCAGAGAGGAGGTAGAGGAGGACTCTGCCACTGCCGCTCCCCTCTCCCTGGGGTGGTGGGGCATGGGGAGGAAGACACTCACCCTGGGGTGGAGGTGGCAGCGATGGCAGCAGGAGTGGTGGCTCTCTAAGCCTGGCTGAGAGGAGGGTGAGTATGGTGGGACAACAGGCCGGGGATAATAATAATAATGGTATTTGTTAAGCACTTACTATGTGCAAAGCACTGTTCTAAGCGCTGGGGGGCTGCAAGGTGATCAGGTTGTCCCACGTGGGGCTCACAGTCTTAATCCCCATTTTCCAGATGAGGGAACTGAGGCCCAGGGAAGTTAAGTGACTTTCCCAAAGTCACACAGCTGACAATTGGCGGAGCTGGGATTTGAACCACTGACCTCTGATTCCAAAGCCCGGGCTCTTTTCACTGAGCCATGCCGCTTCTCTTCGCTGGGGATGGTTAAGGATACTGATTTTGATTTTTGAGGAATATTTCCTCAGTCTCTCAGTCTCAAGTGATTTACTACATCAGAAGACTGATAGATGTTCCAAATAGATCTGGTCTGCAAGAGCCAGAGGATACGGCACATGAGCATGCTGGTTCATTCCCCTCTGCCTTAGAACATGCCCATGTCTCTCCCATCCTAAAAAAACCCTCTCTTGACCCCACCTCACCTTCTAGTTATCGTCCCATATCCCTCCTACCATTCCTTTCCAAACTCCTTGAACGAGTTGTCTATACGCACTGCCTAGAATTCCTCAACAACAACTCTCTCCTCGACCCCCTCCAGTCTGGCTTCCGTCCCCTTCATTCCATGGAAACTGCCCTCTCAAAGGTCACCAATGACCTCCTGCTTGCCAAATCCAACGGCTCATACTCTGTCCTAATCCTCCTCGACCTCTCAGCTGTCTTTGACACTGTGGACCACCCCCTTCTCCTCAACACGCTATCTGACCTTGGCTTCACAGACTCCGTCCTCTCCTGGTTCTCCTCTTATCTCTCGGGTCGTTCTTTCTCAGTCTCTTTTGCAGGCTCCTCCTCCCCCTCCCATCCTCTTACTGTGGGGGTTCCCCAAGGTTCAGTGCTTGGTCCCCTTCTGTTCTCAATCTACACACACTCCCTTGGTGACCTCATTCGCTCCCACGGCTTCAACTATCATCTCTACGCTGATGACACCCAGATCTACATCTCTGCCCCTGCTCTCTCCCCTCTCTCCAGGCTCGCATCTCCTCCTGCCTTCAGGACATCTCCATCTGGATGTCTGCCCGCCACCTAAAGCTCAACATGTCGAAGACTGAACTCCTTGTCTTCCCTCCCAAACCTTGTCCTCTCCCTGACTTTCCCATCTCTGTTGACGGCACTACCATCCTTCCCGTCTCACAAGCCCGCAACCTTGGTGTCATCCTCGACTCCGCTCTCTCATTCACCCCTCACATCCAAGCCGTCACCAAAACCTGCCCGTCTCAGCTCCGCAACATTGCCAAGATCCGCCCTTTCCTCTCCATCCAAACTGCTACCCTGCTCATTCAAGCTCTCATCCTATCCCGTCTGGACTACTGCACCAGCCTTCTCTCTGATCTCCCATCCTCGTGTCTCTCTCCACTTCAATCCATACTTCATGCTGCTGCCCGGATTATCTTTGTCCAGAAACGCTCTGGGCATATTACTCCCCTCCTCAAAAACCTCCAATGGCTACCAATCAATCTGCGCATCAGGCAGAAACTCCTCACCCTGGGCTTCAAGGCTCTCCATCACCTCGCCCCCTCCTACCTCACCTCTCTTCTCTCCTTCTACTGCCCAGCCCGCACCCTCCGCTCCTCCGCCGCTAATCTCCTCACCGTCCCTCGCTCTCACCTGTCCCGCCATCGACCCCCGGCCCACGTCATCCCCCGGGCCTGGAATGCCCTCCCTCTGCCCATCCGCCAAGCTAGCTCTCTTCCTCCCTTCAAGGCCCTGCTGAGAGCTCACCTCCTCCAGGAGGCCTTCCCACACTGAGCCCCTTCCTTCCTCTCCCCCTCGTCCCCCTCTCCATACCCCCATCTTACCTCCTTCCCTTCCCCACAGCACCTGTATATATGTATATATGGTTGTACATATTTATTACTGTATTTATTTATTTATTTATTTTACTTGTACATATCTATCCTACTCATTTTATTTTGTTGGTATGTTTGGTTTTGTTCTCTGTCTCCCCCTTTTAGACTGTGAGCCCACTGTTGGGTAGGGACTGTCTCTATGTGTTGCCAATTTGTACTTCCCAAGCGCTTAGTACAGTGCTCTCCACATAGTAAGCGCTCAATAAATACGATTGATGATGATGATGATGAGCATGCCATAAAATAACCCCTTCAACTAGGTGATTGACAATCAGATGAGAGCCCAGCATCACCTGAAATCCAATTAAATGTACCTTGGGCAATGCACCCCTGTATCCTAGACCTAACAGATCTTAATACAGTGCTCTGCCCAGAGTAAGAGCTTAATAAATACTATTACTACTAACTAAAGGGCCCATTTCAATGGTCAAAGGAGTCCAGAATGGTTTAGATCATCCAATTATGAGAACTGCGAGGACCCAGCTCTTGATTCCTTGGTCTAGAACAGGCTGAAAATTCTGTTCCAAATCAAATACCCTATCTTACCAAACTATAGCCTTGATACCCAAGGAAATTCCACAATTGACCAGTCTCTTCAGGTTACTGAGTCCCTGGGGCGGATCCAGAAGCAAGACAAATCACTCAGTGTAACTCAAAGTTAGCCTGATTTTAACCTGAGACCTAAGAATTCGGACCCCATAATGAACAAGGAAATAAGTGAGGGAACCAACAGCCCAATCTTCACTGGCTCCTCAATTAAATCTCCTTTTCAGGCAACAGAGTTCCTGGTTCTTACACTGAGAGCCAGTGGGGCCTAGTGGAAAGAACACAGGTTGGGGACCTGGGTTCTACTCCCAAATCTGCCACTTGTCTGTTTTGTGACCTTGGGCAAATCACCTAACTTCTTTGTGTCCCTCATCTGCAAAATGGAGATTAAGACTGTGATCCCTTAGTACTTAGTTCAGTGCCCAGCCCTTAATAAATATAATTTTTTAAAAACCTGAAGAAACTATGCTCGAGTCAAGGAAGGCATTTTGCTTTTATGTCTCAATATTTATGCAGCGTACTGGGACAGTTCAAAACTCACAAAGCATGTTTATTAGTTGTGCTCTCTGGCAATTAAAAGGAGTCAAAAAGAAGGAACCAATTCCAACTCTGTTTTAGGTCTGATGATAGATTGATGTTTTATGTAGGAATGTTCTTTGAAAGCTAGAGACATTAAAATGTTACTCAATATCAGGATTTTAATTTTACACCCCAACTCTATTAAATAGACAAGTGGATATGCAGCTAGGAAGTCATAATATGGGAAAATGAATGTGTTTAACTCAAGATTTTAAACTCCTTGAGGGCAGGAATTGTATCTATTGAGTCTACTGGATTGTACTCTCCCACGTACTTACTTTTCACAAATTGCTTTTCACAAATAAGTGCTCAGTAACTACCACTGACTGATACAAATTAATAATAATAATAATAATGGCATTTATTAAGCGCTTACTATGTGCAATGCACCGTTCTAAGCTCTGGGGAGGTTACAAGGTGATCAGGTTGTCCCATGGGGGGCTCACAGTCTTAATCCCCATTTTACAGATGAAGTAACTGAGGCACAGAGAATTGAAGTGACTTGCCCAAAGTCACACGGCTGACAATTGGCGGAGCCGGGATTTGAACGCATGACCTCTGTCTCCAAAGCCCGGGCTCTTTCCACTGAGCCATGCTGCTTCTCTGCTTCTCTTCTTATTTCAAATAAGCAGATAACCACATCAGGCTCCTGGTGATCTAATCCCGAACTATGCTACACGCAAGTTTTCCAGGGAGCCAAGGGTTCAGGAATAGGGACATTTAGAGAAGCAGCATGGCCTAGTATATAGAGCATGGGCTTGGAAGTCAGAAGGACCTGTGTTCTAATCCTATCTCTGCCACTTGTCTGCTGTGTAACCTTGGGCAATTCACTTAAATTCTCTGTACTTCAGTTACCTCATGTATGAGCTCCATGTAGGACAGGGACTGCCTGATTATTTGTATCTACCCTATTGTTTATTACTGTGTACTTAGTATGTAGTAAGCACTTAAAATATACCATATAAATAGAGGATAGGGTGAAAATGTGGGTAGAGGATGGAAGAGTTAGTGAAGGGAAATGAGGATTTTATTTTGTTAGGTTTTGTTCTCTGTCTCCCCCTTCTAGAATGTGAGCCCACTGATGGGTAGGGACTGTATCTATATGTTGCCAGCTTGTACTTCCCAAGCGCTTAGTACAGTGCTCTGCACACAGTAAGCGCTCAATAAATACGATTAATTGATTGAGGAAAAGCCAGAGTGAAAGCTAAAAAACGCAGCTGTGGTAGATGCTCAGGACAATGTAAATTCTTCTTTACTCCTAACTCTAACATCAATAACCCTAGGTCTTCATTTCATGAAGAATTACAAAGTCTCAGTTATTGAGAAAAGGTGAAAAATAATATTTATTAAAGATTTTACTTGAAAAGAGCAGGAGGGCCAAATTTAGGCTAGGAAAGTAAAGTGGAAGGAAGAATTTCTAGAGAGTCTCTTATCCTCAACCCACAGCAAATTGCTGCTCCCGAGCCCAGAGCTCCAGCCTACAGGATCCACCTGTACTAAGGAATGGCACTCCCTATCTTGAAGCCAGGCTCAGGTCTTGGAAAAGAACTTGCGGAGGATGGGGATTTTACCACCGTAGGTTCGAAATCAGAGCTTTATCTCATTCACTAAATCTCCGACATGACTCCAGACCTTCCAAGCAGGCAGAAAAGAGCTCAGTCTGACCCATTAATTCTTCAAAGACTGGATGCCACACCAAGCTCCATTCTGCTCACTTTCTGCTTTCCTCCAAGCTCAAAATAAAAGGTTAGCATCTATGTCCAGAATTTAATTACTTTGAAGTGTTTCATATTTTTTATGTCTGATAAATATGGCAACTTTTGTGAGCACTTTGCCAACCGGTACCAACTTCTAAAGGTCTGCAGATACTTTGAACTAATGGAAAAACACTGCTAGAATTGGTAGAGTATTCTCTTTCCATTTGAAATTTTATCTATTGACAAAAATGTCCAGTTAGGCATTCTCTCAGTTCAATAGGTTATTTATTGCCTAATCTAATTAATTAAACAATCACTGTGATTCACCTACAAGTCCTTTGTTTTCCTTGTGCAGCACCCTCTCTAAATGTAATATATATAAGCACCTTGAGTGCTGTTTATTTACACTTCTTGGTAACTGGAATAATTTATTTGATGGCTAAAATGAGGAGAAGGAACACTAAGCCAGAAATATAGGCTGTGTGGCTCCACACTCAGATGAAGCTTTTCAAATCCGCGTTATGCTTTTTAATTTGTATGTACTTAAAGCATTTACAATTCCAGAAGGATTATTTTATTTAAAAAGTGTATTTGGCATGAAAAATTATTTTTCAAAATTATTCCAAATTCATAGATTGTAGTCCTCATTTATGTAACATGAACTGAAAGAGTTTTAATAGAACAATGCCTTATTAAAATAATTATGCAGAAGTGATACCTAATAACAACAATAATAATGATAGCATTTATTAAGTGCTTACTATGTGCAAAGCACTGTTCTAAGCACTGGGAGGTTACAAGGTGATCAGGTTGTCCCACAGGGGCTCACAGTCTTAATCCCCATTTTACAGATGAGGTAACTGAGGCACAGAGAAGTTAAGTGACTTGCCCAAAGTCACACAGTTGACAATTGGCAGAGCCAAGATTTGAACCCACAATCAATCAATCAATCAATCGTATTTATTGAGCGCTTACTATGTGCAGAGCACTGTACTAAGCGCTTGGGAAGTACAAATTGGCATCACATAGAGACAGTCCCTACCCAACAGTGGGCTCACAGTCTAAAAGGGGGAGACAGACAACAGAACCAAACATACCAATAAAATAAAATAAGTAGGATAGAAATGTACAAGTAAAATAAATAAATAAATAAATAAATAAATAAATAGAGTAATAAATATGTACAACCATATATACATATATACAGGTGCTGTGGGGAGGGGAAGGCGGTAAGGCGGGGGGATGGAGAGGGGGACGAGGGGGAGAGGAAAGAAGGGGCTCAGTCTGGGAAGGCCTCCTGGAGGAGGTGAGCTCTCAGCAGGGCCTTGAAGGGAGGAAGAGAGCTAGCTTGGCGGATGGGCAGAGGGAGGGCATTCCAGGCCCGGGGGATGACGTGGGCTGGGGGTCGATGGCGGGACAGGCGAGAGCGAGGTACAGTGAGGAGATTAGTGGTGGAGGAGCGGAGGGTGCGGGCTGGGCAGTAGAAGGAGAGAAGGGAGGTGAGGTAGGAGGGGGCGAGGTGATGGACAGCCTTGAAGCCCAGGGTGAGGAGTTTCTGCCTGATGCGCAGATTGATCGGTAGCCATTGGAGGTTTTTAAGGAGGGGAGTAATATGTCCAGAGCATTTCTGGACAAAGATAATCCGGGCAGCAGCATGAAGTATGGATTGAAGTGGAGAGAGACACGAGGATGGGAGATCAGAGAGAAGGCTAGTGCAGTAGTCCAGACGGGATAGGATGAGAGCTTGAATGAGCAGGGTAGCAGTTTGGATGGAGAGGAAAGGGCGGATCTTGGCAATGTTGCGGAGCTGAGACCGGCAGGTTTTGGTGACGGCTTGGATGTGAGGGGTGAATGAGAGAGCAGAGTCGAGGATGACACCAAGGTTGCGGGCTTGTGAGACGGGAAGGATGGTAGTGCCGTCAACAGAGATGGGAAAGTCAGGGAGAGGACAAGGTTTGGGAGGGAAGACAAGGAGCTCAGTCTTCGACATGTTGAGCTTTAGGTGGCGGGCGGACATCCAGATGGAGATGTCCTGAAGGCAGGAGGAGATGCGAGCCTGGAGGGAGGGGGAGAGAGCAGGGGCAGAGATGTAGATCTGGGTGTCATCAGCGTAGAGATGATAGTTGAAGCCGTGGGAGCGAATGAGGTCACCAAGGGAGTGAGTGTAGATTGAGAACAGAAGGGGACCAAGCACTGAACCTTGGGGAACCCCCACCGTAAGAGGATGGGAGGGGGAGGAGGAGCCTGCAAAAGAGACTGAGAAAGAACGACCGGAGAGATAAGAGGAGAACCAGGAGAGGACGGAGTCTGTGAAGCCAAGGTCAGATAACGTGTGGAGGAGAAGGGGGTGGTCCACAGTGTCAAAGGCAGCTGAGAGGTCGAGGAGGATTAGGACAGAGTAGGAGCCGTTGGATTTGGCAAGCAGGAGGTCATTGGTGACCTTTGAGAGCGCAGTTTCCGTGGAATGAAGGGGACGGAAGCCAGACTGGAGGGGGTCGAGGAGAGAGTTGTTGTTGAGGAACTCTGACTCCAAAGCTCGTGCTCTTTCCACTGAGCCACGCTGCTTCACCTAATCATTTCTTTAGTTCCCCATATATATGACAGCTAAATAAACTAATTTTTGCACATTTAAATAAATGACTGGCTGCATCTAGACTGTGAGCCTGTTGTTGGGTAGGGACTGTCCCTATATGTTGCTAACTTGTACTTCCCAAGCGCTTAGTACAGTGCTCTGCACACAGTAAGCGCTCAATAAATACGATTGAATGAATGAATGAATGAATTTTCAGTGCATTTGGGGGAGTACATTGGCTCTAGAAGGAGATAAGAGCATTGAGAGCAGGGATTCTACTTACCTACTCTATTGTATTTACCCAAGGGTTTAGTACACTGCTCTGCTCAGAGTAAGTACTTTATAAATGTTAGGGAAAGGGTTAGTGTTGAGGTTCCCCATTTCCAGAGGGACCAGTTCCCCAAGATAACAGGAACAGAGTGGATCATATGTAAAGGACTAGTGAGACTAAGAGAAAAGTAGCACCGTGGAAACAGACCCCTCTCAGGGTCGCACCTGGAGAGTTTCCAGTACTCTACCAGTCTCGATTCTGGGAGGGAGAGTCAAGCAGAGGCTTACCTATTCCATTCCTAGCTTGGGCAGTGGCTAGACAGTGGAAGGAAATCTGCTATGATTCAAAACCTACCTGTGCTGGGCAGCAGCAGCATGGGAGAGAGTCAAGGGTGAATACTCAAGTTTTCTGCACAGAAGGAGGCAATGATAAACCACTTCTGTATTTTTACCAAGAAAACTCTATGGATACACTACCAGAACGATTGCAGATGGAGAGATGGGAGAGATGTGTCCATGGTATCGTTACAGGTCGGAGACGACTCGACAGCAAAAGACAAGACAAATGGAAAAAATAGAGGCCTGGGTGTCAGAAGACCCGGGTTCTTATCCCCGCTTTGCTGATGGCTTACTGTGTGACCTTGGGCATATCACTTAACTTCTCTGTGCCTCAGTTTTCTCAATTGTGAAAGGGGAATTCAATCCTCCTCCCTACTACTTAGATTGTGATCCCCATGTGGTACAGGGACTGCGTTCAACCTGATAAACTTATATCTACCCCAGAGCTTAGAACAGTGCTTGGCACATAGTAACCATAAAAAAGAGACTGGCTGACACTTAATGAAAATTGAAGAGGGACCTCTCCAAGATGTAAGTGGGACCAGGCACAAGTGAGCTGACCTGTGCTCTCACCATAACAACCAGACGTGGCCAGTGGCGAAGATGATGAGGTTCACACAGTGAGAGACTCATATGAGTGGTCATGCCAAGTGTGTGTAGCACACAAGACATACTTAGCCTGCACTGCAGACTGCATGTGGGCAGAGAAGGAAATGTCTAATATCACTCCTCTGCGCAACATTCACACCAACTACAGGTGATAAAATGTGGCTTTTTCTACAGGTTGGTTCTTCGGGGGACAAGGGTCTGCGGGAACCAAAGCAGTTAATTTAGCTCTATTCATATAATGGCTGTCACTTGGTATCAGATAATTTAGAGCTGCTTGGAGCCAGTACCAAATACCACTGATATCATTTGCAGAGAGAGAACCAGGGGAGAAGTCACTTGGGGTCTCTGGCAAACAACAAAGATCTTCTAATTGCACTTCACCAACATCATGAAACTGTGGGAAAAGGTCTCCCCAATTTAAAATAGAAAGAGAGAGGTAACCACACCTCTCCTCACATTCAAAGCCTTTCTAAAAATCCATTTCCTCCAGGAGGCTTTTCCTGGTCAAGCCATTTTGTCTTTATCATCTACATAGAATGTTGATCCCGAACATAACTGAACAATTTAATAATTATACTGCTCTAGAATATTAAAAGGTTAATTAATCCAACTAAATACATTTACATATAAACTACTGATTTTATATTCAAAGTTTATGCTACATTCATTCATTCATTCAATCGCATTTATTGAGCACTTACTGTGTGCAGAGCACTGCACTAAGCACTTGGGAAGTACAGGTCAGAACATATAGAGATGGTCCCTACCCAACAACGGGCTCAGAGTCTAGAAGGGGGAGACAGACAATGAAACAAAACATGTAGACAGGTGTCAAAACCATCAAAATAAATAGAATTATAGCTACAGATAGTGAGCACAACATTTGAGGGTGGAAGTTGCTGTAAAACCTGATCAGTGTCCAACAGTTCCTTTGCTACTGAAGTAAACACTAAAAGCAATGCTTTTAAGTCTGTCCTTTGATTTGCAGGTGTGACGTAGAATCTGTCATTAGATACACATCCTTCCTTACAGCAGCTCTAAAAGACTGTCACCATTTGTGACTGTGGCATGCAAGCTTGAAGCATCTGGTATCACTGCTTCTGAGCAGTCTGCAGCTAAGCCTCCAATCTGAAGACACTGTAGAACACTGTAGATGCTCAATAAATGTTAGCAATAATAAATGCTAGCAATCTGGAGAGGGCCCGATAGACAAGAGGATGTTTTATGTGCCTTCTGAGTTATAGGTTCTGCAGGGCATAGGGGGCAAAGGCTTTTGTGGGGAGGAGAGAAAGTTGATGAAATGGGGCTTGTGAGTGGCAGTCTTTGAAGAGGTAACAGGACAGGAAGACATAAGCGTTATAAAAAGGTTCACAACTAGAAACCCACAGAGTTAACACATTCTTTAAACCACATCCTGACAGGGTAATCAGGTGCTAAGGTCTCCAAATACATCCCAAACACCTTGGGAAACAGCCAACTAGCTACCTGGGTTGCAGGGATAAAAATCTACTTCCCTATTCAAATCCAGGTCTCCGGCTCCAATCTAACCACTAGGGAACTCCGACTCCAGTTCAAACCTTGGATCCTGGCTCCCACCTGACTGCTTGCAGGCTGGCTGGCAGGCTGGGATGAAAGTACCTATCTCTAGACTCTTCCAGACTGAAGCAGAGGTCTCTTCCACAACTTTCCTGCTCGCACCAGAATTTTATCAGTCAAAGCTATTTCAATCAATCAGTCAATCAATCAATTGTATTTATTGAGCGCTTACTGTGTGCAGAGCACTGTACTAAGCGCTTGGGAAGTACAAGTTGGCAACATATAGAGACAGTCCCTACCCAACAGTGGGCTCACAGTCTAGAACAGGGAGACAGAGAACAAAACAAAACATACTAACAAAATAAAATAGAATAGATATGTACAAGTAAAATAAATAAATAAATAGAGTAATAAATATGTACAAACATATATACATATATACAGGTGCTGTGGGGAAGAGAAGGAGGTAAGAAGGGGGAATGGAGCGGGGAGGAGGGGGAGAGGAAGGAGAGGGCCCAGTCTGGGAAGGCCTCCTGGAGGATGTGAGTTCTCAGTAGGGCCTTGAAGGCAGGAAGAGAGCTAGCTTGGCTGATGTTGGGAGGGAGGGCATTCCGGGCCATGGGGATGATGTGGGTTGGGGGTCGACGGCGGGACAGGCGAGAACGAGGCACGGTGAGGAGATTAGCGGCAGAGGAGCAGAGGGTGCGGGCTGGGCTGGAGAAGGAGAGAAGGGAGGTGAGGTAGGAGGGGGTGAGGTGATGGACAGCCTTGAAGCCCAGGGTGAGGAGTTTCTGCCTGATGCGCAGGTTGATTGATAGCCACTGGAGATTTTTGAGGAGGAGAGTAACATGCCCAGAGCGTTTCTGGACAAAGACAATATGGGCAGTGGCGTGAAGTATGGATTGAAGTGGGGAGAGACACGAGGATGGGAGATCAGAGAGGAGGCTGATGCAGTAGTCCAGATGGGATAGGATGAGAGCTTGAACGAACAGGGTAGCGGTTTGGATGAAGAGGAAAGGGCAGATCTTGGCAATGTTGCGGAGCTGAGACCGGCAGGTTTTGGTGATGGCTTGGATGTGAGGGGTGAACGAGAGAGCGGAGTCGAGGATGACACCAAGGTTGCGGGCTTGTGAGACGGGAAGGATGGTAGTGCCATCAACAGTGATGGGAAAGTCAGGGAGAGGGCAGGGTTTGGGAGGGAAGACAAGGAGTTCAGTCTTGGACATGTTGAGTTTTAGGTGGCGGGCAGACATCCAGATGGAGATGTCCTGAAGGCAGGAGGAGATGCGAGCCTGGAGGGAGGGGGAGAGAGCAGGGGCAGAGATGTAGATCTGGGTGTCATCAGTGTAGAGATGATAGTTGAAGCCGTGGGAGGAAATGCCAGTGCTATTTATCCAGAGCACAAGAAGAGGTCTAGGGTACATCCTGGAGGTAGGGTAGTGATAAGTAGTGAAGGTCAGAGGTCTGAGGAGAATCAGGGAGCTAAAGGGAACTAGGGTCAAAGAACGCACCTAGCTCAGATGCACAAAAACACACACCCAAACATACCTTTTAGTGTTCTTCTCATTAGACTTCCCAGGCTGGCAGTTTGGGACTATGACCAGTAATGCCATTTAAAGGTGACCCCAGATCTATAATGTTTTGGAATGAAGTCATCTAAGAGTCACTGTGCTGCTGATAGCCATTAAACCTTCCCATTTTAGAACAAGTATCATGAAAATAATAATAATAACAATAATAATAAGTATTTGTTAAGCATTTACTGGGTGCAAGGCACTGTACTAAGTAATGGAATATATTTAAGATAATTGGGTTCGACAGTTCCTGTGCCACTTGGAGCTCATAGTCTAAGTAGGAAAGAATGGGATTTAATCCCCATTTTACTGATGAGGAAACTGAGGCACAGAGAAGTTAAGTGACTTGCCCAAGGTAACACAGCAGGAAAATGGCAGAGCTGGGATTAGACAAGAAGCAGTCTGGCCTAGTGGATGAGTTTAGGGAGTCAGAGGGCCTGTGTTCTAATCTTGGCTCCATCACTTGTCAACTGTGTGATCTGGGGCAAGATACATTAATAATAATGGCATTTATTAAGTGGTTACTACGTGTAAAGCACTGTGCCTCAGTTAAAATGGGAATCAAGACTGTGAGTATTATTTGGAACATGGAGTGTGTCCAACCTGATTAGCTTGTAACTACTTCAGTGCTTAGTACAGTGCTTGCATATAGTAAGTCCTTAAATACCATTTGAAAAAAAAAAACCCAGGCCCCTCTATGCTCTTTCCACTAGGCTACACTGCTACTCCTAGAAGATGCAATCTTAGAATGTCTCCCACTCACTCTACTTATAAGTGACCAGTTCAGGTCCCCTCAAAACAACTGATTATATATCTTAGTCTTTTCATATGCACAACTTTGTGAAACTGTTGGCTTCAATGACAGCGGTAGTAGCAGTAGACATAGCATTTAGTGACCACTCATATGGCGCAATGTTTGAGAAGTAACAAACATAGAAGTAACATATTTCCTGTCCAAATTAGATTGCCTGTACTTTGGGATCTCATTAGTAGTAGTAGTAGTAGTAGTATCATTTATTATTATCATTAGTTTTTGTAGTAGCAGTGATACTGTTCATTGCATTCCAAGTGGACAATGAAATGGGAGCTCAGGGTCACTACATGATTGGCAATTTCCTTTTCTATTAAATAGTAAGTACGGCTGGAGAAACTCTTAATGGAAATGCAAAAAAAATTGATGTGATATCATTAGTCACTGGTGAGGCATTATTCTTGTTCTGTAAGGATTTCAATTTAGTTTGAAACTTGAACCACAGTGGACCAATATTCTCTTTTAGCTCCCCATAGAATGTATTCATTGTCTTGGTTGAGTTTCCTAGTACTTTGTAAATGAGTGGATTTCTGTCTAGTTAGTACAATTGAGTAACAGCTTTTCAACTCTGCTTTGTTAATGAAAACACTTTGCTATCTGGTAGATTTCTTGTTCATTATCCAGTCTCATGATCCATGCATAGTTCTATGCCTGTTTCAGAACCTATCAGCTTTACATGTCTGCATGCACAATCACTGTAAGAACATTCATTCATTCATTCATCGTATTTATTGAGCGCTTACTGTGTGCAGAGCACTGTACTACGCGCTTGGGAAGTACACAGTCGCAAGCATGCTGTTTCTGAATTTTTATATTTTTGAGGTTAGATAAGCATCAAAACATAGAAGCACTTCTAGTTGATGTATTCATTTTCTCAAGAATCATCAAGAAATATATTTTGAAATAAAAATAAAATGTTTGGTTCAGTCCTTTTAAGCAAATGAGAGGTTAAATTTTAGTGACAACGTCCCCTCACAAGTTCATTTCATAATCTGTCATCTCTCATATTTAAGTGGCATTTATCCCAAGCAAGTAAGTTTTTCCATAATAAAAAAGACTCTAATGATAATGTTTCAACTGTTTAAATCTAGTGTTCTTCAGAATCTTGCCGGTCATGCTAGCCTATACTAATATGTGTTTCACTGAAAGGATTCGTTAGACATTTTCAAAATTTTTTATTCCAGTCCATCTTAACTGCACTTCTGCTAGATGACCAGAAATTATTTCATTTTATTCATTCCCATCCAAACCCATCACTTCTCCCTTCAACATCCACTGTCACAGAAACGAAAGCAAAAACTCTTTTCATTTTAATCCCATGTGGTTTGCTTCAGATTGCTTCCCCTCCAGACAATAGAAAGCAATTTCAGTAAGTGCTTAACTCAATCAGTTTATGTCAACATGTGAACCTGTAGGGTTCCACTTATAAATCCCATAATATGACTTGCCACTGGAAAGCACACTTCTACCAAGATTTATATCTGGTTTTCATCTTCAATGACAGCATTAAATCCATTGATGTTTTCTTCCCGTACCCCTTCCTCCCTTCTACGTATTTGCTTACTTTATTTGTAAAATCAAGAGTCAAGAAGAGCTTTTTGCTCTTAAGCTTTAATACTAACAGAAAGTTTTGTCAAGTGCTAATTGTTTCCTTACCTGGGAATTTTGCCGCAAGACTATATATAAAGATAGCCCTCAGCTTTGTATGTGTGTAATCTCTTGCTGTGCTAATGCATTTATCCACTACCCCCTACAGAGTCAATCCATGTTTTCACACTTTTACTTCTTGGTATCCTGATCTTTGCTAGGCCTTGGCTTAGTGAGAGCAATCCCTCTCCTGACTGCTGCCTGCAAGATTGAACTACTAGTTGCATGGACAGGGAATGTGTCCAACAACTCTGCTGAATTATACTCTCCCAAGCACTTGGTACAGAGCTCTGTACATTGCTCTGAACCGTGCTCTGAACTGAGACAGTGTGGCCGAGTGGCAAGAGCACAGGCTTAGAAGTCAGAGGATGTGGGTTCTAATCTCAGCACCATCCCTTGTCTGCTGCGTGACCTTTGGCAAATTGCTTCTCTGTGTCGCAGTTACCTCATCTGTGAAATGGGGATTAAGACTGTGAGCCCCACATGGGACAATCGGATTAGGTTGTATCTCAGAACAGTGTTTGGCACACAGTAAGTACTTAACAAATACCATTATTATTATTATGGGAGAAGCAGCAGAGTGGGCAGAGTGGATAGAGAGTGGGCCTGGGAGTTAGAAGTTTATTGGTTCTAATCCCAGCTCTGCCACTTGTCTGCTGTGTGACTCTGTCAAGTCACTTCGCTTCTCTGGGCCTCAGTTACCTCACCTGGAAAATGGGGATTGAAGCTGTAAGCCCCACGTGGCACAACCTGACTACTTTGTAGCTACCTTAGCCCTTAGAACAGTGCTTGGCACATAGTAAGTGCTTAACGAATAACATAATTATTATTATTATAATTGTAGGTGTTAATAAATACTACTGATGATGATGATTTGCCAATAGTCCACACCTGTCATATTGTTTGAAACTAAGTTACACTACAGTCTAAAATCATTTATTCTGCCTTTCCAGCTTGGGTGTGCCCTTTTACAGTTCATTATACATTAGCTGATTGGGTAGCCTGCTGCTATTGATTATCTATGTGAGTTCTATCCAGTGGAGTCAGCTGTTTTGAGTCTCAATTCAATACTAGTGAGCTGATTGCTTTACAGGATCTCACTGCTGCTAATCTTGCTCTCTAATTTGGCTGTGATTGAAATAGTTCAGGATGCTGGATGTGTTTTCTCTACTAGATCCAGTTCTCAGAGTCATCTAGGAAGTTGGCTGCCACAACAGCTTTAAGTTTAGTCTGCAGGTTGATACCCTGCAAAATACGATTGATGATGATTGACGCTGTTGTCCCCACAAGAACTGTCAATATTCCAAAGGGGGTCCTGATGTTTTCTAATTTGTTGCCAAATTCTCTCATTCGTTCATTCAATCGTATTTATTGAGCGCTTACTGTGTGCAGAGCACTGTATTGAGTGCTTGGGAAGTACAAGTTGGCAACATATAGAGACGGTCCCTACCCAACAGCGGGCTCACAGTCTAGAAGGGGGAGACAGACAACAAAACAAAACATATAAACAAAATAAAATAAATAGAATATGTTCAAATGAATAAATACATAAATAGAGTAATAAATATGTACAAACATATATACATGTTTGTATATATCTACTGTATATCTACCAGTGTACAGCTCAGGTAGCAGAATTGTGGCCAATGTTATGTGGGGGGGGGTTTATGGCATTTACTAAGTGCTTACTATGTGCAAAGCACTGTTCTAAGCTCTGAGTGTTGTGAATTAAAGTATTTTGTTGTAGCAGAGGTAGTGAATAGACCATCAACCTCCCCATTTTCAGAGCCATACTAAAATGACATTTTCTCCAGAAAGCCTTCCCTAACTTTTCACTTTTACAAGTGCCAGTCATATTAATTGAGATCTTACTGTGCCCAGAGCACTGTACTAAGCACTTGGGAGAGTATAATACCACAATAAAGACACATTCTATGCCCACAACAAGCTTACAGTCTACAGGGATTTTATAGTCTGTGCACTTGGTTCTGTATCCTTAATATTCACCCCATCCCTATCTGTATTTTATTTTACTGTCTGTCTCCCCAAAATACACTGCAAGCTCCTTGGGGACAGGGATAGTGTCTACCAAGCCTATTGTATTGTACTCTCCCAAACACTTAGCATAGCGCTCTGCACACACGATCTTTGATTGATAGTGCCATATTTTAATTTGGGGCAAAAGGAAGGCAGGGATTAGGGGAGGGTTGTGCACTGTGGGAGACAGGCTGCAGAGCCCCAAAGCCAGAAAATTATCATATTGGAAACTATCTGGTTTTGTTGGATTTGGGATAAGCCAGACTGGTAGGGGCAATTACAGGTGGGGATTTGGTGTCTATGATGTGTCAGATTCCTGGGCTAGGGCAGATACATAACTTTGATTTTCCTCCAACTGTCTGGACATAACCCTGGGCTCAATCTGTAAAGTGCTCTGTACTTATTTGCAAGTCTTCTAATATATCTAATTCAAGAGCATGGAGTTGAGAGTCTTACAAGCCTTTGATGAAGTTCATAATCTACTGAGCTGGAAGTTTCAAGTAGATCAGTGTGGTTTCGTGGCAAGAGCACGGGATGTGGCAAGAGTCAGAGGATGTGGGTTCTAATCCCAGCTCCCCCACTTATCTGCCGTGTGACCTTCGGCAGGCCATTTCACTTCTCTGTGCCTCAGTTAGCTCACCTGTACAATGGGGATTAAGGCTGTGACTCCCATTTGGGACAATGTGACTGCCATATATCTAGCCCAGTGCTTAGAAAAGTGCTTGGCACATAGTAAGCGCTTAACAAGTACCATAATAATAATTATTATTATTCTGACTTTTTAAATATTTCTTAAGCACTTACTATGTGCCAGGCACTGTACTAAACATTGGAGTAGTTACAAGTTAACCAGGTTGAACTAAGTCTACGTCCCACAAGGGGTGCACGGTCTTAATCCACATTTTATGGATGAGGTAACTGAGGCAGAGATGTTAAGTGATTTGCCGAAGGCCACAAAGCAGACAAGTGATGAAGCTGGGATTAGAACCCAGATCCTTCTGATTCCCAGGCCTATGATCTATCCACCAATCTATGCTGCTTCCCTCTCCTCTCTGTGAAGCCCATGCACTTGGATCTCTACAGCTTAAGCACTTGATATTCACCCCACTTCACTTCAGCTTCCTAAATCCTCATCACATCTTCAAGCGTGGCCATATAAATTTGCCTGAACAAAACTGGCCCTGCCACCCAGCCTTACTTCACTGTGATGGGGAAAATATAGACAGAGCACCTCCAACTCTAATCAATAAACCATTCAATGGTATTTATTGAGCATTTACCATGTGCAGAGCGTTGTAATAAGTGCTTGGGAGTATACAATATAACAGAGTTAGTAAACACGTTCCCTTCCCACAGGAGCTTAGAGTACAGATGAGGAAACAGATACTGAAATAAATTACAGATATGCACAGTAGTGCTCTGGGACAGAGGGTAGGGTGAATATCAAGTGCTTAAAGAGAATCCAGTGCACAGGTTTCAAAGAAGGGAGAGTGAATAGGGGAAATGAGGGCTTATTCGGGGAAGGCTTCTTGTAGAAGCTATGATTTGAAGATGGGGAGAGAGGAAGTTTGTCATATATGAATGGGAGGGAGCTGCAGACCAGAGGGAGGACATGGCTAATGGGTCAGCGGTGAACAGATGAGAACAAAAGTACAGTGAGTAGATTGGTGTTAGAGGAGGGAAGTATGTGGGCTTGGTTACAGTAGGAAATCAGAAATGTAAAGTAGGAGTGGGTGAGCTGATTGAATGAATTAGAGCTGATGCTAAGCAGTACCTATTTGCTGCAGAGGTGGATAGGTAACCCCAGGAGAGACACAGACTGAATGTTCTTTTAGAAAAATGATCCATGAAGCAGAATGAAATAAGGATTAGAATGGGTAGAGAGAAGAGGCACGGAGGTCAGCAAAAAGTCTGATGAAGGAGTTGAGGTGGGATATGAGACTTGAGATCATGATAGTAACAGTCTGGAAGCAGAAGGAAGGGAAGATATTAAAGATGTAAAGGTAGCACTGGTAGGATTTGGTGACAAATGTGGGTAAATCAGAAAACTGATTGAGGAAAATGCCAAGGTTATGGGCTTGAGACAGGGAAAATGGTGGTATTGTCCAGAAATGGACAAGACAGGGGGAGGACAGGGTTTGATGGTAAAATAGGGGGTTCTGTTTTGGACATGTTAATTTTGATGTGCCAATGGGATATCCAAATAGAAATGTCTTGAAGGTAGGAGGAAATGTGAGACTCAGGAGAGAGGTCAGAAATGAACAGATACATTTGGGGATCATCTGCAACAAGATGGAAGTTGAAGTCATGGGAGCAAATGAGTCCTCCAAGGGAGAAAGTATGGATGGAGAACGAAGGGAAAACCCTGAACTTAGTCTTAAGGGCCTCCCACAGTTAGAGGGTGGGAGGCAGAGGAGGACCCTATAAAAGAAACTGAGAAGGAACAGTCAGAAAGATAAGAGGAGAACCAGGAGAGGACAGTGTCAGTGAAGCCAAGCTTAGCGCTCAGGGGAAAGAGCATGGGCTTTGGAGTCAGAGGTCCACGGTTCAAATCCCGGCTCCACCAGTTGTCAGCTGTGTGACTTTGGGCAAGTCATTTAACTTCTCTGTGCCTCAGTTACCTCATCTGTAAAATGGGGATTAAGACTGTGAGCCCCCCGTGGGACAACCTGATCACCTTGTAACCTCCCCAGTGCTTAGAACAGTGTTTTGCACATAGTAAGCACTTAAAAAATGCCATTATTATTATCATCATCATCATCATCATCATCATCAATCGTATTTATTGAGCACTTACTATGTGCAGAGCACTGTACTAAGCGCTTGGGAAGTACAAATTGGCATATTATTATAATGTTTCAAGGGAAAGGGAGTGTCAAAAACAGCTGAGACACAGAGGAGGTTTAGGATGGAATAGAGGACATTGGACTTAGAAAGAAGGTGGTCATTGGTGAGCTTAGAGAGGGCAGTTCCTGTAGAGTGAAAGGGGTAGAAGCCAGTTTGAAGGCATCAGAGTGAGAATTGGAGGAGAGGAAGTGGAGGTGGTGGGAGTAGACAACTCACAAGCAATTGGAGAGGAATGGAAAGAGGGAGATAGAGTGATAACTGGAGGGAGCCATGGGATCAAGACAGGGGTTTTTTTTAAGACAGGAGATACTTGCACATTTGTGAAAACTGTGAGGAAGGAACCATTGGAAAGTAAATGATGAAGATCTAAGTTAAGGAGGGATAAAGGGAGGGACAAATGTCTTGATAAGGTGCGAAGGGTCGGGGTCTGAGGTACAGTTGGGGGTGGTAGATTTTGAAAAGAGGCAGAAGATCTCTTGAGATATGGCTGGGAAAGATGGGAGAGTCAAAAGAGGGGGCAGGAGAAGGGAGCGACTGAAGAGGAACAGGGGAGATTTCATAGAGATCACACCAAATAGTTTCTATTTCATCAATAAAGTACATGGCCAGGTCATTAGGGGCAAGAGAAAAGGGTGGCATGGCGGGGGGGCAAGAGGCATGAGAAAGGAGTTAAAAGTCTGAAACAACTTTCAGAAGTGCTTAGTACAGTGCTCAGTACAGTGCTCAATAAATATGATTGATTGAAACAACTAATATAGTTGCCGCTAATCTCCTCACCGTACCTCGTTCTCGCCTGTCCCGCCATCGACCCCTGGCAAACGTCATCCCCCGGGCCTGGAATGCCCTCCCTCTGCCCATCCGCCAAGCTAGCGCTCTTCCTCCCTTCAAGGCCCTACTGAGAGCTCACCTCCTCCAGGAGGCCTTCCCAGACTGAGCCCCTTCCTTCCTCTCCACCCCCCATCTTATCTCCTTCCCTTCCCCACTGCACCTGTATATATGTTTGTACATATTTGTTACTCTATTTCACTTGTACATATCTATTCTATTTATTTTGTTAGTATGTTTGGTTTTGTTCTCTGTCTCCCCCTTTTAGACTGTGAGCCCACTGTTGGGTAGGGACTGTCTCTATATGTTGCCAACTTGTACTTCCAAAGCGCTTAGTACAGTGCTCTGCACACAGTAAACGCTCAATAAATACGATTGATGATGATGATGATGATGGCCCTGCCGGGGGGAGCAGTGGTTGGTGGCACTTCCAAGACGGCAGGATGAGGTCCTGGCTTTGGGGAGATGCGGGGGACCTCTTTGGGGAGCAAGGGCTGAGAGAAGACTGCCCATCCCCAGCCCGTTTCCCAGAAACCTCCATTTCTCCAGCGCCTCATCATTCCCTGGAAATCTGCCTCTGTTTCGTAAAAAGGAAACTAGTAGCTGATTCGTAAGAGAAGCAACAGTGCTAGAATAAATATGATTGAATGAGTGAATCCCCCCGCCCTACCTCCTTCCCCTCCCCACAGCGCCTATATATATGTATATATGTTTGTACGTATTTATTACTTTATTTTATTTGTACATATTTATTCTATTTATTTTAGTTTGTTAATATGTTTGGTTTGTTCTCCGTCTCCCCCTTCAAGACTGTGATCCCGCTGTTGGGTAGGGACCGTCTCTATATGTTGCCAACTTGTACTTCCCAAGCGCTTAGTACAGTGCTCTGCACATAGTAAGCGCTCAATAAATATGACTGAATGACTGAATCCCCCCCGACCCTACCTCCTTCCCCTCCCCACAGCACCTGTATATATGTTCGTACGTATTTATTACTCTATTTATTTTATTTGTACATATTTATTCCATTTATTTTAGTTTGTTAATATGTTTGGTTTGTTCTCCGTCTCCCTCTTCTAGACTGTGATCCCGCTGTTGGGTAGGGACCGTCGTTATATGTTGCCAACTTGTACTTCCCAAGCGCTTAGTACAGTGCTCTGCACATAGTAAGCGCTCAATAAATACGATTGAATGAATAATATAGGCAATGGGCACAGGAGGTCAATAAGGATGGAGAAATATTGTTGTTTAGCCAAGGAGTGGCCAGAGTTAAAGCAGATGAGGAAAAGCTGGAGATTTATCCTAATGCTAAAACTTCTCATTGTACCTCGATCTCATCTATCTTGCCGCCAAACTCTCACCCACATCCTATCTCTGGCCTGGAATGTCCTCCCTCCTCATATCAGACAGATAATTGCTCTTCCCCACTTCTTCAAAGCCTTACTGAAGACACATCTCCTCCAAGAAGTTTTCCCTGTCTAAGCCCTCCTCTCCTCTTCTCCCATTCCCTTCTGCATCACCCTGACTTGATCCCTTCATTCATCCTTCCTCCCATCCCCAGAGCACATATGTATGTATCAGTAATTTATTTATTTATGTATATTAATAGCTGTCTCCCCTTCTAGATTGTAAGTTCGTTGTGAGCAGGGAATGTGTCTGGTGTTATATTGAACTCTTCTAAGAGCTTACTATGGTGCTTTGCACATAGTAAGTGCTCAATACAATTGAATAAATGAGATGGACAAGATTGACCTGCTGTCTGAATTTCCAACAATTAGCGCTCCGTAAGAGCAGATGAAGTGCACTGTGGAAATGATCCAGGGTTGTGGATAAATGGTATGAGACAGGCAGAGGGACAGGGGAGTTGAGTTTAGTGGAGTGGGTGAGCGCAGCGTGGCTCAGTGGAAAGAGCCCAGGCTTTGGAGTCAGAGGTCATGGGTTCAAATCCTGGTTCCACCAATTGTCAGCTGTGTGACTTTGGGCAACTCACTTAACTTTTCTGTGCCTCAGTTACCTCATCTGTAAAATGGGGATTAAAACTGTGAGCCCCCCCGGACACAACCTGATCACCTTGTAACCTCCCCAGTGCTTAGAACAGTGCTTTGCACATAGTAAGTGCTTAACAAATACCATCGTTATTATTATTATTAAGGGTGTGTATTTGTGACTAGACCAACAATAGAGTAGCCTAAAGAACTAAGTGAAATCACCTAGATCAGGTTCCTACCTGAACGTTGCCAAAGAATGAAATTTGGTGGGTAGTGGGGCTGAGTGAGAAATGATAGGTTTCGGGAATTGGTAATGGCCATAATGTAGCACAAATGTACAATTCTAAGTTATACACCATAGTAAGCCAGTGGAAAGCCATTTTGTTAGCCCAAGAAACCATTTTACTAGTGACTCTTCCTGGACCCTGTGAACAACAACATCGAAGAAGGAATTTGAAGAGGAATTAGGCTGTTTTGTTGCAGAGCAGATTGTTGCAAAACCAGTCTGCAGAGTAGGCATGGACAGAGAAATAGCCTTCCCTCCCTGTTTTACCTAGTAATAGGCCTAGAGCAAACCACCGCAACACCCAAAGCATCAAATCAGGAACCTCCATGACACCCAAAGCAGTGAATCAAGAACCACTACAATGCCCAAAGCAGCGAATCAGGAACCACCGCAACACCCAAAGCAGTCAATACAAGAAGGCAGGTAAACGTTGCTGTGAGGTAAAGTTAGTACAATCTCTCATCCTATCCCAACTGGATTTCTGCATCAGCCTTCTTCGTGACCTCCCAACCTCCTGCCTCTCCCCATTTCAGTCCATACTTCTCCGCTGCCCGGATTATCTTTCTACAGAAGCATTCAGGGCATGTCATCCTCCTCCTCAAAAATCTCCAATGGTTGCCTATCAACCTCCGTATCAAACAAAAACTCCTCACTATTGGCTTTAAAGCTCTCCATCAGCTTGCCCCTTCTTACCTTACCTCCCTTGTCTTCCTTCTACATCCTCACTAGACTGTAAGCCCATTGTGGGCAGAGATTGTCTCTCTTTATTGCTATATTGCACTTTCTAAGTGCTTAGTACAGTGCTCTGCACACAGTCAGTGCTCAATAAATATGATTGAATGAATGACCAGACCACAGCATGGTCACCATGAGCTAAGATGGCATGGCCACCACAAACCACCTAAGACTTGCACCAGAATCCCTATGGCACACCAGCCATGAACACAACTAAGACTTGTGTCAAAGTCGACACCACCATGAAGTCATCACAAGATGGTGTGGCTACCACGAGCCAGCTAGTCTTCTCAAACTCTTCCAACGTTAGACCATCTACATGATCTTGAGGCAAACAAAAGGACAGGTAGCTATATATGTTGTGCGCGCGTGTGTGTGTGTGCATGTGTGTGTGTGTGTTTATGCATTTACCCCATCAGTTAGATAAGAATTGACTAAAGTTTTACGTTGTACACCATGGTGATTTGGTTTCAGTTTGAACTTGTTACTGAGTGCCTGACTAAAGTCTAGGTCTGGCTCCATTGGGGGCCAGATTGGGTCATGGGCCCAAATATAGAGGGGAATCCTTAAGAGCTCAAACAAGTCAGGAGGGCTAAAGATGTGGGATTTCTTTTGACACCTCCTGAGAGGCTGAGAAGAGCAAAGACTTCAGAGATGGGCTCATACCCTGAGTGCCTGAAAAATAGTGGGGGGTGAATCCTTAGAAGCTCAAAGCATTTAGTACGGTGTTCTGCACACAGTAAGTGCTCAATAAATATGATTGATTGAATGAATGAATGAATGAAAGCCAAACAGGCCAGGAGGGATAAAGGGTGTGGGGCTTCTTTAGCTGCTTCTGGGGAGGCTGAGCTGGGCAAGGACCTCAGGACACGCTCATGACTTGAATGCCTGAAAAACAGGGGGAGAACCTCAAAGCCATAGAAGTCAGGTGTATTAAAGGGTGTGGTGCTCCTTTAGACATCATGGGAAGGCTGTGTGGGGTAAGGATCTGAGAGCCAGGCTCATGACAGGCCCAAAATTTCAAAAATTTGCAAAATTCAACATTTTGAACATGTTTGACTGTCAACTCCTATGATAAGATGAAGACTCTTTCCCTTTAGGTGAAGTTCCTTATTCATGAGCCAACCTCACGGAGTGATCAACAAGCCACCACCATAACTGACAGCTGAGAGCAACAGTTGTCTTTGAATCTCAGGAACTATTTTCCTAGCATGAATCACATTCCTGCTTTGTTTTTATAAGGATTCTCCTGACATTAAATATATTTCTGTTCCTAGTCCCAATACTATTCCAACATTATAGCCAAACACTCAATGCAAAATATTCAGTTTTAGATGCTATTTACACTGATAATAGATGTTTTTAAATAGACAGGCAATGACGATGCCTATTTTAGCAGAACACATAGCTTTCCCAGCCCCTAGGGACTGCTTTTGCCTCAAGATATTTTAATATGAATACACCAGGTCAAACAAAGGGTATGTTCCCATTCTGCACTGGATGAGGATACTAGTACCTAGTGAATGCTGCTTGTTAATGCAATTTCATCCCCACAAGTTTATTCCGGAGAGTAAACTAAGATCTGTCCCTTCACTTGGAGATTTGGCCTTTTGAATCATTTTTAAGGAAATAGCAAGCAAACCTTCTGCCAACATCAGTAACAAGCTGATACTTTCATAAATACAGTACCCTCGTGTCATGTTAAATAATTCCTTTGACTGGCTATTAGAACATCTTCCCATCTGTCACTACAGGAACTAAACCATATTTACAAGCCAAATATCAACTCACCATTTTGCAAATTACTTTCTAGGCATCCTGAGGGTATTAAATAAACACTTGTTGGCTTTTCAAACCAGTTCTTCTGATTCCTTATATTACAACTATTTGTATAAGGTTTTTGTATTTTCTAATTTTGCTTACTTTTATCTCCCTGCTTTAATTCAAATACCAGTGGGGTATAATTTGTATTCAATGCAATTTTGGAGGGCAAATATAAATTAAGCAAAGTTGACTCAGAAAAGACAGAGTTTATTAAATGGTTTAAGGTTTAGTGTTTTGAAACTAGGCATGTAGACATATGCTAATTTATGTGACTGCCTCACTACCTTTATACATGCCCAAGCTAACAAGAAAGGAATAACATTTTAAGGATATAATCTCTTTCCAACTTCAGGAATCAACAATTTGGAAAGATATTTAGCTCCTGTTACTCCTTTCTAGATTGAAATTAAGCAAACATTGATCTAGGGTAGTAGGAGCCTGTTTCTATATATTTATTTACACATAATATAAATATTATATTTATATATAAGAGAAGCAGTGTGGCTCAGTGGAAAGAGCCTGGGCTTGAGAGTCAGAGGTCATTTTCATTCATTCATTTCATCATATTTATTAAGCGCTTACTGTGTGCAGAGCACTGTACTAAGCGCTTGGGAAGTACAAGTTGGTAACATATAGAGACGGTCCCTACCCAATAGCGGGCTCACAGTCTAGAAGGGGGAGACAGACAACAAAATAACACATATTAACAAAATAAAATAAATAGAATAGTAAATATGTACAAGAATAAAATAAATAGAATAGTAAATATCTAATTCTGGCTTTGCCACTTGCCTGCTGTGTGACCTTGGGCAAGTCACTTAACTTCTCTGTGCCTCAGTTACCTCATCTGTAAAATGGGGATTAAGACTGGGAGCCCCAAATGGGACAACCTGATTACCTTGTATCTCCCTACCCACTTAGAACAGTGCTTGGCACCTAGTAAGCGCTTAACAAATACCATCATTACTATATAATATATATAAATATATATATGTAAACACACACATACACAAACACACACACTAATACACTGAAAGGAAATTAGTAGGGTATATTGCTAGAAAAATAATTTTCTATGCAGAAAAGTCTATGGCAATCAACAGAAAAAGTACCATACAAGTTTCTATGGAAGAAAATCTCTAAAAGATATCTGCCTTTATCCCTATAACAACAGAAGAAAAAAAGTCCCATTTTTCTCTGCTGTACTCGAGGCTATGGCATATTTAATTTCATCAATATGTATGTCCATCATTCTGTCATTGCTAAACAAATATCAAGGCAAAGCACACCCAAAAGGTCTATTGAGTCAGGCAAAGATAGAGGAGGATTTTCTATTTCCATACTTGAAGATATGAAAAGAATGTCATTAAGAGAGTGTTAATTCCTGTTCTGAACTACACTGCCACTGTACTCAAGATGGCATATTGAGAACCTCTGAAGTCTGCCTGGAGTAGCTGTTAAGACCTGGGCACTGTTCTAAAATTCCACTCAAGTCCCTAAAAATTCACTCATTCATTCATTCAATCATTTATTGATTGCTTACTGTGTGCAGAGCACTGTACTAAGCACTTGGGAGAGTACAATATAACAATGAGCAGACACATTCTCTTCCCGCAATAAGCTTACAGCAACAAGGAAGATAGGATTACTCGAACTGATTCTTAGCCTCAGGCCTGCCGTCCCCCCCCCCCACATCCGCCAAGTTAGCTCTCTTCCTCCCTTCAGGGCCCTACTGAGAGCTCACCTCCTCCAGGAGGCCTTCCCACACTGAGCCCCCCCCTTTCCTCTCCCCTCGTCCCCCTCTCCATCCCCCCATCTTACCTCCTTCCCTTCCCCACAGCACCTGTATATATGGATATATGTTTGTACATATTTATTACTCTATTTATTTATTCCTTTCCCCCTCCTCCCCCTCTCCAACCCCCCCCTTACCTCCTTCCCTTCCCCACAGCACCTGTATATATGTATATATGTTTATACGTATTTATTACTCCATTTATTAATTTATTTTACTTGTGCATATCTATTCTATTTATTTTATTTTGTTAGTATGTTTGGTTTTGTTCTCTGTCTCCCCCTTCTAGACTGTGAGCCCACTGTTGGGTAGGGACCGTCTCTATATGTTGCCAACTTGTACTTCCCAAGCACTTAGTACAGTGCTCTGCACACAGTAAGTGCTCAATAAATACAATTGATTGACTGATTGAGTAGTTGAAGTTCATTTATCCACATTGGCTTCTGGAGAGGGAAGAAAATCTTGATTTAACCAAACTTACTTCTTAGATGCGGCACGAATGTCTTCCAATCACACCCAGTAGTGCCAGTTTTTTCGTGCTCACCGTAAGAAATGACAGTTTGCCAGGAACTTGTGGTGGACCTTAAAGTCTTGGAGAATCAAGAGTAATAAGTTTTAAATCTTAAGAAAGCAACATGGTGTAGTGGATAGAGCACAGGACTGGAAATCAGATGGACCTGGGTCTAATCCCGCCTCCGCCATTTGTCTGATGGGTGAACTTGGGCAAATCACTTCACTTCTCTGGGCCTCAGTTCCCTCATATGTAAAATGGGGATTGAGGCTGGGAGCCCCACATGGGACAGGGACTGTGTCCAACCCGATTTGCTTGTATCCACTCCAGTGCTTAGTACAGTACCTGGTACATAGTAAGCACTTAACAAATGCCATAATTATTATTACTAAATCTCAAAATGAAAAATCCAATCTAGCCTACACTTTCTATTTGCCCAATTTTGTATAATAATAATAATTTTGGTATTTGTTAAGCACTTACTATGTGCCAGGCACTGTTCTAAGCACTAGGGGAGATACAAGGTAATCAAGGTGTTCCACATGGGGCTCACAGTCTTAATCCTCATTTTCCAGATGAGGTAACTGAGGCACAGAGAAGTTAAGTGACTTGCCCAAAGTCACACAGCTGATAAGTGGCGGAGCCGGGAATAGAACCCAAGACCACTGACTCCCAAGCCTGCGCTCTTTCCACTGAGCCATGCTGCTTTTCTAGAAGCTTGTATCTGTCTCTAGATGGCAAACTCCATAAAGGCAGGGATCAGTTCTTGGTCGTCTTCTATTCCCTGTCTATACCAAATCTCTGGAAGAACTCACTTACTCCCAAGGCTTGAACTTCCATCTCTACATGGATGATTCCCAAACTTACATCTCCCCTAACCTCTCTCCTTCTCTGAAAGCTCAAATTTATCCTTATCAGGATACCTCCTTCCCTTCCCCACAGCACCTGTATATATGTATATATGTTTGTACATATTTATTACTCTATTTATTTATTTATGTATTTATTTATTTTACTTGTACATATCTATTCTATTTATTTTATTTTGTTAGTATGTTTGGTTTTGTCTCCCCCTTTTAGACTGTGAGCCCACTGTTGGGTAGGGACTGTCTCTATATGTTGCCAATTTGTATTTCCCAAGCGCTTAGTACAGTGCTCTGCACACAGTAAGCGCTCAATAAATACGATTGATAATGATGATGATGATGATGAACTCAACTTAGATTGACCTGTTGACACTTCAAATTTAACATGTTCAGAACTGCACTTTTCATTTCCCCACTTTAACTTTCTTTTCTCCATTATTTTTCTCTCCTTCCACTCCTTTCTGTGTCACTTGGATTTGCATACTTTCCTTATCCCTCCTTAAGCCCCGCAACAGTTATGTACAGATCCGTAATTTATTTATTTACATTAATGTCTGTCTCTGCCTCTAAACTGCAAGCTTGTTGTGCACAGGGAATGCATCTACCAACTCTGTTGTACTCTCTCAAATGCTTTATACCATGTTCTGAACATAGTAACTGCTCAATAAATATTACTGATTGATTGACAGATATTAACAAATAATAATAATAAGGGTATTTGAAAAGCACTTACTATGTGCGAAGCACTGTTCTAAGTGCTGGGGGGATACAAGGTGATCAGGTTGTCCCACGTGGGGCTCACAGTCTTAATCCCCATTTTACAGATGAGGTAACTGAGGCACAGAGAAGTTAAGTGACTTGCCCACTTGGGGCAAGTTGCAGAGCTGACAAGTGGCAGAGCAGGGATTTGAACCCATGACCTCAGACTCCCAAGCCCGTGCTCTTTCCACTGAGCCATACTGCTTCTCTATAGCTTTTGATGTTGATAACAGAGGGAGTGGTGAGAAAAAGTTCTAGTTTGTGGTATTAGGTAAAGGCATAGAATTGGATTACCAGAAAAGGGAAAAGTTTTTGAACGTTTTTGCCCTATTATTCACCACTGTACACTCAGCTGCTTATGAGTGTGTGGGGAACAGTGACCTTGGAAAGTATAGCATGACCTAACAATGACACCACTGTATACCATACCATAACTATGACATTTCACTAATTGCCTTAATCCTTTTAAAATTTAACCTTTTAGATCACCCGTCTTCCTGCAGAGGTAAAAACAAGGCCAAGGTTCACTAGAAGGCACAATAAGAGAGTTAAATTGATGCCATGGATCATTTAAATGGGAATATCTCTGAATGATTTATAAAACAGTTTAATATTAAAATGAAATGACCGGTCACTTCCCTCCTCCACAATTATTGTTGCAAGAAGTGGAAGCAGCATTCACAAAAGGTCATCTGTATAAATTGGGATTCCTGGGCACTACATACAGTTCTAATTTTGCTCAGTAATTGGTAGGTGCAGTCCTAATTCCACTTGTAAATGACTACAGCATATTATTCAGGCAAATCACAGTAATGGGAAGACCTACTAACTTCCAGCAGCATGCTTAAAATAATGACCCAAAAAAGAGGTGTAAGTGAGAACTTGGACTAGCCATTTTTACCCATGGCTGGTCTGTGGATTACATTTTACCCTAGACTGTAAACTCCACAAGACTGTATATTCTTTGAAGGCAGGGATTGTCTCTATTTATGCTATTATCCTCTCTCAAGAGCTTAGCACAGACCTCTGCACTTAGTAATCACTCAAGAAATATAATTAATTAATTGGGTAAAATCATGTTTCCTAATAGGAAAAAATAAAGGCACAACCACCAGCTTGCAAAATCGGTTTCAATTGAGTGGCTTCTTTGGCATCAACAGTGACTCCAGCTGACTCTTGGTATTCTCTGTAAACTAGAATGGCTCTATCTCCAAAGACAACACAAATTGAAGAAACCCTCTCTAGAGAGTTAAATACCTATCTAATCACACATATATTGGGGTACTTAAATCTAGTTGAGGAAACTGAGGCACGGAAAGGTTAATGGCTCAAGGAAAAGGTCTCAAGATCAGACAAGGTCATCAGAATCTAAAGGTACAGTATCCTTTGGGGTGTTCCATACTCCTTATAACTTTTGCACATCACTGTCCTCAGAGTAAAATGAAATCATCCCTGATAATTTGGGGAGACAATGAAATCTAAAGTGTTCGAAAAGACCTCAAGAGGCTTCAGGGCACGGTTATACTAGAAATGTATTGGAAAAATTAATATCAAAATTGACCATGTCCCAAAATCATGCTATTTTATTTTGCTCAACTAAAAAACTTTCTTGAAGGAGAAATACAATAAATAAAATGAAAAAAATGCCATCTTTTCTAACTTGCTTGTTGTATTTCCATTACCCTGAAAGTGGATAAGGTTAAGGACTATTAGCATGGAAAGGATCAAAGGAATTGCATATGTAGCACTTTGACTGACTTGAGAAAAAAGGCATTTTATACAAACCAGGAAATATTATTGTGTCTCTGATAGACACAGCTCCAGAGCTTTCCCTCTTAACATCATTTCATTTGGACAGACGTTTTAGATTGTGAGCCCCCAAAGTAACAGGGACCATGTCTACTTCCTACTTGTGTACTTCTTTCCAGAGCTTAATACAGTGCTCTGCTCACAGTAAGCACTTAAAAAAATACTATTATTACTACTACTTGAACTCTATATATTTTCGTTTGAGAGTGAGCATAATCCCTCCTCTGTTGTCTATGTTTTGGTAGCAACAGAACAGTTAGTACAGTTTACTCTCTGGAAGAATGGTCGATATGCCCTTTAAAGGGTTGCTCGAGCCGGCCTAAAGATCATACGGTTGATCAACTGTGCTTCTCCTCTGATCTCTCTGATGGCTCCTTCTCAGTCTCAACTGGTGGCTCCTCTTCTGCCTCACAGCCCCTAACTGTGGGGGTCCTGCAAGGTTCAGTTCTGGATTTCCTACTCTTCTCTTTATTCCCACTCTCTGGGAGCAGCCATGCCCTCACCTGGCTTCAGTATCTATCTCTCTCAAGCTGCCTTCCTCAGTTAAGCCCACTTTTCCCCAACTCCCTTTCCCTTCTGTATCATCTATGCACTTCTGTCTGTACCATTTAAGCACTTAACATTCAGCACCACCCCCAGCCCCACAGCACTTATGTACATATACAATTTACTTATATTAATGACTGCATCCCCCTCTAGTTTGTAACACAGTTGTATCTGGGAATGTTAGCGGGGCCAGAGGCGCAATGGATAACGCGTCTGACTATGGATCAGAAGATTGTAGGTTTGACTCCTGCCTGGCTCACTACTGTCCTTTTTTCCATCCCCCCATCTTACCTCCTTCCCTTCCCCACAGCACCTGTATATATGTTTGTACATATTTATTACTCTATTTATTTATTTATTTATTTATCTTACTTGTACATATCTATTCAATTTATTTTATTTTGTTAGTATGTTTGGTTTTGTTCTCTGTCTCCCCCTTCTAGACTGTGAGCCCACTGTTGGGTAGGGACTGTCTCTATGTGTTGCCAACTTGTACTTCCCAAGCACTTAGTACAGTGCTCTGCACACAGTAAGTGCTCACTAAATACGATTGATTGATTGATTACCAATGCTGTTATACTGTACTCTCCCAATTGCTTACTACAGTGTTCTGCACAAAGTACTCTATAAATGTTATTGATTGTTTAATTATGTAGAGATAATTAGCAAGACTTAGCAGTCAAAGGTGACCCCAGTGTTGTGGGCCTCTGGGACGGGGGGATGGTGGGGTCATTGCTTCATATGGGAAAGTTGGGAGAAATGGTTTAGGGGGGAAGATGAATAGAAGATGAAGATGATTTTGATATGTTAAATATGAGGTTTTGGCAGGACGTAATAATAATAATAATAATGGTATTTGTTAAGCGCTTACTATGTGCCAAGCACTGTTCTAAGCACTGGGGTAGATACAGGGTGATCAGGTTGTCCCACATGGAGCTCGCACTTTTAATCCCCATTTTACAGATGACGTAACTGAGGCACAGAGAAGTTAAGAACTTGCTCAAGGACACACAGCAGACAAGTGGTGGAGGCAGATTCAGGACCCATGTCCTCTGACTCCCAAGCCCACACTCCTTCCACTAAGCCATGCTGTTTCTTTAAACATTTACATCCAAATGGAGATGTCCAAGAAGCAAGAGGAATCGATCAATCAGTGGTATTTACTGAGTGCTTACTGTTCATTCATTCAATCATATTTATTGAGCGCTTACTGTGTGCAGAGCACTGTACTAAGTGCTTGGAAAGTTTAATTTGGCAACAGAGACAATCCCTATCCAACAACGCGCTCACAGTCTAGAAATGGGGAGACAGACAACAAAACAAAACAAGTAGACAGGCATCAATAGCATCAATATAAATAAATAAATAATGATATACACATCGTTAATAAAATAAATAAAATAGTAAATATGTACATATATACACAAGTGCTGTGGGGCTGGGAGGGGGGGGTAGAGAACTGGGAGGGAGTAGGGGCGATGGGGAGGGGAGGAGGAGCAGAGGAAAAGGGGGACTCAGTCTGGAAAGGCCTTCTGGAGGAGGTGAGCTTTCAGTAGGACTTTGAAGTGGGGAAGTGTGCTAGTCTGGTGGATGGGAGAAGGGAGAGCATTCAAGGGTAGAGGTAGGACTTGGGCCATGGGGTGATTGCGGAACAGGTGAGAACGAGGCACATTGAGGAGGTTAGCACAAGAGGAGCAGAATGTGTGGGCTGGGCTGTAGAAGGGGAGAAGGGAGGTCAGGTAGAAGGGGCCAAGGTGATGGAGAGCTCTGAAGTCAATAGTGAGGAGTTTTTGCTTGATACGAAGGTTGATAGGCAACCACTGGAGATTTTTGAGGAGGGGGGTGACATGCCCAGTGCTTTTCTGTGGAAACGTTTCTATAGAGCACTGTCCTAAACACTTGGGAGATCACAATATAACAGAGTTGGTAAATACACTGAGGAAGGCCTCTTGATAGAGGTAGTTGTTGAAGCCAGGTGAGGGGATGGCTGCTCCCAAAGAGTGGGAATAAAGAGTGAAGAGTAAGAGACCCAGAACTGAACCTTGCAGGACACCCACAGTTAAGGGCTGTAAGGCAGAAGAGAAGCCACCAGATGAGACTGAGAAGGAGTCACAATGAGCTTACCATCTACAGAAGGCAGACAGACATTCAAATACATTACGGCGATATACTTAAGTATTGTGGGGCTGAGGATGGGGTGAATATTGAGGGCTTAAAGGGTACAGATCCAAGAGCACAGGTGCCTCAGAAGGGAGGAGTAGGGGGGATGAGGGCTTAATTGGGTCTGTTGTATATGAAGGGAAGGGTATTCCAGGCCAAAGAGAGGATGTGAGCAAGGGATCAGCAACAGGATAGATAAGATCAAGGTACAGTGAGTATGTTGGTGAGTCAGAAGGACTTGGGGTCTAATCCCAGTTCTGCCACTTGTCCGTTGTGTTACCTTGGGCAAGTCACTTAACTTCTCTGTGCTTCAGTTATCTTGTCTGTAAAAATTAAATTGTATTTATTGTGTGCTTACTGTGTGCAGAGCACTATACTAGGTGCTTGGAAAGTACAATTCAGCAATAAAGAGAGACAACCCATGCCCACACAGGGCTTTCAGTTTAGAAAGGGGGAGGCAGACATCAAAACAAGTAAACAGGCATCAAAATAAATAAAAAGAATTGTAGATAGATACACATCAGAACAAGTAAACAGGCACCAATATAAATGAATAGAATTATAGATATGTACATATTTTCATGAGTGCTGTGGGGCCGGGGGGGGGGGGGGGCGGGTAAAGCAAAGGGACCAAGTCAGGGCAATGTGGAGAGGAGGGGGAGCTGAAGGAGGTTTAGTCTGGGAAGGCCTCTTGGAGGAGGTGAGCCTTCAGTAGGGCTTTGAAGGGGAGGAAGTGTGATTGTTTGGCGGATGTGAGGAGGGAGGGCATTCCAGGCCAGAGTTAGGACGTGGGCCAGGGGTTGATGACAGGACAGGTGAGAATGAGACACAGTGAGAAGATCAGCATCAGAGAAGCAGAGTATGTGGGCTGGGATGTAGAACGAGAGAAGGAAGCTGAGGTAAGAAGGGGTAAGGTGATGGAGAGCTTTGAAGCCAATAGTGAGGGGTTTTTGTTTGATGCGGAGATTGATGGGCAACCACTGAAGATTTTTGAGGAGGTGGGTGACATGCCCAGAACATTTCTGTAGAAAGATAATCCGGGCAGCAGAGTGAAGTATGGACTGAAGTGGGTAGAGACAGGAGGTTGGGAGGTCCGAAAAGAGGCTGGTGCAGTAATCCAGTCAGGGTAGGATGAGTGATTGTACTAGTGCGGTAGCGGTTTGGATGGAGAGGAAGGACAGATCTTGGCGATGTTGTGAAGGTGAGACTGGCAGGCTGTGGTGATGGATTGGATATGTGGGTTGAATGAGAGAGTGGCGTCAAGGATGACACCAAGGTTGCAAACTTGTGAGATGGATAGGATGGTTGTGCTGTCCACAGTGATGGGAAAGTCAGGGAGAGGACAAGGTTTGGGAGGGAAGATAAGGAGCTCTCTTTGGACATGTTGAGTTTTAGGTGGCGGGAGGACATCCAAGTAGAGATATCCTTAAGGCAGAAGGAGATGCAAAACTGGAGGGAGGGAGAAAGAGCAGGGGAGGAGATAAAGATAAAATGAGGATTGAGACTGTGGGCCCCACGTGGGACAGGGACTATATCTAACACGATTTGCTTGTATCTACCCCAGCATTTAGTACAGTGCCTGGCACATAGTAAGCGCTTAACATATATCACAATTATCATTATCATTACCTCATCTTTAAAATGAAAATTAAGGCTGGGAATACCATATGGGACATGGATCGTGTCCAACCTAATTATTTTGTATCTGCCCCAGCACTTAGTACAAAGTAAATGCTAAATAAATGATATGCAAAATAAAAATATAAAAAAGAATTAAATTGGGAAGACTTGGTTGTAGTAGGAAATCACTAAGGATGGGGCAAACTAATTTAGTGCTTTAAAGCTGATGGTAAGGAGTTTCTGTTTGAAGCAGCAGTGGATGGGCAACCACTGGAGGTTCTTGAGTAGTGGGGAGCTGTGTAAGCTCGTTGTGCGACTGTACACTCACTGTTAGTAAGCTCCTTGTGGGCAGGGAATGAGCTTGTTTACTGTTGTATTGTACTCTCCCAAGTGCTTAGTACAGTGCTCTGAAACAAAGTAAGCACTCAATGTATACATGTGAATGAATAAATGTGGACTGAATTGTTTTAGAAAAATAATTTGGGCAGCAGAATGAGGTATGACCTGGTGTGAGGAAAGAAAGAGTCAGGGAGGTCAGAAAGGAGGCTAATGCAGTAGTCAATAGGGGATAGGATATGTGCTTGCATCAGTATAATAGCAGTTGGGATGCAGGGGAAAGGGAGGATTTTAGCAATGTTGTGAAGATAGAACCAACAGGATTTGGTGACAGATTGAATAAGTAGGTGAAATGAGAGAGATGAATCGAGGATAATGCCAAGGTTACAGGCTTGTGAGACTAGGAGGACGGTGGTATAATAATAATAATAATAATAATAATAATAATAATAATAATAATAATAATAATAATAATAATAATAGTATTTGTTAAGCGCTTACTATGTGCCAAGCACCGTTCTAAGCGTTGGGGGAGATGCAAGGTAATCAGGTTGTCCCACGTGGGGCTCACAGTCTTAATCCCCATTTTACACATGAAGTAACTGAGACACAGAGAAGTTAAGTGACTTGCCCAAAGTCACACAGCTGACATGGTGGAGCAGGATTAGAACCCATGACCTCTGACTCCCAAGCCTCACTGCCTCTTTCCACTGGGCCTCACTGCTTCTCTATGGTCTACAGTGATATGGTCTATAGTGATGGAAATTCAAGGAGAGGACAGGATTTGACAGTGAAGATGGAGTTCTGTGTTGGATATGCTAAGTTTGAGGTGTCAGTGGGACATCTATGTAAAGATGTCCTAAAGGCAGGGAGAAATGGGAGACTACAGGGCAGGAGAGAAGTAGATTTGGGAATCATCCACATAGAGATGGTAGTTGAAGCCATGGAAATAAACAATTTCTCTTAAGGAGGCAGAGGAGGAGCCTGAGAAAGAGACAGACCGAGAAGGATTGGTCAGGTGGAGAGTCAGGAGAGTGCAGTGTCAGTAAAGCCGAAGTTATAAAATGTATTCATTCATTAAATCATATTTATTGAGTGCTAACTGTAATTATTATTATTACTATTATTATTATAATTATGCATTTGTTGAGTGCTAAGCACTGGGGTAGATACAAGGTAATCAGGTTGTCCAACATGGGGCTCACAGTTTTAAGCTCCATTTTACAGATGAGGTAAATGAGGCACCAAGAAGTAAAGTGGCTTGCCCAAGGTCACACAGCACACAAGTGGCAAAGCCTGAATTGGAACCCACATCCTCTGACTCACAAGCCCATGCTCTTTCCACTAAGTCATGCTGCTTCTCTGTGCAAAGCACTGTACTAAGCGCTTGGGAAAGTATGATACAACAATTAACAGTGATATTTCCTGCCCCCGATGAGCTCACTTCTCATCATCATCATCAATCGTATTTATTGAGCGCTTACTGTGTGCAGAGCACTGTACTAAGCGCTTGGGAAGTACAAGTTGGCAACATATAGAGACAGTCCCTACCCAACAGTGGGCTCACAGTCTCATGTAGTAGTCCACCTTGGTCCAAGCTCTTAACAGATCACAGCTAGACTACTGTATCAGCCTCTTTACTGGCATCCCTGCCTCCAGCTTTTCCCTTCTTTACGGATCACCTCCTCAAAGGGTTATTCATCTTGCATCTCCACTCTCTTTGACACCCTTTAATGTCTTCCCATTTCCCTCCATATCCAGAAAAAATTCTCACAATCGATTTCAAGTTTCTCCACCAACTCTCATATCTTACATAGTAGTCCTTATTGACTGTTGCTTTCCAGGATTGCAAATCGGTTGGGGTTACAACGATATTTGAAGTCCGATAATAAACTGCCAACGAGTAGGAGGAAACACAGAAAACATTTTTTTTTTTTTCCTGTAGCCTTCCTCCTGTTTCCCTGTGAATCTCCCCAGAAAACCTGTGGCTGATTTCCTTACTGGAAGTAGGGATGGGAAGACCATTTGTAGTGATAGAAGCAGGTTCTGTTCGAACCAAGATAATGACATCTTGGCAGTTTGGCTCAAGCCTTTGATCTGAAAGTGTTCCTTCTGAGGAGACACTTTTTTTTCAATTTCTCCATTGGTTAAACTCTGGGAAGGTAGTTCTATTTCTCTTTGAGAAGAGGCTTTGAAGAGCAATAGGAGGATAATAACTCTCATCTCTAAAAGTTGAATATTTCAAACTTTACTTTTCATTGACTTTATGCCATGTGGTTAAGGCCCTATATCATCATCATCAGCATCAATCGCATTTACTGAGCGCTTACTATGTGCAGAGCACTGTACTAAGTGCTTGGGAAGTACAAATTGGCAACATTAGAGACAGTCCCTACCCAACAGTGGGCTCACAGTCTAAAAGGGGGAGACAGAGAACAAAACCAAACATACTACCAAAATAAAATAAATAGAATAGATATGTACAAGCAAAATAAATAAATAAATAGAGTAATAAATATGTACAAACACATATACATATATACAGGTGCTGTGGGGAGGAGGAGATGCGTAAGGACGTAACCTGCAGAGATACTTAAATGATGGCAGAGTAGGGCACTGGAGGATGCCAACATTTTATTCTCTACTTCAAAGATTACCTATATGAACCCAAATTTACTTGCATTCTTTTTTAAAAATTCCTAATTTTAGTACTTTGGAAATCCTGCAGCTCACATGTTTTTTCCAACAGCCAAAAGGTACAGGACACTGATTGAGAGTTACAGCTACTCCTGGTTTAGACATTCCTTCAAGAATGAAGACCCAAGCACACTCCGTTGCTTTGCGCGCTCAGGGTGCTCTCCTCGTAAATGAAATATTAAACGTCTTAACCCGCCAGTCGGAGATTACGGTCTTTGACGTGAGTAGATCCGCTTTATGACGACGTTGGGTGTGCTCTGCCCAGGCAAAGGCCGGCTTCCCCTGCACCTTTGTCTGGAGTCTGGTGGTCCGGGCTCCCATGGTCGTGGGGTTGAGGGGTCACGGACAGGCCGGAGAAGGCCGGACACGACGGACCGGACAACGGGGATGGACGGGCGGGCGGCTCTCGGGGCCCGGCCAGCTCCCTCAGGGCCGGCCCGCCTCAGCGCCTCACTCCGCACTCGCCTGATGGGCAACCATCATATATCTTTTATGGCTACATCGAAAATCACAAAATCAATCCTTTCCTTGGTAGTAACTCGTTAAAAGTAACCCACCATATGAATTTTTAAAATGAGTTTTACTGCAACACCGAACTCCCCAAATTAAAAGTCTCTACTCCCTAGTGAACCAACCTCAAAAGGTAAAGTAGGATTCACTTCTCAGCCACCCCTGGCTCAAGGTTGCTTCAAAACTCTAAATACTTTCTTCAGCAATTCAGTTCTCCAGGTGAGGGTAAAGATGACAAAGCACATTCAGAGGATATGATACATAAGAGTGAGAGACAAAAAAAATAAGGAGAGCTAGAAATGGGGAAAACAACAATAAGAGAAGTGAGATAGACTGTGAGCCCCATGTGGGATGGAGACTTTGTCTGACACGGTAACCGCTATTCCAGGACTTGGCACGGTGCTGGGCCCATATTAGGCACTTTAAATACCACAATTATTATTAATATTAATTATTAGAGAAAGATATGAGTATGATTTGATAAACACATGGTTGGCACGGACTTCCATCAAGCAGCAGAAGCAGATCCTTCGCATTGTTTTGTTGTCTTCTACGAAACATGCAACCGTTGCAAAACAGCTTAGGAAATAGGCCCTAAACCTAATCATGATCGATATACAATGACCGTACACAGCAATATTTTATCTGGCCAATAAAACTTCCCAGGTTAATAAATTAAAGTCCCAAAAGCATTTAATCTAGAGCAATCACATCAATATTAGCGTATCCCAAAACACAAACACAGCAGTTTAATCACCAAACCGGTTAGTGCTATGGGTTTCAACTAAATGTTTGGGGATCCTATTCCCCCTCAACGTTTCAGTAGAAATTGGTGCAGAAAAAGGTACTGGGTGTATATAAGAAAGGATACTTTGTTCAATACTCAATGTATTCTCAGACACAGACACAGCCCTAGGTGAAATTTGACCCTTAAGTAGTTGTCAGCTTTGAATATGAACATATCTCAATGTGTAAACAGTGTATTACCATGTCTGGGTGACATTATTTGTGTCTACCAACTCTGCTAAACTGAACTCTCTGAAGTGCTTAATACAGTATTCTACACACAGTAAACACTCAAGAAATACCATGAGTTGATTTACATGGTGTAGCGTCTCAGCCCAAAATAGTGCTGACCACAGAACCTTGAGGAGAGATACCATATGACTGTCTACAGTTCACATACTTCCAAGTACACCTGTTCATTATACACAGTTTGAGGGTGGCAAAGAAGAGTTGTACTAAATGGGTAAGGAAAGCAAAGGGAGAAACTTATTTGGGAAGGAAAATGGAAAAGTCCACAAAATTGTTCACTGAATATTTTACCATTTTAAAACTGCTAATTAAATACCAAGCTGTGTGCTTCTTTCTGTAGCTAAATTCTATTGTACGTCAACTGAAATTGTGTTAAATTACCACCCCTAAACAATTCCTGCCTACCATCACTTATATATCAACAAAACTTCTAAATGGCACCAGCTGTATTGTCCAATATACAGCCTTCTTCTTTATAACAGGGTTCCTTTAAGGACACAAATTCTGTTCCTTTGAGGCACCAAAAATCAGCTACATGAAATTCATAAACTACAATATGGCTGAAAAACATCAATATGTGATGCACTTTAAGGTTTTCCAATAATTACATCATGCCAGTACTGTAATGCAATCAACAATCCTTTCACAATAACCCAATTTAAAACCCATAAGGTCTCACAAGCAAATTTGTGATACAACTATATGTTTAAAATTAAGAGTAAATTTCAAACTATTTTTACCTTACATTGGTCTAGCCTTCAATCATTCAATCAATCATATTTATTGAGCATTTATTGTGTGCAGGGCACTGTACTAAGCACTGGGGAGAGTACAACAGACTCATTCCCGGCTCACAGTGAGCTTACAGTCCAGAGGGGAAAATGGACACTAATAATAATTAACAATGATAACTGGGGAGAGTACAACAGACTCATTCCCGGCTCACAGTGAGCTTACAGTCCAGAGGGGAAAATGGACACTAATAATAATTAACAATGATAATAATAATAATGATGGCATTTATTAAGCACTTACTACATGCAAAGCACTGTTCTAAGCGCTGGGGAGGTTACAAGGTGATCAGGTTGTCCCTTGGGGGGTGCTCACAGTTTCAATCTCCATTTTACAGATGAGGTAACTGAGGCACAGAGAAGTGACTTGCCCAAAGTCACCCAGCTGACATGTGGCAGAGCTGGGATTTGAACCCATGACCTCTGACTCCAAAGCCCGTGCTCTTCCCACTGAGCCACACTGCTTCTGGTGTTTGTTAATTACTTACTATGTGCCAGGCACTGTACTAAGCACTGGAGTGGATACAAGCAAATTGGGCTGGACACAGTCCCTGTCCCACGTAGGGCTCACAGTCTCAATCCCCATTTTACAGATGAGATACCTGAGGCACAGAGAAGTTAAGTGAGTTGAAGAGCAGACAAGTGGTGAAGCCGGGATTAGTACCAATGACCTTCTGACTCACAGGACCGTGCTCTATCCACTAAACTATAAATAAATTACAGATAAGTACAAAAGTGTGTGGGGCAGTGGGGTGTGAGTTGTGAATAAAGGGAGCAAGGCAGGGTGAAACAGAAGGGAGTGCGGGAAAAGAGGAAATGAGGGGTCAGTCAGGGAAGCGCTCTTGGAGGAGGTGTGCCTTCATAAGGCTTTGAATGGGAGAGAGTAATTGTCTGTTGGCTATGATGGGGGAGGGTGTTCCAGCCTTGAGGCAGGATCATCATCATCATCATCAATCGTATTTATTGAGCGCTTACTATGTGCAGAGCACTGTACTAAGTGCTTGGGAAGTACAAATTGGCAACATATAGAGACAGTCCCTACCCAACATTGGGCTCACAGTCTAAAAGGGGGAGACAAAGAACAAAACCAAACATACTAACAAAATAAAATAAATAGAATAGATATGTACAAGTAAAATAAATAAATAAATAGAGTAATAAATATGTACAAACATATATACATATATACAGGATGTGGGCGAGAGGTCAGGGGTGAGATAGATGAGATCTGGGTACAGTTAGTAGGTTGGCATTAGAGGAGTGAAGTGTACAGGGTTGTACTAGGGGAGCAACAAGATGAGGGCAAGGTAACTGAGTGCTTTAAAGTTGGTGATAAGGAGTTTCTGTTCAATGCGGAAGTGGATGAGCAACCACTGGAGGTTCTTGAGGAGTGGGGAAACACGGCCTGAATGTTTTTGTAGAAAAATAATACGGACAATAGAGTGAAATATGGACTGGAGTGGGGAGAGACAGGAGGCAGGGAGGACAGCAAGAAGGCTGAAACAGTAATCAAGGTGGGATAGGATAGATGTTTGGATTTAACAGGATAGCAAGTTCGGATGGAGATGAAAGGATGGATTTTAATGATGTTGTGACGCTTTCAGTATAAAGGCTAGGAAAGTAGACTCCTGAAATGTTGCTGTTTTTGAAACATTGTGTTGTTCTAATTAATAGACTATGTAGCCTGGTATTCGAAGACAAAATTTCCTGGTATATGAATATCCGTATCCAATATGGACTCTACCATAATTGCTCACTTCCTTTCCCCAGTTTAACCCTGAGAAAGATAGATTGCATAGGTTTGGGCACCGATCTCTTACATCTGCTCCTCTATTTAAGGCCTGCCTTCATAGAGCTGTCAATACTATAAAGGCACCTTATTTAACACAATCGTTTCATAACAATTTCCCCAAAGTTTTCTTTATAAAAATATTGTTATCAATAGAAAACTAGCCCCAAAATGCTCCTCCCTCCAAGAACGACAAACCTCATTTGTCCTCTTTGTCGGAAGCTATCCTCTGTGAGGAATTCCCAAACTGATTTCCGCTCCCTCCTGGATATGTCATTTCTTCCATCCCTCTAGCACTCTAACATACTTATTTGTTTGCTATTGAACGATTTCTTTACTTCTGTTTACTACTTAGACATTTTCTAATCCCTTATCTACTGAATATCCATCCATTTAGGTGAGCTTGCCTCCTCCACACTAGATTGAGAGCTCCATCAGAGCATGTTACAGTGATCAACAAAATTATCAGGACTGTGCAGATCTGGTTCAGAAAATCATTCAATATTGTTACATTAGTACTGTTATTATATCTGTTAAGCACTTGCTAAGCAGCCAAGCACTGTTCAAACCACTGGGGTAGAAACAAGTTTAGCAGGTTGGACACAGTCTCTGTCTCACATGAAAGGCATGCATCAATATGCTCAAGAGAACGATTAGGGAGTTACTGACTCTCTCTTGCCTGGGATATCCCAAGAGGAGCCGGAAGCTATTTCTTTGCCCATAAACCGGATTTCTGTCATTAATCTGAAAATAAGACCTAGAGAAAAATAAACAGAATATAATATATCTCTATGGGGCAACCCCAGCACCCAGAATCAAGTTTGATAACAATTTGTAAAATTGGAAAAATCCTGGGTATACCCAATACCTAGATAGGAATATGGCATTTCCATCAAAATTAGACTCTAGGGATACACTTGAAGGCAGATATTTTGAAACTCAGTAATCTTTTCAGCCAAGATAATCTAGTGGAAATGCTACAGTCTTTTGAAAATAAAAATAAATATGGAAAGTTAAATTCATTTGGAAGACAAAATTGGAAGAAACCTACTCAAGGACCAGAGCAGCCAAGTATTCATCTGTACCCACAGCTCATCAATATGTACAGAACAGATGGGGGCCTCCTACTTTTGTTAGTTTTATCCCCCAAGAATACCAGAAGCAGCTCAATAATAAGGGCACTAACGTCAGAAACATGATAAAATAGCTATAATCAACAGCATGGGGCAAAAACACATCTTGCAGTGATCACGTCTGACATGAAGCTCTCTTCCCCATATAGCATGTCATTCACTCCTCTTCACTTAGTAAAAAATCATGTGACTGTATAATCAATAAATTGTGAAATCAGCCCACTTACCGACCTCTGGCAAAGCTGAATTCCAAGGGAGCAATCTGTCTGGGACTTGCAGCCATTGAAAATAAGAGAAGAGGAGTACGAGTCTGGGGATCTCAAGATCATCGTCACTACAAACAGGTGCAATTTAATCCATGAAGTTTAGACTATGCCAGGGCTTCAAATGTTGGAAACTAGCAACCAATGACCTCTCTGCTGCTTTCACGGGTCTCTGAATCATTCACAGTGACAGAGTACAGTCAATCAATCAATCAATCGTATTTATTGAGCGCTTACTGTGTGCAGAGCACTGTACTAAGCACTTGGGAAGTACAAGTTGGCAACATATAGAGACAGTCCCTACCCAACAGTGGGCTCACAGTCTAAAAGATAATAATAATAATAATGGCATTTATTAAGTGCTTACTATGTGCAAAGCACTGTTCTAAGCGCTGGAGAGGTTACAAGGTGATCAAGTTATCCCATGGGGGGCTCACAGTCTTCATCCCCATTTTACAGATGAGGGAACTGAGGCCCAGAGAAGTTAAGTGACTTGCCCAAAGTCACACAGCTGACAAGTGGTGGAGCTGGGATTTGAACCCATGACCTCTGACTCCAAAGCCCGGGCTCTTTTCCACTGAGCCACGCTGTACTACCTACAACTGAATGTCTCAGTCATGTGAGAAGCAGCATGGCATAGTGGACAGAGCACAGGCCTGGGAATGAGAAGGTCATGGGTTCTAATCCTGTCTCTGCCACTTGACTGCCTTGATTGCCCAAGGGAGCAAGTCGCTTCACTTCTCTTTGCCTCAGCTACCTCATGTGTAAAATAAGGATTGAGACTGTGAGCCCCACATAGGACAGGGACTGTGACCAATCCGATTTGCGTGTATCTACCCCAGTGCTTAGTACAGTGCCTGACATAAAGTGCTTAACAAATGCTACGATTATTATCATTATTATTATTAATAAAATTCTGGAAGGTAGTGGAAATAATGACCTAAGGATATTTTTACCAGACAGGAAACAGAGCATTGTCAATAGAGTTTAAGGGGGTATACAGTACTTGCAAAAATGTTTTAAGATAATTTCCACAAGTCCTTGAGAATGATCAAATCAATCTGGTTAATGAACCCAAAAGCAAACGTGGAAAACACTCTCATATTTTAATATGAGAGTTTTAATATTTTAATATGACTTTTAAAAATTTTCATTCAGGATGACTTCAGGAAAATCCATTCACCCCTTTTGAAGACAGGAGGCTATCAGATTTGGGTCATTTCATTTGTACATGAGGGAATGAGGGAGTAGAGTTAGTGGAGAGGAATTGTTGAAGATGTCAATTTGTGCTTCAAGAGAAGACCCTTGTCTGCCTTAGTCGGACAGTTCACTTCGTTGGACAATTCACGCAGTTTTCTATGCCTCCTTAATCTAACCTTTAAAATGGGGATTAAGGCTGTGAGCCCCACGTAGGACATGGACTCTGTCCATCGTGATTAGCTGGTATCTATCCAGCACTTAGTACTATGTGCCTGGAACATAGTAAGTGCTTAACAAATGCAATTTAGAAGCAGTATGGCTCAGTGGAAAGACCACGGACTAGGGAGCCAGAGGTCATGGGTTCTAATCCCAACTCCACCACTTGTCAACTGTGTGACTTTGGGCAAGTCTCTTAACTTCTCTGTGTCTCAGTTAACTCATCTGTAAAATGGGGATTAAGACTGTGAGCCCCACTTGGTACAACCTGATCAACTTGCATCCCCCCAGCACTTAGAACAGTGTTTGGCACACAGTAAGCACTTAACAAATACCATTATTATTATTATTATTACCATAAAAAAACTTTCATAGGTTATTCTCTTGTTGATGCATTCCAATACCAGATTACCTTTTTTCATGGAAGTGAAATAAAGTCTCAGAGTCAACCAACAACTTCCCAGGCCACTAGGGAAAGTAAGGGACCAAGATGAAACCTTAAAAAAAGAGAAGAACCCAAGATTCCTTCTACTTAACTTCATGAGCCAAACATCCAAATCCACTCTTGATCTTGATCACTGCAAATTTCATGGTAATTCAAGGAAAGCTTATTATCTAGGCAAGTCAGAAAGTGAAAATATTTCAAGGACAGCTTGATCCCAACCAGGTCTTTCCAGAGTGTATTTCAAAATTGCTTTCAACATTCCCGGACAAAATGCTACTTTGGAGAAAGACCAAGAGTGAAAAAGCTGCATGATTATTGTGGTATCATTGCCGAGAGAGCACTTCTTCCCTGCATTTACCACATATATAATGTCAAATTTATGCTCCTGCTGGTAAATTGCATTTTTCTCCTTTTATCTTTTTCATGGCACAAAAAGATTATCCTATTTCACCTGCCAGAACTCTAGCATCTGAGAAACAGGAGGAAGAAAAATGAAGAAATGACTGTGCATGCTCTTCTTTCATCAGTTGTTGGTGGCAGGGAGCCACAATTATAACCCTCAGAAAAGCATCACAAAAAGGAAACATCCAGTTTGATGCCTCCTGTGACACCCATTAATTCCATTTTGTATTCATATCAGGCCAAATGAGAGAAAAGAAGCTGAGAATCAGAGCTCAGAGATGCTTGGTTAGCAACTCAAATTATGGATTGGCCACAGAGTAATCACTGAACTGTGGTCTCCCCTTCCAGAAAAAAAGGAAGAAAAATTCAGTCAATTCTCAATTTATCATGCTAATTGAGGCCAAGGAATAATTGTAAAATTGAAGCTCCAGGATGTGAAAAATCATTTTTTAATCTTGGGTCCCTCCTCACACCCACCAAAACATTTTAACAATGACAAATATACTGATTTAAATGTTCTCTCCTCTTTCTGCTCCTGCACACTTTCCGGGAGATTGTTCCAAGCTGGGAAATAGCAAAATAAATGGGTAGAAAGAAAAACAAAGTCTGCCAGTTGGTCTTCAGAAACTTGAGCATCCACTGTGAGCAGACTCCAATTAGAAATATGGGTAAACCACAAACTGGTAAAGAGTTCCTTGGTAACTGAGAGTTTATGATCTTTATCATCCCATTAACAAGGACATTGGTGAGGGTTAATACCATGACTCTTGTGAAATATTGGGAGCCTCTCAAGGAAAGATGTTCTCTAACAGCAATGTAGTGCTGCTATTAATTCAATATAAATATTAAATTATGTTATGAATTATTTATTTATATATATGTTTTCCCGGCTTTAGATTGTAAATTCAATGTGGGTAGGGATCATATCTACCAACTTGATTGTATCGTACTCTTCCAAGTGCTTAATACAGTGCTCTGCACACAGTAAGTGCTCAATAAGTACCACTGATTGAATGATAATTACCTGAATGTAATGAAATTTTCAGCACTTCAAACCTAAGGTGAGGCTCCAGCTGTCATGACAATTCATTCCTCCAAGGTTGCAACATTTTCCGTGTTCCTCTTCTGCCTGTGAGTCGCCCAGAGAGGGAGAAACTCCTCACAGGGGAAAGTTTTAAAACTCTCAAGATTACGATGACTGTGACTGTTGGACTCTGAGCTGCCAGAAGCCCAAAAATATGCTTTTCTAGCCATAGTGCCCTACTGTATTTTTCATCTTAGATTTATACTTATCCCTGTTCTTGCCTTTTTTGTTGTTGTGTTTTTATTATTTTATCTTCCCTTATGCACCATACCCCCTCCATGCCTTGCACTTAGATTGTGAGCTTCTTGAGGATCATAGAATGTGTACACTTCTCACCTGGGTATCCTTTTGTAGTGCTTAGTACCATGCTTTTCAATGAATAAGAGATTACCACTACTACTACTAATGGACTGATGTTCAGTTTACAGGCCAACAGACTAGTACTTCACGGCTGAACAACCAAGGCAGGATGAGCGGAAAAGGGGGGCTCAGTCTGGGAAGGCCTCCTGGAGGAGGTGAGCTCTCAGGGCTTTGAAGGGAGGAAGAGAGCTAGCTTAGCAGATGTGCGGAGGGAGGGCATTCCAGGCCAGGGGGAGGACGTGGGCCGGGGGTCGACGGCGGGACAGGCGAGAATGAGGAACAGTGAGAAGGTTAGCTGCCTGGAATACCCTCCCTTCTCATATCTGACAGACAATTACTCTTCTCCATTTTAAAGTCTTATTGAAGGCACATCTCCGCCAAGAGGCCTTCCCAGATTAAGCCCTCCTTTCCTCTTCTCCCACTCCCTTCTGTGTCACCCTGACTTGCTCCCTTTGTTCATCCCCGTCCTCCCAGTCCCACATCACTTATGTACATATGTTAGTTATATTAATGTCTGCTCCCCCTCTAGACCTTAAGCTTGTTGTGGGCAGGGAATGTGTCTGTTTATTATATTATAATCTTTCAAGTGTTTAGTAAAGTGTTCTGCAAACAGTAAGGGCTCAATAAATATGACTGACTGACTGACATGAAAAATCTGAACTGGCTGGATGCAGAGGTCTTGCTAAAGAAGAAACTGTAAGACTGACAGTTGAGCAAAACCACTGGGCAATAAAAACGTTTCACATAAAGATTGCAGCTGGGCCTTACGTCAAAGAAAATTGAGGATTTACCACCTTGAGATTATCCAGTAGATTTCTGGCCCCACCCCAAATATGAAAGTACTGAAATGTTGAAAATAAAGGGGATTACATTCTCTTGAAAATTGCAAAGAATAATTTATCCCACCATTCCCCCCTCTCATCCCAATGGTCTTGCCAAATGTTTTGCTGACAAAATTGAAGCCATCACACATGAACTTCCCAGGACCCTTGCCTTTCTTACCCCAACATTCACTATCTCATCCTTTTTGGCCTACTTTTCAAGATCTCCCATCTGCTTTTGAAATCTACTCCTCCCATCTGCACCTCCACAGTCCCCTTACAACTGGTGCCCTCCCTGACCACTTTTTCTTCCCTCCCTGACTGCTTGTTCTTCCTTCCCTGACTGCTTATTCAACTGTCTGCTTTCCAATGGCTCCTTCCCACTGCATTTGAACATACCTATTTGTCATCCATACTACAAAAATGTCTTTCAACCCATTTCACCGTCCAGCTTTAGCCTAATCTCCCTCTTGCCATTCTAGTCCTAACTCCTAAAATGGTTGTTTATACCTGCTGCCTCCTCATCATCATCAATGGTGCTTTTTGTTTACTGTGTGCAAAGCACTGTATTAAGCACTTGGGAGATTACAATACAACAGAGTTTGTAGATACTTTCCGTTCACACCCTAATTTGACCCTCTACATTCCTACTTTCACTCCTCAAAAACTGCTTTCCAAAGTCACCAGAGTTCTAAAATCTCACCTCCTCCAGACCGTCTCTAATTAATTGCTCATCTACCCAACAAATTTCCTTCTTTACTCCACCCTAGCACTTCCTCTTTACCTAAGTAGTTGGGTACTCACCAACCCAACTCTATAGCACTTATGCTAATGTCTTTAGACTTATTGCTTCCCTCTACCTGCAATTTATTTTAGTGTTTGTCTCTGCCTCTAGATTGTAAACTCCAAGTGGGTAGTGATCATGTCTACTAATCCTATTATATTCTCCCAAGTGCTTATCTCAGGACTCAGTACAAAGTAATCACTCAATAAACACTACTGATTGAACCAGTTCCTTGCAAAAGATCCTTACGTAGAATTAGAAAAATATATTGGTACACAAGACTGGCATCCAAAAGAGATCTATCATATCAAAGTTGGAAAATATATCAGATGTGAAATCTCACAGCAATTACTTCTTCTGGCAGTCAGATTTTGATGTGGATATGTTTTGTTTATTACAGTTCTTGAAATCCATCAAAATAAAAACTGTTCTGTTTCAATAGGATTTGTATTCTCCATGACAACATATGAAAACAGATGTTTCTCTCCAACACAGGAAAGAAACGTCTATTGGAAAATGGGTATGCATAGATTTGTGATTCAGTTCTTTCAATCTCTAAATACTCTGTATGCTTACTGTAGGCAGTAAATACTATTCATTAAATTCATCTAATTGTTTTGTCTTATGCACCCTTTAAGTATCCAATCATAGTAACTTGAATTTATAAGAGCTCGACAATTTCACCTGACATATGTGTTACAATTAAGGGAAGAATATCTATGAACAGAATCTTCCCCTTTCTCCAATTCTCATGTAAACCAGATTCCAAACCAGGAAATTCATGCAATATCTAACAAAACAAAAATAGAGATTTAATTAGGCTTGATTTTTCTATTTAAACACCACACAGTACCTTTAAAAATCATCTTCAGAGAGAAATATTATCAAATTACTCCATAGGTGAAAATTAGGTAGAGGAAGAAATTATATTAAAATGAGTCCAAAAATACCATCTTCCAAAGACGTGTCTTCGGCCCATATAGAGCTCATGCATAGTGGTACAAAAATCAACTATGTAGATATGTGTAATCATTCCAGGAAGCATGAATTTGGTCCAGTTTTCAGAAAAATATTAGCTCTTATATTTGTCAATAGCAGTGAGATTGGAAACAGCTATTTGAGAACAGCTAATAAAAAATTCCAAAAGTTACCTTCTCTGAGTACTTATTTTTTGTTCTTTGGGGCACTAGCATTTAACTTTGAAAATAACCCATTCAGGAAGATTCATTGGAACACAAAATTCTACTCAAGGGAATATCAGATGTGTACCCTTTGATCCAAAAAGTGCTTAGTTTGATTTTCTTGACAGCCACCCTTAAAATTTTAGCTTATTAATTTACAGTTTCATTTCCAAAAAACATCAAACTCTATAAACATTTTATAGCTACTCAGAAATACTATATAAAATTCTGGCTTACTATTTGTGGTGCTAATAAGCAGCCCTTGCATATATTGTTCAAAAAAAAATGCTTAGGTATTTTACCACTCAGAGCTCTCAACTTAGTCAATGAGGAGGCTCTTAGTCACAGTCATCTATAGCACTTGGAGAATGGGTTGAATCAATCAACTGATTGAGTGCATATTGTGTGCAAAGCACTGTATTAATCTCTTGGGAGAAGGCAATGCAACACAGTTGGTAAAAAAATCCCTGCCCAGAAGAAGTTTACAATCTCATGGGAGAGACAGACAATAAAACAAGTTACAGATAGGGGCAGGAACAGAGGGTAAGCATATGTTCAAAAATGATCTGAGGGCAGGGTGAGAATCAAAGCAGTCGCAGCATCAACACAAGTGCAGAGGTGACGGAGAAGGGAAGGTGAATAGGGTTGAGGAGGTGAGAGCTTAGTCAGCCAAGGCTTCCCAGGGGAGATGATTTTAAAATCACTTTAAAGAAGGGGAGAGCAGTGGTTCATCACATATAAAAGAATAAATGAAACAATAAATTGTATTTATTGAGTGCTTATTGGGTGCAAAGTACTGTAATGTTTGGGAGAGTGAAATAAAACAGAGGGTTTTTTATGTTTTTTGTATGGTATTTGCTAAGTGCTTACTATGTGAAAAACACTGTTCTAAGCACTGGGATAGATAGAAGGTAATCAGGTTGGACACAGTCCATGTTCCAGATGGGGCTCACAGTCTTAATCCCTGTTTCACAGATGAGGTAACTGAGGCACAGAGAAGTTAAGTGACTTGCCCAAGGTCACACAATAGACAAGTGGCAGAGCTGGGTCTAGAGCCCAGGTCCCAGGTCCTTCTGACTCTCAAACCCATGCTCTATCCCCTAGGCCAGGCTGCTTCTCATTGTGTGTGTGTGTGTTGATAGATACACTCCCTGCCTGCAGAAGCTTACAAGGGGAGGAACAAACATTAAAATAAATTACAGATATGTACATAAGTGCTGTGGGGCTGAGGGTGTGATGAATAATCCAAGTGCAAGGGTGACACAGAAGGGAGAGGGAATAAGAGAAATGAGAGTTTAGTCAGGGAAGGCCTCTTGGAGGAGATGTGCTTTTAATATGGCTTTGAAGGTGAGGACAGTGATAGTCTCTCAGAACTGTAAACTTCTCAGTAGATTAATGCTTAAATCCTGCTTGACTCAGAATAAAGAGCACTGTTCTGGAAATTAGGAGATATGGGTTTAGTCATCATTTTCCCTATAGCTGGATCACCTGAGTCAAGGCCACACATGCACTTTGCTATGCACGACAACCCTGTGCAACCACTTGCTTGTTTCACTCTGTACCCCCGTGAAAACAGGACTATTGAACTGAGAGAGTTTAATCAATTTCTTCAGGCAGGTTCCTGGTCCCAAAACCTCAGCCTGAGGCTCAGGTCCTTCCAGACATGACCCACCCTCATGAGACCAATGCTAGTAGAACATGACCCTTGTTGTCTTCTAAGGAATAGACAGGATAAGTTCACCCTTTACTCTTCTAACCCTGGGCTGTAAAGTAATTAGATTAGCAAGAGTTTTAGTCAATGGAAACTGGTAAATCCAGAATGATGATTTCTTTAAACAGAATGGGGAAAAAAAGGTAACAAGCAAGATTTCCAAGAAACTGGAAACCTTCTGCAGGGAACACTTGGAAAAGAAATTTAATTTCAGAGCTAGCTGGCACATGGGCAGGAAGAACCATTCCTGAAAAACCTGTTACAGTTATTTTACTTTGCTTTGACCATGATGCCACTAACATAAAGCAGGTGGCTGAAGGATGGGACCTTATCTGTTTTGAAGGAGATATTACTTTTGTGATAAGGGAAATTCAATATATGTCGGGGCTTTAAAGATATATTAAACTTTAGTGGGAGAACTTTTGCTTCGGTACACAATCTATCACACCCAGGATATTAATTCAAAGACTCTAAAATGGGGGTAGGGAAGTCAGATTAGCAATCCAATGTACTTTTTCTTTTAAAAAAAGGAACTATATTTGGTTGGGGAAATATATTCCCTGATCATTCTTTCAGTTGGATTTACATTGCCTGAGGTCCCTGCATCTGCATCTAAGGCAAAGGTTTGAGTCTGTGTTTCACTGGGCCCTTCAAGAATACTTCCTCTGTCAATCAATCAATCAATTGTATTTCTTGAGCACTTACTGTGCATGAAGAGCACAGTACTAAGTGCTTGGGAGATTACAATTTAAAAGAGATGGTTGCTGGTTGTTTCCCAGAATAAGTTAATCACACTACTGTTGTTGGGTATCCTACTACTATCCATTCTCCTATGTCCCACCCAGTAGAGGAGAACAGAGGAAGGCATAGCTTCAGTGCTAGGAGACTGACTTCATCCCAGGTCTCCAATGTTTTATGATCCTGTCTTGTCATCCGATGAAGATGCTGATGGAACTGTTCTACAAGCTGGATATTGTACCTATTTGGGATCCAGGTTTAGCTATGGTCAAAGTGGGCCAGCCCTACTTCTCTGTAGACCTTTAGTTTGGTCTAGAATCTAATTTCATGCTGCTTCTACATTGTTTAAAGTCTCCAAAAGGATCACTGCCCTTCTAGAATAAATTTTGTATTCATTCATCTATCCCAGAGCCACTGGTCAGTGTACTGCATGGGAAATGTAATTCCGGAACAGTGTTTGGCAATGTTTTGCCAATATATATTTTTGATTGTGTGTGTGGCTTCCCTGGGACAGATTGGTTGGAAGAACTGGTTTAAAATAACTTGCTTGTCTTCTTGGGTTTGTACCTCTTCGGTCACAGGCATGTGAGTAATTTTACCAGCGACTCTTCCCACCCCATCACACACACTGACAAATGCCACCATCTTCCAACCCAAAGGAAAGCAATATGCTGCTACAAGAACAACACTATTATGTTCAAAATGAGGAATTAGAAAGAACAAACATGATGTGAGGCCTTAGGAAGGCAGAATTTTAAAGGCTAAGAATGTATTTTATTGGAATAGATTTTGAGGATAACCTAATAGAGCTCTCAAAATGATAAAAAAAGTGTAGGAAATGGACTCCTTATTCACCTCTGGAACCCAGAAACTGAGAAAACATTGTAGAATATAAATTGAAAGGCAACATCATCAGAACCTTTAGGGAAGAGCATGACCTAGTGGAAAGAGCACAGGCCTGAGAGTCAGAGGATCTTGGTTCTAATCCTAGCTCTGCCAGATACCTCTTGTTGTACCTGGGACTAGCCACTTCACTTCTCTGTGCCTCAGTTCCCCCATCTGCAAAATGGGGATTTAATACCTGTCCTCCCTCCTACTCAGACTGTGAGCTAACCAATCAGTTGCATTTACTGAATACTTACTGTGTGCAGAGCACTGGACTAAGCATTTGGAAGGGTACAATATAACAGAATTGGTAGACATATTGCCTGCCCACAACAAGCTTACAGTCTAGAGCAGCTGTACCCAGATTACAGCTATGTACACAAGTGCTCTGGGGCTGAGGGAGGGGTGAATAAAGGATGCAAACTACTGCTAGGAAGTGAGTGGGAAAAGAAAAAAATAAGGGCTTAGTCAGGAAAAGCCTCTTGGAGATGTGTTTTTAATAAGGTTTTGAAGGTGGAGAGAGTGAACAGAGAGTGTCAGATATGAAGAGGAAGGGAATTCCGGGCCAGAGGTAGGATGTGGGAAAGGGGTAGGTTGCTATTGGAGGAGCGAAGTGTGCAGTCTGGGTTGTTGTGGGAAAACAGGGAGCTAAGGTAATAATAATAATAATAATGACAGCATTTATTAAGCGCTTACTATGTGCAAAGCACTGTTCTAAGTGCTGGGGTAGATACAAGGTAATCAAGTTGTACCACGTGGGGCTCACAGACTTAATCCCCATTTTCCAACTGAGGGAACTGAGGCCCAGAGAAGTGAAGTGACTTGCCCAAAGTCACACAGCTGACAAGTGGCAGAGCCGGGATTTGAACCCATGACCTCTGACTCCAAAGCCCGAGCGCTTTCCACTGAGCCACGCTGCTTCTCTGTAGGAAGGAAGGGACAAGATCATTGAGTGCTTTACAGCCAATGGTAAGGAGTTTCTGTCTGATATATAAGTGGATGGGCAAATACTGGAGGTTCTTGAGGAATGGGGAATTATGGACTGAACAGTTTTGTAGAAAAATGATCCTGGCAGCCAAGTGAAGAATGGACTGAAGTGGAGAGATATAGGAGGCAGGGAGATTAGCAAGAAGGCTAATGCAGTAATCAAGGAGGGTTGGAGTTCCAAGTGGGACTTGATTATTTGAGAAGCAGCATGGCTCAATGGAAAGAGCATGGGCTTTGGAGTCAGAGGTCATGGGTTCAAATCCCGGCTCCGCCAATTGTCAGCTGTGTGACTTTGGGCAAGTCACTTAACTTCTCTGTGCCTCAGTTACCTCATCTGTAAAATGGGGATGAAGACTGTGATCCCCCTGTGGGACAACCTGATCACCTTGTAACCTCCCCAGTGCTTAGAACAGTGCTTTGCACATAGTAAGCACTTAATAAATGCCATTGTTATTATTATTATTATATCCACTCCAGCACTTAGTACAGTGCTTGGCACATAGAAAGCACCGAATAAATACTATTATTAGCATTATTATTAAAGATTTTTTACTGATCCAATGTAAGGAAACAACTAATGACTAATTGGAGTCTACGTAAAAAGGGATTAAGAGACTGGCTTCTTTTGCTTAGTACATAAATATTGTATCACTAGCTATTTTCTTTATAAAAACAATTCCAGTTTGGATGGCTTGTTTGAAAGATGAAAATAATGAAGTGGTGCCAGCTGAAATAGTAAATAAGTAAAATGTTCTGAGATCTTCAGGAATAAGTGCTACTGATATGATATGTACAAGGAACCTAAAACCTCATCCATTAGCAATACTATTCTACTATTTCTAGATAGTTTAGTACACCAAAAATAAGACTCGCTTCTGTGAACAATTATGAAGAAAATTTAATGCATAAGACTGTTTCAAAAAATATTCTTCCTCATCCCCAGCCTGCATTTCATTCCAATATTGTGAGGACAGCAGTTACTCTCCTCAGTGATGATAATATTTTATCAGGCTAATTGGAAGAAGTTAAAGTTCCAGCTGGATATACATCCTCTTTCTTTTTCCAAGCAGAACAGTGCATTTTGACTCAGGAGCCTGCCCTATTGTACTGGCGCGTATTTCCCATGCAAATCTCAGGTACATCTCATATCAGAGCCAAATTCCATATAAGGGAACATTGAGCTGCAGAACTGCTTGGATTTCTTAGTTCTTCTGTAGTTTAAGCTCTTGCTCAAAAATGAAATATTTAGCCTTTTTGGATGCAAAAGAGTCTCTGCAGGATTCAATGGTTTACTGTGTTATTTTGACTGTTTCCAGATGGATCAGAATGGTCTCCCACCAGACGTGTAAATTTGGCCATCCAACTTCATGTGCTCAGTTAAAAGTTAATTAGTGCTTATTTAAATGCTAAGGTCCTGTAACAAGTTTATGTAAAACAAAAGCAGCCTGAGCCAAACCCAATTAGTTCCCTCAGAGCGGGCTTGGCCCATAAAACTTATTTCCGTTATTGGGGGGCCAATTCAGCTGTCTTCACAGTCATTTCTCAATTAGATTAAATGAGTTAATCATGCCAAGGTATCGAATTCCTTGTCATCTATCACTGTCATTTGTCTTTCAGGATCTGCTTTGCCTTCTTTCTTAGGAAAGTTCTTTCTTAATATAACAGATTTCAGAAAAAGAGAGTGTGCACAAAAGAGAGAGAGAGAGAGAGAGAGAGAGAGAGAGAGAGAGAGAGAGAGAGAGAGAGAGAGAGAGAGAGAGAGAAGAGGAAATCACAAATAGAAGTGAGGCAGAAGGAGAGCTTGGGCTGCCTTTCAGGTGGCCAAGATGATGCTTCTGATAACCAGATTTTATTGGTTGTTAAATAGTGGTTGATTAAACTGAAACATATACAGACATCCCTCCCATATTGTGGGCAGGGAAAGACCACCAGTTCCTGCTCTGCCCTGCAGCTCCTGGGGTTTCAATAACCTAGTAGTAGTATGAGTCTCAAAGTATTTGATTTATGGGGCCACTTATCTACATAACCTCCATCTGAGAACAAAATTACGCATCCTGTATTGAGAGTGATCCAAGAAAGATGTGTAATGAAAAGTTCCAGTCAGGACCCAGTTCAGAGCTATGTGATTGCCCAGTAGTCATAGCCAAACCAGACAAAAAATGGGATTTAATCAGTATTAATTGGGAATTTTTTAAAACATTTATTTAGTGTTTAATATGTGCCAGGCACTGTATTAAATTCACAAATCTGACAGATGAAGATGATGATGATGATGGTATTTGATAAGCACTTACTATGTGCCAAGCACTGTTCTAAGTGCTGGGGTGGATACAGGTAAGCAGGTTGTCCCAGGTGGGGCTCACAGTCTTAATCCTTATTTTACAGATGAGGTAACTGAGGCACAGAGAAGTGAAGTGGCTTGCCCAAGGTCACATAGCAGCCAAGCAGCTGAGTCAGGATTAGAACTCACGACCTCTGACACTCAAGCCCGGGCTCTTTCCACTAAGCCACGCTGCTTATAATTACTCTTCCCCACTTCAAAGCTTTACTGAAGACACATCTCCTCCAAGAGGCCTTCCTTGACTAAGCCCCGCTTTCCTCTTCTCCCATTACCTTCTATGTCACTCTGACTTGATCCCTTTATTCATCCCCACTCCCAGCCCCCCAGCTCTTACATATATATCTGTAATTTATTTATTTATATCGGTGTCCGTCTCCCCCTCTAGACTGTAAGATGGTTGTGGGCAGGGAATGTGTCTGTTTATCATTATATTGTACCCTCCTAGTGCTTAGTACAGTGTTCTGCACACAGTAAGCACTGTGTAAACATGATTTAATGAATGAATGAATACTAAGCCATTAGGAAAGAACAGATGTACAAGACACATTCCTCATTTTCTCACCTACGTTTTTCTCCCTCCCTTATGCATCACCAATGTCCTAAGTACCGTGATACCCCATCCTCAAAGTACTTACGTATATATTCTTAAATTCTACTGCTTCTCCTATCTGTATCATCAATCATCAGTGGTATTTATTGAACACTTACTATGTGCAGAACACTGTACTGAGTGCTTGGAAGAGTACAGTAGAACAGAGGTGACAGATCTGCCCACATCTAGCTAAATAATGATGATGATAATCATCATTTTAGACTGTGAGCCCACTGTTGGGTAGGGACTGCCTCTATATGTTGCCAACTTGTACTTCCCAAGCGCTTAGTACAGTGCTCTTCACACAGTAAGTGCTCAATAAATACAATTGATTGATTGATAATAATAATAATGATAATAGTTGTGGTATTTGTTAAGCACTGATTATGTGTGAGGCACTGAGCTAAGTGCTGGGGTAAATACAAGATAAAGGGGTTGGACACGGTCCCTGTCCCACATTGGGCTCAGTCTTAATCCCCATTTTACAGATGAGGAAACTGAGATCCAGAGAAGTTAAGTGACTTGCCCAAGATCACACAGCTGACAAGTGGCAGAGCCAGGATTAGAACCCAAGTCCTTCTGATTTCCAGACCCGTGTTCTATCCACTAGGCCTCACTACAGTCTAGAGGGAGGAACACATTAATATAAATAATTTAAAATACATAATGTATGGATATGCACATGAGTGCTATAAGTTTAAGGTTGGGGTGAATATCAAATGCCCAAAGGTCACAGATAAAGTGCACAGATGTAGAAGAAGAGAAAGGAAGCTGGGAAAAGAAAGGGCTTATTCATGGAAGGCCTCTTGGGGGAAATGTGACTTAATGAGACTTTGAAAGTAGGGAGAGTGGTGGTTTGGCATATATGGAGAGGAAGAGAATTCCAGGCTAGGGAGAGGACATGGACAATCTGTAATTTGTCTTAATACTTGTTTACCTCACTAGACTGTAAGCTTCTTGAGGGCAGAGATCACGTCTACCAACTTTATTGTATTGCAATCTCTCAAGCTCTTAGAATAGTGCTCTGCACACAGTAAGTGCTTAAAAATATCATTAATTACCTTAAGAACAAAAGTCTTTGCCCACAGGAATCCCTAAGGATTGCACCCATAGCTAATCATATCGTTCATTCACATAGGAAACCAAATAATTTTCTGTCCTGAAAGCACCCTCTATTAACCCTCTGCCCTGTCATCTTCAGAACTGAAATTTTCCTATTTTTGTGTTTACTCGATGCCCTCGGACATTAGAGAAGAGGAGGAGTGCCTTTATTTTTTTAAATGTGATGTTAATCAGCCTAGGAAATATTAATTCCAACAATAATCAAAATACGTCATCTTTCAAATCCTGAGTGGTGTTTTTTCAGAAATCAAGAGATGTGAGAAGAAGAAATCAAAGTTGGTGTTTTTAGGTCTGTTCATGGAGAAGCATGTGGCCTGCTTAAGGACACCAATCCCTCTTACACAGAGCCTATGCCCGCTGCCTCCACTTTTCTCCTCCAATTCTCTATTTGATCCCTTCCAATCTGTCTTCTGTCCCCCTTCACTCCACAGAAATCGCCCTCTCTAAGGTAACCAATGACTCTTCTTGCCAAAGCCAACAGCCTCTGTTCCATCCTAATCCTCCTTGACCTCTCAGCTACCTTCAACAGTGTTGGACCCCCCCTTTCTCCTAGAAACATAATCTAACCTTAGCTTCACTGATACCCTCCCCTCCGGGTTCTTCCCCTATCTCTCTGGTGGCTCCTTCTCAGTGTTTTTTGTACACTCCTCATCTGACTCCCAACCTCTCAAGGCACAGATCTGTCCATCTACTGTCCATCTGCACCCTCCTCCCTTGGAGGACTCATATGCTCCCACAGCTTCAACTACCATCTCTATACAGATGATTCCCAAATCTACCTTTCAACCTCTATCATTCTCCTCAGTGTTGAATTTCTTCCTGCCTTCAGAACATCTCTACTTGGATGTCCCACTGAAACCTCAAACATGTCCTAAACAGAACTCATTATCTTCCCACCCAAACCATGTCCTCTCCCTGACTTTCCCATCACTGTAAGAAATACCACTATTATCCATCTCATGAGCCCATAATCTTGGCATTAATTATCCTTCACTGCTCTCTCTCGTTCAACACACATATTTGGTCCATCAACAAATCCTGTCTTCACAACATTGCTAAAATTCAACCTTTCCTCTCCTTCCAAATTACTCTTACGTAGAGCCAAGCACTTATCCTATACCGCTTTGACTTCTGCATCAGCCTCCTTTATGACCTCCCTCTCCCCACTTCAGTCCATACTTTCCTCTACTGCCTAGCTTATTTTTCTAAGAAAAACAAATTCACACGACATTTCCCTACTCCTTGAGAATTTCCAGTGGTTGCCAATTTACCTTTGCATTACACAGAGGCTCCTTACAATCAGCTTTTAAGCCCTCAATCAGCTAGCCTTCTCTTCTCTTATCTAGCTGATTTAAAACTACAAACTAGCCCTTACACTTCACTCCCCAAACACCAACTTACTCACTATACCTTGATCTCATCTGTCTCACTGCAGACCCATTTCCCATGTCCTTCCTTTTGCCAGGAACCCACCTCTTCATATATGACAAACCACCACTCTCCCCAACTTCAAAGGTTCATTGAAATCACATCTCCTCCAACTGGCCTTCCCTGACTATTCCTTCTTTTCCCTGTCTCCATCTCTCTTCTGTGTTGCCTACACAGTTGGATCTTTACCCTTTAAACACTTGATTTTCACCTCACCCTCAGCCCACATCATTTATGTGCATATCTGTAATTTATTTCAATGTCTGTCTCCTCCTTTAGACTGTAAATTACCTTTAGACAGGGAATGCATATACCAATTCTGTTGTACTCTCCCAGGTGTTTAGCGCAATACTCTGCACACAATACATGTTCAATAAATACCACTGATTTTTTTTTATGGTATTTGTTAAGCAGTTTGTGTCAGGCACCGTACTAAGTGCTGGGCAAGATACAAGATGATTAATCTCACTTCCTAGTCAGTATTAATGTTAATACTACTACTACTAATAATAATTAATTAGAGAAGCAACATGGCATTGTGAATACAGCATGGGCCTGAGAGTCAGATGGTCATGGGTTCTAATCCTGGCTCCACCACTTGTCTACTGTGTGACCTTGGGCAAGTTACTTCACTTCTCTGTTACCTCAGTTACCTCATCTGTAAAATGGGGATTGAGACTGTGAGCCTCACATGGGACAAGGGACTGTGTCTAATCCAATTTGCCCCAGTGCTTAGTACAGTACCTGGCACAAAGTAAGCACTTAACAAATACCATAATCATTATTGTGAATGTTCTTTAATAAAGGACCAAATACTTAATTCTCCCCAGTTTGCATAATTACATTCTGCAGAATGAAGATAAGCCACATTTGAACAGGAAGCCCTTGCTCTGTACACCTTCACAGTGGGCTAATGCTTGCCATCTCCATCCACTTAGAGTTTAAGTTTATAACTTCTTCAGTTACTAGCTTCCCTATAGGCCCAAACCATATGGAGTGTCAGAAGGGGAATCCCTAGGGCCAAAAGCAACATTACTATATACAAAAAAAATAAGAATATAACAGATATCACACTGGGATTTTCTGTTCCCACCCCCAACTATGAAAAGCAACCTCCCCCATGCTGATGACCACATCAGCAGTGGAAAAAATCCATCAAGATAATGTTCTGCCAGTAGAAGGATAATCTTTCCCCTACACCCTTTCCTGGCAGCAGTGCCCTGGACATTCTCCACAATATCCTTGTCACCTCTTCCTTATCATCGTCATCAGTGATCTTTATTCAATCAATCGTATTTATTGAACGCTTACTATGTGCAGAGCACTGTACTAAGCGCTTGGGAAGTACAAATTGGCATCACATAGAGACAGTCCCTACCCAACAGTGGGCTCACAGTCTAAAAGGGGGAGACAGAGTACAGAACCAAACATACCAACAAAATGAAATAAGTAGGATAGAAATGTACAAGTAAAATAAATAAATAAATAAATAGAGTAATAAATATGTACAACCATATATACATATATACAGGTGCTGTGGGGAAGGGAAGGAGGTAAGACGGGGGGATGGAGAGGGGGACGAGGGGGAGAGGAAAGAAGGGGCTCAGTCTGGGAAGGCCTCCTGGAGGAGGTGAGCTCTCAGCAGGGCCTTGAAGGGAGGAAGAGAGCTAGCTTGGCGGATGGGCAGAGGGAGGGCATTCCAGGCCCGGGGGATGACGTGGGCCGGGGGTCGATGGCGGGACAGGCGAGAGCAAGGTACAGTGAGGAGATTAGTGGTGGAGGAGCGGAGGGTGCGGGCTGGGCAGTAGAAGGAGAGAAGGGAGGTGAGGTAGGAGGGGGCGAGGTGATGGACAGCCTTGAAGCCCAGGGTGAGGAGTTTCTGCCTGATGCGTAGATTGATCGGTAGCCATTGGAGGTTTTTGAGGAGGGGAGTAATATGTCCAGAGCGTTTCTGGACAAAGATAATCCGGGCAGCAGCATGAAGTATGGATTGAAGTGGAGAGAGACACGAGGATGGGAGATCAGAGAGAAGGCTGGTGCAGTAGTCCAGACGGGATAGGATGAGAGCTTGAATGAGCAGGGTAGCGGTTTGGATGGAGAGGAAAGGGCGGATCTTGGCAATGTTGTGGAGCTGAGACCGGCAGGTTTTGGTGACGGCTTGGATGTGAGGGGTGAATGAGAGAGCGGAGTCGAGGATGACACCAAGGTTGCGGGCTTGTGAGACGGGAAGGATGGTAGTGCCGTCAACAGAGATGGGAAAGTCAGGGAGAGGACAAGGTTTGGGAGGGAAGACAAGGAGCTCAGTCTTCGACATGTTGAGCTTTAGGTGGCGGGCAGACATCCAGATGGAGATGTCCTGAAGGCAGGAGGAGATGCGAGCCTGGAGGGAGGGGGAGAGAGCAGGGGCAGAGATGTAGATCTGGGTGTCATCAGCGTAGAGATGATAGTTGAAGCCGTGGGAGCGAATGAGGTCACCAAGGGAGTGAGTGTATATTGAGAACAGAAGGGGACCAAGCACTGAACCTTGGGGAACCCCCACAGTAAGAGGATGGGAGGGGGAGGAGGAGCCTGCAAAAGAGACTGAGAAAGAACGACCGGAGAGATAAGAGGAGAACCAGGAGAGGACGGAGTCTGTGAAGCCAAGGTCAGATAACGTGTTGAGGAGAAGGGGGTGGTCCACAGTGATTACTACGTACAAACCACTGAAAAAGCACTTGGGAGAGTACACTACGACTGAGTTGTTTCCAGCCAACAGTGAGCTTACAGTCCAAAGGGGAGGACAAACAAAAATATAAATAATTTATAATATGCAATTTAAAGATATATACATTCCTTATGCTGTCCTTGTCTAATGAAGAAGTCAGCAAGAAACAAGTGTTTATCAAAGAGAATAGCACACAGTCACAGAGTAAATATAGGCGGTATGTGACTACATTAGCTGTAAAATGAACTTAGGTGTTGGAACAATCTGGCAAAGCCAGGTGTTGCAGTAAACCATTAATATGAAGTATCAGTTCCTAGATCCAGTACGATTGCTCAACATGCTTATCTATTTGTTCATCCACCTAGAAAAATAAGGGAGTGAAGCAAGTCTCTATAAAATAGCAGTTGTAGTTCAAGTTTTTTCCAAGTAAAGCAGGTCTTCTGAGTGAAAGTTTTTGAGTTGTTTTTTTTCATTACCCTGCCTGAAAAGTCGCTTTCATGCTCAGCAGGCATATAATAGGGAAAGAACTGATAAATTGAAAATGTGCCATATAAGCACACAACAAAATTCTATATTTTGGCTTATATATTCAAACATGTCATAGCATATGAAATATACAATCTCCTACTTCCATGAACAGGAAAAAGGAATTAATATAGAAATAAATTTCAATGTTAACTTTTGCCCAGTTAATTTTTTTCCCTCATCATTCCTAAACAGAGCATGAAATCCTTTCAAAAACTATACAATGTACATTATTATCTTAAAAGGATAAGGAGGAAAGCCATGGAAGCCTGACTTTATAAAATGAGTATATCCCAAAAGGACAGAAGAATGAGAATAAACAATGGATTGTAAAGCACCATGGGTTTTCTGAGTCTGCAGTATGGAAAAATTTCCAGAAAAATGTGAAACTAAGATTCATTGTAGGTAGAGTGAGAGGAAAGGATGCCCCCTGGGAGGGAGTGACTATCTATAAATCATTTCCTCCTTCCAGATCAAAAAGTTAGCTATGTAGTACAGCCAGCAGTAGGTAGGTTAGTAGGAAATTTGGATCCAAGCATTTCCCCTTCATTTTAGAATACCACACTATCACTGGATTTGTGACAAAAGATTTAAGAGATTTATAGGATTAAATATATGTAAGAATCCTATATGGACTTTTTTTTCAATTTGAAGCTAGCTAATATGATCGATAACTTTAAAAATTAGCAGTTAGGACCACATTTGCTTGGTTCCAGATGGATCACCTACTCAAACTCTAGCATCATGATTTATATTATAGCATTCAGCTGTTTTGCACAACCAAAAAGAAATACAGATTCTCTACTGTGGAGATGAGGAAACAAATTAAATAACATGCAAGATGAACAATTTTATCTCAAAGCACCTGACTCTCAACCCTAAATTAGTCTTCCGAATCGGGACACTTTCCTAGTACAAACCAAAAAAGTTTTCCTTTGAAGTATGCCAAGTAAACTGCATCAAAAAAATAATGAGAATTTCATCTTGCTCTGGCGCATTTATAATCCATGAGCCTCTGACTCTCAGTCTCTACTTTTAGCCTGTACGGTATCATGCAAGTATTTTGTATTCCTAAATAAGTTACATTTTCTCATTTAACATATAATTTCATAAATAATTCATCAGGACATAGAGAATATTCACAGTTCTTTATCTCACTCAAGCAAGCAATAGTATTAATTACCTACTGTAAGCACTGGGAAGGCCTTGGGTGGGATCAATAAAATTAGCAGGCAAAATAGCTACCCTCAAGAAGATTACTATCTAGCAGGAAGACAGACACAAGGGGAAAAAAAACTATATAGGAGGATATTGTGGTGAATAAAGAGATGTATGAATAAAAAGATGTACCTAGTTCTATGAGGATCTGTGAGTATTCTGTATATCTGTGAGTATATGTGACGCCTGTGGTCTGCGTCCCCCGGGTCCCCGCGGGAGGCCCCGACAGCTTTTCAGCTCGGACCCGGCTTCCTTCATCATCATCAATCGTATTTATTGAGCACTTAGTGTGTGCAGAGCACTGTACTAAGCGCTTGGGAAGTACAAGTTGGCAACATATAGAGACAGTCCCTACCCAACAGTGGGCTCACAGTCTTGAGTGGGCGGATGTCCTCCTTGGTTCCCCCGGCATCCTGAGAAGCAGCGTGGCTCAGTGGAAAGAGCCTGGGCTTTGGAGTCAGAAGTCATGGGTTCAAATCCCAGCTTCCCCCACTTGTCAGCTGTGTGACTTTGGGCAAGTCCCTTAACTTCTCTGCGCTTCTCACTGTAAAATGGGGATGAAGACTGTGAGCCCCCCGTGGGACAACCTGATCACCTTGTAACCTCCCCAGCACTTAGAACAGTGCTTTGCACATAGTAAGCACTTAATAAATGCTATCAATATTATTATTATTATTATTCAGTGACACAGGAGGCATGGAAATGCTGAGGAGTGTGGGGGAGGAGTTGCATATAAAATGTTCAGATTAGAAATCAAATGAGGAAGGCTTCCTGAAAGAGATGTGAACTCAGAAGGGCTTGGGAAATGGGAGAGCAGTAACCTATCACATCACTCAATCCATCATTGGTATTGAGTACTTCCAGGCAGGGAGGAATAATAATAATATCATAATCATGGTTTTTGCTAAGTGCTTACTATGTGCCAGGCACTGTACTAAGCGCTGGGGTAGATACAAGCAAATCGGGTTGGACACAGTCCCTAGCCCATGTGGGGCTCACAGTCTCAATCCCCATTTTACAGATGAGGTAACTGAGGCACAGTGAAGTAAAGTGACTTACCCAGGGTCCCACAGCAGAAAAGTAGCAGAGCCAGGATTAGAACCTATGAACTTCGGACTCCCAAGCCTGTGCACTATCGACTACACCATGCAGCTTTAGGGCCCTCGGTCAGCTCTCTCCTTCCTGGAAGCCTCTTCCCTCTCTACACCCCAATTTACAACCTTTCCTCCTGCCTGGATTCCCTCTACTCTTCAAACCTGGCAGTCCACTGCTCTTCCATCCTCATGGCCCTTCTGAAATAACATCGCCTCCAGGAGACCTGATCTGATTCATCCATTTCCTCATCCTATATCCCCCCCCCACCACCTGCCTCTAGAGCACTTTTGCATCACCTAGGCACTTAGGCACTCAGAATACCTTGTAATACTACTACTTGTAATCCCTTGTAATCCCTTGTAATACTACTACTAGTAGTATTGTAATCCCTTGTAATACTACTAGTAGTAGTAGTAGTAGTAGTAGTAGTAGTAGTACAGTCCTTCTAGACTGTGAGCCCATTCTTGTACTAAATGTTGCCAACTTGTACTTCCCAAGCACCTAGTACAGTGCTCTGCACACAGTAATTGCTCAATAAATATGATTGAATGAATGAATGAATACTAGTACTAATAATAATGATAATAATAATTGTGCTTGCTAAGCACTTTCCATGTGCCAAGCACTGTATTAAGCACTGGGGTAGATACAGCACCTACAATCCGTATCTTACGCACCCTGCCTCTAGTTAATTTTTGCATCTGTCTCCCCTACTTGACTGTAAAGTCCTTGAGAGCAGGGATCACATCCACTAAGGCTATTGTCCTCTCCCAAGCACTTGGCACAGTGTTGTGCATACTATAGACTGTAAGCCTCTTGAGGGCAGGGGTCTACTTACTCTACTGTCCTCTCCCAAGCACTCAGCACAGTAGGAGCTCAATCAGTGTTGTTGACTGACTGATTGATTGACTGAGCAGGTCACCCCCTAATCTGGGATCTGCAGGACAATGAGGGAGGATTCAAGGTGGAGGCAATCAGGAAGAGGAGGAGGAGAGTAAAGGATGGCAAAGGTCAGGCTTGGTGCAAGGGTCACCAATATGTCCTTGTTAAGGATGGACCCTAGGGTAAGGGGTTTACTGAGGGGGGAGGGAGGGGCGTTTCATGGTCTCATGGTCTGATAGTGGACCATGACATTGCTTGCCGCCCCCCACCCCCATGGTCCCCCGTGACCCCCCGCGGCCCCCTGAGGAAGGAGTGAACAAGATGGCAATGGGAGAGGCAAAAACGAAGGACAGAGAGTATTTAGAGGAATGAAAATGCTGCTGCCCGGATTATCTTTGTCCAGAAACGCTCTGGGCATATTACTCCCCTCCTCAAAAATCTCCAGTGGCTACCAATCAATCTGCACATCAGGCAGAAATTCCTCACCCTGGGCTTCAAGGCTGTCCATCACCTCGCCCCCTCCTACCTCACCTCCCTTCTTTCCTTCTACAGCCCACCCCACACCCTCCGCTCCTCTGCTGCTAATCTCCTCACCGTACCTCGTTCTCACCTGTCCCGCCATCGACCCCCGGCCCACGTCATCCCCCGGGCCTGGAATGCCCTCCCTCTGCCCATCCGCCAAGCTAGCTCTCTTCCTCCCTTCAAGGCCCTACTGAGAGCTCACCTCCTCCAGGAGGCCTTCCCAGACTGAGCCCCTTCCTTCCTCTCCTCCTTGTCCCCCTCTCCATCCCCCCCATCTTACCTCCTTCCCTTCCCCACAGCACCTGTATATATGTATATATGTTTGTACATATTTATTACTCTATTTATTTATTTATTTTACTTATACATATCTATTCTATTTATTTTATTTTGTTAGTATGTTTGGTTTTGTTCTCTGTCTCCCCCTTTTAGACTGTGAGCCCACTGCTGGGTAGGGACTGTCTCTATATGTTACCAACTTGTACTTCCCAAAGCGCTTAGTACAGTGCTCTGCACACAGTAAGCGCTCAATAAATACGATTGATGATGATGATGAATGAACAGTGTTAGTTGTGGTGTCATGAAAGAAGAGACTGAATAATAGGGAGAGAGTTGATCAAGTACCTTAAAGTCAATGGTCAGGAATTTCTGCTTGATTGGAGAAGAATAAGCAACCATTGGGAATTCGGAGGAGTGGGGTGACTATGCAGGATAGTGTTTCAGAAAAATGACCTGGGCAGCAGAGTGAAGAATGGATTGGAAAGACGAGAAGATCAGTAAGTGATTTTATTAAACTGCCATTTTGGTTATTAACCTTCCAAATCAATATATGGTTATTAGCCTCCCAGAATGGAATTTGTATTTTGTATAAAGATATACAGGAAAACCTCTCCTCAAAAAATTTTGAGGGTAATAGAGGGGATCAGCAAATACTAAGTGTAAATTGCTGGGAATAAAAATCTTGATCAGTGTGACACTGGCCAGAAAATTGTTTCCTCCATGCTTCTTTGGCCTCTTGCCTAGGGTGGCCACCGACAGTTCTCCAGAACACCAGCAACCTTAGCAGTGTGGCTTAGTGGAAAGAGCACGGGCTTGGGAGTCAGAGGGCATGGGTTCTAATCCCGCCTCCACCAGTTGTCGGCTGTGTGACCTGAGGCAAGCCACTTCACTTCTCTGTGCCTCAGTTGCCTCATCTGTAAAGTGGGAATTAAGACTGTGAGCCCCACGTGGGACAACCTGATTACCTTATATCTACTCTGGCGTTTAGAACAGTGCTTGGTACATAGTAAGCACTTAACAAATACCATAATTATCATTATTATTATTATTATAACTTTACCATATTTACTCACTCCATATTTACCATATTTGAACACTCTATTTCTTTGCATAACATTACAATAATGGAAGGCCTCTTATGTAGATCAATTAAGAATTAAGTCTAGCAATAAGGAGAAGAGAAGAAAGGATCTTAGGCTAAAAGAATTCAACCTATCTGTATGACAGTCCTGAGAACTCAAGAACTAAATTCAATTCCCTCTCCAGAGCTAGGATCACAACGATAGTTATCCAATCAGTGAATCAAGACTTGAATGTGAATTGCCTGTCTCCAACTAAACTCTTGTTCTAATTGTTGCATCCTGGGGGGAGAATAGGGGGCAAACAAATAGCCATCACCTCTCTGTAATCAAAAATCAATCAATGACATTTATTGGGCACTTACTGTGTGTAGAGTAATAATAATAATAGTAATGGCATTTGTTAAGTGCTTACTATTTGCCAGGCACTGTAATAAGCATTGGGGTGGATAAGAGCAAATCAGGTTGGACACAGTTCCTGTAATTTTCTAAACACTTAGGAGAGAATATTACAACAGAGTTGGTAGATGTGTTCCCTGCCCACAGTGAACTTACAGTCTAGAGGGTAATATCAACTACTAAACCGTAGGAAAAGGTAACAACTGCAAAACCTCAGTCACAAATTCTGCTTGGAGCATCACCTATTCATTTAGCCCATCCCCAAATCAGCTTGTCAAGTGGCTCTGGGCTGGGTGGGGGTCTTTGGAACTAGTACAATGCTATCTGCAATCTGGGTTGGAAGTTGGGCTAGGTCATCATCCATTTAATGCTTCCTTTAGTAGCTGACTCTGGGGAGGTTAGATAAGCTTGGACAAGCCATTGGCCAAGAGGCTAAGGATTTGGGGCAATCTTTCGGAGGTCCAGGCATTGTTTTGATAGTAGAGACCCACGGTCCAGACCTAAAGAGCCAACTCAACTCAATCTTCCAAGAGACATCAAGATTAGAGATGACTTGGATCACACCAAAAACCCAGAGTCCATGGCTAGTGAGTGCAGAAACCATCAAAAGGGCATGAGCCAGCCCCGACTGACCAAAGCAAAGGAGTTCAGACCCACCTTACTCCTTCCAGGATTCTTGGGTCTCTCATATCAAAGTGATCCCCTTTAGACTGTGAGCCCACTGTTGGGTAGGGACTGTCTCTATATGTTGCCAACTTGTACTTCCCAAGCGCTTAGTACAGTGCTCTGCACACAGTAAGCGCTCAGTAAATATGATTGATGATGATCCCTTCTCCCTTTACAGTCCAGTTCATGTTCTCTGTTCATCCCAAGAAAAATCTCCAATCAATAGTATTTACTGAGCACTTGATGTAAGCAGAGCTCTGACTAAGCACTTGAGAAAGTACAACACAATAGTTAGTAGGTATGATCCCTGGAATGCCCACCCTCCACACATCCCCCCCTTCAAAGCCCTACTGAAGGCTCACCTCCTCCAAGAGGCCTTCCCAGACTTCGGCCCCCTTTTCTTCAGCTCCCCCTCCCCTCCGCGTCACCTCGACTGGCTTACAGTCTCTCAGTCAATCGTATTTATTGAGCACTTACTGTGTGCAAAGCACTATACTAAGCACTTGAGAGAGTATGATAAAATAATATAACAGACACATTCCCTGCCACAACAAGCTTACAGCCTAGAATCTGGACACAGGTACTAAAATAAACTGAGAGTAATGCCAAGATATAAATATATGTATGCAAGTGTTGTGTGGCTGAGGATGGGGTAAATATCAAATGCTTAAAGGGTACAGATCTAAGTACGGAGGCAACATGGAAGGGAAAGTAAGTAGGGGAAATGAGGCTTAGCCGGGAAGCCTCTTGGAGGGCTATGAAAATGGGGAGTGGTGGTTTGTTGGTTGTGAAAGAGGAAGGATTCCAAGTCAGACAGAGGGTGTGGGCAAGGAGGCAGCAACAAGATAAACAAGATTGTGATATAATAAGTCATCATTAGAAGAGCAAAGTGTGTGGGCTGGGGTGTAGTAGGAAATCTTCAGTGAAGTGTGGACTGGAGTGGGAAGAAACAGGAAGAAAGAAGGCCAGGGAGGAGGCTGACACAGAAAAGGTGGGATGTGATGAGTGTTTGGATCAACATGGTAGCAGTTTGGATGGAGAGGAAAGGGAGAAATCTAGAGCTGTGAGGGTAGAACTAACAGGATTTGGTGACAGGTTGAATGAGAAACAGGAGTCAAGGATAATTCCAAGGTTAAAGGCTTACAAGGCAGGAAGGATGGTGGTGGTGTTGTCTATAGTGAAATCAGGGGGAAACCAGAATTTGTGGGGGCAGGGGAAGCTCTGTTTTGGACATGTTAAATGTGAGGTGTCAACCAGGACATCTGAGCAGTGATGTCGTGAAGGCAGAATACTTTCATCCTTTCCCAGGGCAGAATACATATCAAAAAGAGGTGAGCTATAATGGTGACTCACAATTGATTCTTCCATAAACACAACAGTACAACATTTATATTCATAGAATCACTTTCTGGAAATTAAACACATGCCTAAAGAGCTTGTGCTCCTTCAGGGGTGGCATAGAATCCATTTGGAATCAACACCAAGCAGAAAGCTAGCAGTATTTTATTTATACTAATGAAAAAAAACCCATTTAAACTCATTTGCATAGCTACATTCCAGTTCTCTGAAACAGATTACAGAAAAGCTAATAAATGGCTGCTTCAGATATGTAGTGCATAACTATGATTTATAGTTATAAATTATAATTATTAAAATGGCATATTTCATTGTACTTCAAACAGTTCCTGAATAATAAATTAAATTTTAACAGACATTGAATGTTAGTATATCACTCTGCCCTAACAAATCAAATCTAATGATAAACTGAATATTCACGTTTTGAATCTTTACTGCTGCCATAGTGGCATTAAATCAAATGGCAAAGTGGAAGAGTCATGCCATTTATATTGCAGGTCAGAAATGTACTGTTGGAAAGCTAATGAGTTTCACTGAAGTAACTTCTGTCAACAAATTTTGTAATCCTAACACATCACAGTTTGTACAGTTGTGCCATCCTTTTAAATCACCTACAATGAAATTATTAAAATCGTTCCCCCTGCCCCCGCCGCCATACAGCTATGTAGATGGGGGGTTTTCTGATATCAACTTTGATGACCCATCAGATCATATCCCAAAAGATTTCATCCAGAGCATGAAGTGCCAGGGTAGGAAAGAAATAAAGTGAAAAAAAGCTCTCAGGAGTCACCTGGATCCAAGCTACCAGATATATCACTTCAGGGCAAACCACATTCTTAACCAGAAAGCTAAAACGCACTAAGTGCTGGAATTAAAGAAAAAGCCTACTTTTGTGTCTGGCTATTTGAGCAGCAACTTTTAGAACAGAAGAACAGCAGCAAACAAGCAAAAACTTTCTATTGCTGAAAGTGTCATTCTGGTTTAGTCTGATCATTAAACTTTTTCATTTTTAAACCTCAGTGTACCTGAGGCTGTTTTCTCTTCCTCATGGTGGTGGCATCACCTTCTAATCCAAAGGCCATCACATCTTCTCACCCTTTTATTGGGAAGGGGGGAAACTTTCTAAAGTAGCCCATTCCTATTCTATTGTCTTCACCAATTTTCTGTTTAGACTTGGGAAAGCAAACTCACCTGCAATGCATCTGATCCATAACTTTCTGACCACTAAAGGATTGCATTTTTCTGATGCATTAAGATTCAAAGCTAGAAATTCTTTGCATTTCTTTAACCAATGATTTTTTGTTTTTGTTTTAAGGACTAGGAGATGACTTAGACTATTTGCAGATCCCAATAGCCTGTGGTTTTCACTTTTAAAAAAATAATAATAATAATTCAACCATCATCAGTGACTTTCCCAAAGGAGAAAAGGGGACTGTTGGATCTGATGGCTAGCTAAATTTGATCTTAGAGAATTAAGAATTTGAAATCATTGTTTAAGTGAAAGAGTAGTTGTTGATAATGAAAGATACCAAAAGGCAATTTAGCAAGCAGATTTGCCTGAGTGGGCAAATCAAAAAGGTTAGACATTTGTCAGGGGAGAAATAACCAACTTGATAATTTGTGAAAAGCCATTACATGGGATTTTCTATCCATGTCCATGGGAAGAGAGGGCTGTTTTGAATCTCCATAGGAGACAACTAAGTATACTTAATGGAGGGGTATAAAAAAGATGAAGGAGGAGGTGGTGAACAAGGAATGGTGGGAAAACATATTCCTTCCCCATTACCTGTGCAACCTAAATTATGTTACTACAAACCTTTGATTTGCCTTACTTCTAAGGCAGCATGTCACCATTCAGAGTGGGGCCAGGCAGGATGGCAGACATCTATTCACCATCTCCAGTCCAATCTGAGACCACTGATACACTCCCATAATGGTTTAGGGAGCAAAGCACAAGTGGCTGCTGCTATCATGGTAGTTTTCCCTGCCATGGCAAGAAGCACTGTTGCATCCACAGAAGGCTTGGACCAAGAATTTTGTATTTTATCTGCTTAAATGAAAAAAACTTCACAAGTAGGTTAAAACAAATGTTTCTTTTTAACACTATAACAATCAATCTTATTTATTGAGTGATTACTGTATGCAGAGCATTGCTTGGGAGAGAATAGCAGAGTTGATGGACACATTCTCTGCCGACAACAAACTCACAGGCTAGAGGGGAAAACTGACATTAATATAAATCAATTATGGGTATGTCCATAAATCAATTATGGATATGTCCATAAGTTCTGTGGGATGGAGGGAGGGGTGAATAAAGGGAGCAAATCAGGGCAACACAGAAGGGAGTGGAAGAAAAAGGAAATGAGGGCTTAGTCAGGGCAGGCCTCTTGGAGGAGATGTGCCTTCAATATGGCTTTGAAGGTGGGGAGAGTAATTGTAGGATATGAAGAGGTAGGACATCCCCAGACAGAGGCACAACATAATCAAGAGGTCAGTAGCAAGATAGATGAGATCTAAGTATAGTGAATAGGTTGGCAGAGGAATGAAGTGTGTGGGGTGGGTTATAATAGGAGAGCAGAAAGGTGAGGTAGGAGGGGACAAGGTGAATGAGTGCTCTCAAACCAGTGGTAAGGAGTTTCTCTTGGTTGTGGAGGTGAATAGGCAACCACTGGAGATCCTGGAGAAGTGGGAAAACTTTTCTGTAGAAAAATTATCTGAGCAGCAGAGTGGGGAGAGGCAGAGAGGTCAGCAAGGGGGCTGATACAGTATCAATGTGAGATTCAGTCAATCCTATTTATGGAGCACTTATGTGTGCAGAGCACTGTACAAAGTGCTTAGTGCTAGGATTAATATGATAGCAATTTGGATGGAGAGGAAAGGGCAGATTTTAGTGATGTCATGAAGGTTGAGCTGACAGAATTTAGAGATAGATTGAATGTGGGTTGAATGAGAGAAAAGGGAAAGGGATAACACCAAGGTTATGGGCTGGTGACACAGGAAGGATGGTGGTGATGTCTACAGTGATGAGAAAATCATGGGGAGGACAGGGTTTGGGTGGGAAGATAAGAAGTTCTAATTTGAACATGTTAAGTCCCAGATGTCCGCAGGACATCCAAATAGAGATGTCTTGAAGGCAGGAGCAAATGTGCAACTGCAGAAGGAGAGAAAGATCAGGGGTGGAGATACAGATTTGGGAATCATGCATTTATCCACTTACTATCCATGGGAGTGAATGAGTTCTCCAAGAGAGTGGGTATAAATGGAGAATAGAAGGGGAGCTAGAACTGAATCCTGAGGGACTCCCATAGTTATAGGATGAGAGGCAGAGGAAGAACCTGCAAAAGAGACTGAGAATGATCAGATACAGAGATAGGAAGAGTACCCGGAGAGGACAGTATCAATGAAGCTAAAGATGGATGATGTTTCCAGGAGAAGGGGGTGGGTGACAGTGTCAAAGGCAGTTGAGAGATTAAGTAGGATTAGAATGGAGTGGAGGACATTGGATTTGGCAAGAAAGGAGCTCAGCTGTGACTTTTGAGAGGGCCGTTTGAGGCAGAGGGTGTAGACAACTTGCTCAAGAATTGGAGAGGAATGGTAGGAGGGAGTTGGGGTGATTACTTGAGGAAGCCATGGGGCCAAGGGAAGGGTTTGTTTTTTTAGGGAAATGTAGAAATGGGCTTGTTTGAAAGCAGTGGGAAAGAAGTCAGTGGAGAACAAACAGTTTAGGTTTGTGGTCAGGGAGGAAAGAAGGAGGGGGCAAGTATTTTGATAAGGTGCCAAGGGATTGGGGTGGATGTGCCAGTCAGCGTGGCTCAGTGGAAAGAGCCCGGGCTTTGAAGTCAGAGGTCATGGGTTCAAATCCTGGCTCTTCCAATTGTCAGCTGTGTGACTTTGGGCAAGTCACTTAACTTCTCTGGGCCTCAGTTACCTCATCTGTAAAATGGGGATTGAGATTGTGAGCCCTCTGTGGGACAATCTGATCACCTTGTAACTTCCCCAGCACTTAGAACACTGCTCTGCACATAGTAAGTGCTTAATAAATGCCGTTATTATTATTATTATTTTGTGAGAAGGCAGGAGATCTCCTTGAGATACTGCTGAGAGAGGTGGAAGAGTTGAAGAAGGGATAGGAGGAGAGATGGACTAGAGACGAGCAGAGGAGATTTTAGGGAGATCATGCCTGATAGTTTCAAAGAATTATAACAAGGAAAATATTTATTCTAATAGAATAAAGTTATAATTTTATACTCATATCTAAAAAGGAATAAGAAATCCCCTAAACATTTTTTTTGGTTATCACTTGTACTAAGTAAATGGTTAAACAATAAAGTGAACTCCCCAATATTACCTTACTACTCAAGCAAATATCTCTACAAAGATAATCTGCACTAAAAATGATGAAGTGAGATATTTGGGTTCAACAGAAACCAATAATCATACAAAATAATGGTACCTAGAAGTGATTATTGTGTGGGATAATTCTTAGTTACAAGGGTAACAGTGTTTCACTACTGAAATGTATTTTACAACGCCGTGTTTATTGCAGGAAGAGATCAAGTGGCATTCTTAGGTCTGTTCCTGTTACAAGTGTAATATAATTACTTTACCAGCAGAGGGGAATCAATAAATACTCAAAACATTAGCTGTCATAAGAAATATGAGGCAAATGGCTATTAACAAAATCAACTCCAATGATTACTCTCTTATTTTATCTTCGCCTCACGTCTTTTTCTCCCACCCTGACTGGTAGGTTAGTCACATGAATAGGTGAATGAATGGCTACCCCTGTTCATTTCTGCTTACTAGTGTCATTTGTCAACAAACACACAGCCTAATTCTCTTTAAAGGAGATTTCAAAATATAATTAAGCAATTCAACAGAGCTTCCAATTCCTATCTCCTGTCATAACAGTACAGAGATGAAACATGAGCCAAACATGACAGTGAAATGGCTGATGAGAAGGTTAGGTAATACATGGTTGTTCCCCACCAAAGTATTATTTATACAGCTCTGCTTCCCCAGTATACTTCAGCAGAAGGTAGTTATTGGAAGATGGTGACTTCCAACAGAGGATGAATTTTATTCTCACCCTACTAAAACATTCCCTGTTCATTCATTTAAGTCATTCAATCGTATTTGCTACAGGGACACTTGCAAAATGTTTTAAAGCAATTGCCAAAGTTCAACCACTTTGGCCCAAGACCACACAGGAAAACCTTGAATTCTCCTGAATATTTAGCAATCTACAGCTACAGCAATTTAGCTTCAGGTCTTGACCTTCTTTAAAGTACTGCTGCCTTTCAGAACACCATCAAGAATTCATCTTATGTTGCCCAGTCAATTAAATTATTTTAACAACATTTGATGGACAAAGAAAACTTCTTAAATTGAGTGTAAAACGATCTATTAGATAGTGTCCACGAGCAGGTTCTTGAAATAAGACATTTGATGGGTCCATATGAACTACTTTTCATCTCAGTGGCAACAATCAAGCATATTTATTGAACACCTACTGTGTACAGGGTACTATGCACTTGGGAGAGTTCAAACAACAATATAACAGACATTCTGTGCCCACTACGAGTTTACAGTCTAGATGGGGAGTTACAGATATGTACATAAGTGTTGTGGGGATAGGGGCAGGGAAAGTGAATAAAGGAGCAAGTCAGGGTGATACGAGAGAGTGAGAGAAGAAAAAATGAGGACTTAGGGAAGGCTTCTTGGAGGAGATGTGCCTTCAGTAAGATTTTGAAAGAGGGGAGAGTAATTATCTATAGGATATTGAAAGGGAGGGTATTCCAAGACAGAAGCACAACATGGGCAAGAGTTCGGCACCAAGATAGACTAGGATGAGGTACAGTGAATAGGTTAGCATTAGAGAAGCAAAGTGTTGTACAGCTGGGTTGTAGTAGTAGAGGACCACTGGAAGCATTGGAAGTTCTTGAGAAGTAGGGAAATATTGACTGAACACTTTTGTATAAAAATGATCCAGACAGCAGAGCGAAGTATGGACTGGAGAGGGGAGAGACAGGAAGCAGGGAGGTCAGCATAAACAGTTTACTATTTACACACTTCCTTTGATACAAGGCAAGGTTTAGCTAGAATTGGCTTTTGTGAATTACACTTCAGCTGGATTCATCTGGTGATTCTTGGAACAAGACAATTTTAAAAGTGAGCTCTAAGTCATCATCATCACCCTCAGTGGTATTTTTTGAGTGCTTACTATGTGCAGAGCACTGTACTAAGTGCTTGGGAGAGTACAACAGAGTTGGCAGACACGTTCCCTGCCCACAATAAACCTACGATATAGAGGGGGAGAAAGACAATAATGCAAATAATTTATACTCTTTTAAGCCTCACTGCATTCTCATGATTTACATTAGTTTTACTCAATATTTGCCCAATGTCATTCTAGTTTCTGTCATCCTTATAGCCATTTGTATTAACTTCATTCCTTCTTTTCTTCAGATACGACATGATAAACTCAATATTAAAATGTTGTTTCTTAAATTCTATTTTCATGATTTTGAAAGATTACTTCTATCAACTAAAGAACAATACCCCACCAGCCTAGTAATTAGATTCAACATAGCTCAGGCACATCTGGATGTAATATTTTCATCATTTGGATTTTAAGATATAGACCCCGTTGCTCTTAAAATATGTATTTTCCATAATATTTACATTGTATAGCTGCCTGTACTATGCACAATATGTGTATTGTTGAGTTGGGTCTCCAAATAGTAGGAATAGGGCATATTCTGGAGCAATGCCAATTTAGACCATGTTGGATTATTCTCTTGAAAAATGTAAATGTTTGTACTGATTCCAATTCTTTCACATTTTTGGCAATCTAAGTTATATATCAGGAACTGAAAGAAATTGATTAAGTAGCTGGCAAAAAAGGAGCAGTTCTGTTTAAAATGGTACTAAATGGTTTGTGTAGGTTTCACGGGGTGGGAAGGAATTTCTACTTCACTCCTCTCTCCACTCCCTCCTAGTTCCCCTGCATCTGTGGTCAAAGATTTCTATGCTCATTTAGGACAGAACTGGGGGGAAGGGTCATACATCAAGAGATTCTCCCTGTTTCAAGACTGTAAACTCATCGTAGGCAGGGAACATGTCTATGAACTCTGTTAGATTTTACTCTCCCAAACACTTAGTACAGTGCTCTGCACACAGTAACCACTCAAATACAATTGATGGAAGTATGGTTCATTTCTTATCAGGTTTTCCTGTGCTGCTTTCACACAGCTTCATAGGCTTGCAACAACTGAGAACCAATTTTTTTATGGCATTTTGTTAGTGCTCACTATTTGTCAAACACTGTTCATTCATTCATTCATTTAATCATATTTATTGAGCACTTACTGTGTACAAAGCACTGTACTAAGCACTTGGGAAGTACAAGTAGGCAACATATAGAGATGGTCCCTACCCAAGAACTGGCTCACAGTCTAGAAGGGGGAGACAGAAAACAAAACAAAACATGGAGACAGTTGTCAAAACTGTTAGAATAAATAGAATTATAGGTCCATGAACATCATTAACAAAATAGAGTAGTAAATATGTACAAGTTAAATAGAGTAATAAATCTGTACAAATATATACAAGTGCTGTGGGGAGGGGAAGGAGGTAGGGCAGAGCAGGGAGATGGGGAGGAGGAGAGGAAAAAGGGGGCTCAGTCTGGGAAGGATTCCTTGAGGAAGTGAGCTCTCAGTAGAGCTTTGAAGGGAGGAAAAGAGCAAGCTTGGAGGATGTGTGGAGGGAGGGCATTCCAGGCCAGGGGAAGGACATGGACAGGGGGTCGATGGTGGGATAGGAGAGAACGAGGCACAGTGAGGAGATTAGCAGCAGAGGAGCGGAGGGTGCAGGCTGGGCTGTAGAAGGAGAGAAGGGAGGTGAGGTTGGAGGGGGCGAGGCGATGGACAACCTTGAGAGTGAGGAGCTTTGGCTTGATTTGTAGGTTTTTAGGCAACCACTGGAGATTTTTGAGGAGGGGAGTGACATGCCCAGAGCGTTTCTGTGCGAAGATAATCTGGGCAGCAGAGTGAAGTATAGACTGAAGCGGGGAGAAACAGGAGAATGGGAGATCAGAGAGGAGGCTGATGCACTAATCCAGTCAGGATAGGATGAGAGATTGACCAGCAAGGTAGCGGTTTGGATGGAAAGGAAAGGGCAGATCTTGGCGATGTTGTGGAGGTGAGACCGGCAGAATCTGGTGACAGATTGGATCTGTGGAGTGAATGAGAGAGCGGAGTCGAAGATAACAACAAGGTTGCGGGCTTGTGAGATGGGAAGGATGGTAGTGCCGTCTACAGTAACGGGAAAGTCACTGCTCTAAGCATTGGGTAGGTATAATTTAATGAGGTGATACACAGTCCCTGTCTCACATAGGGATTGTCTCTATCTGTTGCCAAATTGTACTTTCCAAGCGCTTAGTACAGTGCTCTGCACACAGTAAGCACTCAATAAATATGATTGAATGAAATGGGGCCTACAGTCTAAATAGGAGGGAGAACAGGTATTTAATCCCCATTTTACAGTTGAAGCACAGAGAAGTTAAGTGACTTACCCAAGGTCACCCAGCAGATAAATGGTGGAGTCTGGATTAGAACTCAGATTCTTCTTATTCCCAGGCCCATGCTCTCTCCACTACCCCATGCTCCTTCTATGCATTGTATTGCAGACACTTTTACAAGGTTACACATAAGATAAAGAAATGCTTTTAAAATGAAATATATACACACTGCAAGATTTTGCCATAATCCTTGGGGTGTGAATACAAGTGGGAGTTTGAGGAACAGACAGGCAAGTTTTCTCTACCCATTGGAGAGTATTCTTCCTCCATAATTTGCCATCCCTCTGCTCTGTAGTCCTCAGGTGATATATCGGTCATATATAGCAAAAGAACGGATCACCACCTTTTCCACTTAAGATACTGAGGGGCACCTAAAGGTGACTAGAAAGGGAAATTAAAAAAACATTTTATACTAGCTTTCACTATAAAAAGAGTAAGAAAAAGAAAATGAGTGTTGGCCTGCAGATCAGGGTTATCTGCTGTGGTTTCAGAGAAGCACCAAGAGATCTTTAAAATGGCACCTAGCCTGCCACTAAAGATAGAATGAAGGGAACTTAATTTAATGTCTCCTACAAAAGATTTATTGGCTTATTGTTTTCCATTATGCAGGGTAATCTGTCAAGCCTTTGTTATTTTTTTGAATCTTCAACCCAGAGGAGCACTCAAAGGGCTTCTGTTACAGCAGTGACCACTTTCAACAATTCAGGCTTTTCAATACCACTTCTAACATGCTTCCTTATAGCACTAACTGTCTGCCAAATAGCTAATTTGAGGGTGCTTTTAAAATTGGGTAAGTGCCTTATTTGTTCTGTAAAGTGCATGATTTGTATAAAACTTCTAGATTTTTCTAGGCCTCATTAATGTCAGGGAGTAAAACTATAACTATATTTCCAGACCATTCAGAAAAAAAAGCAGAGATGAAAAAATCTAGGATTTTATTCTGTTTACCAGTAACAAATTAGGAAGAGGGGAAAAACGGTAACTTTTGTGGAAAAGGTAACTTTTGCAGTTCTCCAAATCCCAGAAGATGGGTTTCCTCCTCTGCCTGTATTATTTTAGGAATGTTGGCCAGTGCATGATACTGGCACAAGACACTTACTGACTCCTCTCAACCTTTCTCTTCTACACATCTTCCTAACCTGACATCTTCCAAACAACAGATAACTATCACCGATCTAAAGAATCCTTTACCAAAAGACCCTAGATAATGTAGGCCACATTCTTAATCCCACATGGGCTTCACCAAAATGTTTTGAACAGAGGAGAAGACCACCTCCCACTGCCTTTCCTCTTTAATTTGAGGTTACAATTACTAAACTCCATATTCAATTCAATCATATTTATTGAGCACTTACTGTGTGCAGAGCTCTATAAAGGTTACTTTGAGACTAAAACTCTAGAATTACAGATGACAAGGAACTATGAAAATGAATAAAACAAAATATTAGCAATTCAAAAATATGTTTCTGTTGTAGACACTTTGAATTTCATACCAAAAAAAATCTGATTTACATGCTATAGCCCATTAGGTTAGAGTATTTCATGCAAAAGCTTTGGAACAATAAGGACTACCTGAATCACATTTTGAAATTCCCTATTAATGTTTTAGCACTCAGTACTATGATTAATTCTTGATTTTCTGAAAACAGATAGAAAAAGGGTAAATTCATATTACCAGCTGTAATGAAATTGCTTTTTGATTGATAGCACAGCTATCTATAATACATTGGGCTCTGTAGTGATCTTCCCGATGGTACAGTCATTTAGCGACTCCTCAGTAAGGCACTTAAACAAATCCCTCATTTTCATTCCTTAATTATTATTAAGTGCTGTGGAATTGTTTCCAATTCATAGCAACTCCATGGATATACTTTCTCCAGAATGTCCTGTCATCTACCATAATCTGCATCCTTCCTAATAATTTTGGTATTTGTTAAGCGCTTACTATGTGCAAAGCACTGTTCTAAGCGCAGGAATGGTGGTTCTGTTATCACTGTTATGGTCTTTATCCATCTGGCTGCTGGTCTGCCTCTTCCACATTTTCCCTGGACTTTTCCTAGCATTAGTGTCATCTCCTGAGATTTAGTCCTCCTGCTTATGTGTCCAAAATATGCTAATCTAAATCAAGTCATTTGGCCTTCCAAAGACCACTTTGGTTTAATTTGCTGCAAAATCCATTTGTTTGTCTTTTGGGCAATCCATGGTATTAAAAAAGCCTTCTCCAACACCACATTTCAAAAGAATCAATGTTCTTTCTATTCTGTATTTTTACTGTCCAGCTTTCAGATCTATACGTTGTCACTGGAAACACCATAGAGTTGACAATTTGTATTTTTGCGGCAGTTGTTACAACAGCACATTTCATGACTTTTTCCAGGCTCTTCATAGCAAGTCTTCCTAACATTAATCTTCAATGTGAAACTAAAAACTACTGCCAGTCAATGCCACGCAACCCTGGAAACATCTAGTTGGTAACTTGTTGGACGGACATCTCCAGCCAGTAATCACAAAAAGTGGGCCACTTCTGATCCTCCTGTCTCTCCCTGCTTCAGTCTAAACTTCACTCTACTGCCCAGATTATCTTTGTACAGAAACGCTCTGGGCATGTTACTTCCCTCCTCAAAAATCTCCAGTGGCAGCCTGTCAACCTACGAATCAAGCAAAAACTCCTCACTCTCAGCTTCAAGGCTGTCCATCACCTCGCCCCCTTCTACCTCACCTCCCTTCTCTCCTTCTACAGCCCAGCCCGCACCCTCTGCTCCTCTGCCACTAACCTCCTCATGGTGCCTTGTTCTCGTCTGCCCCACCATCAATCCCTGGCCCACGTCCTTCCCCCGACCTGGAATGCCCCCCCTCCTCACATCTGCCAAACTAGTTCTCTTCCCCACTTCAAAGTCCTACTGAGAGCTCACCTCCTCCAGGAGGCCTTCCCAAACTGAGCCCCCTTTTCCTCTGCTCCTCCTCGCATCCCCATCACCCCTACTCCCTCCCTCTGCTCTACCCCCTTCCCTTCCACAGCACTTGTGTATATTTGTACATATTTATTACTCTATTCATTTTATTAATGATGTATATATATAATATATATATAATTCTATTTATCTTTTTTGATGTTATTGATGCCTGTCTACTTGTTTTGTTTTGTTCTCTGTCTCGCCCTTCTAGACTGTGAGCCCGTTGTTCATTCATTCATTGATTCAATCATATTTATTGAGCGCTTACTGTGTGCAGAGCACTGTACTAAGCGCTTGGGAAGTAAAAGTTGGCAACATATAGAGATGGTCCCTACCCAACAACGGGCTTAAAGTCTAGAAGGGGGAGACAGACAACAAAACGAAACATGTGCACAGGTGTCAAGTCATCAGAATAAATAGAAGTAAAGCTAGATGCACATCATTAACAAAATAATGAGTTGTTGGGTAGGGATTGTCTCTGTTGCCGAATTGTAGTTTCCAAGCACTTAGTACAGTGCTCTGCACACAGTAAGCATTCAATAAATACGATTGAATGAATGAATGAACTCTAGACCATTCATTCATTCATTCAATCAAATTTATTAATAATAATAATGATGGCATTTTATTAAGCGCTTACAATGTGCAAAGCACTGTTCTAAGCCCTGGGGAGGTTACAAGGTGATCAGGTTGTCCCACACAGGTCTCATAGTCTTAATCCCCATTTTACAGATGAGGTAACTGAGGCACAGAGAAGTTAAGTGACTTGCCCGAAGTCACACAGCTGGCAAGTGGCGGAGCCGGGATTTGAACCCCTGACCTTTGACTCCAAAGCCCGAGATCTTTCCACTGAGCCACACTGTGCTTACTGTGTGCTGAGCACTGTAATAAGCGATTGGGAAAGTAGAATACAACAAAAAACAGTGACATTCTCTGCCCACAGTGAGCTCACAGTCTAGAGGGAGGAAGGCAGACATCAATACAAATAAATAAAATTACAGATATATACATAAGGGCTACAGGGCTGGTGGGGGGGTGAGAGCAAAGGGAGCAAGTCAAGATGGTGGAGAAGGAAGTGGGAGATGAGGAAAAGTGGGGATTAGTCTAGGAAGGCCTCTTGGAGGAGATGTGCCTTCAATAAGACTTTGAAGTGGGGGAGAGTAATTGTCTGTTGGCTTTGAGGAGGGTGGGCGTTCCAGGCCAGAGGCACGGCATGGGCCAGGGGTCGGCAGCAAGAGAGGTGAGATCGAGGCACATTGAGAAGGTTAGCACCAGAGGAGTGAAGTATTCTGCCTGGGTTGTAGAAAGAGAGAAGTGAGGTGAGGTAGGAGGGGGCAAGGTGATGATATGCTTTAAAGCCAATGGTGAGGAGTTTTTGTTTGATACAGAGGTGGATCGGCAACCACTGGAGTTTTTTGAGGAAGTGGGATGACGTCCTGAGTGTTTCTGTAAAAAGCAGATCCAGGCAGCAGGATGAAGTATGGACTGAAGTGGGGAGAAGCACGAGGTTGGGAGGTCAGCAAGGAGGCTGATTCAGTAATCTAGGCAGGATAGGATGGGTGACTGTATTAACATGGTAGCAGTTTAGATGGAGAGGAACGGTTGGATTTTAGCGATGTTGTGAAGTGGGACCGACAGGATTTGGTGACAGATTGAATATGTGGATTAAATGAAAGAGAAGAGGCAAGGAGGCAGCCCCAAGGTTACAGGCCTGTGAGACAGGAAGGATGGTGGTGACATCTATAGTGATGGGAAAAGGAGGAGGAGGTTAGGGTTTGTGTAGGAACATAAGGAGCTCTGTATTGGACATGTTAAGCTTTAGATGATGAGAGGACACCCGAGTAGAGATGCCTTGATGGCAGGAGGAGATGTGAGCCTGGAAAAAGGGAGAGAGTTCAGGGAGTGAGGAGATGGGTATCATCTGCATAGAGACGATAGTTGAAGCCATGTAAGTGAATGTGTTTTCCAAGGGAGTGAGTGAAGTCGATACTTCACTCTGCTGCCCGGATTATCTCTGTACAGAAACACTCTGGGCATGTCACTCCCCTCCTCAAAAATCTCCAGTGGTTGCTTGTCAACCTATGAATCAAGCAAAATCTCCTCACTCTCGGCTTCAAGGCTCTCCATCACCTCACCCGCTCCGACCTCACCTCCCTTCTCTCCTTCTCCAGCCCAGCCCGCCCCCTCTGCTCCTCTGCCACTAACCTCCTCACTGTGCCTCGTTCTTGCCTGTCCCGCCGTCAACCCCTGGCCCAAGTCCTTCCCCTGGCCTGGAATGCCCTCCCTCCAAACATCCACCAAACTAGCTCTCTTCCTCCCTGCAAAGCCCTACTGAGAGCTCACCTCCTCCAGGAGGCCTTCCCACACTGAGCCCCCTTTTTCCTCTCCTTCTCCCCATCCCCCCCGTGCCCTACCTCCTTCCCCTCCCCACAGCACTTGTATATATTTGTACATATTTATTACTCTATTTATTTTACTAGTACATATTTACTACTCTATTTTGTTAATGATGTGCATGGAGTTATAATTCTATTTATGCTGACAGTTTTGACACCTGTCTCCATGCTTTGTTTTGTTGTCTGTCTCCCCTTTCTAGACTGTGAGCCCGTTGTTGGGTAAGGACCATCTCTATATGTTGCCAACTTGTACTTCTCATGCACTTAATACAGTGCTCTGCACACAGTAAGCACTCAGTAAATACGACTGAATGAATGAATGAAGATGGAGACTAGAAGTGGATGCAGAATTGAAACTTGAGGGAGCCCACCAGTTAGGGGGTGGGAGGCAGAGGAGTAGCCTGTGAAGGAGACTGAGAACAAAGAGCCAGAGAGATAAAGAGGAGAGCCAGGAGAGGACAGGGTCAATGACACCAAGGTTGGATCATCATCATCATCATCATCAATCGTATTTATTGAGCGCTTACTATGTGCAGAGCACTGTACTAAGCTCTTGGGAAGTACAAATTGGCAACATATAGAGACAGTCCCTACCCAACATTGGGCTCACAGTCTAAAAGGGGGAGACAGAGAACAAAACCAAACATACTAACAAAATAAAATAAATAGAACAGATATGTACAAGTAAAATAAACAAATAAATAGAGTAATAAATATGTACAAACATATATACATATATACAGGTGCTGTGGGGAAGGGAAGGAGGTAAGATGGGGGGATGGAGAGGGGGACAAGGGGGAGAGGAAGGAAGGGGAAGGGAATTGATTGAAACATTGGATAACATTTCAATCAATCAATCAATCGTATTTATTGAGCGCTTACTGTGTGCAGAGCACTGTACTAAGCACTTGGGAAGTACAAGTTGGCAACATATAGATACGGTCCCTACCCAACAGTGGGCTCACAGTCTAGAAGGGGGAGACAGAGAACAAAACAAAACATATTGACAAAATAAAATAAGTAGAATAGATATGTAGAAGTAGAATAAATCAATAAATAGAGTTTTCAGGAGAAGGGGCTGGTCCACAATGTCGAAGGTAGCTAAGAGGTCGAGGAGGATTAGGATAGAGTAGAGGTCATTGCATTTGGCAAGAAGGAGATCACTGGTGAGCAGAGACATCTGGGAGGACTGCTTCAGACCAGCTTCTAGTCAGCTAACGTGTTGTATGCAACACTTGGGAGAGTAAAGTGATCTGCTGGAAAGAACACAGGCCTGGTAGTCTGAGGTACTGGGTTCTAATTCTGCTCTCCCACTTGTCAGTGTGACCTTGGGTAAGTCACTTCACTTCTCTGTGTCTCAGTTATCTCATCTGTGAAATGATTATTAAAACTGTGAGCCTCCTGTGGGACATGGACTCTGTTTAACTTGATTAGCTTGCATCACCCATCTGTTAGGACAGTGCCTAGTCCATAGTGCTTAAATACCATAAAAAAATAGAAGAATCCAAGAAATGTAGCAGTGGAAAAAAACGAGAAAGAACGAGTTCAAAGGAATCAAAAAGGGTCCTGATCCTCTCACCAACTGACCCAGTCTGCTGGGACCCAAGCTCAGGAGTGACTGTCCTAAATTTGTCCTTCCCATCATAAACTACTCTCCCTCATTTGCTCCTCATCTTTCTTTTCCAACTCAATGCCTGATTTCCTTTCCAGAGGGAAGCCACAATTTCACCCCCATTCCCCATAGCCATTTTTCTCTCGCAATCACTTTTTCTCTCCATTCAAGTAACTTAGCATGGTTTGCCTCTTCCTCGAATCTCTTTTATAAATACTGTAATTATTATTTAACTCAAATTTAATATTCTAAGAATGTTTTACTCAAAATGTATTATCAGTTGAAAATATACTCAATGTGTTAGATAAAAATTCACATTAGAGGCATAGTTCCTTCTGAAAACTTTCATTCAAATACTGCATCACAACTAACATCACAATCACTTTTTCTCTCCATTCAAGTAACTTAGCATGGTTTCCCTCTTCCTCGAATCTCTTTTATAAATACTGTAATTATTATTTAACTCAAATTTAATATTCTAAGAATGTTTTACTCAAAATGTATTATCAGTTGAAAATATGCTCAATATGTTAAATAAAAATTCACATCAGAGGCTTAGTTCCTTCTGAAAACTTTCATTCAAATACTACATCACAACTAACACGACACCATGAAAACATGATTACTAAGAAAATGGACAAGAAACTGCAAGGTATATTAAAGGAAAATGCTTATATGAAGGAATTTTCCCACAAAGCAGTAGAAATAACTGGATTAACTAATAAAACTGCATAGTCAGGTGAGACATTGCAACAGGTTAAAAGCATGTGGAAGAAGTTTTATTTTTAATTTTGTGACCACCTGTCATTTTTCAGATGTTTAAAGTGTTTAATAATTTTGGTCCCTAGATCAAACATTTCCAACAGAGAATTTGAAAATCATAGTGTAATAACTCAGTTGAAAACTAACCCAATTATCAAGAAAATAGGTTAGGTATTCTGAATACTCCCCTCCTCAAAAATCTCCAGTGGCTACCAATCAACCCACGCATCAGGCAAAAACTCCTCACCCTGGGCTTCAAGGCTGTCCATCCCCTCGCCCCCTCCTACCTCACCGCCCTTCTCTCCTTCTCCAGCCCAGCCCACACCCTCCGCTCCTCTGCCGCTAATCTCCTCACCGTGCCTCTTTCTCGCCTGTCCCGCCATCGACCCCCGGCCCACATCATTCCCCTGGCCTGGAATGCCCTCCCTCCCAACATCTGCCAAACTAGCTCTCTTCCTCCCTTCAAGGCCCTACTGAGAGCTCACCTCCTCCAGGAGGCCTTCCCAGACTGAGCCCCCTCCATCCTCTCCCCCTCCTCCCCCTCCCCATCCCCCCCACCTTACCTCCTTCCCCTCCCCATAGCACCTGTATATATGTATATATGTTTGTACATATTTACTACTCTATTTATTTTACTTGTACATATTTATTCTATTTATTTTATTTTGTTAATATGTTTTGTTTTGTTGCCTGTTCCCCCCTTCTAGACTGTGAGCCCGCTGTTGGGTAGGGACTGTTTCTATATGTTCCCAACTTGTACTTCCCAAGCGCTTAGTACAGTGCTCTGCACACAGTAAGCGCTCAATAAATATGATTGAATGAATGAATATATAGAGATTAGTTATGAGAACATTTTAATAAAGCATTCCCAGGGTAGAGTTAGAGTATAACCATCTTCACTATTAATAAAAGTACTTAAATTAGACATGATATAATAAATGAATACCTGGGGACAAAAAAAAAAATCACTGAATTACGGGACCAGTTCTTCCTAATCTATACGGTTTTTTTTCCCAGCATCTGACTATAGTGAATGACTATGACATTTATGATTGCTTATTACTAGAAAGTCCTAGACACCCAGTACTATCTCTGGGTAGAATTGTATATAAAGATGATCTTCAGTTAATAGCTGAAAAACATTTAATCTGACAAAAAAATAAATCCACAAATTTCTGCTTGACTGAAATACCGAAAATATAGATTCTTATGGTGCCCATGATACCTGATTGATGGAAAGATTCAAACCCATGTGTCTATTTCACAAGAAAAAAGAATGATCAAAACCAGGATTCAACAACAAAATAATTTTCCTGTGAATAGAAGCTGGGCTCCCAACTGGAAGATTCCAAACTGCAAACTTTATGTCCCTGAACAAGGACCTCTTCCTTCTTAGAAGGGAAGAAAGGGATTGATGATTTTCCCATTGTAACATAAAAGGTCTGTCGGCCGAGTATTGATTTGTGCACTGTTCACCTTCCAGGAATGCCCATATCTAATCATTCCATCCCTCCTCCTCAACCCAACATATCCATACTACTTTTCCTTGGGATGTTCATCTCATTCTAAATAAATTTCTCCATAAGCCTTTCCACCAATAAATTTGGTTGCTTAGTGAACCCTTCTGCTCGTTCCTCCATACTAGAGGAACAAACTACTTTATCCTCAATAGATAAACACCCAGATTAATGCAGACATGTAAAGTTCACTGGTATCAGCAGAACTATACCTAACCCTTGGTCTTCCTTTAAGTGCCACCAAAGACATTTTTCTATGTCACATTGTAAAAGTTGTTCTACTCACTAAATGAAACAGGTCCTTGGGAGGTGCCCAGAGTGAAATCCAGTAATAATAATGATAATAATGGTATTTTTTAAGCGCTTACTAAATGCCAAGCAGTGTTCTAAGCACTGGGGTAGATACAGGGTAATTAGGTTGTCCCACATGGAGCTCACAGTCTTAATCCCCATTTTTCAGGTGAGGTAACAAGCACTGAGAAGTTAAGTAACTTGCCCAAGTTCACACAGCAGACAAGTGGCAAAGCAGGACTAGAACCCACATCCTCTGACTTCCAAACCTGAGCTCTTGCAAGTGCTTCTCCTGCCATGCTGCTTCTCCCATGAGCAACTTCAATGGACAAGTTTACAACTAAACTGAGCAGTTTCTCAATAAATCCTATTAATAATGATGATCAGTTCTTCATTTTGATAAGATTAGCAGCTACCTCCAATCACATCAGATGGTAAGCTTCTATTGGAACCCTAATACCTATTTCCAGTCTGAATCTTATTTTTTTTTTCTTTAAGGTATTTGTTAAGCACTTACTAAGCACCAGCACTGTTCTAAGCACTAGTGTACATACAAGATACCTATTTCCAGTCTGAATCTTATTTTTTTTTCTTTCAGGTATTTGTTAAGCACTTACTAAGCGCCAGCACTGTTCTAAGCACTAGTGTACATACAAGATAATCAGATGGGATGTTGCTGCTGTCTAAAATGGGGCTCACAGTCTTAATCGACATTTTATTGGTGAGGCCACTGAGACAAAGAGCTGCTACGTGACTTGCCCAAAGTCACACAGGGGACAGAGTGGCAGAGCCGGGATTAGAACCCAGGTCCTGTGAATCCCAGGCCATGCTCTTTCCACTATGCCATGTTGCTTCTCACATTGTTGTTTCAGCTTCGTAGACAAAACTTGATTATATAATTTATGAACTCACTGCCATGACATCCACTGGGGGAGGCTTGGTGTCTCAGCAGGTTGAACGCAGAAATGGGGTTTTTAGTTTGCTCGGGTCTTGCCTGGAGCTACTGCTCCTAATTTTAGGAACTCTAATAGTTTAAATTTTTCCTTGGACTGAGGGCTCCCGTTCTAGGTTGGAAAAGAATTAAAGCTCTCCCACGGGGAAAAAAAACTCCACAAAATCTAGTTCTTTCTACAATGCTTTATTTTTATAAACTCGGAAGGCAACTTGAATTTTCACCGTTCTGAAATGGCTTCTAAAGAAAGTGCTGCTAGAGACATTGTGCCTCATGCTGTGATAAATGGCTATTTTTTCAAGCATTTCTTTTTGTGAGCTTAGATTTTTAGAGAACTTTTCTCTTCTTGCATACTTATTTCATTTTCGTTTATAACTAGTGCTCATAAAGAGATGGCTCCTTTCTCTATTAAGTTTTAAACTCAATTTCTATTGTAATTTCAAATGTAATTACTACTTCTTTCTGGCAAATGCTCAAGGAAAATCCACATTTATTTGATTCTGCCACAACGACACTCACCCGTTCTTCATCTATTTTTAAAGACTCAATGCTTAAAGAAGGACAAACAAACACTAGTTGGGAGTACAGAAAAGGGAAAGAAAAGAAAGTAAAAGCATTTATAGGACACACATCAGTTTGCCATGGATATCAGTTTCTCGTGTTCCTTGAGAAGTCACCAAAAGTTGCTCAGGAGGCAAGGTTACCAAAGTGCAAGAAAAAGTGCAAAATACGGGAGTGAACAAGAGGGTGAAGGTGTCATGGAGAGGAAGAAAAGACACTTATATGTGTTTAAAATCAATTCCAAGTTTATGCGAACTCGTGGGACTATTCACTCATTCATTCAATCGTATTTATTGAGCGCTTACTGTGTGCAGAGCACTGTGTTAAGCACTTGGGAAGTACAAATTTGCAACATATAGAGATGGTCCCTACACAACAACGGGCTCACAGACTAGGCTGAGATCAGTGACAGGCACCGCAACTCTTGAAGCCACTTTTCATGGATTCCATTTGAGAAGAAGGAAGAGCAAATGAAGACGGTAGTATGAATTTGTCTAAGCCACAGCACCTTGAGAGATTAAGATATGTGCCTTTACACCTGCCAGTTTATTCTGTAATAATGGGGTATTCATTCATAGATTCATTCAATCAATCATATTTATTGAGCACTTACTGTGATCAGAGCACCTGTACTAAACGCTTGGGAAAGTACAATACAACAATAAACAGTGACATTCCCTGCCCACAACAAGCTTACAGTCTAGAGCAAGGGAGACTGACATCAATATGAATAAATAAAATTACAAATATGTACATAGGTGTTGTGAGGCTGGGAGCAAAGGGGCCAGGTCAGGGGGATGCAGAAGGGAGTGGGAGATGAGGAAAAGTGAGGTTTAGTCTGGGAAGGCCTCTTGGAGGAGATGTGCCATTAATAAGGCTTTGAAGTGGGGAGAGTAACTGTCTGTCTGATTTGAGGGGTACTATACAAAGGGCCAGCTTATTGCAAAGCAGAGTACAGGCATTTCTGGTATACAGAATGGTTTTCAGGAATGCTATGACCCGTGGGTTTCTAAAAAATCATATTGTGTCAGCTATTATTCTAATGTTGAATAAGGCCTAGAAGACGGATCATTTAAAAACAGTTGAAATGATCTGCGACCAAAGACTGAAAGAAAAGGATCAGTTGAACCGGAAAAAGACCGTGAAGAAAGATCCCAGTGCCCTGAAGGAAAGAGAAGTGTAAGTTCCGATGGAAAGTTCCGGAAGCGTGGCTAATGGCTCTTTTCACCCTCCCATCGGGCGTGTGGGAGGGGGGACCCCAGCATTTAGGAAGGAGATCCTGGGGCAGGAATACAAAGAAGTTAAGATTGTGAGCCCCTGTGGGACGGGACTGTGTCCAACCTGATTGGCTCGTAGCCACCCCTGCCCTTGGTACAGTGCCTGGCATTTAGTAAGCGCTCAACAAGTACGACAGTTATTATTATTAAGTTGCCCATGGGCATCGGGGGAATATCCAAAGCATGGTTCTGCAGGTGCCCTTTAAATACTCCTCCCTGTGAGGAAGAAGCAGAAGGACTTCAATATAACTTCTAGACTGTGAGCCCATTGTTGGGTAGGGACTGTCTCTATATGTTGCCAACTTGTACTTCCCAAGCGCTTAGTACAGTGCTGTGCACACAGTAAGCGTTCAATAAATATGATTGAATGAATGAATGAATACCCTTTTTTTAACAACTGGTGAAACTCAAGAAGATTGTAGAAAACAAAAAAACTTATTTCAAGCAATCTGCTTTATCTGAATATTTCTCTATAGTTCAGAAACATGGCACTGGGAGCCAATTTGCAACAATTTAGAGTTCAGTTTCCAAGAAATAGAAACAATTCTGTAATTTCTTCCAAACTGTTATTACGTTAATACAATCACTCGTCCTATCCTGCCTGGATTACTTCAGCTTTCTTGCTGACCTCCCTGCCTCCTGTGTCACCTCTATCCAGGCCATATTTCACTCTGGATCATTTTCTATAAAGACGTTCAGGACATGTTTCCCCACTCTTCCAGAGCTCTGGTAATTGTCCACCCAACTCCACTTCCAACAGAAACTCCTTACCATCAGTTTTAAAGCACTCAACCATCTTGCCCACTCCTACCTCACCTCACTACTCTCCTACTACAACCAAGCCCACACACTTCACTCCTCTGATGCCAACCTACTCACTGTACCCTGATCTCATCTATCTCACCACTGACCTCTCACCCACATCCTTCCTCTGGCCTGGAAAACCTTCCCTCTTCATATTAGACAATTACGCTCCTCACCTTCAAAGCCTTACTGAAGGCACAGCTCCTCCAAGAGGACTTCCCTGACTAAACCCTCCTTTCCTCTTCTCCCTCTCCCTCCTGCATCACCCTGACTTCCTCCCTTTATTCATCCCCCCTCCCAGCCCCACAGCTTAAGTACATATGTGTAATTATATTCATTTTTATTAATGTCCATCTCCTCCTCTACACTGTGAGCTCATGAGGGCAGGAAATGTGTCTGGTATATTGTTGTAATTTACTCTCTCAAGCACTTAGTATAGTGCTCTGCACATAGTAAGTGTTCAATAAATACGAATGACTGACAGACTGATCATCATCATCATCATCAATCGTATTTATTGAGCGCTTACTGTGTGCAGAGCACTGTACTAAGCGCTTGGGAAGTACAAATTGGCAACATATAGAGACAGTCCCTACGCAACTCAAACCATGATAGTTGTATTTCTGATGTCTGTCTCCCCTATAAGAGTGGGTACTTCTTGTAGGCAAGAAACATGTCACTTCTTTATTCTGTACTCCTTAGGTGCCTAGAATAGGTACTCTGTAAATACTACTAATACTACAACATATCCATTTTCACATTTTTTCTTCCTCCTATTACTAACATTTTTCGTCTCCGTCTTTCCAAGGGATTGTAAACTTCCTGAAGACAAAGATTGTATCTATTAACTCTAATGTATCTCCCAAGCATATACATAGTAGGCACACAAATACAAGTAATCGATTATTCAACATTCCTTTCTGTCAGGAGTGTCTACACTAGAACCTGAGGGAGTGAGAACATAGAAGACCTGCCTGTCTTTGAGGAATTTTCCAACTAGAAAAAAAAAAGCTTGCCACACAAAAACTTAATGAAAGACATAGCCAAAGGAAGGGAACAATGCTACTAAGCTCTCTTGTGACTTTACTGAAACTCACTCCCGGTTACCATGGGATGCAAAGCAGCTCCTGGCAGGTTGCATCTCAGTCAAGCTGGCTTTTTCATCCTCCTCTTCAGAGAAAATTTTCTCTGTGAACCTGTTTGTGTGTGTGTGTGTTGGGGGAAGATATGGGAGGTCAGAGAATAGGGGGTTTACAGGCTCTCCACAGTTTTGTGCAAAACCCCAGAGAACAGTAGGGTCAGGGCCCCAACAGTTTCAGCAGGATAATCTTTGAATAAAATCTGTAAACTTAAATGTGGTTGTCCTTCCTGCTCGAAAAGAACTTAAGGGTGAGTATGTGGCTGAAAAAGCCAGGGGAGGGAAGGTTAAAGAGGTGAAGGGAGGGGAGAGGGCAGGGGAGACTAACTTCTGCCAGTCGCAGTCTGATGCACTGCCCTTTCCTTTTCCTCCTTTCCCCAACCCCCACATCTACAGCTCTTCCCCACTGGCAGCAAGTTGCTATGGCCCAACTATACAATGCAAGCTTGTCATCACTTAGAGCAATGCCCAGCATGACATAATGATGTCATGTGGGGACCTCATAAAATCAAGTACAACTGGGCCTTACAAGCAGGCATTGTATGGGGGTAGGGTTATAACAAGAATAATAATTATAGTGGCATTTGTTATGCAATTACTATGTGCCGAACGTACTAAAAGGGGTAGATGCAACATAATTGGGTGAGACTTAGCCCCTGCCCTGCACGGGAATGAGACAATTAAAAACCATCACAAACACCGGGGAGCAAGGCATTTAAAACTGTTGCATTCACAATAAAGTTACATTAAAGATCGCTTAAACTATGTGATTGGTTCATTATAAACCAACTGCTCCAAGGCTTCATTTCATTTGACTCTTTAGCATAAAACAACCCCTGATCTAAGGTATGGTCAAAAATGCATTAAAAAAATTAAGACATCATGAACAAAAATCCACGGTCGAGAAACAATATGGCCTTGTGAAAAAGGCATAAGCCTTCACATCAGAAGACATGGGTTCCACTCCCAGCCCTGCCAATTGCTTGCTTGGTTAATTGGGGCACGTCACAACTTCTCTGTGCCTCAGTTTCCTCATCTGTATAATGAAGATTAAATACCTGTCCCGATTAGCCTGATTAGCTTGCATCTACCCTATCAGCTTAAAACAGTCCTTGCCACATAGTAAGTACTTAACAAATGCCATTTTTTATTATTATTAAAATTAAAAGAACTGGGTGATAACTGCTAACAGCTCCAGAATTGATTTTCACTATTTTATTCCTATGAAATAGAGAGACTGAATTTATGAGTAACTTTTTATTAAGAAAAAGTGGAGAAAAAAGTGCAGCTTTCCCTGACCTCTTCAAACTGTAGCGTGATGTTTCAAAGACAACCCCACAGAGTACATTTCACTTTACCAAATTCCAGAATCAATGAAGTGATGCAATCATTTGGAAAAGAAAAGAAAAATGTCAACCATCACAGAGCAAGACCATTAATGAATGTAGCAATGTTGGTAAAAAGCTAAAATCTGTCGAGAGGGAATGGAGAGGAAAAATGGAAAGATTCTGAGATGTTGTCATGACGAATGTGTTAAAGCTGTCAAGACAAACTTGTTTTTTATGGGGAAGGTCCGTGTGAAGTTTGTGTATGAAACATTGTGTTGAATTGAAATATTTTTGAGGTACTGATGTTCCTAAGGTATGCAACAAATCAGAACTGGAGGAAATCCTTCAATAGTTCCCCAACCTCAGTCAACCATCCCTCAGACACCTCAGAACTCATGATGATGACGGTATTTGTTAAGCGCTTACTATATGCCGAGCACTGCTCTAAGAGCTGGGGTAGATACAAGGTAATCAGGTTGTCCCATGTGGGGCTCACAGCCTTAATCCCCATTTTACCAATGAGGTAACTGAGGCACAGAGAAGTTAAGTGAGTTGCCCAAAGTCACACAGCTGGCAAGCGGCGGAGTCGGGATTAGAATCCACGACCTTTGACTTCCAAGCCCATGCCCTTTCCATCTGTTATTTATTCACCAGGAGAGGAAACATGATTGACAGAAATAAGAGGAGGTTAGTGGTGCTGCGAAACAATTAGCACGATAATTACCTTGAAAATATTCTCAGTCCTGAAGTCTTCATCCCTGGACTGGAGTTTATCCATTGTATATAATGAAACACTGTAGACAGTAAGCTCAACCCCTAGACTGTAAGGTCATTGTGGGCAGGGAACATTTCGTATTGTATTCTGTTGTATTGTGCTCTCCCAAGTACTTAATACAGTGCTTTGCACACAGAAAGCAATCAATAAGTGCCATTGATTGATGACTCCATAATTACATAAATCTCACTCAGTTATGGTATACATCAACATACGTCTAATATCACCGACATGAGATTGTAAACTCTTTCAGAGCAGGAATTACATACTTCTTTGTTTCTCCACTGTCTTGCTTTACACAGAGTAGGTGATAGAATATTTTCGATAGTGATACTGAAACAATATGGTTCAATATCATGTCGGTTTGGTCTTAACCCGGGAAGCAGTGTGGTCTATTGGAAAAAGCACGGGCCAGGGAATCAGAGGACCTAAATTCTAATCCCCAATCAACCAAGGTCACACACTATGCAAGCGGTGAAGTCACTTAACTGCTCTGTGTCTCAGTTTTCTCCTCTGTAAAATGGTCATTAAATGCCTGTTCTTCTTCCCCTTTAGTCTGTGAGCTCCATGTGCAACAGAGACTGTCTCTGACCTGATTACTCTGTAATTGATTCCAGTGTTTAGTAATCAATTGTATTTACTGAGCACTTACTATGTGCAGAGCACTCAATCACCTTGTACCCTCCTACCTCACCTCGCTACTCTCTGACTACAACCCATCCCACACACTTCACTCCTTTAAAGCTAACCTTCTCACTGTACCTTGATCTCGTCTATCTTGCCATCAACCCCTCACCCAAGTCCTCCCTCTGGCTTGGAATGCCTCCTCAAATCCGACAGACAATCACTCTCCCTGCCTTCAAAGCCTTACTGGGACACATCTCCTTCAAAAGGGTTTTCTTCACTTTCCCTTTCTCCCACTCTCTTCTGCATCACCCTGACTTACTCCTTTTATTCATTCCCCTACCCCCACCACCCCACAGCACTTATGTACATATTTGTAATTCATTTACATTGTCTGTCTCCCCCTCTAGACTGTAAGCTCATTGTGGGCAGGGAATGTGTCCATTTATTATTATATGGTATTCTCCCAAGTGCATAGTACAGTCCTCTGCACACAGTAAGTGCTCAATAAATACAACTGGACGAATGACTGAATGAATATTAAGTTCTTGGGAAAGTATAATACAATAGAATTAGCAGACACGCTCCCTGCCCGTAATGAGCTTAAAGTCTAGAAGAGGAGACAGACATTAATATCAATGAATAATTTATAATACATAATTTACAGATATACACAGTGCTTGACACAGGTGCTTAACAAATACCATTTGTTATCATTAGAGACAGCTTGTCTTGTCTGGTGCCGAGTCGTCTCCAACCCATAGCAACTCCATGGATACATCTCTCCCAGAACACCCCACCTCCATCTGCAATCATTCTGGTAGTGGATCCATAGAGTTTTCTTGGTAAAAAGATGGAAGTGGTTTACCACTGCCTTCTTCAGTAAAGTAAACTTGAGTCTCCACTCTCGACTCTCTCCCACGCCTCTGCTGCCCAGCACAGGTGAGTTTTGACTTGTAACAGATTGCTTTCTGCTCACAGAGACAGTTACATTACTTTAAAGTAACAGACAAATTTCTCACCCATTTTTAACTTTAACATTTTTCTTGGGGAACACAGATACCAGTATTTTTCGATTATATAAGTGCAACTTTGTAAACAATATCTTTGCTACACAGAGTCTTACTAAATTGTTTTAAAAAAAATCCTTTTCTTTATCATGCAGGGACCACAGCCTTCATAGACAATGGTTGTCCTGAGATTCTTTTTCATATGCTTTCTGGAATCCCTAGTCTTTCCCATTTCCAGATTTTCAGTGAGAGGAACCTCACATTTGGTTAACTGCATTGATATCTTCCAAAAGCAGAAATGGATCCGGACCCTTGACTAAAGCTTTAAGGTAGTGCACTCAATATGCAATTGAGACCGCAACTTCTTCCACAATGAGAGGTTTAGTTGAAGTTAGAAATGGTCATCAACCTGGTAGCATAAGGAGAGTCCCAGAGGAAAAAAAAGTACTAGAAGACAATGGGTTTAAGATTCCCCACACAGGAAAATGCAGGGGAATTTTCTTATTTAGGGAATCTTAAATACATTGTCTTCTAGTACTTTTTCTTATTTTCTTGTTTTCTTATTCCAATGCATTTTCCTTCATGCAGAAAGCCAATGAAATAAATGAAAATGGGCCCAATGCGAAACAGAATTAAAGTCTAATCACAAAATGACTGTCTACCAACTCTGTTGCATTGTACTCTCCTAAGCACTTCCATAGTTCTGCCTGCAGTACGCACTCAAAAGCCAATGACTGATAGCCTGGTTATATAATGATTAAGGAAGAAAGGGAAAATTTATCAACAAAACTGCTGTAATGCCACAATCTGAACTAAAATCCTCTATACCTTTCTAATTTGCATATAATTAGACACAAAAAAATTACCCAACCTGTTTGCAAACACCAATATGGAAACCCTCAAAGAGATTTCAACCTAAATGTTCTATTAAATAGACCAGCTTCTAATTCCAGTGGACTTTGCAATCACAGCACAACCTGTGGGGTTAATCTGTCTCCTCAAATGGAACTTCTTTTTACCAGAGAAAGGAGACTGGCCTAGTAGAAAGAGTATGGTCCTGGGAATCAGAGGACCTGGGTTCTAATTCTGGCTCCACCACTTGTCTGCTGTGTGAGCTTGGGGATGTCACTTAACTTCTCTGGGACTCAGTTCCCTCATCTGTCAAATGGGGATAAAGATTATGAGCCTTATGTAGGACATGGACTGTGTCCAACCCAATTATCTTGCATCTACCCCAGCACTTAGTACAGTGTCTGGCACCTAGGAAGTGCTTAAATACCACAAAAAAAGGATACCAACTGAGTGATTTGCTATACTTGGTGAAAATAAAGCTAGGTTTGAAGATCTCTGAGGGTGGGGATCCCATCTAATTCTACTGTATTTTTGTAAATGTTTACTACAGTTTACTAAGTACTCAGATATTGATGATTGATTGATGACCATCCAGTGGTCTCCCTCCCTGAAGAAGAAGAAATTAGCTTTATTTCTGCCAGTAAAAGTTGAAGTATTCCCTGACCATACCCAAGAAGGCTGAGAAACATCCTTCTCCACAGGTCTCCCAGATAGGCAAGTAGAAGGCCAGAAGGCCTGAGGGCTGAGGGCTACGTGAGTCTAAATGTAAGCTGAATACTTTATTGTGAATTTAAAAGGAGAGGGAACCAGACCCAAAGAGTGTAGAGACCAATAAATTTATATGAGAAGAGGCCAACTCCCCAAAAACAATTTCTGAAAATTTCTGAAGAGATTAAATTCTTCCCCATCCCATAGTTTGCAGCATCGTAATATGTCCTTTCTACCTTCCTTCATTCACGATTAACTCACAGACCCTACAGCTTATCGACTTTAATAATTCCTCTGGTTCTGAGTGTTGGACTATTGTAATGGGAAAACAGTAAAACTCCACCTTGAATTTATATAGCACTTTCATTTCTTTCCAAAGTGCAGTCAAAGCAAATACTTCTTTTTATCCTCCCAACATCCTTGTAGCATAGGATAAATAGCTGTTGAACAGGGACGACTGAGTATCTGGGGAAGAAGTGAGGATGTGAGCAGGACCCCCCAGAGACATGGCAGGGAATGCGACTTTTGGGCCTGCTAGCATAAATCTATTAAAACAGATTTTCAAATAGTCCTACGTGGGGATGGGATCAGCTGGGCCTTGTTGGAAACCTGGTGCACATGCTTTCTTTCTCCCTCTCTTCTTCTTCCTCATCGCTACCCAGCTTCCTTCTTCGAGCAGCAAGGAAAATTTGGAAGCAGGGGTAAAGTTGGGGTGGGCAGGACTGAAGGAAAAAGGTCAGGGAAGGGTGAGTGAATTTGTTAGTTTTAGGTTGGGGTGTTGTATGGACGGACGGGACAATGGGGCTGGCTTCAGATGGTAAAGAAACAAAGCAATCGTCTCAGGGTGGCCTGCAACAAGAACAGGGGCCTGCCTCCTCACCTACTCAGAATGGCCACTACCTAAGACATTAACAAGATGCTGCCCAAATCAAACCATAAAAAGCTGGCCACCACACATACAAGACCACCAAACCTGTGCTTCTTTTAATGTTGAGCAGGCGTGGCAGCCATTTTTGTTTCACTTTTGCAGAAATTATATTGCTGCTCCCTAAAATAAATATATCTCTACAAAGTTGGGGTTTTTTTTGGTAATTTAAGCACCATGGGATCAATAAGTAGTATTTATTCAGTACTTTGTGCAGAGCACCACAAGACATATTTTCCTTGTCTCCCAAGAGTTTAATATTTAGCAGAAGAAAGACACTATAAGAAATTACAGTTAGGAAGAGATAAAGTAAAAAATGCACACATAAATTCTACCGCTGCAGGTACGTGACTGATGTGTAGGTATACTACTATGGTAGTTGATTATAAAATAGGAAGTTAGAAGTTAATTGGTCATTTAATCAATCTTATTTGAGCGCTTACTTTGTGCAAGTGCTTGGGAGAGTACAGTATAACAGACTTGGTAGAAACATTCCCTGCCCACAACAAGCTCACAGTCTATAGGGGGAGACAGACATTAATATAAATAAATTGTGCTGTGGAATTAAGGGAGGGACGAATAAAGGGAGCAAATCAGGGCAATACAGGAGTGGAAGAAGAAATAAGGGTTTCATCAGGGAAGGCCTCTTGGAGGAGATGTGCCTTCAACAAACATCTGAAGATAGAAAGAGTAATTGTCGGATATGAAGAGGGAGTGTGTTTCAGGCCAGAGGCAGGAGGTGGGGAAAAGACTGGCAGCAAGATAGATAGGATTGAGGTACAGTGAGTAGGTTGGAATTAGAGGAGCTAAATGTGTGGGCTGAGTGGTAATAGGAGAGCGGTGAGGTGAGGTAAGAGGGGGAAAGGTGATTGAGTGCTTTCAAGTCAATGGTAAGGAGTCTCTTTCTGATGCAGATGTGGATAGGCAACCACTGGAGGTTCTTGAGGAGAGGGACAGTGAAGACAACGTTGCTGTAGAAGAATGATCTGGGCAGCTGAGTGAAGCATGGATTGGAATGGGGGGAGACAGGAGGCAAGGAAGCTGATGCAATATTCAAGGTGGGCTAGGATAAATGCTTGGATTAACGTGGTAGCCGTTTGAATGGAGAGGAAAGGGCAGAGTTTAGCAGTGTTGTGAAGGTTAAACTGACAGGATTTAGTGATAGATTGAAGATGTTGGTTGAATGAGAAAGAGGAGTCAAGGATAACACCAAGGTTTCAGGCTTGTGAGACAGGAAGGATGGTGGTGCTGTTTACTGTGATGGGAAAATCACAGGGAGGACAGGGTTCTGGGAGAAAGATAAAGAGTTCTCCAATTTGGATATGTTAAGTATGAAGTGTCAGTGGGACAGCCAAACAGAGATGTCTTGAAGGCTGGAGGAAATGAGAGAGAGAGAGAGAAATCAGTGTTGGAGATGTAGATCTGGGAATCATCCACATAGTGATGTTAGTTGAAGCCTTGAGAGAAAATGAGTTCTCCAAGAGAGTAGGTGTAGATGGAGAATAGAAGGGGACCCACAACCAAGCCTTGAGAGAGTCCCACAGTTACAGGATGGGAAGCAGAGGAGGAGCCTGTAAAAGAGACTGAGAATGAGCAGCCAGGGCGATAGGAGAACCAGAAGAAGACAGCATCAGTGAAGCCAAGGTTGGATAATGTTTCCAGGGGAATGGGTGGTCGACGATGTTGAAGGCAGCTGAAAGATTGAGGAGGAGTAGGATGGAGCAGAGGCCATTAGATTTGGCTAGAAGATCAACTGTGATCTTTGAGAGGGTGGTTTCTCTGTTGCGAAGGGGAAGAAGCCAGATTGGAAGGGGTCGAGGAGAGAATTGGAGAAGAGGAACTTGAGACAGCAGGTGTAGCAACTTGCTCAAGGAATTTGGAGAGGTATAGTAGGAGGGAGAAGGATCAATAACTGGAGGGAGCCGAGGGGTCAAGGAAGAGGGATAAAGGATAAAGGAGACATAGGCATGTTTGAAAGCAGTAGGGAATCAGCCATCGGTGAAGGCGATCGATGTGAAAGAGAAGTGAGTTCCAGGCAACAGAGAGGGGATGAACATACTTTCCGCCCTTTCCTTTCCATCCAAACCACTACACATTTTCCTTTCCAACCAAACCACTGCCATGTTAATATAATCACTCATCCTATCCCGACTGGATTACTGCATCAGTCTCCTTTCTGACCTCCCAACCTCCTGCCTCTCCCCAATTCAGTCCATACTTCACTCTGCTGCCCAGGTTATCTTTCTACAGAAACGTTCAGGGCATGTAAACCCGCTCCTCAAAAATCTCCAGTGGTTGCCTATCCACCTCTGTATCAAATACAAACTCCTCACTGTTGGCTTTAAAGCGCTCCATCACCTTGCTCCCTCCTACCTCACCTCCCTTCTCTCCTTCTAGATCTCAGCCCACACACTCTGCTCCTCTGATGCTAACCTTCTCAATGAGTCTCGATTTTGCCTGTCTCGCTGCTGACCCCTGGCCCACGCTTCTGACCTAGATGCCCTCCCTCCTTAAATCCACCAGACAATTACTTCCTCCCCACCGTCTTTGAAGCCCTACTGAAGGTGCACCTCCTCCAAGAGGCCTTCCCAGATTAAGCCCTGCATTTCCTCATCTCCCCTTCCTTTCTGAATCACCACGACTCGCTCCCTTTGCTCTTCCCCAATTCCCCACCCCCCAGCACTTTATTTATATATATATATATATATATATATATATATAAATATATACATTTATATGTAAATGTATATATACATTTACACACATATATATACACACATATATATACACACATATATACATACACATATATATATATATATATATATGTGTGTGTGTTCTATTTATTTATATTGATGCTTGTTTACTTGATGTCTGTCTCCCCACCTCTAGACTGCAAGCCCACTGTGGGCAGGGCTTGTCTCTCTTTGTTGCTGAACTTTCCAAGTGCTTAGTACAGTGCTCTGCATACAGTAATTACTCAATAAATATGATTGAATGAATGAATGAATGAATGAACATGAGGTTGGTGATGGGAAAAAAAAGAACACGGTACAGTGGATGGGTTAGTATTGGAGAAGTGAAGACAGTGAGCTGGGATATAATAGGAGAAGAGAGTGGATAGATAGGAGGGAAGAGAGCTGGTTGAGTTTTAAAACCAACTGTCAGGAGATTCTCCTTGATGCAGAGAGGAAGGGGTACCACTGAATGTTTTTGAGGAGTGGAGAGACATGCACCAATTGTCATTTTAGGAGGATGACCCAAGCAATATTTTTTCATTCATTCATTCATTCAATCATATTTATTGAGCGCTTATTGTGTGCAGAGCACTGTACGAAGCGCTTGGGATGTACTGGGTCCCCTTCTATTCTCCATCTACACCCACTCTCTTGGAGAACTCATTTGCTCTCAAGGCTTCAACTACGACCACTATGCAGATGATTCCCAAATCTACATCTCCAACCCTGATTTCTCTCTCTCATTTCCTCCAGCCTTCAAGACATCTCTATTTGGCTGTCCCACTGATACCTCATACTTAACATGTCCAAATTAGAGAACTCATTATCTTGCCTCCAGAACCCTGTCCTCCCTGTGATTTTCCCATCACAGAAAACAGCACCACCATCCTTCCTAGATTGAATAAAGAATGTTGGCAGGGAAGTCTGTGAAAAGACTAACCACAGAATTCAAGTCAGGATATAGCAAATTCTCAGACCAGCAGGGTGACCATTTTAGATGGAGAGGAAGGGAAAGATCCTGGAAATCCTAGCAGAGATAGAGAAAGTATCAACAGAATTTGGCATCAGACTGATGATGGGGATTGAGAGGCAGGGTTCAAGGACTATTCCAAGTTAGGGGGAGAAAATAGTGTTGATGCAAGATGGAAGAAATGAGTTGGGAGGAAAAATTAGTCTAGTTTTGGACGTATTGAGCTTGAAGTGCTAGCAGAACAACAAGGTAGAGGTACCTTGGAGGTAGGAGAAAACGAAAGGTTGCATAGAAGGAGAGAGATTGGGGAAGTAGGGGCTGGAACTCTGTCAGAGCTACTTGACATTGCTTCTGGTATCTTTTGGCACAGTTCAAAGCCACATACAAAGGATGATGTGTGACATGGAAAAACGAAACACTGTAAGTATATGTGAGCAGCTTGATATGAATGTATACCTTTAGATATACATTGAAAATAATTAGAACCATTTTGGGACCCACCTCTCAAACCTTCACTCTTTTCCCAAGATATCTGGTAATTTGAACATTTGCTTGGCCCTAGGCGACCCCAGCATCTCAAGGTTATTGAAATCAGTGGGTAGGGACCTCTAGGGATGCCAGGAGTTAAAGTTTTCCATGACTTCAGTATTTCATAGCTTCCCATATGGACCTGAAACAGTATTTTCGAACTAGAAACAAGATCCAATATGATTTGGTGATTAGCCAGGACACTTTCAAAAAGGCAAGCTGTTCTTTCTGCCCTTATAGATGCCTCAAGATGAACCCTCAAATCAAATCTCACAGCAGATGACTTCATTAGCTCCCAAAAACTGGAAGAAAAAAAATTCCAAATCAAATATTTTGAGAGAAAGGGAAATAAAGCAAGGTAGACCATGACTTTGTAACTTTGTTATCACCCTGTCTACATTACACCACTGTACTAATGTCCATTTTCTAATCCCATAATGAAGCAATGATGCTGCTTCACAGCAGATTTCGAGGTAACCTCCCTTTATTTGTCCATAGCCTATAAAATTTGCCTTTAAGTCACACATCTCCCTTCTCCCCAAAGTCAAGGTAGGCAATGTATTTTGAGAAAAGAAACTGTTCATGTTGATGGCATGCTTTTTACTCTTTTTAGAGGCACAGCGCCTGTTGAAAGAGATAGTTGGGTATGTCTACACAAACCACTTGTATCGGACAAAATTTCCAAAAAGAAATAGAAATGGAGGGGAGTTTGGAATAAGATGCTAGAAACAGTTCAGTGGGATGGGGTGGTGAGGGACAGGGGACCAGAAAGGCAAGCAACCCCCTTTGGTATAGCATAGGCAAGCCATGCACCTGTGAGCTGCATGAAGCCTGCAAGGTTATGGAGTGGCCCATGAATCTCTCCATCCATTTCAAATGTCCTTGGTCCCAAGGTGATCAGGTCTAAAAAGAAGGGCAGAGTACCTCATGTCTCCTTAGCACACGGGAAGGAAGAAAGGAAGATCTATGTTTCCGGGGCTGTTTTTAGAACTGGTGCAATGTCTAGAGAGAGAGCTGGGAATTAGAGACTGAAATAATAATAGTACTTGTTAAGTACTTATTATGTGCCAGGCACTGTACTAAGTGCTGGGGGCGATAGAAGGTAATTAGCTTGGAGGCAGTCCCTACCACATGGGGCTCACAGTTTTAGTCTGAAATAATAATAGTACTTGTTAAGTACTTATTATGTGCCAGGCACTGTACTAAGTGCTGGGGGAGATAGAAGGTAATTAGCTTGGAGGCAGTCCCTACCACATGGGGCTCACAGTTTTAATCTGAGAAACAGATGGGGTTTACAATCTTAATCTAAGAAGCACCATGGCTTAGTAGAAAGATCACGGGCTTTGGAGTCAGAGGTCATGGGTTCAAATCCCACCTCCAATTGTCAGCTGTGTGAGTTTGGGCAAGTCACTTCACTTCTCTGTGCCTCAGTTCCCTAATCGGTAAAATGGGGATTAAGACTGTGAGCCGCCCGTGGGACAACCTGATCACCTTGTAACCTCCCCAGCGCTTAGAACAGTGCTTTGCACATAGTAAGCGCTTAATAAATGCCATTATTATTATTATTATCATTAATCCCCATTTTACAAATGAGGAAACTGAGGCCAGAAAAGTGAAGAGAATTGCCCAAATCCACACAGCAGACAAACAATGGAGCCAGGATCAGAATCCAGGTCCTCTGCCTTCCAGACTTCTGCTCTTTCTACTAGGCCATGCCGCTTCTCGCAGCATGGCTCAGTGGAAAGAGCCCGGGCTTTGGAGTCAGAGGTCATGGGTTCGAATCCCAGCTCCACCACATGTCTGCTGTGTGACCTGGGGCAAGTCACTTAACTTCTCAGAGCCTCAGTTACCTCATCTGTAAAATGGGGATGATGACTGTGAGCCCCACACTGGACAACCTGATCACCTTGTATCCCCCCAGCGCTTAGAACAGTGCTTTGCACATAGTAAGCACTTAACAAATGTCATTATTATTATTATTATTATTATCAAACAATCCTGGCTCACACCTCTTAGAGAGGGGAGTATGCTCTTCTGCTCATTCTTGTGGCCAGGGTCCTACCCCCCATTTCTGGTCCTCACCTTTAGAGGGGTGCTGGGAGTGGGTGGTGGCATGGGTGAAGAGCCAGAAGGAGTAGATTCCCCACATGCCTCCAAGAAATCTCAGAAGCTGAGGTCCAACCCCTGATCTAGCTCTCTGCCCCCCTCTCCCCAAACCACTCTTCAAAGTTGTTCCTCACTAATGATCATATGACCAATTTCAAATCAAGGAGGCCACACCTACCACTGCCTCAAGAAATAAACTGGCACTTTTTCCCCTGCGAGGGAAGTTGCGCATTTGTGGCAAGGAGGCAGGCTTGGCCAAGAGTGCGGAGTCACAAGTGCTCATACCATTAGTTTGGCCTTAGGTACCTTGACCTGGGGAAAGGAATTAGCTTGCAAGGCCCAGCCACAGGTGCTAAAACTTCTCAGCCTAAGCACTCAACAGAGAGCCTTTTGTACCCTGTTCTACTGCCAGGATGAAAGATGCAATTTTTAAATAACAAAAACGTTTATTTCATCATTGCTTTGTCTTCACTAGGCAGCCCTGATTGACACCTGCCTGGTACTGTGCTTGGATGAGGCCCCCTTCTAGACTGTGAGCCCATTGTTGGGTACAGACCGTCTCTATATGTTGCCAACTTGTACTTCCTAAGCACTTAGTACAGTGCTCTGCACACAGTAAGCACTCAATAAATACGACCGAATGAAATGAATGAAGTGAATCGTTACTTCCTGAGGAAATGAAAGTAAGCCAACAGAGTGAACCGATAAGTGCAAATGGGTTTTCCAGCTTTTACTGTTGGGGATGGATGGAATAGAGAGTGGACTATGCATCCCTTGGGAACAGACAGGGGATATGAAGGAAGAGCTTGGACCAGAGTGACCAGGGAGCAGAGCAAGGGTGGGTGACAAAGAGGAAAAGGAAATAGGACAGGGAAACAGCGAATGATCCAGTTCTCCTCATCCATCCCAAGCATGCAGCTTCTCTCCACTTCTGGAGTCATGGTTATGGCAGGAAAGAGGGAGGAATGTGGTTGCAGTAATTCCACCAAACTGCTAGAACATTCAAGCAATTCTCACCCCTGCAAACGTGGGTGATGGCTCTCTCACCATGGTTCATATTAACTTCCTCTAGACTGTAAGCTCATTGTGGGCAGGGAATGTGTCTGTTTATTGCTATACTATACTCTCCCAAGCACTTTATACAGTGTTATGCACATGGTAAGTGCTCATTAAATGTGATTGACTGATTGACTTCCCAAGAGAAGCTCCCAAACAAACAAACATACCCCAACATTGGCTAAGGTTGTTTGTCAGAAGCGGGGAATGGAAAACACACGTGAATTTGTGCAGCTGATCTACGGTAGTTTGACCTATGACTCACAAAACATAGTCCTCAGGAAACATCAGGGAACTAGTACAGTATTTTGTATTAATAAATCCATGGGAAAAGGGAAGATGAAGAGTATCCAGAGTACCATCAGTTGTCTTTGCTTAATTCTTAATGAAGTGACAAATTATAATTTGGGAAAATACCTCCTTAAGAGTATAACCTTCATATGAGAAGCAGCATAGCCTAGTGGCAAGAACACAGGCTTGGGAGTCAGAGGTCATGGGTTCTAATAATAATAATAATAATGATGATGGTATTTGTTAAGTGCTTACTATGTGCAAAGCACTGTTTTAAGCGCTGGGCAGGACACAAGGTAATCAGGTTGTCCCACGGGGGGCTCACAGTCTTAATCCCCATTTTACAGATGAGGTAACTGAGAAACAGAGAAGTTAAGTGGCTTGCCCAAAGTCATACAGCTGACAAGAGGCAGAACCGGGATACGTACCGGGATATGAACCCATGAACTCTGACTCCCAAGCCACACTGCCTCTCCCTAATCCCAGCTCTGCCACTTGTCAGCTGTGTGACTTTGGGCACGTCACTTCACTTCTCTATGCCTCAGTTACATCATCTGTAAAATAGGAATTAAGACAGTGAGCCCCACCTGGACAACCTGATTACCTTGTATCTACTCTGGCACTTAGAACAGTGCTTGGCACAAAGTAAGCGCTTAACAAATACCATCATTATTATTATTGATGGCTGAGAACGTGATTTATGCCTCTGTTATACTTTCCCCAAGTGCTTAGCTGTGCTTAATAAATACCATTACAACTACTACTACTTTGAGGATTTAAACAGATAAGAGGTGAAAATCAATAACTGAAGGAGCCAGAAAACCCAATGGATTTGTGGGCAAAGTATCAAGATTTAGGCCTCACCTTGTGTATGTGGAGAATCCTTTACAAACCAGAAGATGCAATCCAACCCAGGTATTCCCCATCCCACATTGAATACAGAGAAGAACAGAAAAATTAAATTTTATCACCACCAATTGACTGATGCTTATCATTATCATCTGCAGCATTTAGAGAGCAATGACTTTATGCAAAGCACTCTTCTGGGACAGAAGGGAATTACAAGAAAGGAACAACATATGGTCTCTAGTCACATGGAGGAGCTTAAAAATCTAACTGGAGAGACAACACAAAAATCAAACAATTCAATAAAAATACAAAAGCATAAGTAGCAGAAATATATACTAGAACTTACAAAGATCTATTTTAATGATGGCATTTATTAAGCATTACTATATGCAAAACATTGTGCTAGGCATAATGAATAATTAGAAAATGAGATCAGTCCACAGCCTACTCAGAGCTCACAGTCTAAGAGAGAGGTGGACCAGATAGTTAATCCTCATTTTACAGATGAGGAAACTAAGGCACAAAGAGGTTAAGGGGCTTGCCCAAAGTCACCCAGCAGACAAAAGGTGGATCCAGGACTAGAACCCTGATTTCCTGACCTTCAGACTAGTGCTCTTTCCATCGGGACATGCTCCCTCCCTATATATCTAAAGCCTTGAAGTGGCTAGAAAAGTTGGCATGTCCAGGATACTGAGGCGAGGTAACATGGAAGCATTTATTCAGGAAGTGGACTTTTGTACAGCTTTGATGGAGGAGAAGAACATGATTAGGTAAAAGTATAGAAGGGTGTAAGTTCAACTTAGGAGAATGAGTTGGGGGTGAGTTGAGATATATATTGGAGAGTGGGAATCTCTTTGGACTAAGAGGAAAGAAACAGCTGAGATGAAACAAGAAAGATCTGTTAGTTATAAGAAGTCAGCTGCTGGAGAGCTTTGATACCCATGGTCAGTCTTTATTTGATGAGAGAAGAAATAATCAATGGCATTTATTGAACACCTACTGTGTGCAGAGTACTGGACAGCAAGATAGATGAGATCGAAGAACAGGTTGGCATTAGAGGAACTAAGTGTGCAAGCTTGGTTGTGAGCTGGTTATGAACAGGGGATGTGCCTGCTTGTTGTTACACTGTACTCTCCCATGTGCTTAGTACAGTGTTATGCACACAGTAAGCACTCAATAAATACAACTGAATGAATGAATGGTTGTCATGGGAATTCAGGGGAAAGGTAGGAGGGGGCAAGGTGATTGAATGCTACAAAGCCTACCGTAAGGTGTTTCTGTTTGATGCAGTGGTGGATGGGGGCAACCACTGGAGGTTCCTAAGGAGTGGGAAACATGGACTGAACAGTTCTGTGGAAAGATGATCTAGGCAGCAGAGTGAAGTATGGACTAGAGAGGAAGAGACAGGAGGCAGGGAGGTCAGCAAGGACGCTGATGCAGTAATCAAGGCGGGATAGGATAAATGTTTTGATTAACATGGTATCGGTTTAGATGGAGAGGAAAGGGTGAATTTTGGTATTATCTTCAAGACTGAACTGACAGGATTTGGTGACAGATTAAATATGTGGATTGAATGAGAGAAATGAGTCGAGGATAATTCCAAGGCTAAGAGCTTGTGAAATTGTGGACAGCACCATCCTCCCTATCTAATCCCAGCTCCGCCACGCATCTGCTATGTAACCTTGGGCAAGTTGCTTGAATTCTCTAGGCCTCAGTTACCTCAGCTGTAAAGTGGAGATTAAGCCTGTGAGCCCCGTTTGGGAAAGGGAACTGAAGTGTCAGTAACTGTAGCTCAGTTCAGTGACAAAGTGAACTAGGGTTATGGACAGTAAAAGTGAAGAGGAGAGGGGTAAAATAATGAAATTTAGTTGAGAGATTCGTTCAATAGGGTTTGATGAAAGGTTGGAGTCTTAAAAAATAGGAATCATAGAAGACATGGAACCAGAAAAGGAAACAGAAGAAGCCATCCAAGGTAGGAAAAAAACCTGATTAACTTGTATCTACTCCAGTGCTTAGAACGTTGTTTGGCATACAGAAAATGCTTGACAAGTACCATAATTATTATTAGTGATGGGAAAGTCACAGGGAGGACAGGGATTTCATGAGAATATGAGGAGTTCTGTTCTCCTCATGTTCAGTTCGATGTGTTGGTGAGACACCCAAGTAGAAATGTCCTGAAAGCAAGAGGAAATAAGAGGCTGCAGAGAAGGAAGGAGATCAGGGCTGGAGATGTAGATTTGGGAATTATCCATAGAGAAATGGTAGCTGAAGCCCTGGGAGCGAATGAGTTCTCGAAGAGTGTGGGTATAGATGGAGAATAGAAAGGGACCCAGAACTGAACCTTGAGGTACTCCCACATTAGGGGTTAGGAGACAGAGGAGGGAGGAAGGAAGAAGCCTGAAAAAGGAAGGAAGGAAATGATAATGAGTGTCCAGAGTGATAGGAGGAAGAGCAGGAGAGGACAGTGTCAGTAAAGCCAAGGCTGGAAAATCTTTCCAGGAAAAGGAGATGATCTATTGATCATTATTAACAGCAGCTGAGAAGTCAGGAAAGATTAGCATGGAATAGAAGTCACTGGATTTGGCAAGAAGGAGATCACTTGTGACCTTTGAGAAGGCAGTAGAGTGAAGGGAGCAGAAGTCAGATTGGAGGGGGTCAAGAAGAGAATTGGAGGAGAGGAAATGGAGGCAGCAGATGTAGACAACTACAGGAGTTTAGAGAGGAATGGTGGAGGTAGATGGGGCAATAACTGGAGGGAGCTGTGGGGTCAAGGAAGGGTATTTTTAGAATTGGGGAGACATGCACATGTTTTAAAGCAGTGGAGAAGAAGCCATTGAAGAGTGAACAGATGAAGATGGTGATCAGGAAGTGAAGAGGGGAGCAGGTAAGTGTTTTGATGGGGTGTAAAGAGATGGGATCAGATGAGCAGGTGGAGGGGTTGGATTTTAAGAGGAGTTGGCAGATCTCTTGAAATACTGCTGGAAAAGATACAGAAGTTGAGGAAGGGGCAGGAGGAGGGAGGGAGCAGAGTAGCAGTGGAGATTTAAGAGAGATTACACCTGATGCTTTTAATTTTCTCAGTAAAATATGTGGCCATCTCATTAGGGACAACAAAGATGTGAATGGAAGAACACTTGGGAAAAATCATTCTTGCTGTTAAGAAACACAGGAATTATAGTTAGAAGCCTGGAACTTAAGTGTCAGTAACTGCAGTTCAGTAACAAAGTGGTGTAGTCTTGGTTTATGGTAATGGGCAGTAAGGGTGAAGAGGAGAGGGGTAGAATAATGAAATTAAGCTAAGAGAAGGCCATTAAATAGGGTTTGCTAAAAGGCTGGAGTCTTAAAAAACATAATCAGAGAAGACATGGAACCAAAAAAGAAGACAGAAAAAGCCATCCAAGGTAGGAAGAAAACTATTTGATAACAAAACCAGATGATTCATTCATTCATCGTCGTATTTATTGAGCGCTTACTGTGTGCAGAGCACTGTACTAAGTGCTTGGGAAGTACAAGTTGGAAACATATAGAGATGGACCCTACCCAACAATGGGCTCACAGTCTAGAAGGGGGAGACAGAGAACAAAACAAAACATATTAACAAAATTAAATAAATAGAATAAATATGTACAAATAAAATAAGTAAATAGAGTAATAGATGATGCTTTTGACTGTGTTAAAAAATACAAAGAGATCAAGAGTGATTAGAACTAGAAAGAGATCTTCTAGACAGTGAGCCCACTGTTGGGTAGGGACTGTCTCTATATGTTGCCAACTTGTACTTCCCAAGCGCTTAGTACAGTGCTCTGCACACAGTAAGTGCTCAATAAATATGATTGATTGGAAATTTTATTAATAGTAATACCTATGAACCATACTCACAAATATTAATAATAATAACAGGGAGGTTTTGAAATGCAGTCAGCTGGGGTAGATGCAAGAAAAACAAATTGAACATTCCCTGTCCCACATGGGACTCACCATCTAAAAGAGAGGTAATGTAATAATAATGGCATTTATTAAGTGCTTACTATGTGCAAAGCACTGTTCTAAGTTCTGGGGAGGTTACAAGGTGATCAGCTTGTCCCACGTGGGGCTCACAGTCTTCATCCCCACTTTCCAGATGAGGGAACTGAGGCCAAGAGAAGTTAAGTGACTTGCCCAAAGTCACACAGCTGACAATTGGCAGAGTCTGGATTTGAACCCATGACCTCTGACTCCAAAGCCCGTGCTCTTTCCACTGAGCCACGCTGCTTCCATGTAATGTGTTACAAAGAAAATGTCAGAAGCAGAGTTTAAACTTCTAAGGACTCTAGAAGGCAGTATCCAAAGGAAGGACAAAGAATATTAACATACTGCAGTATTTGGGCGAAGGTACGTAAAATTTCAAAGCAGCTACCCCGGACATCACTTCCCGTCCATCTGGGGAACCTGAACATGTAGGGGAAACATTTAAAATAAAATAAAATGGTGGCACTTGTTAAGAGCTTTCTATGTTCCAAACATCATACAGGTCGGTCCTAGATTCTGTCCCTGGTTTTCTCCATTTCCCATTCCCTCGACTCCTGAGGTGGCATTTTGAGGGTCTGGGTGCTCATAAGACCTGAGGGACCACCATAACAACCCGAGAGAAAGACTCACAAGTAGCTGTCAGTACCTGATGAAAACTGAAGTTCTCCTTTTAGCTCATACTGCTGCAGCAGGAGAGAAATGACCATAGGAGTAAGCGCTAAGCTATTACTGTAGCAGGACTTGTGAAGTTGGAACTCCTCCAGGAGGCCTTCCCAGACTGAGCCCCTTCCTTCCTCTCCCCCTCGTCCCCCTCTCCATCCCCCCCATCTTACCTCCTTCCCTTCCCCACAGCACCTGTATATATGTATATATGTTTGTACATATTTATTACTCTATTTATTTATTTATTTATTTATTTATTTTACTTGTACATATCTATTCTATTTATTTTATTTTGTTAGTATGTTTGGTTTCGTTCTCTGTCTCCCCCTTTTAGACTGTGAGCCCACTGTTGGGTAGGGACTGTCTCTATATGTTGCCAATTTTTACTTCCCAAGCGCTTAGTACAGTGCTCTGCACATAGTAAGCGCTCAATAAATACGATTGATGATGATGATGACGTGCTGGGTTAAGAGTTTAGTGCATGCACCAAGTGTCACTTGCCTCCTGTCTGCTGTTTCCCAAATGTGCACTGCTATCTAGGGGGCAAAATAGTCCAGTAAAGCTGGCTGCACTACAAAAAGGCAATTTTTCAAACTTGAGAACAAACTATTCTGACTCACATGAGAAAGGTTTTTTCTTTTCTTTTTCTTCTTCATAGAATCCTCATTGATAAGCTGGAAAAACATGAGTTACAATAGTGCACAGCTGGTTTGAGTGGCATCCAAAGAACCCTAATCTTTAAATCCCTCCTAAAATCTTCTTCTCCCCCCCACAATTAATCAATAATATTTTTGCAGGCCGGTGTGCAGAGCACTGTACTAACCTTTTGAGATTAGAGAGAGAAAAAATGACTGAGCCAATGGTCAGACATCTCTTCTTGATGTAGAGAGGAATGGATAAGCTTTGGAGATCGGTGAGGTGTGGCAAAATGCACATATATCCTTGCCAGTTTTTTGGGGTTATGTTTTGGTTTTTTTGGCTCCCTCCACCTCTCTCATCCCCTACCATACCTCTCTGTACCCACCTCCTTTTTTTCTATTATTGGTCGCCTTTCCATGTCTAAATTTTCCTAACTCAGCCTGGTCTTATTAGCTATTATAAATAGGTTGTCTAGTTCCATATAAACCCCTGCACTGCACCTAAAATGGCGGCAGCCAATAGATTTGATGAGTCAGACTCATTCTTTTTTGCACACCAGACTACTTTTGCCTTCAATACTTCTGAGCTCAGAACTTGGCTCTGAACTCAAGGCAAGTTGCCATTTACTCAAGGATCCAGTCCATGAAGTTCCCATTGATTCTCCCGCCAAACAGAAGGTCTGCTAGGTGTCAATGGAAGCATACTGGTTCAATTTAGCCCAAGGGAGAGCTGTACTTGATAAGTCTTTTTTATCTCTATTTCTTGCAGCAAAGAACTAAGTGCAATTAATGGAAATTACTATAGCGAATTTCAGGAGCTATAAATTATTTCTGCAAAAGAAAAACAGTATGAATAAAAGAGATTGCTTACTATTTCATTTTTATTACTTTACCACCATGGAAAGAAATGTATTTTTTTTTTTATTGCTGCCGGGGGGCTTGGTAGAGATTTTTTTTTTGGAGCCCTTCCTGATAATGGGAGAAAAAAATGAAAAAAAAAAAAAAAACAGAAAAGAAAATCCAAGAAAGTCGTCTTACTATTTCTTCAGAGCCATTTCTGGAGATGACGTTTAATCATAACCAAATTAAGAGGAAAAAAAAAATAAACTGAGCACAAACTGTGTCCATACTGGAACACCTCAGAGAAAAGGCAATTCAAAACCTCCTGTAACACTAAATTTCTAAGGTATAATTCTGTTCAATGTGAATGCCCATTATCCATGCAGTTCACATGATCTGTGGACTAGTGGTGCATAAAACCGACACTGAAAACAAATATGAAAGAAGTATAGATCAAACGTATGGAGTTTATGGAAGAACTGCACCACAGAAATCCAAAAGTTGCCAAGTCTTCTGCTCCAAGAAAGTTTGCTGCAAAGAGAGACAAACTAACTCTAGAAAGTTTCAGTCTATAGTAGGGGCAAGCACTCTTCAGAGTAACTGTCTGCTTAGTCTGGGAAACAGAAAAATCCTACCAGAAAGAGGCCTTCCCCCAGTAAGCACTAATTTCCCCTACTCCCTCTCCTTTCTGTGTCACCTAGGATCTTCCATCTATACCCTTTAAACACTTGCTATTCACTCCACCCTCAGTCTCAAAGTACTTATGTACATATTTATTTTAATGTCTATCTCTCCCTCTAGACTGTCAGCTCTTTGTAGGCAGGGAGCATATCTACCAACTATGTGGTAATAATAATAATAATAATAATGGTATTTGTTAAGCACTTACTAAGTGCAAAGCACTGTTTTAAGTGCTGCGGGGGTTACAAGGTGATCAGGTTGTCCCACGGGGGGCTCACAGTTTTAATCCCCACTTTACAGACGAGGTAACTGAGGTACAGAGAAGTTAAGTGACTGGCCCAAAGTCACACAGCTGACAGTTGGCGGGGCCGGGATTTGAACCCATGACCTCTGACTCCAAAGCCCGTGCTCTTTCCACTGAGCCAGCTTGGTGCAGTGTTCTGCATACAGCAAGTGCTCAATAAATATCATTAATTGATTGACTGAGGAAGTGAGAGACTGCAAAGGAGAGCAGTAGATCTGGGAACCTTCTGTGTAGAAATGGTAGTAGACACTGTGGAAGCGAATAACTTCTCCAAGGGAATGGGTGGAGAGGGAGAATAAAAGGGAACTCAGAACTGAGCCTTGATATTATGTATGGAGCCTCTGCTGAATGCAGAACAATCAATCGTTGGTATTTATTGAGCACTTATTGTGAGCAGAGCACTGTACTAACCACTTGGGAGAGAACAATAGAGTTGGTAGACACAGTCCCTGCCCACAAGGAGTTCACAGTCTAGAGGAGGAGCATAAAGTCCAAAAGACTGTACTAAGAACTTGAGAAAGTATGACCGTAAAAACAAGTTTTCCCTAACCACAAGAAACTTACAGCTAAAGGGAGAGGCAGACTTGTTAAGCCCTCCATAGGTCTAAGAGCTATACCATTTCTTTAGCCAAAAAATATTAACGTTTTAGGACATATCTAAGGGAATAAAGCAAAGATTATTTTCTCACACTCTCCCCTTTAAATTGTATTGGAAAAATTGGGTGCTGCAGCTGTTTTCAAGACAGGTATAAAGAGCCAAGAAATAATATATATTTTTTTCCACCAGGGGAGTTTTCAAAATGGAAAGTACATTAGACTGCAAATAAAGCCATGAAAGATGGTGAGTAAAATTAGATCTGGGGTGTTTCCTGAGGAGAGTGATGACCTTGAGGAAAGAAAGGAGACAGCATTGGTATGAACTTTCACATGCAGACTGAAATCATAAAATCTAGTCTGATTTTGAGTATTTACAGACAAAATAGGTTTTTAGATAGGAACAAATACCACCTGTATTCCAAAGTCATCCCCAGCCTCCTCCTGACTAGACTGATGTGTTTAATTGGGAAGTGACGTACCTCGATTGCTGAACATTTAAGAGAACGAACATTCAGAGGCCTGAGCAAGATGACATTTCCCCAAGGGACCAGGCTTTATATGCCAAGCACAGGTAGAGCACAGTGGTTGGGCTCCTAGTGGACTGGAATTATTACTAATCATGGCATTAATGAAGTGCTTATCATGTGCTAAGCACTGGAATATTCAACGTTATTGTATCAGACCCAATCCTTGCCCCATCTTCTATGGCATTTCCATTTAAAAGATGAAGAAACTGAGGCACATAGAATCAAACAGTGGTATTTGAACACTTTCTGTGCAGAGCACTGAACTAATAAAGTAGTTAGGCATGATCCCTACCCATAAGAAGCTTACAGACTAGAGGGGGGAAAAAGATATTAAGATAAATTATGAGATAAATTATGAATAGTATGAGAAGCAGCCTGGCTCAGTGGAAAGAGCACGGGCTTGGGAATCAGAGGTCATAGGTTCAAATCCCGGCTCGGCCGCTTGTCAGCTGTGTGACTTTGGGCAAGTCACTTAACTTTTCTGTGCCTCAGTTACCTCATCTGTAAATGGGGATTAAGACTGTGAGCCCCCCGTGGGACAACCTGATCACTCTGTAACCTCCCCAGAACTTAGAACAGTGCTTTGCACATAGTAAGCGCTTAATAAATGCCACCATTATTATTATTATTAAATTAAAGTTAGGGGAAGTGGGACGGTATATAGTGATGTGTATGTAAATACTGTGAGGCTGAGGGTCAGATGATATTAATATTCATATTCATATCAAGGGTTTAAGGGGTACAGACCCAAGTGCTTAGACAATGAAGGAAGGGCAAAGGGAGGAAATGAGGGCTTAGTCAGGGAAGGAGATGTGATTTAAAGGGTCTTTGAAGGTAGGGAGAATGTGGTCTGTCAGAGATGAAGGAGAAGGAGGCCAGAGGGAGGATGTGGGCATGAGGTTAGCAGTGAGACAATTGACCAAGAGACAGTGAGTAGGGTGACGTTAGAGGAGCCACGTGTGGAGACTGGGTTGCAGTAGATGAGTGAGGTAAGGTAGAGAGGGAATGCTTCAGTGAGAATCAGTGGGGCCTAGTGGAAACAGCAGAGGTCTGTGACCACTTCTCTGCTGAGTGACCATGGGCAAATCACTTGATTGAGTGCCTTAAAGTCAGGGGTGAGAAGTTTTTTTATGTGGAGGCAGGTGAGTAACCGTTAGAGGTTTTTAAAAGGAGTGGGGCAATGGACTGAACAGTTTTTTAGAAAATTAAACTAGGCAAACAAGCGGAGTATGGACTGGAGTGGGGCTAGGCAGGAGACAGGAAGGTCAGCAAGGAGGGTGATAGAGTAGTCAAGGTGGGATAGGATAAGTGCTTGGGCCAGATAGTAAATGTTTGGACGGAGAAAAAAGGATGGACTCTACAGATTTTGTGAAGGCAGATCCAATGGGATTTTGGGACGGGAAAGTCAGGGCAGGACAGGGTTTGGGTGGGAAGATGAGTTATGTTTTGGACATGTTAAGTTTGAGGTGCCTGTGGGCCACCCAAGATGGGATGCCTTGAAGGCAGGAGGAAATGTGAGATTGCAGAGGAGTACGGTACGGGCCTGGGAAGGTAGATTTGAAAATCATCCACGCAGAGATGGTAGCTGAAGCCATGGGAGCAAATGGGTATTCCAAGAGACTGGGTGTAGATGGAGAACAGAAGGGGTCCCAGAACTGAGTCCCACAGTTAGGGAAAGTGAGGAAGAGGAAGCCCAGAATCCTACATGGACAAGAAGTCTCTTAATAATAATTAATAATTATGATTATTTGTTAAGCGCTTATCCCAAGCACTGTTCTAAGTGTTGTGGTAGATACAGGGTAATCAGGTTGTCCCATGTGGGGCTCATAATTTTAATCCCCATTTTACAGATGAAGTAACTGAGGCACAGAGAAGTTACGTGATTTGCCTAAAGTCACACAGCTGACAAATGATGGAGTTGGAATTAGAACCCATGTCTTCTGACTCCCAATTCTTTGCTCTTTCCACTAAGCCACCCTGTTTAATAGTCTGAGTTGCTGAAGAAGCAGAATCCTTGGCCTTCAAGAGAACTACTTACTAATGTACTGACCACTCCAATTGGGCAAAGGACCAAGAAAGATGTTCTACTCTCTCTGAGGGCATACAGCAAAAAAGGAGTCTGTACTAGGTGCCAAAAACACATAACCATCTGCAAAACCACCCTCAAAATACAATTCATGCATTTTTTTTTTAATTAAAAAAATAACGCAATGAGCATGACTGTTTTTCTGCAAACTCCATGCTCTTCTTGCCCTCCTGCATCAAAAAAAATCTAAGTGTCCTTTAAGAAACATGCATTATTTCTCCAAGACATAAAAACTACTCTGAAGCTACTGCAGTAGCTGATAAATGCTCATTTACTCAACAAGTGCAGAAACAAGCTTCTCAAAGTCATTCCAGTCTACTGAGTAAATACGCATTTCAGCAGATTGTTTTAAAGGCACATTATGTACCTGATAGATCATTGGGAACTTTTCTAGACATGCAGACAGCTTTAAATGAATGGTGTTTATCTTACCCAGCAGACTAGAACTTGTGCTGTCTAGCAAATCTTCCAAAGCCCCTCAAGATCAATCAATTAATCAATAGTACTGATCGAGTGCTTACTCTGTGCAGAGTACTGTACTAAATGTTTGGGAGAGTACAAAATAACAGAGGTGGGAGACGCAATGCCTGCCCTCAAGACACTTACAATCCAGAGGGGGAGACAGACACTTAAATAAATTACAGGTAAAGGGAAGCAACAGAGTTTAAAGATACGCACATAAGTGTTATGGAGAAGAAGTTGTCTGTGGGGGGGTGGGGGGGGTGGGATGGTAGCCAAGCATTTAGATGATGCAACAATGGTGGAATGGTAGTGGTAGGGGGAAAACAGGATGGGGAGATGAGAGATAAGTCAGGGAAGGTTTCTTGGAGATAATGTGATTTTAGGAGGGCTCTCAAAGTGGGAAAAGTTGTGGTCTGCCTGATGAATAAGGGGGAAAGAGTCCTGCAGAAGGGAGGATGAGACCAAGGTGTAGATAGCAAAAGAGTTGAGATTGAGACACAGTGAGTAGATTGGCTTGAGAGGAGCAAAATATTGAAAATGGGGTGGAGTGGGAGAGGAGTGGGGATAAATGGTGGAAAAAGAGCTGAACAAGAGCTATAAAGTCAATGGTCAAGAGATTCTGACTGGTGCAGGGAGCAACTGGCAACAATTGGAAGATTGTTGCCCACTGCCAACCCACACACTCTGCTCCTCTAACACCAACTCACTCTCAATACCTCAATCTTGTCTATCGTGCTACTGGCCATTTGTCCACATTCTCCTTTGGGCCTGAAGCTCCCTCCCCAATTAATCATTCGCTGAGTGATTACTGCATGCAAAGCACTGTACTAAGCACTTGGGAGGCTACAATATAACAGAGTTGGTAGACCTGTTACCTGCACACAACAAGCTTACAGTCTAGAGGAGGAGACAGACATTATTATAAATGAATTACAGCTATGTACATAACTGCTGTACGGATGAGCAAGCGGTGAATAAAGCATGCAAATCCAAGTGCAAGTGTGACAGAGAAGGGAGTGGGAGAAGAGGAAATAAGAGCTTAGTCAGGGAAGGCCACTTGGAGGAGATGTGCTTTTAATAACGTTTTGAAGGTGGGGAGAGTGATCATCTGACGGATATCCAGAGGGAGGGCATTCCAGGCAAGAGGCAAGACGTGGATGAGAGGTTGATGGCGCATACGAGATGGAGGTACAGTGAGTAGTAGATGGGCATTAGAGGAGCAAAGTGTGCAGGCTGGGTTGTAATAGGAAAGCAGCAAGGTAAAGTAGAAGGGGGCAGAGTGATTGAGTGCTTTAAAGCCAATTCAAAGGAGTTTGTTGATGTGAAGGTAGATGGACAACCACTGGATAATCTTGAGGAGCAGGGAAACATAGACTAAAGAGTTTCGAACGAGAATGATCTGGACAGCAGAGTGTAGCATAGACCAAAGAGAGAAGAAATTGGGAAAGGAAGGCCTCTGGAAGGAGATGTGATTTTAGGAGGGATTTGAAGGTAAGGAGAGTAGTGGACTGTCACATATGAAAGAGAGGGGAGCTTCAGTCTCAAGGGAGAATATGGGCAAGCGGTTGGTGGCCGGTCTGTCTTGCCCTCTAGACCGTAAACTCATTCTGGTCAGGGAGTGTGTCTACCAACTCTGTTGTACTGTACAGTGCTTTGCACACAGTAAGTGCTCTGCTCTATAAACACTATTGATGATGGTGATAATAGACAAGATTGAGCTACAGAGAGTAAATTGATTGGGAAGTAGCCTGGCCTAGTAGAAAAAGCACAGTCCTGGCAGTCAGAGGACCTGGGTTCTAACCCCACATCTACCACTAATCAGCTTAGTGGCCTTGGGGAAGTCGTTTAACTTCTCTGTACCTCAGTTACCTCACCAGTAAAATGTGGACTGAGACTTTGAAGCCCATGGAGGACATGGACTGTGTCCAATTTGATTAGCTTGTATATACCCAAATCCTTAGTAGAGCACTTAGTAAGAATTTAACAAACATCATTTTAAAAAAAGTTGCAGTCAGGGTGATCTGCAAAGAGCCTGGTGCCGAAGTCCAGATGTGACAAGCACTTGGACCAATATGGTGGTAGTTTGGGTGAACAGGAAATAGTGCATTTTGGAGATGTAAAAAGGTACTTGACAAGATTTGGTGAATGCTGAACACAAACAATTGAAGGAGTGATAGGAATCAAGGATGGGATGTGGTTTGGGGAGACAGGGAGATGGTCTAATAATTAATAATTATCGTACTTGTTAAGTGCTTACTATGTGCCAGGCACTGTACTAAGTGCTGGGGTGGATATAAGCAAATCAGGTTAGATACAGTCCCTGTCCCTTGTGGGGCTCATAATCTCTATCCCCATTTTACTGATGAGGTAACTGAGGCTAAGAGAAGTAAGGTGACTTGCCCAAGGTCACAGAGCAGACAAGTGGCAGAACTGGGGTTAGAACCCATGACCTTCCGACTCCCAAGCCCATGCTCTATTATGCCTTGCTGCTTCTCTTACTATCATTGGTATCAACAAAGATGGAAAAGTTATGGGGAGGAGAGAATTTGCGAGGAAAGATGTGGAGTTCAGTTTTGCGCACTTCGAATTTGATGTGCCAGTGGGCTATCCATGTAGAGATGTGAGATTGCAAAGAGGTTGGAGCTAATAAAATAAGTTTGAGAGTCATCCACACAGAAGTATCAGTTAAAACCAGGGGATTGGATGGGCTTCCTAAATTAGTGGATGTGGATTGAGAATAGAAGGGGATTCAGAACTAATCCTTGAGGGACACCCACAATTATGGAGTGGGAAAAGGAAAAGCTGGTAAAAAGGAAGTAACTGCCAGAGAGGTATGAGGAGAGCCAGGAGAGGGCAGGGTCAGAGAAATCAAAGTTAGATGGTGTTTCCAAGGAGACAGGAGTAATCCCAGTCTCAAGAGCTGCCATGAGGTTAACGAGTTTTAGGATGGAATAGAAGCTCTTCTAGACTGTGAGCCCATTGTTGGGTAGGGACCATCTCTATATGTTGCCGACTTGTAATAATAATAATAATAATAATGGCATTTGTTAAGTGCTTACTATGTGCAAAGCACTGTTCTAAGCGCTGGGGAAGGATACAAGGCGATCAGGTTGTCCCTCGTGGGGCTCACAGTCTTAATCCCCATTTTACAGATGAGGGAACTGAGGCACAGAGAAGTTAAGTGACTTGCCCAAAGTCACACAGCTGACAAGCGGCAGAGCCGGGATATGAACCCGTGACCTCTGACTCCCAAGCCCTTGCTCTTTCCACTGAGCCATGCATGCTGCTTGTACTTCCCAAGTGCTTAGTACAGTGCTCTGCACACAGTAAGCACTCAATAAATATGATTGAATGAGTGAATAAAGCCCTTGGATTTGGCAATTGATTAATCAATCAATGGTATAATAGATATTTGGGAGAGTACAACAGACACGATTCCTGCCCTTAAGGAGCTTATGGAGGAGGTCCTCTTGCTTCCTACTGCCCTTTTCCTCTCTCTGTTCTTAATCTAAAGGTATTTCATAATCTAAAGGCCCAATTAACTTTCCTTCGATGAGATTCCGTGTTTGCCCACCACTGATTCAAGATTTTAAAAAGTGCTTATCCAGCATACTTATACTGGGTCACCCTGTATGTAAATCATTTCTCCCTCTACCCTATGAGCCCCTCACAAACATATAGAAAAAATCACCCACTCCTTTTTTGCTGGTGAATGAAAATATGATGGTCTTTACATCTTCAGACCCAATCCTACATTTGTCATTAAGCCCTCAAAGGTTTGGTCTCAAGAACCAGGAGCTAATTGTGGCCTCTCCCTTTTCATGTGACAGAAACAGAGTAATGAAGGATGGAAAGAGGCCAGGAGGAGGACATGTGCCCATCTCTTGAGTTAGATAAGTATCTAGAAAAATCAATATCATCGGGTAAAGTGCTAAATTGTTTGGAAACCCTGCTCTACCAGGGTTTTGTCTGTTTATTAGCCACTCCCCTGGAAAAGAAACACCCATCTCAAATACTTGTAGCAAGATTTTTTTCTTAGCTGAATTTTATTTTGTTTTATTTATGCAATGAATGTTACCTCAAAACCCCTATGTCCGTCTCCTATATTCTAACTGGATTTCGTCTCCTGGTGAGATGTTGCTACTTCAGTACAATTTGGTTTCTTTGGAACCATCAGGAATGAACATAATATAATTATACTAAATTTAGAGGCATGGGGGAGGGGAATGTGAATGAATTCTTATACAGAGAATACACAGGCTAGTACCTTATCCCAGATTTAGACATTCATTAAATAATACAGAACTGTACAAAATCCTCATTAATAATAATAATGATGATGATGGTATTTGTTAAGCACTCACTATGTGTCAAGCACTGTTTTAAGTGCTAGGGTAGATACAAGGCTATCAGGTTGTCCCACGTGGGGCTCAGAGTTTTCATCCCCATTTTACAGATGAGGTAACTGAGGCCCAGAGAAGTGAAGTGACTTGCCCAAAGTCGCACAGCTGACAGGTGGAGGAACCAGGGTTAGAACCCATGACCTCTGACTCCCAAGCCTGTGCTCTTGCCACTAAGCCACGCATCACATTATGGTAATCAATTGCCTGTATCATCATCATCAATCGTATTTATTGAGCGCTTACTGTGTGCAGAGCACTGTACTAAGCGCTTATAAACTGCGCTTATAAACTTACAAGCGCTGTATAAACTGGAGATTCAAATAACCAGCGTTATACTATAATCAGAAGGCCAAGAACACCACCACCCTCCCTGTCTCACAAGCTCATAAACTTGCCATTAGCCTTAACTCATCTCTTATTCAACCCCCACAATCAACCTACCAGGAAATGTCAGTTCTACCTTGACAACATCTCTGGAATCCACACTGTCCTCTCCACCAAGCTGCAACCATGATGATCCAAGCAGTTATTTCCCACCTTGACTATTGCATCCACTCGTTGCTGATCTCCCAGTCTCCTGTCTCTCCCCTTTCCATTCCAGAGGTCACTATGCTGCCCGGATCACTTTCCCTCCTCCCCCCAAAAAAATTCAGTCCATATCTTCCCAAAGGTTGCCCATCCACCTCCACATCAAACAGAATCTCTTTACCACTGACAGTCAGCTCTCTCCCACTTATCTTACCCTGCTGATCTACTAAGACCCAATCCATACACCCTGCTCCTCTAATGCAAACCTACTCTCTAGCTCTCTCATCTATCCCATCACCAACCCTTTTCCTGCATCCTCCCTTGAGCTTGAAACCCTCTCCCCCTTCATTTCCGACAGTCTTCCCACTTTCCAAACCCTCCTAAAAAGCATATCCTCCTCCAAGGGGTCTTCCCTGGCTGAGCCCTAGGTTTTTCCGTCCCCCATCCCCTCTGTGATAACTACGCACTTGGTTGTGACCCCATTGAGCACTTTCTGCCCCACAAGACTGTGTACATATAAGTACACTCTATTTCCTCTATCTATAATTTAGGGAATGTCTGTCTCTCCCCATAGACTGTAAGCTCCTTGTGAGCAGGGATCACATCTATCAATTATATTTCACTGTATTTTTCCAAGAGCTTAGTAAAGTGCTTTGCACACTGTAAGCACTCAATAAATACTATTGATTGATTTAGAATCAGAGTGGTCTAGTGAAAAGAACACAGATCTGGGAATCAGAGGACCTGAGCTCTAACCTCAGTTCTTCTTCTTGCCTAGCAAATCACTTAACTTAGGGTAAATCACTTAAATTCTCTTTGCCCCAGTTTCCTTATCTGTAAAAATATGGATGAAACTCCTGTTGTCCCTTCCTCAGACTGTGAGCCCAGTGTGGGACAGGGACTGTACCTGACCTGACTATCTTATATCTACCCCAGTGCTTACACCAGTGCGTCATACGTCGTAAGTATTTAAATACCACTATTACTATTAAAACAGAAAGTTCTCAGTTTGAGGACTTGTATTTCTAAATTTACACTGTTTCAACTTTACAACCCATCGGTTTCAAGTTTAACCCACTAGCCTCTCTGTAGTCCTAGTTTTTGTGATGAAGGTGTAATGAGAGAGGGGCACACAGTAGTCCCAAGGAATAGGGAAAATATTTTAAATGCCACATTAAAAAAATTCCAAGTTTATAGGAATTAAGAAATTTGTTTCCTAGAAAATGAAAGGAGGCATTACTTGCATAGCTACTAAAACCCTGTGATATGACAGTGGGAACAACACTATTCCCTGAAAAAAGTTGCCAGCAAAAAACTATAGTCAAATTTGGAGTTAATCCAACCACAATCATTTGGCGATATAAAATAAAATTACTTTAGCTGCTCTTAACTGGAAGGTCATTGGTGATTAACTTAAATTTTGAAGTTGATATCCCTTTAAATTTTCCAAATATCATTTTGGTGCCACTGCTGTGTTTTGAGTGGAATCTCACTGACTCACTTTCATAAACATCCTTTGAGTAAGAAAGTGAAGATCACAGAGTGTAGCAAATCAATTGTGATTCTCAAAATAATCCTATCAATTTCAACTGAATGCTTGCAGGGAAATTTTGGAGAGATTCTCTGACCACCAAGAAGCATATCCAATTCAACCTTGTGAGATTAAATCACTCAGTGCAATATGGTCCATTGAGACATACCGCAGACACTGGTAAGAAGGATGCACCCTAAATATTGGAAATATGTTAATGCTTTCTGACCCCAAACTTGGAAAACATGGCCTTTCTCCCTTATACCCTCAGAGAATCTAAAACCATTCCTCTTGTAGTTCGGTGAATTGGGTACAAATGGGACTGAGAAAATAACTAGATCCCACTTCTGATCCTCAGATGGTGGAGAAAGGAGAGAGGTTTCCCATAAACCAAATAATAATAATACTGGTATTTGTTAAGTGCTTACTATGTGCCAAGCACTGTTCTAAGTGCTGGGGTAGTTACAAGGTAATCAGGTTGTCCCATGTGGGCTCACAGTCTTCATCCCCATTTTGAGGTTACTGAGGCACAGAGAAGTGAAGTGGCTTGCCCAAGGTCACACAGCAGATAACTGGAGGAGCCGGAATTAGAACCCATGTCCTCTGATTCCCAAGCTCATGCCATTTCCACTAATCCATGCTAATCTCAGGGTTCTCTAGTCTTGATTTCCCTAAAGCATAGTTAGGTCATAATGGAAAGGGACCTCATCCTCCAAACCATGCATTTATACTGGAATGTGTTCTATGAAACCACCACTCCTTCAAAGAGTTTTAGAGGAATTCCCTGAGATGTATTGGGTCATGCTCCACAAAACACGCAGTTCCCAAATCTGATTCTATTCCTTTCCTTCAGCTAATTTAAATGTACGCAACAGTTCCTGTTTTATTCATTCATGCTCAAGTGCCTTCTCTAGTACTGGGCAGGGCCACAAAAACTGAATCGTATTCTCTCAGTTGGCTTGTTACTTCATATTTCTTCCCAATAAAAATGTCATAATCCACTTCAAACTCCTGCAACAGGGAAAGATGCTCATGTATAAAGTATCCATTTGGTGATTTGAGCCTACTGACTCCAGCTTGGAATTAGCATTTTTATTGGCAAATCTTCACCCCTCAAATTTACTTGCCATCCTGGATCAATAGAGACTCGAATGTCAGCCTAAAAAGAGTAAAGCAAAACCCATCTTATCATTCATTCATTCACGCATTCATCATTCAATCATATTTATTGAGCACTTACTATGTGCACAGCACTGTACTAAGCACTTGGGAAGTACAAATCGGCAACCTATAGAGATGGTCCCTATGGGCTCACAGTCTAGAAGGGGGAGACAGACAACAAAACAAGTAGATAGGTGTCAATACCATCAGAATAAACAGAATTATAGCTATATGCACATCATTAATAAAATAAATAGAGTAATAAATCTGTACAAATGTATACAAGTGCTGTGGGGAGGGGAAGAAGGTAGGGTGGGGGGTCGATGGGGAGGGGAGTTGGGGAGGAAAAAGGGAGCTCAGTCTGGGAAGGCCTCCTGGAGGAGGTGAGCTCTCAGTAGGGCTTTGAAGGGAGGAAGAGAGCTAGTTTGGTGGATGTGTGGAGGAAGGGCATCCAGGCCAGAGGTAGGACGTGGGCCAGGGGTCGATGGCAGGACAGGCAAGAACAAAGCTCAGTGAGGAGGTTAGTGGAGCAGAGTGTGCGGGCTGGGCTGCAGAAGGAGAGAAGGGAGGTGAGGTAAGAGGGGGCGAGGTGATGGAGACCTTTGAAGCCGAGAGTGAGGAGGTTTTGCTTGATTCGAAGATTGATAGGCAACCACTGGAGATTCTTTAGGAGGGGAGTGACATGCCCAGAGCATTTCTGTAGAAAGATAATCCGGGCAGCAGAGTGAAGTATAGACTGAAGCGAGGAGAGACAGGAGGATGGGAGATCAGAAAGGAGGCTGATGCAGTAATCCAGTTGGGATAGGATGAGAGATTTTCAGCCTGGCATTCCTAGACAGGGAGAAAACTCACAGTTTTTGTTCGGGGGCTTGCTTTTTATGTTTGTTTCACGCCAGCCCCCCACCCTGCTGCCTTGGGGTTAGCACATAGGGGGTGAAATCATTAGTTTCTTCTCCATGGCTTCTTAGGCAGAGTAGGTAGCTACGGACAGCCCTCCCCCTGCAGCCCCTTAGGGTAGGAAAAAGATGAGAGCCTAGAGGGCAATGGCGACTCCACCTCTCGTATCATGCCAACGAAAGAGGGAGGAAGGCAACAAGGTCAAAGAAAAAAGCTGTTTTGGCCCCCTCCAGGCTCCCCAGGAATTCATCGGGGACAGGATTTGGGAGCTGAAGAGCCACTGTGATGGCATGAACCCAATAGGGTTGTATAGTCACCACCCTTCAATCGGGAACCAGCAGCCATGGCAACAGAGCTGGGCTGCTCATACCATAACGGTGGCCAAGCAGATCCTGTCCAAAGGGAGCCACTGTTCCAGGCCGTGGGGTGTCCATGCCACCAGATCCCATCCTAGGGGGCCCACCAAGTGGTTTGGACAGATGCGTGGGGTGGGGTGAGCAGGGCAGAAAGCTCCTCCTCTCAGCTTTTGGGATGAGTTCAAGAGGAACTGCTCGCGTCAGGTTCAGGGAGGATCAGAAAAAGCCTTGTTGGTCATAGAGGAACAGACAGTGTGGGTGATCTGGGGGGAAGGAAAGGGTTAAAGTGCTCCTATTGGGAGGGAAGACTCCACTAATAACAGCAATAGGGTTATTTGTTAAGTGCATACTATAGGACAAATGTTGCATAAGCACCAGGGTAGATACATGATAATCAGGCCAGACACAGTTTCTTCCCCGACATTCATTCATTCATTCATTCAATCAATCGTATTTATTGAGCGCCTACTGTGTGCAAAGCCCTGTACTAAGTGCTTGGAAAGTACAATTTGGCAACATATAGAGACAGTCCCTACCCAACAACGGGCTCACCGTCTAGAAGGGGATTTAGGCAGTTGCCAAGCTGTGGCTCACCAGCTATTCTAGGCTTGGAAGCAGGAGTAGGAGTGGAAGCACACACACACACACACACACACACACACACACACACACACTCAGACACTCCTATGATGAGAAAGAAAGGGAGACGGAGAGTGAGGGAGAAGGAGGACTTCGAGGTGTTCTTCAAATCTGAAGGTGATGCAGTGTTGAAAGTAAGATTCTATCTGTAAGTGCAGATGTGACTGAAAAGACATACAAGCCGGACATGCCAATCCCACACAGGGGCACTGAAAAACTGCCTTCAGCTATAATAATAATAATAATAATAATAATAATGGCATTTATTAAGCACTTACTATGTGCAAAGCACTGTTCTAAGCGCCGGAGAGGTTACAAGGTGATCAGGTTGTTCCACGGGGGACTCACAGTCTTAATCCCCATTTTACAGATGAGGTAACAGGCGCAGAGAAGTTAAGTGACTTGCCCAAAGTCACACAGCTGACAATTGGCAGAACTAGGATTTGAACCCATGACCTCTGACTCCAAAGCCCGTGGTCTTTCCACTGAGCCACACTGCTTCTCTATACTGATGTATTTCTAGCTGGACATTAATCAATCAATCAATGGTTACTTACTGAGAGCTTACTATACACGGAGAATTGTTCTAAGCAATTGGGAGAGTAAAATACAACAAAATTAACATACATGCTCCCTCCCTTTAATTAGCTTACAGTCTAGAGGTACGTGCTAGGAACTGTTTCTGACTCTAATCTCTGGTTCTTCTAATCTTCATAAGCTTCACGACCTTTTGATCATCAGGAGCCAGCGCATGCCAGATTGTTGCTCAGAAGCTGGTCTGTGTGCTGCAGCTGTCTCTGTAAGTTTGTTGTATTGTTACATTGTACTCTTCCAAACACTTAGTACACTGCTCTGCACACAGCAAGCACTCAACAAATGCAACTGACTCAGCAGTCCAATCAAACTAATAAAAAGTAACTGTAGCACATGGGGCTCACAGTCTAAGAAGCAGTGTAGAAGCAGTTAGAGAAGGAGTGTGGCTCAGTGGAAGGAGCACGGGCTTTGGAATCAGAGGTCATGGGTTCAAATCCCGGCTCCACCAATTGACAGCTGTGTGACTTTGGGCAAGTCACTTCACTTCTCTATGCCTCAGTTCCCTCATCTGTAAAATGGGGATGAAGACTGTGAGCCCCCCGTGGGACAACCTGATCACCTTGTAACCTCCCCAGCGCTTAGAACGGTGCTTTGCATGTAGTAAGCGCTTAATAAATGCTATTATTATTATTAAGAAGGAGTATTGAATCCCCATTTTACCGATGAGGAAGCTGAGGCCCAGAAAAGTTAAGGAATCTGCCCAAGGTCCCACAGCTGGCAAGTGACAGAACCAGAATTAGAATTCAGGTTCTCTGACTCAATCAATCAATCAATCAATCGTATTTATTGAGCGCTTACTGTGTGCACAGCACTGTACTAAGCGCTTGGGAAGTACAAGTTGGCAACATATAGAGACAGTCCCTACCCAACAGTGGGCTCACAGTCTAAAAGGGGGAGACAGAGAACAAAACCCAGGCCCGTGGGTTTTCCACTAGGCCATAGGGAAGTGGCTCCTCAGGGTAACAAGATTTTGCAAAACGAGAAGAAGATGATTCATAATACAAAAGAAAAACTTGCTGGCACCAAGTGGAAAGTGACTAGGCAGGCTGCTGGGATGTAGGTGGAGCTGATCACTTGGGAGCTCATCTGTGCCCTTACCACAGCAACCAGACAGGCACAGTGGCAAAGATGATGATTTTTACATAACCAAAACCTCATTTCTAATGGTATTTGTAATGCACTATGTCTCAGGTATTGTATTGAGTACCGAGGTATATACAATATAATCAGACAGGACATGGTCCCTGCCCTACCCGGGGCTTACAGTCTTAATACTCATTTTACAGTTGAGGTATATAAAGCTCAGAGAAGTGAAGTTTCTTGCCCAAGGTCATATAGCAGAAAAGTAGCGGAACAAGGATTAGAACCCAGGTCCTCTGACCCTTGGGACGATGCTCTTCCCACTAGGCCATGCTCATGCATTCGTTCAATTGTATTTATTGAGCATTTACTGTATGCGGAACACTGTACTAAAGTGTTTGGAAAAATCTAATACAACAATAAAAAGTCACATTCCCTGCCCACATTGAGCTTGCTTTTCCCACTTGAAGAGTCACAAAAGCACATATTACACCAATGCAGTGGATGATGTGGTGGGAAAAGGAAGTGACCAACAGGGCCACCCCCTCTGGGTGGAACTCATGCGAGCTGCAGATGATAAAGTGTGAGCCCGAGAGTGGAGCTGAGATCTCTCACATTTGAGCACCTTCGTGCTCTCTCTCCCTCCAAATCTGCACATGGGGATTCTGGATCTCTCAAAAGAAAAGGGTACTCGGCCAGGGTACAAGGATCTGTGGGGGTTTCAGGCAGACTCAGTTCTATTCAATCAATCAACTATATTTACTGAGCACTTACTGTGTTCAGAGCACTTGGGAGAGTAATAATAATAATGATGGTATTTGTTTAGCGCTTACTATGTGCAAAGCACTGTTCTAAGCGCTGGGGAGGTTACAAGGTGATCAGGTTGTCCCACGGGGGGCTCACAGTTTTAATCCCCATTTTACAGATGAGGTAACTGAGGCCCAGAGAAGTTAAGTGACTTGCCCAGAGTCACACAGCTGACGGTTGGTGGAGCCAGGATTAGAACCCATGATCTTTGACTACAGAGCCCGTGCTCTTTCCACTGAGCCAACAGAGTTGGTAAACACAATCCCTGCCCACAATGAACTACTTTACAGTCTAGAGGGAGAGACAGACATTAATATAAAGAAATAAATTATGGATGTGTACCTAAGTGCTGTGGGGCAGAGGGAAGGCTGAATAAGGGGTAATAATATTAATAATAATAATAATGATGGTATTTGTTAAGCGCTTACTATGTGCCAAGCACTGTTGTAAGCACTGGGGTAGATACAAGGTAAGCAGGTTGTCCCACGTGGGGCTCACAATCTTAATCCCCATTTTACATAAGAGGTAACTAAGGCACAGAGAAGTTGTGACTTACCCAAAGTCACACAACTGACAAGTGACGGAGCCGAGATTAGAACCCATGACCTCTGACTCCCAAGCCCGTGCTCTTTCCACTATGCAAGACTGCTTCTGCTTGATATTCATTCATTCATTCAATCGTATTTATTGAGCACTTACTGTGTGCAGAGCACTGTACTAAGCGCTTGGAAAGTACAAGTTGGCAACATATAGATACGGTCCCTACCCAACAGTGGGCTCACAGTCTAGAAGGGGGAGACAGAGAACAAAATAAAACACATTAACAAAATAAAATCAATAGAATAAATATGTACAAATAAAATAAATACAGTAATAAATACTTACAAACATATATACATATATACAGGTGCTGTGGGGAGGGGAAGGAGGTAAGGCTGGGGGGATGGGGAGGGGGAGGGGGGGGAGAGAAAGGAGGGGGCTCAGTCTGGGAAGGCCTCCTGGAGGAGGTGAGCTCTCAGTAGGGCCTTGAAGGGAGGAAGAGAGCTAGCTTGGCGGATGTGAGGAGGGAGGGCATTCCAGGCCAGGGGGATGACGTGGGCCGGGGGTCGATGGCGGAACAGGCAAGAATGAGGCCCGGTGAGGAGAGTAGCAGCAGAGGAGTGGAGGGTGTGGGCTGGGCTGGAGAAGGAGAGAAGGGTGGTGAGGTAGGAGGGGGCGAGGTGATGGAGAGCCTTGAAGCCCAGGGTGAGGAGTTTTTGCCTGATGCGTAGGTTGATTGGTAGCCACTGGAGATTTTTGAGGAGGAGAGTAACATGCCCAGAGCATTTCTGGACAAAGACAATCCGGGCAGCGGTGTGAAGTATGGATTGAAGTGGGGAGAGACAGAAGGATGGGAGATTGGCAAAAAGGCTGATACAGTAATCCAGGCAGGATAGGATGAGAGCTTGAACGAGCAGGGTAGCGGTTTGGATGGAGAGGAAAGGGCAGATCTTGGCAATGTTGCAGAGGTGAGACCAGCAGGTTTTGGTAATGGCTTGGATGTGAGGGGTGAACAAGAGAGCGGAGTCGAGGATGACACCAAGGTTGCGGGCTTGTGAGATGGGTAGGATGGTAGTGCCATCAACAGTGATGGAAAGGTCGGGGAGAGGGCAGGGTTGTGCCAGAGCAGCACAGAAGGGAGTGGGAGAAGAGGAAATAAAGGCTTAGATGGAGAAGGCCTCTTCACAGTGATGTACTTTTAATCAAATTTATATGGTGGGGAGTGTGGTTGTCTGTTGAACATGAAGAGGGAAGGCATTCCAGGCAAGAGGCAGGATATGGGCAAGAGGTCAGTGGTGAGCTAGATGAGACTGAGTTACAGTGAGTAGGTTGACATTAGAGGAGCCAAGTGTGTAAGCTGTCTTGTAGTAGGAAAAGATAGGCAAGGGCAAGGTGATTGACTTCTTTAAAGCCAGTGGTGAGGAGTTCCTGTTTGATGCAGAGGTGGATGGGCAATCACTAGAGGTTCCTGCGGAGTGGGGAAACAAGGACTGAATGGTTTTGTAGAAAAATTACCTGGGCAGCAGAGTGAAGTATGGACTGGAATGGGGAGAGACAGGAGGCAGGGAGGTCAGGCAGGAGGCTTATACAGTATTCAAGGCAGGAGAAGAAAGGGAGGATTTTAGAAATGTTGTGAAAGTAGAATCAACGGGATTTGGTGACCGATAGAATGTGGGGGTTGAATGAAAGAGGTGAGTCAGGACTAACACCAAGGTTATGGGATTGTGAAACAGGGAGGATGTTAGTGCTGCCAACTGCGATGGGCTAGTCAGAGGGAGGACAGTGTTTGGGAAGGAAAGGAATTCTGTTTGGGACATGCACATCTATCAATCGACAGTACTTATTGAGCACTTACTGGGAGAGTACAACAGAGTTGGTAGACATTCCCTACCCACAGCCAACTTACAGTCGAGAGTGTCATAAAAGTATCACTTGCTGCTCTGAGCCAGTACCCGAATATCACCAGCATCGTTTGTAAATGGTGAACAGTGGGAGAAGTTAGTATGGGTCCTAGCTACCAGTGACTACCTTTACTTTCCTCTTCTCTCCTCCTTCCCTTCCCTCTTTTCCTCCCGTTTTCACTGTAAACCCCACCTGTCAAGGCCCTGTCCCTCCCCTCCCCATCTTCAAAGCCTTACTAAAATCGTATCTCTGCCAAGATGCCTTCCTTGAATAACCCCTCATTTGCCCACCCCTCTGGGGATGCCTGTGCACTTGGAACTGTATATGGTTAGCACTTTGATATTCACCCCACCTCCACAACAGTTAAGTACATATCTTTATACTCTAATAGCTCCACTACCCCTAATTCATTCTAATGCTCATCTCCCACTGTAGACTGTGAACTCCTTTTGGGGAGGAATCAACTCTATTGTATTCTACACTCCCCAGTGCTTAGTACAGTGCTCTGCACACAGAAAGTATTCAAATATTACTGACTGATTTAAATGTTGCCACCCCTGATACATCACAGATTGATAATGAGAATTCAAGTGATTTATTGTAGGGTTTTTTCATATTTTAAAGGAAAATTCACTCATCTGTAAAGCTTAATACCCCAAATTGGTAATGTGAAGTTACTTAATTTGAATAGTTTTCACAGTTCTTTCTGTTTAAACTAAAAAAAAAAAAAAGAATCACTTATTCCTTTAGGACCAATTTCTCAAAAGCCCATATTCTATTCAATCCACAGGAGCTTTTTAAAGCACACTGTCTTCTCCCTCTGCATTACATGCATCTATCTTGCCCACTTTGTACCCCTGGGAGCATGATTAGTTGATGAAGATGATGGTATTCGTTAAGTACTTACTTTGTGCCGGGCACTGTTCTAAGCACAAGGTTATCAGGTTGTCCCATGTGGGGCTCACAGTCTTCATCTCCATTTTAATAATAATAATAATGACGCTTACTATGTGCCAAGCACTGTTCTAAGCACGGGGTAGATACAAGGTAATCAGGTTGTCCCATGTGGGGCTCACAATCTTAATCCCCATTTTACAGATGAGGTAACTGAGGCCCAGAGAAGTTAAGTGATTTGCTCAAAGTCACACAGCTGACAAGTGGCGGAACAGAGATTAGAACCCATGACCTCCTACTCCTAAACATGTGCTCTATCCACTAAGCCATGCTGCTTCAGTTCACCGTCCTGTAAACTAATTCATTTTTAATACTAGTTTCATAGTAACTGTATTCTACAAAATAAAACTGTTCATCTTGGTAACACTCTCAATTACCCACCCTCCTCAATGCCAAAGTCTGTTTTTTTAATCCATTCTAGGAATTAAACTTTATAGCGTGCTTACTAACAGTATTAAAACTCCAGCGCTTAGAACAGTGCTTTGCACATAGTAAGCACTTAATAAATGTCATCATTATTATTATTAAAACTCCCAAAATACTGCTCCTATTACCTTACCAATTCTCTTGGAGACACTCTTGAAAGAGTTCATCAGAAGTTTAAGGCACCATTGTCCTTCAAATCACAACTCTAGTTTTCTAAAATGTTGGGCAAAACATTTCTATCTACCACAGAGCTTAGAACAGTGCCTTTAACAAATACCACTAAAAAAAAAAAAATCCTCTTCTTAAATAGAACTGCAGGGCATGTGAAACCAGTTACCAAAACAGACTTTGGGGAGTATGGTGGTAGATGAGTTCTCTGTGTTCACCCTAAATCTCCTGTGTATTTCAAGTCATTATCCTTGCTACGGGTGTCTCTGTTTGGCACATTATTTAGTGGGTATGCAAAAAATCTTCAGCTGGGCCTTCATTTAGTAAAGCCCACTTTTCAAGAACAGTGCCATAATTAGTGGAAAGAGCCCAGGCTTGGGAGTCAGAGGTCATGGGTTCTAATCCCGGCTATGCCACTTGTCAGCTGTGAGACTTTGGGCAAGTCACTTAACTTCTCTGGGCCTCAGTTACCTCATCTGTAAAATGGGGATTAAGACTGTGAGCCCCACATGGGACAACCTGATTACCTTGTATCTACCCTACCGCTTAGAACAGTGCATGGCACATAGTAAGTGCTTAACAAATACCATCATTATTATTATTATTATTATCCCTGCTGCCTTCAGGATAGTCAAACCAAGAATTTCTTCTTTTATCTGAGCTATCAGACGTTCCTGGAGCTGCTTCCTAGCCCAGATATGGGTGGCATAGGACCTGAAGGTGGTGAGTTCTATCGTTTCAGATGTTATATGCTTTCCATTGTCTGACCACTCTGGTGATGCAGCCTACTTAATCAGTACCTATTTAATCGAACAATCAATCCATCAGTGGTATTTACTGAGCACTTGGGACAGTTCAGTACAACAGTGTTAGTAGATACAAGTCCTGCCCACAAGGAGCTCACAGTCTACAGGGGTAGACAGACATTAAAAAAGATTAGGGAAAGGAGAAATAATAGAATAGGACGGAGAAAATTTGTAGAGTAAATTGTGCATGTATCTAATATATTTACGCAGCTCCTTTGGAACAGAGGTTTAATAAGGGAGGAGACGATAGATCCTTACTGCAGTGTTACCAGTTGCCACAATACTACACAAAGCACTCATATGATGAATATCAGCACATGACAGCACTGGATACTTCATCAAAAACAAGGGAAGATCAAAAAAATTCAGATACATGTGAATATAGTTAAAAAGGAACAATGAATATTACTGGTTCACATTAGGATATCCGTCCTTGTTCCCTACAATCTATCTAATAAAAAAGCTGTCAATTTTAAGTGCAATACGATATATCTAGAAGGCTCTCATAGCTTTTCAGGTGCATGAAAAGGTATAACAGTCTATTCAAAGACCCTCGATCTAAAATTCTATGAAGAATTCGGAAGCTATAAATTGGCTCAATTTATACCTTTGAACAGACTGTGTATTCTAAATGCATGAAAATTAGTCTATAAGCACACACAAAAGCACACATACATTTCTGAAACACTGAAAGTTGAGACCAAAGGTTGTGTTGTTCCATCTTCCGGAGGCATATTTTCCCCTCACTAATGAAGGGGAGCCCCCTGAGCCATGTAAATATCCCTATCTCAGGCACAAATGGAACATCAAATATCATGAAAATAATCAGTTTCCTTTCAAATAACTGAATCTCCAAATAGTACAAAAATGATATTTTGGAGAACAAAAAGTAAGATATTTAAATAAGAAGGTACAAATTAAACCACTCATTTCAGATTAAATTAGCTTTGGGGCATGCAGCCTGTATCAAAACAAGAGCTGAACAGCGACAAAAGTCAGTATGATTAGTGTGTGCCTGTTTTAAAGCTCTGCTGTCAGCAGTTACAGTACAGTACTGTTGGATACATCTAAAGCAACCTCAATGCGTGCTTTGAATCTGAGCCAACTGTGCTGGAGGCATGCTAGTGGCACTACTACTAGCATTAAGGACCTTAGTTGTAGCAGTAATCTTTCACTCTGACAAGGACTTGGTAGCATTCATTGTGATTTAAGTTTGTGTGTGCAGGAAGAGAGGCTTAGTTTGTGACGGTATAAACGGATTCACCATAAATCTGTGCAAAATTACACCCCCCTACACACCGCTTTTCCATGATTGTGCATGTTTCCACGTAACAGCAAAGCTGGTATAGGATGCTGTGAGTTTTGCTTTACATCCCCTAAAATAGCAGCTTGTACTATGCAATTTTATAGACTCGGGTAACCACAGAAAAAGTTCCCCAAAAATACAAGTTAGAATAGGTAATCACTTTTATACCAACATTCAAATTTTTTATTACCTCTGAAATTCAAATCCAGTGTCATAAATATTTAAAGCAAAGGCTTTAAATAAAAGACTTCTACAAACATTTCCCAATATAAAATGGTTCAAGGCAAAATACTGTACAGCAAACAACCTTGTAAAAGGCTTTAATAAATCTTTCCTGCTGCATGAAATTCAGCTTGCATGGGTTTAACTCAACAGCACTTACTCAAGTATTGCCAGTAAACCGAACTCCAGAGACAACAGATGGAAGTTGACTAGCAAATCCCAAGGCTTAAAAGATCCCTCCATAAAGTTTTATTTTCTAATAGGACAAATTAAACAGTTGTGACCATGACTCCTTCTTTCAAAGAACAAATTCAAATAACCAAAAGAAAATGGAAACTTAACTTTCAAATATGCTGAGCATCATTTTTTAAAATAAAATTTGAGAAATTGGAAAATATAACCCCAAGGCCTGTTCTTTAAAATTTGACTAAAAATAAAAGTCATTCCATAAAAGCTGTGGTTTGTAATGTAATAAGTATGATCTAATAATGGACCAGGAATGAGAAAATTTGATTTTTTAGTGCTAACTCTACTTCTGACTCTTCAAAATGAGCCAACCTTCTGAGTCTCGGTTTCTGCATCAGAAAAGTGAGGAAATTTGTTGCTGCCTCCTCATCTCCCAGGGCCAGAGAATTTCAAGAAATCCTAGAAATGAAAATTTTTCTATGTTAAGAACAGTGGTTTGATAAATATACATTGTCTTTATCTTTTGATTGGCCTCTACCATTTTATAATTCAATAAACGATGGCTGTGAAGATTATTTTTTACCTATCATTTCTACAACCCTTAGATGAACTATGCATTAGAGAAATCATATTTTGAGCTAATAAAGCACATTCTTTCAAAATGACTGGTAAGGCAGAGAGAGTTTCCACAGTTTTTGATACAGTTAGACAGAAAATTCCCCTCTCAGGATCACACCTGGAGAGTTTCCAGTACTCTATCAGTCTTGGCTATGGAAAGGAGAGTCAAGCAGAGCCATACCCATTCCATTCTTAGCTTGGGCAACGGCTAGTAAGTGGAAGGCAAACTGCTACAAGTCAAAACGTACCTGTGCTGGGTAGCAGTGCCACAGGAGAGAGTCGAGGGTGAAGACTCAAGTTTACTGCGCGGAAGGAGGCAATGGTAAACCACTTCCATATCTCTACCAAAAAAACTCTATGGATACGCTACCAGAATGATTGCAGTTGGAGGTGGGGCGTTCTGGGAGAGATGTGTCCATGGAGTCACTATGGGTCCGAGACGACTCGACAGCATAAGACAAGACAGAAAATAGGTGGAAAAGGAGATACTATTTCCATGTAGAGCAGGAGTGAGCAAATTAGGGATTAAGTCAGTTGCTTAGCCCTGCATGAACTCCTCCTCCCTCTGTTCCAGCCAGCTCCTCCCTTCAGAAGTCAGTGGAGCTATGAGAGAATTGGTGACAGTGTCAGTGATCTGCTCGACCTCAGGAGGTGATGCCGCAATGAGCAGAAATAATTTCCCAGTTGAAACATCCCTCCACACCTTCTCTTCCTGGGCCCCCAGTCCGCAGACAGTTAGTAAATACTATAAAAGGTCCATGAGGCAAAATAATTGTCCGCCCCTGCTGCAGAATGCATGACGCATCAGATGTGAAGGAATATTGGTGTCCTATTGATCAATGATATTTCTTGAGCGATTACTGTGTGTAGAGCACTATACTAAGCTCTTGGTAAAGTATAATACTTCAAAGTCGTCCTTTCAAACGGATCTTCAATTTACTGTAAAATCATGGGTCTGGAGGAAGACTCAGAAATCATTTAGGTATCCTTCAATCATGTAACCAAGTTATTCCAGGCAGTTGGGGTCTTTATAATTCTTAAGAGATGTTCAGAGACTATTCAGAGATTTTTTCTATATCTATTTGAATGTTTCACAATCTCTTTTTTCTATCATATTTGTTAAGGGCTCATTATGTGTCAAGTAGTATTCCAAGAGCTGTGATAGCTACAAATCAATCAGATCAGACATAGTTCCTGTCCCACTTAGGGCTCAGTCTAAATAGATGGGAGAACAGATATTGAATCTCCATTTTAAAGCTGAGGAAACTAAGGCACAGAGAAGTTAAGTGACTTACCCAAGATCACACAGCAGGCAAGTGGTGGAGCTGGGATTAGGGAAGGAGCATGGCTCAGTGGAAAGAGCACGGGCTTTGGAGTCAAAGGTCATGGGTTCAAATCACGGTTCTGCCAATTAGCTGTGTGACTTTGGGCAAGTCACCTCACTTCTCTGTGACTCAGTTACCTCATCTGTAAAATGGGGATTAAGACTGTGAGCACCCCGTGGGACAACCTTATTACCTTGTAGCCTCCCCAGTGCTTTGAGCTTTGCGCATAGTAAGCTCTTAATAAACACCATCATTATTATTAGAAACCAGGTCCTCTGATGCCCAGGCCCATGTTCTTTCCTCTAGTCACGCTGCCTTCTGAACATCTTGAATATCAGGAAACTCTTCATATCTAACCCTCCCTTCTATTTTCTCCCTACTGTTCTGTCCTAGTTAGAAGGTCCAAGGTTGCCTGCTGGCGAGTATGATTTTTCCCAACAGTCTGAATAAAAATTACTGAATTTCAAACTTTTTTTGCTATCTTGTGTAGTGTAGGATGGTAACTGGGCACCAGTTATGGGAACTATCAAGTCCATAGCCAAGCAATATCGAGTGATCAGCAAACAAAAGTAGAGATTTGCAAGGCATACAGACCCAGGCTGATGGGCAGGAAGGTCACTGAGAAGGGGCAATTAGAGATTGTCTAGAAACCATGGTTCTGCATGCTCCCTCTGCCTCCTCCCACAACAGAGACCACAAGCATCAGACCACCAAGCTCCTCTCCCTCAGGTAATTAAATAAAAATAATTATGGTACTTGTTAAGCACTCACTGTGGGCCAAGTACTATAGTAAGAACGGGGGTAGATACAAGATAAACAGGTTAGACACAGTCCCTGTCCCACACAGGGTCTAAGTAGAAAGAACAAGTAGTTAATCTCCATTTTAGTCTGTCAATCGTATTATTGAGAGCTTACTGTGTGCAGAGCACTATACTAAGCATTTGGAAGAGTACAATATAACAATAAACAGACACATTCCCTGCCCCCAATGCGTTTACAGTTTAGAGATGAGCTTATAGGCACAGAAAAGTTAACTGACTTGCCCAAGGTCACACAGTGGGCAAGGGATAGAGCCAGGTCCTCTACTCCCGGCATATGTTCTTTCCATTAGGCCCACATTTCTGAAGAATTTCTCTATCTCTATTCAAAAATATCTCTATTTCTGAAGAATTCATATATGGGTATAGGCGTGTCCGCTAATTCTGTCGTATTGTACTCTTCCAAGCACTTAGTACAGTGCTCTGCACATAGTGCTCAATAAATATATTTGATTGATTGATAGATGTGAATATGTGTGTATCATGCTCTTATGAGAAATCTGTCCACATGAAAATCCATCGACCCCCAGCCCACGTCCTTCCCCTGGCCTGGAATGCCCTCCCTCCACACATCCGCCAAGCTAGCTCTCTTCCTCCCTTCAAAGCCCTACTGAGAGCTCACCTCCTCCAGGATGCCTTCCCAAACTAAGCCCCCTTTTTCCTCTCCTCCTCCCCATCCCCACCGCCCTACCTCCTTCCCCTCCCCACAGCACTTGCGCATACTGTATAGAATTATTACTCTATTTTACTCGTACATATTTACTATTCTATTAATTTTGTTAATGATGTGCATATAGTTTTAATTCTATTTGTTCTGATGATTTTGACACCTGTCTACATGTTTTGCTTTGTTGTCTGTCTCCCCATTCTAGACTGTGAGCCTGTTGTTGGGTAGGTACCATCTCTGTATGTTGCCAGCTTGTACTTCCCAAGCACTTAGAACAGTGCCCTACACACAGCAAGTGCTCAATAAATACGACTGAATGAATGCATGAATGAATGAATATCAATTGGACATACAGTAAGCGCTTAATAAGTACGATTGAATGAACTTTAGAACTTGGTACATGAAAAAGAGACATGTTTGCAACATTCTTATTAAGTCTTCTGGGAGAGAATTTGAGCTTGATTATCTTCCATAAATTAAAACAGAAAAAGATCTTCCAAGTAGTTCTTTTTTCATTAATTTTTTTCTTAAAAAGAACTCAACCCAGTGGTTAGAATTTTCTGATACTAAAAACACCAACTGATCATCTCTATGAAAATAAGCATCATAATCAAGTAAATCAAATAAACCCAAAAGTAATAACCCTAGTCAATAAAAATTTAAAGAGGTACAGACCCCTTATTAATACTGCACAACCACCCAATCACTTCAATCTGATTCATCACATTCCATCCAAAACCAGTCACTAGTCTCCAACCCCCACCTCCCAGGTACCATCTCCAATAACTTAGGAGAACTGTTCCTAAGCATCTCACAGGAGCTAAGGAATGGAAGTCTGGAAATGGAAGGAATGTTGAGACATCATAAACCAACTAACTTCCTACAAATGATGAAGAAATAGAATTAAACATGAATGATGGCTTCATAGGATTGCAACAACTTTGATTTGGGATGGTGGTCGCATTATAAACCAATTATCATTGAGAAGAGCATCAAAGACATAGCAGTAGAGAAAAAATCCAGAAGACCTGGGTTCTAGCCAGACACGTAACCGAATGCTATCAGTGGTGAAGATTTATCACCAAAGAACCACCAAAGTGGATCCAAAAAGTGAATAAGCCCAAAAGGAATCCTGAAAAATAACCTGACAATATGATAGCAAAGACCCCTGCCACTACCACCCTACGGGTATGACACCATGGCACAGCATTTGCTCTTTATTGCAGCCACTTAGACCATAAATGGTATTTGTTAAGCATTTACTATGTGCGAAGCACTGTACTGAGCACTGGGGTAGATACAAGCTAATCAGGTTGAACCCAATCCATGTCCCACAAGGGGTTCAGAGTCTTAATCCCCAGTAGTACAGATGAGATAACTGAGGCTCAGAGAAATGAAGTGATTTGCCCAAGGTCACACAGCAGACAAATGGTGGAGCTAGCATTAGGACACAGGTCCTTTTAATTAATTAATAATGGCATTTATTAAGCACTTACTATGTGCAAAGCACTGTTCTAAGTGCTAGGGCGGTTACAAGGTGATCAGGTTGTCCTACAGGGGGTTCACAGTCTTCACCCCCATTTTACAGATGCGGGAACTGAGGCCCAGAGAAGTGAAGTGACTTGCCCAAAGTCACCCAGCTGACAAGTGGCAGAGGTGGGATTTGAACCCAAGACCTCTGACTCTAAGGCCCGTGCTCTTTCCACTGAGCCACGCTGCTTCTCTTTTTTAGACTCCCAGGTAATGCTCTATCCACTAGGTCATGCTGCATCTCAATAATAATAATCGTGGTATTTTCTGAGCAGTTACTATGTGCCACATCCTATATTAAGCACCGGGGTAGGTACACGATAATCAGGTCCCACATGGGACTCATAGTCTAAGTAGAAGGGAGAAAAGGTATTGAATCCTCATTTTGCAATGAGGAAACTGACACATAGAAGTTAAATGACTTGTCCAAGGTCACACAGAGAAGTGTGTGCTTTAGAGAAGTACTTTAGAAGAAGTGCTTTAGAGAAGTAGTGTGGCTCAGTGGAAAGAGCAGGGGCTTTGGAGTCAGAGGTCATGGGTTCAAATCCCAACTCCACCACATGTCTGCTGTGTGACCTCGGGCAAGTCACTTAACTTCTCTGACCCTCAGTTACCTCATCTGTAAAATGGGGATTAAGACTGTGAGCCCCACGTGGGACAACCTGATCACCCTGTATCCCCCCCCCCCAGCGCTTAGAACAGTGCTCTGCACATAGTAAGCGCTTAACAAATGCCATCATTATTATTATTATTATTACACAGCAGACAAGTGATAGAGCCAGCATTAGAACTCAGGTCCTGTGATTCCCAGGCCTGTGCTCTTTCCACTAGGCAACACTGCTTCCCGTTTTTTACCTCTGGGTATAGTTGGCAGTGTGCTGCACCCCTACCACCTATTCACTTGTTGCACTCCAGGCTCCAGTGGGAAAATGACTTGCAAGGATGAGAGAGTAAGAGTACCATTGCATAAACCACCAACACTTCAATCAAATCCTCCACACAGATTCTCGGTCCTCAATACTCAGGACTGAGTCTTATCTGTTGTTCTTGAGGGACATTATCATTATCATCATCAATCACCATTGTTATTATTATTATTATTATATTTGTTAAATGTTTACTATGTACCAAGTACTGTACTAAGCGCTGAGGTAGATATAAGATACAGTAGATGCAGTCCCTGTCCCACACAGGGCTCACAGTCTAAATCCCCATTTTACAGATGAGGTAACTGAGGCACAGGGAAGTGAGGTGACTCGCCCCAGATCACACAACAGACAAGTCCAGAGATGAGATAAGAACCCAGGTCCTTCTGACTCCCAGGACCGTGCTCTTTCCGCTTGGCCAAGCTGCTCCTCTAACACCATCATCAGAGTAAGTTTGAAATCATTTTTTTGTGGAAATGGATTACTTAACAAAACAATAAAAAAATTCACAAGAATCTCAAGGGACGGAATTTTAGGGTGGCCCTTCTCCCTTCTGTTTCCAGGACAGTGCCTAGAGATCGTCTGCCTATTAGCTGACAAATATTTTAAGAGCACAGACCTTAGTTTTCCATGCCAAGTGCCTTGCAACACCTCGTACAAAGCCAAACAGTGAATGTTCTATAAATGTTTGCAGAAAGAATAACAATGAACGAAGATAAGGATACCCATAACAGTAGTTCTGTAAAATATAGCTTTTCAAACAACAGTCCACTAAGAACACTTCTTTGTAGCTATATCTTGAAATGTCTCAGTGAAGATGAGACAGGGCAAGGATTTCTATCCCCATCTTTGCAATTCATCAGTTTTTTTTTACCGGATTGTCTATTTTCAGATGATCTGTCTCCTGTCTGGTACTGTGGGTTGGGTTGGCAAAATGACGTCCAGAATTTGAGCTTGTGAGACCTTTGTGGAATAGGGATTGGGTCCAACCTGATTTGTTTGTATTAGCCCAGTGCTTAGTACAGCACCTGGCATGTAGTAAGTGCTTAACAAATGCCATAATTATCCAGCACTTAGTACAGTGTCTGGTACACACTGCCTGACAACAAATACCATCATCATTTATTTTTAGTGGTCATCCAAACCTTCCCCTATTTAATACATGCTTGAGAGAGTAAATGGGTGTTCAAGAAACAAAAAGGCAAAGTCTCTAATTCAGAAAGAGTCCTATTCCTAGGGTCTGTTTCCTTGTCTGAACTACATATACATAACTATCTAGCAGAATTTGGGAGCAGAATATCTAATTCGTTTTAGTAATCCTCTTTGAGTCTCTGAATTATTAGTTGTAATACTCCCTATTTTTATGGCTCTTTCCTTCCTAAACTGAAAAGTCTTTCACATATATTACATAATTTGTGCTCAAAGTATCTTACGAAATAGACATATGAGAAAACAGAAGGCTTAATAACCTCCACAAGGAATAGTGGAGAAGAGACTAGAAAAGTCAGGTCTTTCTTCTCAGTTCAATTTTCCAACCACCCAGTCTACAGCGTCTATAATTCACAATAATGGGTTTATGAGTAAGAGTAGAATTTTTTGCTTTCTGAAAGTGTACATCCATTAGGAGGGAACTTACAAACCACCCCGGTGTTACAGAAAGCAACAACCGTCGCAACAGTAAATTCACGTAACAAACCAAAGGCTCGCACCCACAAACAAGTCCATCAGTCATCCTGTAGTTGCCGTCAATCAGTGGAAACATTATCGAATTTCATGCAGTCTAATAATACTTTTTTATTTAAATATCTAGCAGTTCTCAAAAGATTAAACAGTTAACACAAGAAAACACTTGACAACCCTGACATCTGGTGGCTGGAAAATACGGCAGATCCAGCAAGAAAACTCTAGCCCCAGAGCTGCAGTACTTTTTAACAGAATGGCTTGAGACTAGAGTCTATGAATGGAAGCTAAAATAGCCACCAAATCGAGTTCGGCTTGTAGGGCAGCTTTTTGCCAAATTTTTTCCCCGTTTGGAAGAGTTTTCGGTTGATCGAACTGGGCTCGGATTAAATAATCACTGGTTTCAGAAAACAGGTAACAACTTCCGGTTTTCTAGAATGCAAAATCTCAAAATTTTAACCTTCTAACTATTCACCAGATTTACAAATACAAATGCTAAACGTGAAACGTTCAAATCGTAATATCAGAAAGTTTTTATTCTAACCCAAACACTGCAAAAGACCTCGGGAGTTTTGATTGTAATTTTATGGAGGGGGAAGGAAAGAAAGTTTTCAATAATTCCTTTTTAGATCTCTAGCTCTTATTTGCTTAGATGAGGAGCACAATGTGTTTCAATTTCTAGATAAATAATAATAATAATAATGGTATTTTTAAGTGCTTACTATGTGCAAAGCACTGTTCTAAGCGCTGGGGGGTTACAAGGCGATCAGTTTGTCCCACATGGGGCTCACAGTCTTAATCCCCATTTTACAGATGAGGGAACTGAGGCCCAGAGAAGTGAAGTGACTTGCCCAAAGTCCCACAGCTGACAATTGGCGGAGCCGGGACTTGAACCCCTGACCTCTGACTCCAAAGCCCAGGCTCTTTCCACTGAGCCACGCTGCTTCTCCCCATCCTCAATTCATATACTGCAGCTCTGCTAAACTCTACCTACTTCCCAAACCACCCTATTCAATAACAATAATAACTGTGGTATTTGTTAAGTGCTTACTATGTGCTAGGCACTTTTAAGCACTGCGGTGGATACAAACAAATCGGGTGGGACACAGTCCCTCTCCCACGTGGAGCTCACAGTCTCAATCCCCATTTTACAGATGAGATAGTTGAGGCACAGAGAAGTGAAGTGACTTGCCCATGGTCACACAGCAGACAAGTGGCTGAGCTGGGATTAGAGCCCATGACTTTCTGATTCCCAGGTCCATGCCTTAACCACTATGCCACGCTCTTTAATTTCAATTTCAAAGTTGAAGCTAGATAATTAGTCATGATATTTGTTAAGCGCTTACTATGTGCCAGCACTGTATTAGGCCCTGGGGTTGACTGAAGGTAGCCAGGTCAGACACAGTCCCTGTCCCAAGCCAGGGTTCACATTCTAAGTATGAGGGAGATTAGGTATTGAATCCCCATTTTACAGATGTGGAGAAGCAGCGTGGCTCAGTAGGAAAGAGTCCGGGCTTTGGAGTCAGAGGTCATGGGTTCAAATCCTGGCTCTGCCAATTGTCAGCTGTGTGACTTTGGGCAAGTCACTTAACTTCTCTGTGCCTCAGTTACCTCATCTGGAAAATGGGGGTTAAATCTGTGAGCCCCACGAGGGACAACCTGATCACCTTGTAACCTCCCCAGCGCTTAGAACAGTGCTTTGCACATAGTAAGCACTTAATAAATGCCATTATAAAAATTTAAAAAAAATGTGGAAACTGTGGCCAGGGAAGCTAAGTGACTTGCCCAGGGTCATTCAACAGGCAAGTGGCAGAGCCAGGCAGAGGTCCTCTTTCTCCCATGCCTGGTCTCTTTCCACTAAGCCACCCTGCTTAATATTAATAATGATGGTATTTGTTAAGCGCTTACTATGTGCAAAGCACTGTTCTAAGTGCTGGGGAGGTTACAAGGTGATCAGGTTGTCCTACGGGGGGCTCACAGTTTTAATCCCCTTTTTACAGATGAAGTAACTGAGGCCCAGAGAAGTGAAGTCACTTGCCCAAAGTCACACAGCTGACAGTTGGCGGAGCCGGGATTTGAACCCATGACCTCTGACTCCAAAGCCCGTGCTCTTTCCACTGAGCCACACTGCTTCTCCCCATCCTCAATTCATATATTGCAGCTCTACATAATTACTTTGTTTTATTCTTAATTTTAAATGTAACCATTCATGCGGTTTGTTCTTCTCCCATGTGCCTTTTCACTAATTCAAAACATAAAAACACAACCTCACCGCCAAGGTCCAAGAGTCTCAACTTTCTATTAAACTGCAATTTCCCTTATTCTTACCTGTTGACGTTTAAAGGCTAAATAATCCAGATTCTCCAGGTCCTTTCCGAGCTTCTGATAAGTCTTCCGCAGATCAGATTTATTGGACACATTTTTAAGAGATTCAAATGTCTTTTGAAACTGTAATTGTAAAAACAAACATATGTTTTGCCAGTCAGATATAAATCAATGAATCAATGGCATTTATTGATAATTTACTGTGTGCAAACACTGTACTAAAGCTCTTGGGAAAGTACAACAGGCTGACCCTGCTCACAGGAAGCTTACAGGTTGCAGTCTCGATTTTTCAGTTTCCTCCATCTATAAAACAAGAAGACCAATATTTACCTCCCTAACTTGCAAGGTTTTGCAAGATTTTAAAACGAATGCAAAGCACTGGCAGTCATTATATAAGCATAAAATACTATGGTTATTTTTAATTTTATTTTTTTTTTAATTTTTATGGTGTTTGTTAAGCCCTTACTTGGTGTCAAACATTGTTCTAACCGCTGGGTTCAGTACAAGTTATATAGGTCAGGCACAGTCCCTGTCCCACGTGGGTCTCGATGTCTAAGAGGAGAACAGATTTAATCCTCATTTTACAATTGAGGAAACTGAGGTACAGAGAAGTGAAGTGACTTGCCCAAGGTCACACAGCAAGCAATTGGCAGAGCCCCAGATCCTTCTGACTCCCAGGTGTGGGCTCTTTCCACTAGACCATGCTGCTTCTCGTGTGTATGGATTGATAACATTTGAATTAGAATGAGAAGTAATTTTGAGGCCCCTTTGCCAAAAAATCTAGTTCATTAATCAGTCAATCTCATTTAATAAGCATTTACTGTGTACAGAGTCCGTGTTATGCATTTGGGAGCATATAATACAACGAAGATGGTAGATAGGTTCTCTGAAAAAGTACCTTCACATTTTAATATGCACTGAAGCTTTAAAAGAATTAATCATATTGAATGTAATATTTCACATCACACTAGGAAAGCTTCGGGGAGAACCATTCAAAGAACTCGCAAATTTCAATTACAGAAACACACAATTTATGAAAAAAGTGGTTGATCTCGTGATATTTTGTGGTAAGGGAATGGACTCATACTTGTTCCTAAAGAGACATTTATGCAGAGTAGGTCCCACAGCTGGCTCCAGTCACAAAAGTCTATTAGTTCACTCATTTTGAAAAAGAAAAAAAAAGCAGACTTTTGATGATTAAAGCATATGCAGTATGTTCCCTAAACAGTTTTTCATTTCTGCTTCCCCACGCAGATGAGTTATGAAATCATTTCTGCTGAATCAGAATGCTTGCTCCTTCTCACATTCCCTTTTTAAGATACATGCTGGATAGATGCTGATGAGATAAATTGCAGTAGATTACAGGATCTTTATTGTCCTGCTACTAATAATTAATCAAGTAAAAAGAGGTCCCTGAAATTGAGTTATTGGGTTATTTTTCCAAGTCAAAACATACCACCCAGAGTTCACAGCAGAAAATACCAAGGAATGTAGTTTACAAACAATTACCATTTAATTCATAATTATTTCACATATTTCCTCAATCTCTACTTGCCTGTATTTGACTTGACTGTGCTGTCAAGCAATTGCCTATTGGGAGACTTTCAATTTTTTAAAAAGTATTAAATTCTGAAGTGCACTCCTTTATCATGTCTTTTAAAATATTAAACTTTTATTATAAAATAATAATAATAATAAAATACAGGTGGGAGATATGTTATAGCCTGCCCTGTCCAATGCCCCTAGGAATAACTGGAGAAGAGAGCGGAAAACAGATAAAAAATAGCAGTCTTATTTTGAAGATAAGAAAATGGAGATGATGGGCAAGGAATGAATTACTGAAGTTCACCCTGCAAAGTAATAGTGAGAAACAGTGTGGCCTATTGGAAAGAGCATAGGCATGGGAGTCAGAGGACTTGGGTTCTAATCCAAGCTCTGCCACTTATCTGCTGTGTGACCTTGGGCAAGTCACTCAACTTCTCTGGGCCTCAGTTTCCTCATCTGTAAAATTGGGATTAAGACTGTGGGCCCTAGCTGGGTCCAACCTGATTATTTTATATCTACTCCAGTGCTTAGTACTGCACATAGCACATAGTAAACATTCAACAAATAACATAAAAAAGCAGTATGGCCTAATGAACAGAGAACAGTACTGAGACTCAGGTGACTTGGGTTCTAATCCCAGCTCTGTCACTTGCCTTCTGTGTAACCTTGGATAAGTCATTTAACTTCTTAGGGCCTCAGTTTCCTAGTCTACAAATTGGTTATTCGCTACCTGTTCTCCCTCCCCCTTAGACTGTGAGCCCCAACCTGATTCTCTTACATCAACCTCAGTGCTTACTTAGTACAGTGCTTAGCACAGAGTAAGTGCTGAACTATTATTATCATTACTATTAATAACAATTAGAAGAATGCTGCAATAGGACTAAAATCTTGTCCCTTCAACCTTGAGCTCACCTAGAGCGAAGTAGCTTTCAACAGTCCACCCTGCCTAACATACTAATCTCATGGCACAATTCTGCAAGTGACTTTGAAAGTTTTTTTGTCCTCTTTTAATTGAAGTTTTATTTTTCAGCCACTGCCTCATTGAGTATCCCAATTTAGGTCAGGTGAATTAGGAGGAATTTACAAACCTTGCTGTTTAATTTCTCAGCACTCTGTTGGATTATCACTAGATTATGCTCAATGAATACACTATAATGAACTATTTTTTTTCGTTCTACCTGTTCTGCCATTGAAGGAATTAATACTCCTTTAAAATATCAAAAACTCTAGTGACAGTGGTAGCAACAGTCTCTTGTCCTGTTACTTAAAGGTTACTCCACGGTGAGACAAGAGGTTGCTAAGGGAAGACTGATTTGTCTCATCATTCCTTGTTTCCTAGTAGAGTTCTTTTCTTTACCCCTAACATAAGTTAAAAAAAATTCAAGCAATGGTGTTGGTGTTTCATACTAATTACACATCCACTGAGTTCAGGGAAAAGATGTGGGCTTGAAGAGTAAACTGAGAAGCAAATGGAAGAAAGCTGGGAAATTTAGCTTGATTCAGTGATCAAATATGCTGATTTCGATTTATGTAAATTCAACAGAGTTTAGAACTTTGGATGCAAAAGGAGGAAAAGAGAACTTTCATCTCCCTGATGGCAACTGTTAAGTTCACTGCCTTCTAGAAGATGAGCATGGAGCATTGGTGACTAGCAGCATTTTAAAGGGGTTTAAAGGACTGCAATATGTAAGCGTAATAATGTAACATAATAGATGCAGTGGTGTGTTTTTTTCACCAAAATTATCCAGGAAATATCAACAATGTTGAAGAGAAACTTTGTAAAATTAGCCCACCTTGCTTTGGTAGTTACAGGCTAAATCAGAGTTGAGATAACTAATTACTGAGTTCTCTTCTGCCCACTTGCAGCAACTGGAAATGTTTCATCTGGAAGAAAGATTGGGTAGAAGGAAAGTGACAGAGGTTCCCCTAGCTCCTGACACTAGCAGGGGTAGGTAATCTTTGCCATTCATACCCATGTCTCCAGTAACCTAAAAAATCCTTCTCTGAACCCCACTTCACTATTCAGTTATGGTCCATTTCCCTCTTCCTATGCCAGTCCAAGCTCCTTAAATGTGTAGGAGGCAAAGAAGGAGCTAGCAAAATAGGCCAAGAAGAAGCAGCCGCGAGGTAGAAAGAGAACCTGAAGAGAACTGTGAGTGTGAAGCAAAGTTTGGTAGTGTTCCCAGAAGAAGGGGGTGGTCCCCAGTGTCAAAGGCAGGTGAGAGGCTGAGCAAGATTAGGATACAGTCTTCTACTTTCATCAACAAGGTGGCCATTGGTAACCTTGGAGAGATCTGTTTCAAAGGACATCTAGGGTGAGTGAAGCAGGCAGAAACTGGATTGTAGAGGATCAAAGCTACTCACCAGTTAGAAAACTGTGGGTCACTTCCAAGGCTCTATTCTGGGTCCTCTTCTCAATTTACATTCACTGCCTTCGAGAGCTCATCAGCTCCCCAATTTTTTCAAATACCACCTCTATCGGGATGACTCCCAAATCTAACTCAAGCACTGTCCTCTCTCTTCCTCTACAATCTCACAATTCCAGAATATTATAATAATAATAATGATGGCATTTGCTAAGCACTTACTGTGTGCCAAGCACTGTTCTAAGCGCAGGGGGATACAAAGTAATCAGATTGTCCCACATGGGGCTCACAGTCTTAATCTCCATTTTACAGATGAGGTAACTGAGGCACAGAGAAGTTAAGTGACTTGCCCAAAGTCACACATCTGACAAGTGGAGGAGCCGGGATTAGAACCCATGAGCTCTGACTCCCAAAACCGTGCTCTTTCCACTGAGCCATGCTGCTTCTCTACATGGATGTTCTACTACTGCCTCAAGCTCAGCTGGGTCCAAAACTGGACTCCTCATGCTCCATCCTAAATAAATATGATTGATTGATTCAATCAATTATATGTATTGAGGACTTATTGGGTGCACAGCACTGTTCTAAGCACCTGGGGGAGTCAATATCCATAGAGTTGGTAGACACATTCCCTGCCCATAGGGAGTTTACAGTCTAAAAGGGGAGAAAGACATTAAAATAAATTACAGCTATGTATATAAGCACTAGGGAGAGAGAATGGGTGACTATCAAGTGCTTAAAGTGTACATACACAGCCAAGTGCATAGGTGATGCAGAAGGGAGAGGGAGGATAGGAGATGAGACTTAGACAGCAAAGGTCTCTTAGAAAAGGTATGATTAATAAGGCCCTGAAAGTGGGGAGAGTGTTAGTATATTGTAGATAAATAATAATAATTGGCATTGGGAATTCCAGACCAGAAGGAGGATGTGAGCAAGGTGTCGGCAGCAAGATAGACAAGATCAAGGTACAGTGAGTAAGTTGGAGTTAAAGATGTGAAGTGTGTAGGTTGTAATACGAAATCAGTGAGGTAAGGTAGGAGGGGTGAGCTGATTGAGTGCTTGAAGCTACTTGTACTGAGTTTCTGTTTGATGTGGGGCTGGATGGACAACCAAGATTACAGTCTTGAAGATTGTCTGATAGTGTGTTTTGGGCATGCCCATTCACTTTTACCATCATTACTTGTCTAATGAGCCAGTATTTCTTATGTACATCCATAGTAAACACCTAATTTTAAAGTAATCTTTTATTAGAGAGGAGTCATTCTTTTGTCAATACCCAAGTTTCAGCAGAAAAGACATCAGAGAACAAATCACTCATTTTGGACATTTAGATATAAACAAGAATCATGAAGCTATAAATGCAAAGGATGTGTTTAGATCAGCTACTTGAGAAAAAAAGAATTTAATAATAAGTTCAATCAAATAAAGCAAGCTTTTGTTTAATGAGGTAGGTAATTTTATGGAAAGGCTAAATGTGTTTATTGACAGAGATGAAAGGATCCTGAAATAGGCACTACAAGAAACCCCTTATCAACTTGGACACTATTAGTGTTTCAATCTGCCTTATCAAATCAATTAGCCCCAAAAAGAGGAATCTAATGAAAAGCATATTTTTACTAAGTCGAAATTTAATTTGTTTATGGAGCAAAACAAAGCCAGAACTTCTTCTTGCTACCTTTCCACTCCGCAAGGATGTGGACTTAAATAAGATCATAGCATATATTGGCTCATAATGAGCTGATGTAAAATATTCTGAAGATCTGGAATAAAACAGCTCCTCTAGAATTAACACGTGTTGACCTACTTAGCCAAAGGTGGAGGAATGGTAACTTAGTCCTATGCGAGCTAAGGTTATGATTCTAATTTCATCTTTAAGGATTCAGGGTCTTTCAATACAGAGTTTGAATTGTTTGCACTTGAGGAGCAGGAAGGTGGATTGCACCACTAGCAAAAAAAAAAAAAGAAATACTGTTCACCCAGGCTTAATTATGATACATTTCTCTCAGGGAATTCCTAAGCAACAGTCCATCAGTTCTTCCAGCATCCCAACAAGAAACAGTTTGGCTTAGTGGAAAGAGCACGGGTTCGGGAGTTAGAGGACATGGGTTCTAATCACACCTCCCCCACTTGTCTGCTGTGTGACCTTGGGCAAGTCAAATAACTTCTCTGTGCCTCAGTTACCTCATCTGTAAAATGATGATTATAAGTGTGAGCCCCACGTAGGACAACCTGATTACCTTGTACCTACCCCAGCACTTAGAACAATGCTTAGCACATAGTAAGCGCTTAACAAATATCATAATTATTATAATTATCTTCATAAACTGGCTCTTGGTTACAGTCTCTCCCTAGACAAAAATTATATTCCCATCCCTTAGGACCAAAAAATGCTGAATGTTTTGTTCAAGATCTGTTTGAGATCTAACCCAATCAATCAATGGCATTGACTGGACACTTACTACGTGCAGAACACTGTACTAAGTGCTTGAGAAAGTATAAAACAAGAGAGTTAGTTCACATGTTCCCGCTCCACAGTGAGCTTACACCGAGTGTAGAGAGGAAGCTTACAGCCTAGAGATATCAGGGTAAATTGAGCTAACCGTAGAATATCACAACAGCGTTCAACAGTGACAGGTAGATCTATGCCGGTTCTACTTACTGCTGATAAGTGCTCCAACAGGTACATGACGTCAATCATGTCTGCGAGGATGAGCAGTCTAGTAACTGCAGCCAGCAGGGCTCGAGCCGCTTGGACCACTGCCTCTCTTTTGGGTAGAAAACAGGGATCATCTGTAAATCTTCCTGCTGACAACTTCAGAGCCTCACCTGCAAAGCATAGGCCCCAAATCAATTAAGCATTAGGTCTCAATTTCAGTATTTATCAGCCACCCTAGTTTCCCATATCATTAATTTTAAGACATAATAATAAAATACTATCACTGTATAGCACATTTCCTCCTGCTAAAAAAACAAACTGTTATTTATTTTAGATAAATGACTTGGTATTTAAGGAGCAGAAGTTAACCATCTTCCTACAAACTGTACTCAGTAGGTTCTATCTTTTAACATTATCCAATGATATCACCGTCAACTGCTTGAACTGCTGACTCATTTGTGTGATAGATTTCATTACAAAATCCTTAATTGGAAATCAATCAATCAATCAATCATATTTATTGAGCGCTTACTGTGTGCAGAGCATTGTACTAAGGGCTTGGGAAGTACAAGTTGGCAACATATATAGTCCCTACCCAATAGTGGGCTCACAGTCTAGAAGAGGGAGACAGAGAACAAAACCAAACATACTAACAAAATAAAATTAATAGAATATATATGTACAAGTAAAATAAATAAATAAATAGAGTATGTACAAACATATATACATATATACAGGTGAAATCATTAGGTTTTCAAAAGTAGGTAGGATACACGTCTTTCACTGAGTCACTTTCCAATTCAATGGGTAGCAAAAACAGGTTTGTCCTATAAAATAGCCAGATTAGACATCAACTCTCTAATGAAGGTTTACTATAGAATTACTGTCTCAATGTGGATAAAATAATTGGATCCTGCATTTATAAAAGAAAAATGATGTTTTCTACACCAGACTGGTGCAGGAGAAATGTCACATTCATTTTTAATAAAGCATTTCAATTTTTCTTGATATCTATTCAACATTTCAACTTAAAGAAATAACACCAATTATTTTTACTTTCCCAGAGTACTAGGAAACATTAAAATGCTACTGGTCATGAAATTCCTTTAATAATGAAGGATAACAGATTTGAAGTATTCCTTTGACTTTTAAGTACAATAACCCAAACTTGTCCAGTATTTTCAAGAGATGAAGTTCAAGGTCTCCTTCCATGTTTTTAATTCACAGGCATATTCTTGAGATGAAAAATGCATATTTTCTGAGTAGGTTGGATATCTGACCAGCACAAAGGAGATAAGCTATTCATATATTTTGGTTTATCTGATTTTTTTAATCTCTTCTCATGATTAGATGATTGATACATCGGCGAATTTTAGAAACAGCTGGAAATAGAATCAGACTGTGGGTTAGTAGAAATCGCTTACAAAAAGACCATTAACATATGCCATCCATCCAGAACCATGACACCTCTGGTATTTCTAGCCCTGTGCTGTATGTTGTCTTTTGCATAAAAGTCAAGGGAATTATAAGGCAGTTGATCCTGTTCTGTTACAAGGTTTAACTGAAAGGAAAGAGGAGCACACTTGTTCTAACAGATATATTCAGCATCTGAAACAGGCATTCCATAATACTGACCATTTAATGACTAGGTATATTGTTATAGTGTACACTCCCAAGCAGTTAGTACAGTGCTGTGCACACAGTAAGCACTCAATAAATACAATCAACTGAATGAATGACTGACTTGTAACTTTTCTGCATGCTCAGCCCCTCAACCTTCTGAACCAAACTCTTCCATTGTTCAGCTAAGCTCCCTGACATAATAATAGCAATAATAATAATAATAATAATAATAATAATATTTGTGCCAAATATTGTACTGAGGTACTGGGGTAGATACAAGATAAACAGGTTGGACACCATCCCTGTCCGACATGGGGTTCATAGTCTAAGCAGGAGGGACAACAGGTATTGAATCCCCATTTTACAGATGAGAGAACTGAGACATGGGGAAATTAAGTGATTTATCCAGGGATTTACATTGGGAAAGTGGTGGATTTAGGATTAAAACCCAAGTCCACTGATTCCCGGGTCCATGCCCTATCCACTAGACCACGGTGCCTTCATCCCCAGAGTTCCTTTTCCTCAAACCTCAGATTCAATCCTACTATTGATATTCCAAACTTTATAGATGTTCTCTTCTTTAATCAATCAATTAATCATATTCATTGAGTGCTTACCATGTGTGAAGTGTACTGTATAAGTGCTTGGAAGCATCCACTATAACAGAGTTGATAGATACGTTCCCTTCCCACAAGAAGCTCACAGTCTACTCACTCCCAACAGCCTTCCACTTTTACCCTTGTGTCTAATTCTGTTTCATTTACACACTTCATTTCCCACTCTGAATTGCATAGGGGTCATGGCTGCCATGATTCACATAGTGGGCCACCTGTAATTCATTAAAATGTAAAATGAACATTATATTTACTTAGTAGCTATCACTTACTAACACAAAATTATTACTATTATTATTATCATTGTTATTTTAATGGTATTTGTTAAGCACTGACTATGCTCCAGACACTATACTATGTACACTGGGGTAGATTCAAGCTAATCAAGTTGGACACAGTCCATGTGCCACACAGGGCTCACAGACTTAATCCCCATTTTACAGGTGAGGTAACTGAGGCCCAGAGAAATTAAGTGATTTCCCAAGGTCATACAGCAGACAAGGGAGCTGGGATTAGAATGTCAGAAGCATGGTATAGTGGATAGAGCACTTGCCTGGGAGTCCGAAGGTCATGGGTTTTAATCTTGGTTCTGCCACTTGTCTGCTGTGTGACCTTGGGCATGTCACTGTACTTCTCTGTGCCTCAGTTACCTCATCTGTAAACTGGGGATTGAGCCCCATGTGGGGCAAGCAGCGTGGCTCAGAGGAAAGAGCCCGGGCTTTGGAGTCAGAGGTCATGTGTTCAAATCCTGCTCCACCAGTTGTCAGCTGTGTGACTTTGGGCAAGGCACTTAACTTCTCTGTGCCTCAGTTACCTCATCTGTAAAATGGGGATTAAGACTGTGAGCCCCACATGGGACAATCTGATCATCTTGTAACCTCCCCAGTGCTTAGAACAGTGCTTTGCACATAGTAAGTGCACCTCCCCAGTGCTTAGAACGGTGCTTTGCACATAGTAAGTGCTTAATAAATGCCATCATTACAAGGACTTTGTCAACCCAATTTATTTGTATCCACCACAGTGCTTAGTACAGTTCCTGGCACATAATAAGTGCTTAACAAATACAACTATTATTATTAACCCAGGTCTCCTGACTTCCAGACTCATACTCTTTCCACTAGACCTCACTGCTCCTTTAAATTATGTCAGTGTTAGTAAATGATAGTTACTAAATGACTGCAATATTTATTTGACAGCAATAGGAATGAATTAGCTAGGGTACTTCCTCCTTCCCTACATTCTATAAACTGGTCCTCCTGTCCAATGTACAGCCTTGACATAGTTCAAGTTGGGGCAGAAAATAAATTTAGGTACTGCACCCACTTTTGCTTCAGTTACTGCTTTGTCAGGCCCCTAAACAGGGATCTCTGGCAGCATCTCTTCCCTGAGGCTCTTAATTTGGAATATGTTTACTCTTTTAGGGTTTTCCTAACTGGTGAGGATAGATTTTCTAAGTGCCTACTAGGGAAGACAACTGGTATTTTCAGGTTTATTTCTGGATCTTATTGCAAAACAATTGTCACAATATTACAAATTCTCAGCTCAAGAAAATACCACCAAATCTCAAAACTATGGCACTAGGGAGTTCACTAAATTTATAGCAAATTTGGGGTATCCTGGGATTATCCAAGGTTTACGTTGGCCTGGATGGCTTTAGGCATCTGGATAGACACTTTGCGATGAGCACCAGGCATGTATGGGTTGGCTATCAGTTGAGCAAGCCACCATAAGGACTTCTGGAGAATCTGATGCAGTAGGGCTGTGGAACCATTCCAGCCCCTTCCTGCAGTGGTAGCCACGTTACATCTCCTCTCTCCTGTCACTTTGGCCAGAATTCCCTGCGGTTTCCTGGAAATGACCCTCCCTCCTCACTATTTCTCTTGAAATCTTTTGAGAGTTCAAAACTGCCACAGGGCTTGGAGTGTGTTGGTGAATTTGTTAGTGGCTATAAGCTCTTTGTGGGCAGGGGTCACATCTACCAACTCAATTATATTGTATTTTCCCAGGCACTTATTAGTACAGCTCTCTGCACACAGTATGTGCTAAATAAATACCGCTAATTGATTGACTAGTGCCGTGGTCAAGCACCAAACTGCTGGGTGTCGATGTTGCAAAGGTAGTATGATGAGATGTCAGTGATAGCAGATGACAGTGTGCCTTGCCCAGGGTTGCTCATTATCACTATCATCATCAAACATTTGTTGAGGTCCCATGAAGGACAAAAGTCCTGTACTTGGCACTGACCTGTTTATCTTGTATCTGCCCCAATATTCAGTACAGTGCTTGGCACAAATATTACAATAACTATTATTATCACTGTTGCTATTATGCTAGGGAGCTTAGCTTAACAATGAAAGAGTCTGGTCCAGAAGGTAGAGGGACTGAACATGCAGAAAAGTTATGTCAGTCATTCATTCAGTCAATCATATTTATTGAGAGCTTACTTTGTGCAGAGCAATGTACTAAGTGCTTGGGAGTGTACAGTATAACAATATAACAGTCGCATTCCCTTCCTACATCAAGCAGGCCATCATTGGCTAACCAGAAGTAAATGAGATAGGGGGGCCAAGGCTCAGAGAGAGAGTAAATTATTAAAGTTGCCGTGGAAAAGAGAGCTCTTAGTTCATTCCTGCCTGAGGGTAAGAAGCTGTGAGGACTAGAGATCTAGGTATCGATGACCAGGAAGACAGGAAACTGAGAGGTCAATTGAATGACTACAGAGCAAAAGCATTAACGTTTATGTTAAGGGCATTGGTGCTTTATTTTGGGGTGAAGTAATCCTTATATTTGGGATTTGGCATGAACAATACGTAACTCAATAAAGCATACTTATTTTTACACCACAGCAATCTACAAATGGACACACAGAAAATGACTAATGGAATTTCTCCAAGACAACAAATAAATTTCAACAAATAAATACATAAATAAAAATGGATAAATTTCAAATAACAAACAAGAAACTTCTAAACATCAGCTTCGAGGGGCTTCACTAATTGTCTCCTCATCTCTCCAGTAACCACTGGCTTCTCCACCAGCTGTCTCCATCTTACATTTCTACTCTCTTCTCCCACGACACCGCAGTTTTCACTCTTTGCTGCTCCCAAGCTAACCTCCTAACTGTACCTCACCCTTGACTCTCCCACCTTTGACAATGCCCTCTAAAAATGTCACTTTTTTGTTTTTGATCATTTATAGCTCTGTCTTAATCCTTGTTCCAACCATAAATTATAGTATTTCTTAAGCACTGACTGTGAGCCTAGCACTGTTCCAAGTGCTGGAGGAGATGCGAGTGAATAATGATGGACACAGTCTAAGTAGGAGGTAATAATAATAATAACGTTGGCATTTGTTAAGCGCTTACTATGTGCAGAGCACTGTTCTAAGCACCGGGGTGGGGGGATACAAGCTGATCAAGCTGTCCCATGTGGGGCTCACGGTCTTAATTCCCATTTTACAGATGAGGGAACTGAGGCACAGAGAAGTGAAGTGACCTGCCCAAGGTCACACAGCAGACAGGTGGCGGAGCCGGGATTCGAACCCAGTAGGTAAATTGATATCTGCCTGTTTCCCCCATTAGATCTTAAACTCCTTGAGAGCATGGTAAAACTATGGTAAAATCTCAGTGGAAAGAGCACGGGATTGAGAGCCAGAGGTCATGGGTTCTAATGCTGGCTCCGCCACGTGTCAGCTGTGTGACTTTCGGCAAGTCACTTAACTTCTCTGGGCCTCAGTTACCTCATCTGCAAAATGGGGATTAAGATTGTGAGCCCCACGTGGGACAAACTGATCACCTTGTACCTCCCCCTCAGCGATTAGAATAGAGCTTTTCACATAGTAAGTGCTTAACAAATGCCATTATTATTATTATTATTATCCTAACCCTCTCAAGCAAACCCTTTTATAAAAATATATATAAATATCGACTTATATCTATCACTGATAATGGTATAAATAACAATATAAACATTGGAAAGATAGTCATAAGTGCCATTTCATTTGCTGATCTCTGGGTACAATATATTTGTAAAAATTACAAGCAAAAGAAGAGGCACATGAAGGCTTTTTCCTTAATTAAAGTGCATTAGGGAAATCTCAGGGAAAAAATATAAAACATTTTAAATACTGCTCATAAGAACAAACCAACTAATTTAATATTTTCCTACCACTATGCATTATCTGTTCATTCTAGGTAATTAGTTTCCTTAGACAGGCATTAAAAGCTGACTACTGGAGGAAAAAATCATTACTGAACGTTTCATTTTGTGTCTGAATTAGAGTCGTGGCTCAAAGAAGATAAGAAATGCCATACAAAGATAGGACAACGGTCTATCCAGCCCAGTTCTTTGTGCCCTAAATAATGACAGTGTATTGCCTGGACCGTCATCCTAATACAATGGTGGATTTCTCAACAGGTCCCATAGACTTTGGCCTATAGAGGAAAATTCTGATTGGTGTCAGAACAATTTTTCAGGAAAAGAAAAAAAAAATTAAAACTATTACATTAATAGTATTGGACCATGTACCTGTTACAGGTTCTCACCTGGAGAGTTTCCAGGACTCTACCAGTCTCAGCTACTGGAGGGAGAGTCAAGCAGAGGCCTACCCATTCCATTCCTAGCTTGGGCGGTGGCTAGCGAGTGGAAAACAATCTGTTACAAGTCAAAACTCACCCTTGCTGGGCAGCAGTGGCATGCTAGAGAATCGAGGGTGGAGACTCTAGTTTACTGTTTGGAAGACGGCAATGGTAAACCACTTCTGTATTTTTACCAAGAAAACTCTATGAATACACTACCAAAATGACTGCAGATGGAGAGCTGGGCGTTCTGGCAGAGATGCGTCCGTGGTGTCTCTATGGGTTGGAAATGACTCAGTAACATAAGACAAGACCATGCACCTATAAATAGTTTTTCAACTTCAGTCTGTGCTCTAGAAACTATACACCCATAGTGCAATATAATAAGCAATGTGGCATGTTTGCTCATTCAAGCAGAGTGATTTAAAAGTAAATTTTCCACAAGAGGGGCTCGTCATACATAGGATAGAAAAATCTAAGTGTCAATAAGCTTAGTGCCCAAGGGAGTGGCTGCAGGCAATGAAATGGCAAATCATTGCCTGTCTATGAAGTTGGAAATGCCCATTCTAACATCCCTAATTTCTCCCTTGGAATAATTCCTCAAGGAATTACCATGTGTGAAACATTCTAAACCCTTCTTAACATCTCTAATATCCCTAAGTTTTTCCTTTAATAAGCCATTATGAACATATATCTGAATTGATCCAAATCCTCCTGACTGACATTTTCTGCTGGCAAAATTCCTGTGGTAGAAACTTTTAGGTGTCTACTACCTGCAGCAACATGAACTCACATAATTGCATGTGTCATGTTTTTAAAGGCATTTACACTCCCCAAGATGAGGACCAGCATCCTATATTGTAAATCAAACAGTAAAATAATTATACAAATATATAGTTGCATTTACTGGACAGAAATTGCTGCCCCAAACTGTTTGATGATTAATTCTCTCCAAAGGATGATGGGCTCTATAAGTGAAAATGACACAGAAAAATAATTTATTTGTATGTTAGTGCTTTTACTCATTTTACCTCATCTTTCAAAAAAGCCCTTCGTTTAACATCATTCTACTCCGGATGATAATCTTAAACTTTTTCCATTTTGCTTTTTCTTTCTGAAAAATGACAAATCTCCGTGATTTATGCCTTTCCAGCTGAGCTATGCTGAGCCAGTGAACATTGGGATTTATTCCTTTGACTTACTGAGAGCAACTAAAAGAAGCTCATTATGCTGGGTTGTAAGAGAAGGTGTCCAGGCTATTAATTTCTATTCTCCAAAGAGTGAGGCCATGCCCATAGTTCACAAAATTTAACCCTCTGCTTGGCTTCCAAGGGGAAAAAAAAAATGGAAAAATTCCTCTGATTGGTTCTAAATGTCAATATCTAACCTCTAGCCTGAGGATATTAGAACTGGGTACTCCATTGCACGCTCTACACATCCTGTGTAATTTCTCCATGGTTTGGTTCTCTTTGACTTAAGTGGAAATTCCTTGCATGGACCAGAAATGGAAGGAAATGAGAATGGAGGTAGTTACATTTAAGTACACCTTGATTAGTTTTAAATAAGATTACCAGCTTTCAATTTTAATCAGCCTAACAAAGCCTCACCCACAGGGAGCTTGGGTAATAAAGAGGAATTCAGCCCGCTTCCTGCTGGGAATCCAGGCCCTACAGCTGTGATCAGGACAATAAATGTCTGGCAAATTTATCCTCTCAAATGCCACCTCGTTGAGAGCAGCATGACTGCTCATCAATAAGGTCAAATTTGCCACAACTGGTGGTGCTCCTTATATAGAGATGACGGCCACAATTTAGGGCCCTGGCCCACACATAACCCCCAAGGAATTGAAACTGTGGGAAGCGCCTGTACAGAGAGTTATAGAATCTCGCCTTTATAAGACATAAAACATGACAGAGATGAATGCTCCGACTTCTAATTAAGCATAAAGCTAAATTTATCACATGACCCACGGGAAATGAAAGGCTTAAGCAATTTTCTAAAATACTACAGTAGCTAGACAAGTCACAATACCATCTTTCAAAATATAGCCAAATATTCCTCCTTCAAAACTGCTTCAGTTCTGGAAATTGAGCAAGAAACCCAACCTCAATTCCGCTCATACATACCACCACACCGCCAATTATTTTCCATGTTCCATATCGTGCCACTATCCATTTCAGGGATTTGTTAGCATCTTAAGGTTTCAACACTATGACTCAAATATTTTACTAAAGTATAAACTTTGTTCTCTTCACCACCACTATCAAAATTGTAGTAAATTGATTAAATTGCAAAAAGCATTGATGATTATATCAATAGTGACAATTATCTCTGTAAACCATTAGCGAAAGCTTATATTAACCAAAACTCCCTTCATAGAAAGTGCCTTTTTACAGCACATTATGTAAATTGGGAAAAAGTCCTTAAATAATACTCTCTAAAAGGCTCAATTTATGACTATCACAAAAATTAATAAGCATTTGTATCTAATTTTATGAATATGAATTGCTTAATGCATTAGTGAAGATAAAAATATCAAGCTAGATTATGGAAAATAGTAATATTTTCTCTAAAATACCATACTTCCTTAAAAATACATAACCACTTCTTAAATCCTCATCCTGCTCACTGTGCCCATTCAGTGAACTATCTGGGGTTGGTTTTGAGGAACAGAAACAGATCAAGAGCAGAGCTTCTGACTTCAAATTATTCCATCTGAGCTAGAATGAAGCAGGACTGGGTAAATTGAGCTAAATGCTTTTAAAGAATTATTGGAGAGAATAAGGTGGGGTTGTTTTTCCTCCTTTTTATGCTATTTTAACAATCATGGTATTTATGAAGGTATTAAGCTATAAGTCCCCTAGACTGTAAGCTCCTTGTAGGCAGGGAACATGTCTACCAACTCTTCTCTTTTAGTGTTTTTTCCTGTGTGCCAGGCACTGTACTAAGAACTGGGGTTGATACAAGTTAGTCAGGTTGGACACAGTCCACAGAGGCTCACAGTCTTAATCCCATTTTACAGACAAGGTAACTGAGGCACAGAGAAGTGAAGTGGTTTGTCCAAGTCCACACAGCAGACAAGTGGCGGAGCCGGGATTAGAACCCATGACCATCCGACTTCAAGGCCATTGCTCTAGGGAAAGCGTCTACCAATTCTGCACTCTCCCATGCACTTAGTACAGTGCTCTACGCACAGTAAGTGCTCAGTAAACACGACTTAGTGATTGATTGATTGATTGATTGGAGTGAAAATCAGATACCTACCCCTTTAAGGGCTTACTGGCTGAATCTGCAGATTTCTGAAGAACAGCAAAAACCCTGATAGGAAAACTGCATTTTTTACCATTGGTTTCACCCTTGCTTCCAAACCTTTGTTTGTGTCTTAAATGAGTACAGTTTTCTAGGCAACAGTGAAGTCAGCAAACAGACATTTTGTCTGGGAATGAATTGCTTTTTATTTTTCACTTTTGTTTTCACCTTTGCTTCTAAACACGTGTTTCTGTCACATTGAGGCAAAAGTCATCTGCTTGGCTAACAGTGGTCAAATCAACATTCTGATTATCCTTCTTAAATTCCCTGTACACAAACAGCACGGAGGATAACAGTAAAAATAATAACTGTGGTACACATTAAGCACTAGGGGTAGAAACAAGATAATCAAGTTGGACATACTCCCTATCCCACATGAGGAGCACAGTCTAATGGGAAGAGAGAAAAGGTATTTAATCCCCATTTTACAGGAGGAAACTGAGGCACAAAGTAGTTAACCCCTCAGAGCAAGCAAGTGGCAGGGTCAGGATTAGACTCCAGGTCTTCTGATTTACAGGCAATGGCTTTTTTCACTAGATCATGCTACTTCCCCTAAAAAGGCTTATTTTAAAAGTTTAGAGTCAAACAATACAGAAGAGTTTGGAAACACCTGATTCATACAGCCCTGGCTTTGGTCATAACTTCTTCATTAGTAAAATGGTAATGCTTATAAACCTCTTATCCACTCCATAGGGATAGTGAAAATAAAATTTTTGAAATCAACTTCAGTTCCTCAAAGGAACACACTGAGTAAATGTCCAATGATCTTACAATGTAAAAATATTTTTACTGAGTTACGTTTACATTTTAATGACTTCTCAGTGATTTTGTACAAAGTTAGGCATAATTGTCACTATTATAATCTCCCAGTCAGGATACTGGCTATAAAATTTCCAAATTAGTTTCTTACCCCCAAAACCTCAGGGATCCCACTACTAGCCCACTGCTCTAAATCATTCAGATTCACATTTGCCTCCACTGTTTACGTCTGCCAGTCTGCTTTTCCAACCGCTTCATGATATCGATCGTCATCTTTTCTCCAAAGCTATTTGCCATCATCAAGAAACTTTCCTAGTATAGAGTTCTGAAAAAGTCTCTTCCTCTCCAACCTGCCAGGATCCAAGAGCTTTAATAGGAGTCATGATCATCTGCCGCCTCTGCCCAGCCCCTCTGCGGCATTTGCGATAGGCAGGTGCACCTGCTCTCGATCCCACGCTATGATCCCAAGAGAGTGGGTGGGAAGGACTCATGCTTTGGAATACCAGCCCCTTCACACGCTCAGCACCGCTACCAGCAGTTTCTCTTCAGACGAGCTGGAAATTTTCTTCATTTCAGTTTCGGGGAGTGCTTGGGGGCATGGGCAAATGATAAAATCGATGGCAGGCTACTGAGGAAATTTCTCTCTGGCTCTAGAAATCTGTTTGACAGTCAGACCCTTTTGGATTCCAAGTACCTAACTCCACTCCAGTTCCATCCCTGCCGGTGTCCTGCCGTCAGCTTTCTGAAAATAATATTTATTTTCTGCACAGACGCGAAAACGTTCTGCCTTGACCCCTCAGTAAGAGATGTTAATCCATTCAGGGAAAAGTGCTGATGCTCTTGAAATGAAAAGTACTATTCTCCCAAGGTTGAAAAGGATGCTTGGCAATCCTTAAACTCAATAAGGCGGAATTTATACACAGAGGAAGGGAAAGGATTGACCCCTCCATGCTGACGCACGTACGGAGATCTGCGCCTGATCCCTTTGCATGGATCATCCAGTGGTAGGTATACAGTACGTTGGGTATACAGAAACAGCGTGGCCTAGTCCCTACTGAGAGCTCACCTCCTCCAGGAGGCCTTCCCAGACTGAGCCCCTTCCTTCCTCTCCCCCTCGCCCCCCTCTCCATCCCCCTCATCTTACCTCCTTCCCTTCCCCACAGCACCTGTATATAAGTATATATGTTTGTACATATTTATTACTCTATTTATTTATTTATTTTACTTGTACATATCTATTCTATTTATTTTATTTTGTTAGTATGTTTGGTTTTGTTCTCTGTCTCCCCCTTTTAGACTGTGAGCCCACTGTTGGGTAGGGACTGTCTCTATATGTTGCCAACTTGTACTTCCCAAGCACTTAGTACAGTTCTCTGCACACAGTAAGCGCTCAATAAATATGATTGATTGATTGATTGATTGATTAGTCGAGACAGCACAGTCCTGGGAGTCAGAAGAACCCGGGTTCTAATCCCAGCTCTGCCATTTGTCTGCTGTGTGACCTTGGGCTAACCACTTAACTTCTCTCTGTCTCAGTTACCTCATCTGTGAAATGGGGATTCATAATAATAACGTTAATAATTATTATGGTATTTGTTAAGCCTTACCATGTGCCAGACACTGTTCTAAGCACTGGGGTAGATTCATTCGTTCATTCATTTGTATTTATTGAGTGCTTACTGTCTGCAGAGCACTGTACTAAGTGCTTGGGAAGTACAAATCAGCAACATATAGAGATGGTCCCTACCAATAACGGGCTCACAGGGTAGATACATGATAATCAGAGTGCACACAGTTCCTGTCCCACATATGGCTTACAGTCTTAATCTCCATTTTACAGATCAGGTAACTGAGGCACAGAGAAGTTAAGTGACTTCCCCAAGGTCACACAGCAGACAAGTGGCAAAATCGGAATTAGAATTCAGGTCCTTCTGTCTCCCAGTTTCCCAGACCCATGCTCTATCCACTAGGACATGCTGCTGTGAGCCCTGTGTTGGACAGGAACTCTGTCCAACCTGATTGACTTGTATATACCACAGTACCTGGCACAGAGTAAGCGTTTAACAAATACCGTTTAAAAAAAATGGGGGATTGGATTGGATATTAGTTGGCAGTTCTGTCACCCGCAAGTCCCCTCCCCAACCACCCATGACAAAGAGTAGAACTGCACAAGGCCTGGAGGCTCCTGAGCCTGGTGTCAGGCCCCAAAGACACCACTGGACAGAAGGGTCTGATACCTACACTTTCAAGACAGGTCAAGAGGCTCAAAAACCCCAATTTGTAGGACAGAACCGCATTAACCTCAAAGGCAAAAGCAGAGAAAAGCCCCGGCTAGGCTAATAATAATAATGGCATTTGTTAAGCTCTTACTATGTGTAAAGCACTGTTGTAAGCGCGGGGGATACAAGGTGATCAGGTTGTCCCACGTGGGGCTCACAGTTTTAATCCCCATTTTACAGATGAGGGAACTAAGGCACAGAAAAGTGACATGACTTGCCCAAAGTCACACAGCTGACAATTGGCGGAGCAGGGATTTGAACCCATGATGTCTGACTCCAAAGTCCGGGCTCTTTCCACTGAGCCACGCTGCTTCTTACTAGTGGCTTAGTGGCTACTTTGACGGAGTTAAAAATCTTCCTCAGAATCATCCTGTAAGCAGGATTTCCAGTGAAAATAAATGTCATAGTTATTTAATTATTAAGTGCTGAGGGCCAGCTTCATAATTCAGTCATCTCCCCAGACCAGTCCATTTGTCATGATTACATTAAGCTGCTTAAATGCCACATAGCGTAACGATGTCATACATAATATTTTGCAGAAAAGTGTTTCTCTGCCATCAGAAGCAGTGTGACCTATTGGACAGAGCAGGGGAGTGCGAGTCAGAAGGATGTGGATTCTAATATTGGCTCTGCCACTTGTCTGCTTTGTGACGTTGAGTGAGTCACTTCACTTCTCTGGGCCTTAGTTACCTCATCTGTAAAATGGGGATTGAGACTGTGAGCCTTCTGTGGGACAAGGACTGTGTCCCACCCAATTTGCTAGTATCCACCTCAGCGGTTAGTACAGTACCTAGCACACAGTAAGTGCTTAACAAATACAACAATTATTCATTATTATTATTATTATTACTATTATAACACTACTGCCTCTATGTTTGTGAGGGGTTCCACTGCCATCTTTGTGAATAGCCATGCTGTGGACCCCTCTGGTATCATGTCCCAAGACAATGGCTTAGCTTGCTTACCAACTGGAGCCAGCTCTGCAAGTGCTCTCTCATAGCAGATATGCACAAAATTACTTACAGCAGAGTTGATTTTGAGACTCCACAACTGCAGGTTCCACCAGCCAATTTACATCCAATTAGCAAAGTGAGGAGCCATACTACAGTTAATTGAAATATCTCTGAGGAACAACTAGCCAGGACTCTAACGTTCCACTTTGAAATTTCCCTGTGCATTGCACATATGCATATGTTTGACGTTCCTTTTGCCACTTCGGTTCCTGCCCCCACAAAACTACTCTTAGTATCCCCTTTGTGATTGAAGACCTATCCAAGCTCATAGATCAGTTTAAACAGTCAATCTACCTTGTCTTTGTTCTTATTCATGAGGACATCATTAATCAGAAACCATTGTGGTACCTACACGATTACCCTTCCCTATCGAGCTTTAGACTAACCTGAAGAATTACAAAGCTTGAAGTAGTGTAAAACTACAGAAGGCTCGCCCATCTTTTCTAGCAGTTTAATCAGCATCACCAACTCCACTAATGTCCTGGAACGTAGTCAATTTCACCAGCATTGAGGGAAAGGTCATTGCACCTTAGCTTTCTGGGTGGGACATGTGACAAAAATGGATCACAGCAGGCTGCCCAAGAAGCTGCAGCATAATGAACTAATATGAGGAATATGCAAGCAGGGAGAGCAGACAAACTTTTGAAAGGACTGGAACACACCTGCACACTTGGATCTGTGACCTTTGGACATTTGATTTGTTGTCTTATTCTGTCGACCCATAGCGACGCCATGGGCAAATCTCTCCCTGAGCACCCTACCTCCAACTGCAATCGTTCTGGTAGTGTATCCATAGAGCTTTCTTGGTAAAAACATGGAAGCGGTTTACATTGCCTCCTTCCGAGCAGTAAACCTGAATTTCCACCTTCGACTCTCTCCCACGTCACTGCTCCCAACATAGGTGAGTTTTGACTTGTAGCAGATGGCCTTCTACTCACTAGCTACTGCGCAAGATAGGAATGGAATGGATATGCCTCTCCCGTAGTCAAGACTGGTAGAGTACTGGAAACCCTCCAGGCGTGACCCTGAGAGGTTTTGGTCATTTGATAGTTACTTACATATCTTTAAATTGTATATTATAAATTATATAATATCTTATGGGCAGGGAATGTATCAGTTTATTGTTATATTGTACTCTCCCAAGAGCTTAGTACAGAAGAGTACAGTAGAGAAGCAGCATGGCTCAGTGGAAAGAGCACAGGCTTTGGAGTCAGAGGTCATGGGTTCAAATCCCAGCTACGCCAATCGTCAGCTGTGTGACTTTGGGCAAGTCACTTCACTTCTCTGTGCCTCAGTTCCCTCATCTGTAAAATGGGGATTAAGATTGTGAACCCCACGTGGGACAACCTTATCACCTTGAATCCCCCCAGTGCTTAGAACAGTGCTTTGCACATAGTAAGCACTTAACAAATGCCATCATTATTATTATAATGCTCTGCACACAGTATAAGCTCAATGAGTATGATTGACTGACAAGAAATGTATCTGCTAATTTTCTTGTATTGTACTCTCTCAAGCACTTAATATAGTGCTCTGCACATAGTAGATGCTCAATAAATATCATTGATTGATTGATTGATTGATTGATTGATTAAGTAGTATAATAGGGGATTGGCTGTTGGACTAAATAGCAGCAAGTAAGTTAGACCTACAGCACCTTGGTGAAGAATTGCTCTCCTAAAGCAAAGTCTTTGGGGAAATGAAAATACCAAGAAGCAGATTTCAGAACAATGTTACAAACAGCAAACATATCTGTGTGGTCAAGAAGTCAAGAACTTGTTGCACATGTACATACTGTGGCATGTAGTGTCAGTTTCACTTCAAACTCCTCAGACAGACCATATGTATGGATAAGATCTAACCTTTATAAGCATCCTCTACAATCATGAAGGGAGCATTATCAAGTTAGTGATGTTCTACTGGCATTCTAAATGAATTGATTGATTTGATGGGTCATTTTGATTCCATTATTACTCTACTACTATGAGTAATACCACATCAGCCTCCTTACAGACTTCCCTGACTCCAGCCTCTCCTTTCTCCAGTCTATACTTTACTTTGCTCCAAATAATTTTTCTAAAACATCAGAATCCACAGATCTCCCCACTCCAAAAATCCTCCGATGACTGCCCATTCTTCTATGCATCAAGAAATTAATATACAATCTTAAAATTAAATATGCATTAAGAACCCCCCCCCCCCGAATTATCCTCATCCCTCTCCCACTACAACCCAGCTTGCATGGTGTGCTCCTCTCAAACCAACCAATTCACTGTGCCTCATTCTTGTCTACCTTGCCACTGACCTCTTGTTCACACTCTCCCTTCTACCTAGAACTCCCTCCCCTTCAAATTCAGCAGACCACTCATCTCCCCTACTTCAAAGCCCTCCTCCAGGAGACTTTCCCTGATTAATCATTAATTTCCCCACCTTATTCCCTCCTCTAATGTCACTTCAGCACTTCTGCATCACTTTAACATTTGCGTTCTCTGTCTTTTATTATATTAGTTAAGTGCTTATTATGCACCAGGCACTGTTCTAAGTGCTAGGATAGATACAAGTTAATCAGGTTGTACACTTTCTCTGTCCCACATGGGGCTCACGGTCTTAGTCCCCATTTTACCGATGAGGTAACTGAGGCACTGAGAGTGACTTGCCCAAGGTCAAACAGAAGACAAGTGGCAAAGCTGGGAATAGAACCCAGGTCCTTCTAACTCCCAGGCCTGTGCTCTATCCACTAGGTCATGTTGTTTCACGGAATAATAATAATATTTGTTAAATGCTTATATGCGAGCACTGTACTAAGTGCTGAGTAGATACCAGGTAATCTGGTCAGAAACAGTCCCTGTGCCACACAGACCACAGAGTCTAAGGGGGAAGGTGAACTGGTATTGAACCCCATTTTACAGATGAGGAAACCCAGGTAAGGAGAATTTAAGTGATTTACCCAGGTCACACAGCAGGTAAGTGACAAAGCTGGGATTAGAATTCAGGTCCTGGGAATCCCAGTCCCGTGTGTTTTCTACTAGGCCACCTCGCTACTCAACCCCTAATCACAGTGTCCTTTCTACCACGGACCTTTCCCCAGCCCTGGGAGCACTTATGAACATGTACCTACGATTGTATCTTTAAACTCGTTGCTTTGCCCTATCTGCAATTTATTTTAATATCTGTTTCCCTGTAATATTATAAAATACTGCAAACAGGGATCATGTCTACTAACTCTATTGCATGCTCCCAAATGCATCGTAAAGAACTAGCACTCAATAAATTTGATTTATTGATTGACTGACTGATTAAAGTGGGGATGGCTTGCATTTCCCCAGTTCACATCCTACCTCATTACCCTGGGACCCCATAACACACCCAGCCAAGTGGCCATTAGAAATACTGATGCAGAGTATTCTAACATGCCCGGTTATAGCAAACAGCTGCAAATTTTCTGAATGAACACCAAAGGAGATAATGTACCATGGGCACTGGGAGTTTTCCGGCAATTAGAAGTTTACAAGCAGCATAAGTAATTATCTCATCCATCTTCAAAGGCTGTGTTTTTTTAAACATTCTGTGAGCTCCACACTGCACAAGGAAGCTTAAATATGTTAGAGCAAGACTTCATCACTGCCTTTCAAATGAAGACTGAACAGTAATCTCCTCAAGTACACTGTCTTTGGTTCAGAGAGATTATGTTATTTGTGACTTAATGCTTATCTAAGAACACACTTGAGACGTGATAGCAGCTAAATACAGGCAACATCAACATTGCAATAGATGGAAATAATGTGGATAACAGCTGTTGCCTTTGAAACCATATATGGGCCGTAGGGAACGGCGGTAAATACCAAACATTTTAGCCGAGGCTAAGCCCCACTGAGTTTGCTGGAGAGGTGTGGTGGAGTAGGGGAGGAAAGGACATAATCCAACATATGAAACTATTACATCATTTTAGTAATAGAGTGAACGTCCCATAGAACAACAAATTTAAAAATATATTTTTTAGGACAAATCTTCCTTAATACTTTGATTCCAACATCACCTGAGTTCTTTGAGACAGAAGCCAAGTTTTCTTTCTTGTGTAACGACGGGAAGGGAAGCCTTCCATATTTCCTACCTCCTCTCCAGCCACATGGAACTGCAGAATTCAATGAGAACTTTTGGCTCCAGATCTCCCTATGCCCCAAGAAATCAATCAATCAATCAATCAATCACTGGGATTTATTGAGTGCTTACTGTCTGCAAACACTGTACTAAGTGCTTGGGAGAAGACAAAATGATAGAGTTAGTAGGTGCAATTCCTTCCCTCAAGGAGGGGCTCACCCTCCTTTCTATACCGTGAGAACCTGGGAGCCAGGTATTCTGTAATCTGATTATCCTGACTCTACCCCAGTGCTTAACACAAGCAGAAAAGCAGTGTGGCTTAGTGGCAAGAGCCCGGGGTTGGGCCCCCTCTTCCAGACTGTGAGCCCACTGTTGGGTAGGGACTGTCTCTATATGTTGCCAGCTTGGACTTCCCAAGCGCTTAGTCCAGTGCTCTGCACACAGTAAGCGCTCAATAAATACGATTGATTGGGAGTCAGAGGTCGTGGGTTTTAATCCCGGCTCCGCCACTTGTCAGCTGTGTGACTTTGGGCAAGTCACATCACTTCTTTGTGCCTCAGTTCCTTTGTCTGGAAAATGAGGATTAAGACTGTGAGCCCCATGTAGGACAATTTGATAACCTTGTATCTAACCCCGCGCTTAGAACAGTGCTTGGCACATAGTAAGTGCTTAAAAAGTGCCTCCTTCTCGCCTGTCCCGCCGTCGACCCCCAGCCCACATCATCCCCCCGGCCTGGAATGCCCTCCCTCCGCACATCCGCCAAGCTAGCTCTCTTCCTCCCTTCAAGGCCTTACTGAGAGCTCACCTCCTCCAGGAGGCCTTCCCACACTGAGCTCCCTCCTTCCTCTCCCCCTCTTCCCCCTCCCCATCCCCCCGCCTTACCTCCTTCCCCTCCCCACAGCACCTGTATATATGTATATATGTTTGTACGTATTTATTACTCTATTTTATTTGTACATATTTATTCTATTTATTTTATTTTGTTAATATGTTTTGTTTTGTTCTCTGTCTCCCCCTTCTAGACTGTGAGCCCACTGTTGGGTAGGGACCATCTCTATATGTTGTCAACTTGTACTTCCCAAGCGCTTAGTACAGTGCTCTGCACACAGTAAGTGCTCAATAAATACGATTGAATGAATAAATAAATGAACAAAAACCATCATTATTGTTATTATTATTAACACAATGCTTTCGTATATAGTAAGCACTTAATAAATACAACCATGTTTATCATCCTTATTATCCGAAACTAAGTTTGGAGAACTTGCAGGTTTACTGACCCTCGCCCTTTCCTAGCTTGTTTATGAAATGATCTGCAGGTAATTATGTAAAAGGAAGAGACACTGTGGCAGGAAATATTGATAGTTAACAGATAAAATTGTCAACCCAATTGTTTAAGACATACTTATATGTGAATGCTCTAGATATGTGCTCTGTCATACAAATATTTTGCAAATGTAGAACTGGAAGGAAAAGAAGTGGTTTGTATAATATCAGAAGGGTTTAGACTGAAATTTAGATAGAAAAGCCTTTGCTACATTTAATTCCAAAAGAAGACAGACGGCAGTTTGTATGTTATGATTAATGCCTAGCAGATATTAAAAATGTCAAAAAGCAATACTAGCCCAATATCTGCCTAGTCAAGTATGAAGAATGGACTGATTCAAAGAGGGTCCAAAAAGAGAATAACCCCTCTACCCTATTTGGTCAGCTGTTCCTGTCGCAGACACGTTCTTGGGTTTCAGAAACTTCATCCTTTTAGAAATCTCACTGTTCCCAAAAACTTGCATAATTAATCTTCCCCCATTTTCTCCTCTCCAAGGATCTCCTGTGCTCTCTCTGACATCAATGAGTGCTCAAAGTATACATTCAGAGGAGAATAGCAGAGCAAAGTTCTATACTACAATCTAAGAAATAATGATTTCTAAAATACAGGATTTTCTGCCAGACAGTTGGAACAAAAGAATAGCTAAGTTTGGAGTGCACCAAGTATTTAATTACTCACTTAAAAGTTTAAAACTTATTTGATCGTCAGGACTTGGAGAATGATTCAGATTACCTTTAAAGCTCATCCTCTCGTTTTAAATGAGGCATTGTTAGGAGGAATAAGTTAATGTTGGTGAAGTGTTTTGTGGACATAAGAATGATTTAAATCATTATCTCAAAGGAGGTTGAGTCCTGTAAAAAAGAGTAGCTTGGCCTAGTGGAGAGAGAACTGGGAGTCAAGAGACCTAGGTTTTAGTCTCTTTTTTTGCTTTTTTATGGTATTTGTTATGTGCTTACTATGTGCCAAGCACTGCACTAAGCCCTGAGGTAGATTCATTCATTCATTCAATCGTATTTATTGAGCGCTTACTGTGTGCAGAGCACTGTACTAAGCGCTTGGGAAGTACAAATTGGCAACATATAGAGACGGTCCCTACCCAACAGTAGGCTCACAGTCAAGAAGGGGGAGACAGACAACAAAACAAAACATATTAACAAAAATAGAACATATTATGTGCCAAGCACTGTTCTAAGCACTGGGGTAGATACAAGGTTATCCCACATGGAGCTCACAGTCTTAATCCCCATTTTCCAGTTGAGGTAACTGAGGCACAGAGAAGTGAAGTGACTTGCCCAAAGTCACCCAGCTCACCTTGTACCTACCCCAGCGCTTGGAACAGGGCTTGGCACATAGTAAGCACTTAACAAATACCATCCTTATTAGTATTATTACTATTTAGCGGGGTCCCAGGTATCTGACCTCCGGCCCGGCCTGGAGCGGTCCAGTTGCCATGGCAACCTCCGGGTCAGAGGGCACGGCTCACCTCCCCCTTTTAGACTGTGAGCCCAATGTTGGGTAGGGACTGTCTCTATATGTTGCCAATTTGTACTTCCCAAGCGCTTAGTACAGTGCTCTGCACATAGTAAGCGCTCAATAAATACGTTTGATGATGATGATGATGACTTCCCCTTCTCAGAAGCGCCCCAATGCGGAAGCCCCAGCGGGTCGGTGGAGGGGAGGACGAGAAGGCAGAGGAGGAGGAAGGAAAAAAGGAGGAGGAAGGAGGAGGAGGGAGGAGGAAGTGGAAGGCAAAAACTCCTCACCTTCAGATTCAAGGCTCTCCAAGCTAATAAGGTTGGACATGGTCCACGTCCCACATCATCATCATCAATCGTATTTATTGAGCACTTACTATGTGCAGAGCACCCACATGGGTGTCCCAAGATGGCCTTGGGGTACCCGCCATCTCAAGGTCAAATGCTATCTCATGACCACCTGAGCCAGCAGGTGGAACTTGGAAGTGGGTGTGGGATACCGTCCCCACAACCAAAACTTCTAGATTGCCAGCCCAAGCCGGGAATACAGAAGGTGTCCCTCACCCCCGTGCCAATCAAATTAGGTATGGAGGAGGGGGGAGGGCAGAGACTGGATAAACTGAGGCCGGAAGCTGGAATGGCCTAGGGACACAGATGATAAATACCTGCAGCCGCTGGCCCTCTGTGCAGAGGATGGAGACTTGCAGCAGATGGCTGCAGGGCGCCTCTGTCTAGATTGTGAGAAGCCCGCTATGCCTGCACCAAGTGAGGAGCCGTGGGATGGGGGAGCGTGCCATCCCGCTGGACGCTTGTGGGGCTGGAAGCCAGGTGCTTCGCCATGGGTACGTAATGCATGAATGGATTCCTCTCAAGTGGAAAATACTCGTGGGTGGGAGCTAGGGGCTTCCCCACGGGGGTGTAACTCAAGTGGATTCCTCCCGAGTGGGAAGTGCACATGGGTGAGAGCTATGGGGCTACCGCCCCATCATGTACAAACAAACTGTCAGGGAATTCCTCCTGGATGGGACCTGGATCTTCTGCCATGCGCGAGTAACGTATACATGTGTTCCTCCCATTAGGGAAGCTCTAATATTACTAATTAATCACATTCCTCCCAAAACAGAAGTTCAATTCATTGCACCTAAACAATTAAATAATTCAAATCGCCTCACAGAATAAATTTTATATAAAATTCCATCCCCGGCCCCTCCCTCCCTCCCCCTCTCCCTCTCTCTCTACGCCGATTCCCAAATGAACCCATTCCTGGATGATGGGTGACAGTGGGACTCACAGTTTTAATATCCATTTTATAGCTGAGGTCACTGAGGCACAGAGAAGTTAAGGGACTTGCCCAAGGTCACACAGCAGACAAGGAGTGGAGCTGGTATTAGAACCTTAGATTAAACACCTGTCCTCCCTCCACCTTAGACTGTGAACCCCATGTGGGACATGGACTGTGTCCGATCCAATTATCTTATACCTACCCCGCAATTTAGTACAGTGCTTAGCACATAAAAAGCACTTGACAAATGTCACCATCATTATAGTGCTTGGCACATAGTAAGTGCTTAACAAATACCAGCATTATCATTATTATTCTTCCATGTTTACAATTCTATAGTATGTGGAGAATATTCCCAGCATCACCCTTAAGGTAGATATTTGGGTTTTTTGAACCCAAGCAATACACTGAATTAGCTGGGGTTGGAATAATAATATAATAATAATTGTGGTACTTGTTAAGTGCTTACTATGTGCCAAGCATTGTTCTAAGCGCTGGGGTAGATACAAGCAGGTTGGACACAGTCCCTGTCCTACATGGGGCTCACACTCTTAATCCCCACTTTACAGATGAGGCAACTGAGGCACAGAGAAGTGCAGTGACTTACCCAAGGTCACACAACAGATAAGTGGGGGAGCCGGATTAGAACCCAGCTCCTTCTGATTCCCAGGCCCTTGCTATATCCACTAAGCCACGTTGCTTCCCAGCTCATCCCAAGATGTTAACTGCTACAGATACTAAGCTATACATTTTACTAATTTATCCTCACTTCCTCAAAGTTGACTATTTATAACATGCTTAAACATGGGAGAGTATAAATCCAATGGAAAGACTGACACAGACTAAAACTGTTTACTTTGAATTTTGTTTTGTTGTTGTGATTTAAACACATACACCCTTCAGGGAGAGGGAGGGATATGAAAAAGCTATATTTAGAAAATAATTTAGTATCAACAATAACTAAAAATGAGATTTCAAAGAGGTTTTGCACAAATCAAAGGCCACTGACTTGTAGGGACTGCCAGAAGCAGATAACAGTTTGGTCAGTGTATTAGAAATGAATAACACAGTGAATTTTGGATTTGTGACACGGACTGAATCACATGTGCCTTAAGTAACTATTAAAATGCCCTTCATGTTGATGGAAGGTATGCAAACTCTCATAAATGAAAATTAAAGAATCAAAATCATTTATTCCTCTTCCTCATCCACCATCTATCAGCATTTCCCTCATGTTCTTTTCCTCCTAATCCTACTTTTCCTAATCAAAAAATATGAAAGAAAAAAAGCAGCTCCAAGCACACTGCAAATACTCAACAAATATCACAAAACAAAACAAGAGAGTGAAATCTGAAAAGCACTTTTTGTTGCAAGGCTTTCTTTCTAAAAAAAAGTCCAGGAACTCAAAACTGTCAACCTCCAGATCCGAACCTGCTTGACAGATCTGTAGGGCACATCAATCAATCAGTTGCATTTATCGAGTGCTTACTGTGTAAAGAAGATTGTACTAAGCGCTTGGGAGAGTACCATATAACAGAGATGATAGACACATTCTCTGTCCACAGAGAACTTACAGTTTAGAGGGGAAGACAGTCATTAATATAAATAAATGAATCTCGAACAGGCACATAGGTGATGTGGGGTCAAGGGAGGGGTGTATAAAAGAGTGCAACTCCAAATATAAGGGTGACACAGAAGGGAGTGGGAGAAGAGGAAATGAGGGCTTAGTTGGAGAAGACCTCTTGGAGACGATGGGCCTTCACTAAGGCTTTGAGGTGGGGAGAGTGATTGCCTGTTGGTTATGAAGAGGGAGGGTGTTCCTAGCCAGAGGCAGAAAATGAATGAGAAGTCAACAGAGAGATAGATGAAATGAAGGTACAGTGAGTACGTTGGCATTAGAGGAGCAAAATGTTTTGGGCTGAGTTGCAATAGGAAATCTGGAAGATAAGGAAGGAGGGGGCAAAGTGATTCCCGACTTTAAAGCTGATGGTAAGGAATTTCTGTTTGAAATGGAGGTGAATGGACAACTACTGGAGGTTCTTGAGGCATGGGGAAACAGACTAAATGTTTCTGCATAAAAATGATCAGGGCAGCAGAGTGAAGTATGGACCGGAGTCAGGAGAGACAGAAGGCAGGGAGGTCAGCAAGGAGGCTGATATAATAATCAAGGAGAAGCAGCGTGGCTCAGTGAAAAGAGCACGGGCTTTGGAGTCAGAGGTCATGGGTTCAAATCCCGGCTCTGCCACTTGTCAGCTGTGTGACTTTGGGCAAGTCACTCAACTTCTCTGTGCCTCAGTTACCTCACCTGTAAAATGGGGATTAAGACTGTGAGCCCCACATGGGACAACCTGATCACCTTGTAACCTCCCCAGCACTTAGAACAGTGCTTTGCACATAGTAAGCACTTAATAAATGCCATTATTATTATTATTATTATTATTATTATTATTATTATCATTATTATTAAGGTGGGATAGAATAGATGCTTGGATTAACATGGTAGCAGTTTGGAAGGAGAGGAAAGGGTGGATTTTAGCGATGTTGTGAAGGCTGAACAGACAGGATTTGGTGACAGATTGAATATGTGGGTTGAATGAGAGAAATGAGTCAAGGCTAATGCCAAGTACAGGTTTTTGAGAGAGGGAGGATGGTGGTGCTGTTTATAGGGACAGGAAAGTCAAATGGAGGACAAGGTTTGGGTTGGAAGATAAGGAGCTCTGTTTTGGACATGTTCAATTTGAGGCGTCGGTATGTCTTCCAAGTAGAGATGTCCCAAGGTCAGGGGGAAAAGTGAGACCGCAGATTGAGAAAGAGATAAGGGCTGGAGATGTAGATTTGGGAATCATCTGCCTAGAGATGGTAGTTGAAACTATTGGAGTGAGTGAGTTCTCCAAAGGAGTGGGGTAGATGGGGGATAGAAAGGGGCCCAGAACTGAGACCTGGGGGACTCTCACATTAAGGGGGTAGGAGACAGAGGAGAAGCCCGCAAATGATGCTAAGTGAGTGGCCAGAGAGACAGGAGGAGAAGTAGTGGAGGACAGTGTCAATGAAGCCAAGGTTGGATAATGTTTCCAGGAGAAGGGGGTGGTCAAGAGTATCAAAAGTAGTGATGGTATAGAGGCCATTAGATTTGACAAGAAGATCACCGGTGACTATTGAGTGGGTAGCTTCTGTGGAGTGAAGTATGTAGCCAGGTCACTAGAAGCAAGAGATGGGGAAGGTGAGGGGAGAGGAGGGTTAGAGGAGGGAATTAAACATCTGAAACAACTGACATGGATAGTGGGCATGGGAGTCAATAAAGATGGTGAAATTATGTTGCTGGGCAGAGGAGAGGGCAGAGGAAAAGCAGACAAGGATAAACGAGGTGGACAAGGTCAGCCTGATATTTGAATTTCTGACAGCGGTACTCAATGGCTCGTGCACAGGAGCGAAAGAAATGGAATGTTGAAGTGATCCAGGGCTGGAGGTTAGTGGTGTGAGATCAACAAAAGGATAGGAAAGCAAGGAAGTTGAGTTCAATAGAAGGGGTGACGTTGAAAGTGTCAATTTGTTCATCAAGCAAAGGTAGTTTGGGTATGGAGACTAAATGGGGCGTCATGACTTCAGGAAATATGATGGGTTCAAAAGATTGGAGGTCTCTGTTGAGGAACAGAACAGATTGAGAAGCAGTGTGGCCTAATGGAAAGAGCCCGGGCTTGGGAGTCAGAGGTCGTGGCTTCTAATCCTGGATCCACCACTTACCAACTGTGTGACTTTGGGCAAGTCACTTAACTTCTCTTGACCTCAGTTACCTCGTCTGTAAAATGGGGATTAAGACTGTGAGCCCCATGTGGGACAACTTGATTACCCAGCACTTAGAACAGTGCTTTGCACATAGTAAGTGCTTAATAAATGCCATCATCATCATTATCATTTGCATGGAGGAGGTGTGTGGCACAGAAGGCAGGTGAGGAGGCTGTGGTCGGATAGAAGGATTTTAGAGTTGGTGAGGGTAGAGATTGTACAGTGACTAGAAATGATGAGATCGAGGGTGTTTCCAAGTTAGTGAATGGATGGGATGGGGTGCTGCAGGAAGCCAGTGGAGTTGAAGAGTGAAAGAAAATCGGTAGCGGAAAAATAGTCTTGAATGTCCATATGGATATTGACGTTCCCAAGGATGGATGTAGGGATGGAGAAAGAAAGAAGGAATATGAGAAAGGGATGAAAATGGTTCAGAAAGTTGGAGGTGGGGCCAGGAGGGCATTAGATGACCCTGACGAGTAACTAGAATGGGTGGTAGAGGCAGATGATATGAAGGGAAAGAGAGGGATAAGGGAGATGGTATGGTGCAAAAGCAGCCCTGGGGAGCGAGAAGGAAGCCGATTTGGGGATGATGCCTGAATGCATTACAATACCTTTGCTCTGGTGACCACAAGTTACAGAAGCCTCTAGACGGTAAACTCATGACTGGCAGGGAATGTGTCTGCTAATTCTGATGCATTGTACCCTCCCAAGAGCTTAGTACAGTGCTCTGCACTTAGTAAGTGCTCAAGAAATCCGACTGATTGACTGAGCCTGAACAGTTCCTGAACAGAAGACTTCTCGTTTCCCCACTCTATTTGCCCTCACTGCTGCTTCGCCTATCAATCAATAAATTAGTGGTATTTATTGAGTGCTTATTAAGTGCAGAGAATTGTTCTAAGTGCTAAGCCTATGGATGTGGGTCTGATACTCCTCACTCCGCCCCAGGCCCTTAACATTTATGTATATATATATATATATATATCCTCTGCTGCTTCCCATACCTGTAATATATTTCAATATCTGTCTCTAGACTGGAAGCTCCTTGAGGGCAGGGATCATGTCTTCCAACTCCATTGTATTTTGCTCTCCCAAGACCATAGTACACTGCTCTGCACACAGTAAACACTCAATAAATTGCAATGAATGATTCATTGAATTATTTCTGGTAGAAGTCAGGGCTAAGCAGCTTTTTAATAGCAATTCTATTTACTGAACATTTACTGTGGGTACAGCACTGTTTTCCCTTCCTTATTCTTCTTCACTTGGGTGTTCTCACTGCTGCAGTGTCTATTGTCACATACTGTATCATATTTCTCATCCCTGCTGTCCCTCAATTCTCCCATTAACAGAGGTGCTGTAGGTAACTCTCTTCCCTCTAGAAAAAAACCTCTTGGAGATAGAACAGTGAAGGTAAGCATAGTTTCCTTATTTGCAAACCTGAGGACCTTGAGGCCAGAATCCCAACTTCCAATGAGTGTATTGTAATCAATACCGGGTATGTCAATGAACCAAAAAGGAACAGGTCTAAAGGAAGAAGGAATGAAGCTCATATATTATCTCTATCCTTCATCCTGAGGGCTAAGACAAAAATTAGTTTACTGCAGTCTTCTCCTCTTCCCAAACTCTGATGAAACACGGTAATGGTAACTTTGTCATTTCCTTACACTCTTTGTCCAAAAAAATCAGTTTTTACTTGCACTGAAAACATAACCTTAAATGGCTTTATTTGTCATGCCACCAATCTTTATCCCTAGTCCACTTTTCTCATTTCCAGGGCATGGAAAAGAAGAAGGAGGATGACCTTTTCTGTGGCAATTCAGCTCCAATTGAGAAAATTACTGAATTTTTGCTTTCCATTTAAAGATTTTTCTGAGAGTGGGTGGATACAGAGGCTAAAAGTTAGCTAGAAACTCTGGGCTCTAGAGAGATCTCGAATCCTTAGTAATTCACACATGAAGTAAATTAAGCCTGTAATAAAACCCCTGTGACTTCTTAAACTAGTTAAGAGTTCCATTTAATTATTGACCTGGAGCTCCTTGCTGGCCTTTATTACATATTGCCACATCATTCTGTCCCAAAGATAAGCACAGGACAGTGTGGATGTGGATGTGTGTGTGTAGAAGCAGCAGGGCCTAGTGGAAAGGACATGGGCCTGGGTTTTCAACCTGGCTCTGCCACTTGTCTGCTGTGTGACCTTGGGCAAGTCACTTCACTTCTCTGGACCTCAGTTCCCTCATCTGCAAAATGGGGATTCAACAACATTCTCCCTCCTACTTAGTATGTAAGCCCCATGTGAGACCTGATTACCTTGTATGTACCCCATCATCATCAATCATATTTATTGAGCGTTTCCTTTGTACAGAGCACTGTACTAAGCGCTTGGGAAGTACAAGTTGGCAACATATAGAGACAGTCCCTACCCAACAGTGGGCTCACAGTCTAAAAGGGGGAGATATAGTGCTTGGCACATAATAAGTGCTTAACAAATACCACAATCACTATTATTATTATCTGCATGTTGTATAGCTATACACACAGATAGTATTAAACTGTCAACTTAAATATTAAAGTGCATGACTTTATAAGACAAACCAATTATTTTTTCTAAATTCTTCATTTCAAAACCTGAAGGGATTTTATGGAGGTGTCTCACCTGCCATTTTAAGCTGTGCCAAGGCCAAAGTCACTTCTGCCTGTGTTTCAGTCTTGGACCTACAGATAAAACAGGTAGGCCTCAAGATAATGCCTCCATCCCTGCCAGATTACTTGGGGAGAACTTCCCTCTGTAATGACTAAGCTCTGAAGGAAGGGAATGGAATACTTTGTTCCACTCGGGTCTGGAGAGAAACAGAACCATTTACCAAGCGTGACTACAATTCACATGCAGCTCTCCTCTCTGCACAGCACCCTCCTCAAAGAATAGGACATTAGGCCAATTTTCAGATGATTTCTGCTCCCCCCAAAATTTGTCCCTTGATCTGATAAATACAGTAATTACTTCCCTTCAGAACTCTGTGAAGCTGGTGTTCTTTTCTCTTTCTGAACAGTCAAACTAAATCCAAGAAAGAGAAAAATAACTTGCTCAGGATCACTAGGGTAATGCCAGGATTAGAACTGCCAGCCTTGGCTGTTTCCCCTTCCAGTGAGCCACTCTGCCTTCCACAGAAAAGGCCTTTGATCTCTGAGAGATGAATTCAAAAAGCGCACTTCCTGAACTCATTTGATAATTGGTGCCCTTGATATATATAGTTTTGAACCATGATGACAGTACTTACTTTCTTTGCGAACTTCCTGAAGCGCTGCACTAAGCTCTTCCTTCAGGACAGTGGCTTCCTTGGCAATCTTCTCCCCCTTGTCTAATAAGTTCCAAGTAGCTTCTTCCAGAGAAGCTAGGAGAATGCGGGCTTTTTTGGAGCGTCCTTTTTTCTTACTGGAAAGATTCTGGGGACAATTCACGAGGGTAGTAACCTAAAATCATATATATAAAAGCAAACAAACAAATGAATAAAGTCTCTAGAAAGCAGACGATTCACTGGTGGAAATAGTGGAGCCGCATCAGCCAGAACCTCTTAGCCCCATCAATCAGCCAGAATCAGCCTTAATATGACGAGGGCTGATAAATTTCCTAAAAATGTTTGAAATAATCCATACTTGCTGTAGCCAGAGCAGAGACTGACCTGCCTTGGGTGCAGGCAATTGAGGTCCTAAGAGACCGGGTAAGCAGGAAGATGCAAGTACACATCCCCCCCAACCCTCGCCCCAGCGAGTGAAGGCTTCACTCTGCAACTGGATAAAAAAAGGCACAAGGGATTCAATGCACCCAGAAGGCAGCTCCTTCTTCCATCTCCTCAACTGATGAAGTGCAATGTGGAGCTTGGGGTGGGGTGGGGGAATACAGGGCCCTAGCACCACTGTTCCTTAATGTTATATATGTGCTCTGAAGTGGTGTTCATTTCAGAGTTCCGAACCCGAAATGGTGTTCGCTACCAGCTACATTGGTTATAGCGAGGTTTTCCCTAAGACAAATTTTCCAAGAATAGATTGACTTCAAACCCACTACCTCTGATTGTATGCAATTTCCAGATTGGAATATTGGGATCAAATGCTACACAATTCTTAAGTTGGAAATAAAAAAAGCCGTGTGTGAATTCCATAGTAACCACCTGATACCAACATTAACATTATTTTAACTACAGGACCAGATTCAATGCACCTGATTTCTCCAAACCTTGTCTTATGAAGACCTGGGACTAGCTCAGACTGGACCTAGAGAAGGCAGTCGGAAGCCACGATATTTTAATTTGTTTATTATAATTCTTGCTGCCATTGTTGTTCTCATTATATTTAAGTGCTTACTATGTTTCAAACCCTGCTAAACCCTGAGGTAAATACAAGACAATCAAATTAGACACAGTCCTGGTCTCACACAAGGCTTTATCCAAGTGGTGCTTATTGGGTCTTAGGAACAGCTTGGGACTTGACTTTCAAATGATGGAGAACAGCCGATAGGGAAATTCATCTGTTGTGTAGCCCACCTATTTTTCTCAGTTCTAGGTTGTCCTGGACCTCACCTCCAATTCACCTGTTATTTTTAGGCAGGCTATTGAATAAAGCCAAGATACAGAAATGTAAGGTAAGAACACAATCAATCAATCAGCTGATCAGTGGTATTCACTGAGTACTTAGTATGTGCAGATCACTGTACTAAGGGCTTGAGAGAGTACAGTATAACAGAGTTCATGGGCTCGTTCCCTACCAACAGTGAGCTTACAGTCTAGAGGGGGAGACAGACATGAACATAAAGAGATAATTGGTTCTTCCCCACCTCTATCGTCCCGGGAGACCTCTCCCCCTTCTCCATCCCTCCCAGACCATAGCACCCAGTGGGGCAGAGGGGAGAGCCCAAGGAGCTGCCTCTGGGGGGTCCATTTTTCTTCATGCTAGGGCAGAGGAGGAGGGGGTGCACACTCATGTGCCCAAGCAGCTGATGAGACTCCCCCCCCCCACCCATGAGTTCCGTCCTTTTCTGGACTCAAGGTTCCAGGAGAATGCCATAAGGAGAGGGGTTCTTCCCCCCATTGTTCCCGCCCCCGTACCACAGATTGCCAGCAACCGCAAGGTTCCCCAGGCTGAACCTGTACTGGTCCAGTCCCCCCCACCCTTCCAGTACAGCTGTGGCCCCTTCCCGATGACCCCATCTTGTACTAACTGCAGGCCGGCCAGGCACCTCCAAAACCCAAATCCAGGAGAGGCAGCAGACTGCAGGGGTCCCCTCACCCTTCTGCCCATGCCCTGCAGTCTGACCCGGAGGGATCCAGGCAGGGGGTCCAGGAGGGTCCCAAGGCAGTCAAACCCCACCCATGCCCCTTCCCCTCTGGGCCCCGGACCACACTCACCGCCCACTCTGGCCTCAGCCACCCAGAGCACCACGGCCTCCGAGAGTGATCAGGCAGGTGTGGGGACTGGAAGGGCAAGAGCTGAGCCCATCATTGCCACCAGGGCCAGGTGCAGTTGAGGGCACAGGTGCATGAATGTGCGCTCAGGGACTTGGCAACCAAAGTTTCCCCAGTACCCCGATATTAAAGTCAATCAGCACACACTGTCTTGTTGGACTGGGTGATGAGCTAGAACTTTTTGGCTTCATACCATTTTAGGTGTGAACAGGATGATGTTGATTTGTTCCAAAAGTCTACCCTCTGCCCCATTTAATGTAATTAAAATCATCTGATTAAAAGAGCCCGGGACACACCTTGGATGGAAAAACAGCCTATTATGAGAATCCAGCCTCTCAAGCATGGTGGCCAGTCATCGGATTTTATATTGGACAGTTTGGTTCAGATGTAGAACCAGATACTTCTAAGTGGCCTTCCCAGACTGAGCCCCCTTTTCCCTCTCCTCCTCCCCATCCCCCGTGCCCTACTTCCTTCCCCTCCACACAGCCCTTGTATATATATTTGGACAGATTTATTACTCTATTTTACTTGTACATATTTACTATTCTATTTATTTTGTTAATGATATGCATATAGCTTTAATTCTATTTTTTCTGACGATTTTGACACCTGTCTACATGTTTTGTTTTGTTGTCTGTCTCCCCCTTCTAGACTGTGAGGCCGTTGTTGGGTAGGGACCATCTCTATATGTTGCTGACTTGTATTTCCCAAGCGCTTAGTACAGTACTCTGCACACAGTAAGCGCTCCATAAATATGATTGAATGAATGAATGAATGAATGAATGAATAAGTACAGTATGTCTGGACTCCTGCCATCAAGTTCTATGGCTCTGACACAGCATCTGACACAACACAGACTTGGGAAGGGAAAACAATGGCTGCAGAGGAAGGTGGAGGTCAGGTTATCTTGGAGAAAGGCTCTCGGTCTGGGTAAATTTGATAATCAATCAGTAGTTTTGACTGAGCTCTTCCTGTATGCAGAGCACTGTAATTAGGCTTGGGAGAAAGTACAGTAATGGACAGGAAAGACTCCCACAGGGAAGGTATTTGAATCACATAACATGGCCAACTTAACCTGTGTGAAACCACGGGCATCTCTATGTCCAACACTCCTGAATGCTGTCAGTGGCCATTCCACTTGGGAGGGATAAGAGATTAAAACTTTCCCCTTTTTTGAACTCCATCAGCCAAACGCAATTTACTAATAATAATGGTGGTAATAATAGTACTTACTGAGCACTTACTATGGGCCAAGCACCATTCTAAGTGTTGGGATAAATCCAAGTTAATCAGGTCGGTCACATGGGGCTCGTAGTCTGAGTCTAAATTCACTAGCCACACTGAGAACAAGGGTACAGTTCCCCTAAAATGATCACCTCCAAATAAGAGGGGTCTCACTGGATTTTCACAATCTTGTAGGTGCAAGACCAGCAAAAAAACCTAAGGAGTTGCTATTGGTGGATCAGGACAGAGAGAGCTTTAGCTCTCTTCCTCCCTTCAAGGCCCTACTGAGAGCTCACCTCCTCCAGGAGGCCTTCCCAAATTGAGCCTCCTCCTTCCTCTCCCCCTCCTCCCCCTCTCCATTACCCCCACCTCACCTCCTTCCCTTCCCCACAGCACCTGTATATATGTATATATGTTTGTTCATATTTATTATTCTATTTATTTATTTATTTTACTTGTACATATCTATTCTATTAATTTTATTTTGTTAATATGTTTTGTTTTGTTCTCTGTCTCCCCCTTCTAGACTGTGAGCCCACTGTTGGGTAGGGATAATCTCTATATGTTGCCAACTTGTACTTCCCAAGCACTTAGTCCAGTGCTCTGCACACAGTAAGCGCTCAATAAATACGATTGATTGATTGATTGATTTAGCAGCGCAAGAAGGCTCAGTGAGTCAGGGGCAAAGCCCCATCTGAAGTCATAGAGAAGCAGGGTGGCCTAGTGGAGAGACCATGGTCCTGGGAGTCAGAGGACCTGGGTTCTAATCCCGTCTCTGACACATGCCTTTCGTGTGACCTTTAGTAAGTCATTTAATGTCTCTGGGTGTCAGTTTCCGTATGTGTAAAATAGGATTCAACACCTTTTCTTCCTGCCCCTTAGATCCTGAGCCCCATGTGGGACAGGGACTCTATATAACCTGATTGTTTTGTATCGACCTCAGTGCTTAGTACAGTGCTTGGCACAAACTAAGTGCTTAACAGATATTATTAGAGAAGCAGCGTGGCTCAGTGGAAAGAGCACAGGCTTTGGTGTCAGAGGTCATGGGTTCAAAACCCGGCTCCACCACTTGTCAGCTGTGTGACTTTGGGCAAGTCACTTAACTTCTCCGTGCCTCAGTTACCTCATCTGTAAAATGGGGATTAAGACTGTGAGCCCCCCGTGGGACCACCTGACCAGCTTGTAACCTCCCCAGCGCTTAGAACAGTGCTTTGCACATAGTAAGCGGCTTAATAAATGCCATCATCATTATTACTATTATTATTATTAGTAGTAGTAGTAATAAACTCGTCCTCTAGACTATCAACTCGTTATGGGCAGGGAATGCATCTGCTAATTTTGTTGTGTTTATACTCTCCCAAGCACTTACTAAAGTGCTCTGCACATAAGTGCTCAATACAATTGATTGATTGGCCGAGTGTTTATTACTGTAAGTAGAAAATGCACCTTTCAACCTGCCTAACTAGTTTTACAGCAAGAGGAACACAGCCTCAAGAGGTGACTTTGTGGCAGAAGCAGAAATAAAAAAGTAAAATGGTTTCCAGAGATCATTTAAAAGTAATTCTCTCTGTACTTGGAATTGCTTTTATCTGGGATCCTGCCGCCATAAACAATAATAAATGGTAAGCCCCTGTCTGGATGTGATATGCCTCTCACTGCATAGAGAAGAATGCCAGGAAAGCTTTGCAATCGAACATTTCCCTGCATGACTCAGGAAATCTTAGTGAAAAGGGAAACTAGGAGGGTGTTTCTTCTTGATATTAATCTCACGGAGAAGATGACAAATGACAAAAATCTCATGCTGTTGTATATGAGCAAAGACTTTGGATTTTCAACATAAGTGGCAGGCTGTATCTGTAGAGGAAGGGAGATATGGACGTTTTTTTCTTTGCTTTTTCATGGTATTTGTTAAGTGCTTACTACATGGTAAACTGTGATCTAAGTACTGTGGTAGGTACATGTTACATGCTACATGTTACATGTTACAGTACATGACGGACTGTCCCGCATGGGCTCGCAGTCCAAGTAAGAGGGAGAACAGCAGAACTGAGACACAGAAAAGTTAAGTGACTTGCCCAAAGTCACACAGCAAACAATTGGCAGAGCTAGGATTAAAACCCATGTCCTGTGACTCCCAGGACTGGGCTTTTTCCACTAGGCCATGCTGCTTCTGTTAATGTCCAGCACCTCCCTATTCCTCTCTTCAGTCAGGCACTGTCCAACTGGAAAAGGGTCTCTTCAACAGCACCCATGCACCCCTTCCTCCCCCTGCCCTCCCGCCTTGCCATTACTTTTTAAATGTCAGTGTCCAGATGGGAACCAGAATTCTAAAATAAACGGGTTGATCACTACCTCCCTGTTCGCAAGATGAGACCCAGGTTTTTTAGCCTGCCCTGTTCTTCTAGAAAGTGCATTTGCTCATCTAGGAGGTTGAGAAATACTGCAGCCTGAGCATTCTCAGTTTTTCCAACCCTAAACAAGAGTTTCTGAAAACTGTTGACCCTGAAATTCTACCTTGTCCTCTGAGCATGCTCAAAACTATTTCTCCATCCTTACTGACATCCATGTCCATTGACATCGCCAAATGTTCCAGACATTTAACTCCTTCCTAATACCCCTGTCCTCCCTGGCTTCCACATCTCTTGTCCCTAATAACATAGCCATCTACTTTATTGAAAAAATTGAAACTATCACGTGTGAGCTCCCTAAAATCTCCCTTTCTCCTCTGTAGTCCTTCCCTCCTCCTCCCTCTTCTTCAACTCTCCCATCTTCCATCTTTCCAGGAATATCTCAAGAGCACATCTCCTGCCTTCTCTCAAAATCCACTCCCTCCACCTGCGCATCTGACCCCATCCCTTCACACTTTGTGAAAGCACTTGCCCCCTCCCTTATTCCCTCTCTGAAAGTCTTCAATCAATCAATCAATCAATCGTATTTATTGAGTGCTTACTGTGTGCAGAGCACTGTACTAAGCGCTTGGGAAGTACAAGTTGGCAACATATAGAGATGGTCCCTACCCAACATTGGACTCACAGTCTAGAAGGGGGAGACAAACAACAAAACAAAACATATTAACAAAATAAAATAAATAGAATAGATATGTACAAGTAAAATAAATAAATAAATAGAGTAATAAATACATACAAACATATATACATATATACAGGTGCTGTGGGGAAGGGAAGGAGGTAAGGTGGGGGGGATGGAGAAGGGGAGGAGGGGGAGAGGAAGGAGGGGGCTCAGTCTGGGAAGGCCTCCTGGAGGAGGTGAGCTCTCAGTAGGGCCTTGAAGGGAGGAAGAGAGCTAGCTTGGCGGATGGGCAGAGGGAGGGCATTCCAGGCCAGGGGGATGACGTGGGCTGGGGGTCGACGGCAGGACAGGCGAGAACGAGGCATGGTGAGGAGATTAGCGGCAGAGGCTCTCCTGTTTGGCTCTCCTGTAGCTTCTTCCCCACTGCTTTCAAACATGCCCATGTCTCCCTTATCCTAAAAAAAACCCTCCCTTGATCCCGTGGCTCCCTCCAGTTAACGCCCTATCTCCCTCCTACCATTCCTCTCCCCCTCCTACCATTCCTCTCCAAACTGCTTGAATGAGTTGTCTACACCCTCTGTCTCAAATTCCTCTCCTCCAATTTTGTCCTCGACCCCTTCCAATCTAGCTTCCATCCCCTTCACTCCACAGAAACCGCCCTCTCAAAGGTCACCAATGATCTTCTTCTTGCCAAATCCATCAGCCTCTAGTCCATCCTAATCCTCCTTGACCTCTCCTTGACACTGTCGACCACCCTCTTCTCCTGGAAACATTATCCAACCTTGGCTCCACTAATACCGCACTCTCCTGGCTCTCCTCTTAATAATTATGGTATTTGCTAGGCACTTACTATGTGCCAGGCACTGTACTAAACACTGGGTGGAATACAAGCTAATCAGGATGTACTCAGTCCCTGTCCCACATGGGGCTCACAATCTCAATCCCCATTTTACAGATGAGGTAACAGAGAACCATAGAAGTGAGGTGACTTGCCCAAGGTCACACAGCAGACAATTGACGGAGCCAGGATTAGAACCCATGACCTTCTGATTCCCAGGCCCACACTCTATCCATGCTGCTGTGCCATGCTGCTTCTCTGGCCAGTCATTGTCAGTCTCCTTCAAGGGCTCCTCCTCTGCCTCCCACCCCTAACTGCTGGGGTCCCTCAAGGTTCAGTTCTGGGTTGCCTTCTATTCTCCATTTGCATCCACTTCCATGGCTTCAACTATCACCTCTATGCAGATGACATCCAAATCTACATCTCCAGCCCTGATCTCTCTCCCTCTCTGCAGTCTCACATTTCCACTTGCCTTCAAGAAATCTCTAGTTGGATGTCCTCTTATCAACTCAAGCTTAACATGTTCAAAGGAGAGCTCCTTATCTTCCCACCAAAACCCTGTCCTCCCCCTGACTTTCCCAACACTGCACCACCACTCTTCTTGTTTCATAAGCCCATAGCCTTGGTGTTATCCTTGATTCCTCCCTCTCATTCAACCAGCCTTGGTTTAATCCTTGATTCCTCTTTTGACCCACATATTCAATCTATCACTAAATCCTGCAGTTCAACCTTCACAGTATCGCTAAAATTCTCCCTTTCTTCTCCAACTAAACTGTTACCACGTTAATCCAAGCTCTTATCCAATCCCACCTTGATTACTGCATCAACCTCCTTGCTGACCTCTCCGCCTCCTCTCTCTCTCCCCACTCCAGTCCAAACATCCCTCTGTTGCCCAGATCATTTTCCTACAAAAGACGTTCCATCCATGTGTCTGCACTCCTCAAGATCCCCCAGCGGTTGCCCATCCACCTCCACATCAAACCAAAACTCTTTATCTTCAGCATTAAAGCACTCAATCACCTTGCTCCCTCCTACCTCACCGCGCTGATTTCCAAGTACAACCTATCACACACACTTGACTCCTCTAATCCCAAACTACTCACTGTACCTTGATCTCATCTATCTCTCCACCAACCACTCACCTACTTCTTGCCTCTGGCTTACAGCACCCTTGCTCATCATAGCCAACAGACAAAGCCTTACTGGAGGTATATCTTCTCCAAGAGGCTTTCTCTGACTAAGCCCTCATTTCCTCTTTTCCACTCTCTTCTGCATCACTCTGATTTGCCCCCTTTATTCACCCCTCCCTCAGCTCCACAGCACTTTTATTCATATCTATAAATTATTTATTAATATTAATGTCCATCTCCACCTCTAGACTGTGAGCTCATTATGAGCAGAGAATGTGTCTACCAATTCTCTTATACTGTACTTCCCCACTGGTTAGTACAGTTGTCTGTATACAGAAAGTGCTTAATACATTGATTGATTGATTGAAAACAGCAAATTCTACCCATTATCCCTTGTGCTTATTGAGCAAGAATGTCAGAGCAGGGCCATGCCATGATGGGGGTGGTGATAAGTTGAGAAGGCAAAAGGAAAAAGCAAAAGCAGAGGAAGGAGCTGATGATGCTAAAGGAAGGAGAATAAGGAAGGGAAGATGGTTGCCCATTAGATAAGGGGGGATGCAATCTAGGCACAAAATGGGGGTCTATTGCTTGGAGAGCACTTGACTAGGGATGCGTTAGATCATTTCCCCGACAAAAATGAAAAATGGCCAATTTGTAGTCAAATATCAGAGAGAAGAAGGGCAATATAAGACATTTGCTCCTAGTAGCTGTAATAGAGTTAAACTTGCTCCAAATGAGAAAAAAAGCTCTTATCCTTGATATGTGATTTAGGGATCAAGAGTTGAAAGATGTTTTTGAGACAAAGGATTCATAGAACGTTTATTTAGAATTAAGAAAAAATGTGTCATTGTCTGAAAAGCGCCTTCAGAATGTAATTTCAACAGTCACAATTTATACAGCTTCCCACTGCAGATTCCTCTTCTATTGTGCATCTCCTCCACACTCCAAATGTTTTTCATAGAATATCCCAATCTTTCAGATTAAAATGAGCATTCCAGAAATGTCCTATTCTTTATGAGAAATGCTACAGATGAAATAACTGTAAAGAGAACATTTGAAGGAACACTGTGCTTCCATCAAAAAAAATTCAATTGTGACTGGCAAATTTTTCCATTTTCTTCTCATTCTGTCTGCACAAATGCCCTCTTACCACTCTGATATAGCTGCTTAATATTGATATTGATTCAATCAATGCGTAAGGGTTTTGTGTTATTTCACTGCCGAAGGCAAATGGGCCTTGTCCACATTTTTGCACACCAGCAAAAAAGCTAGTGCGGAAGCAAACATTTCACTAAATCAAGTGCTCAGATTAAATTTACTCTGTCTCAAGAGTAGTGCAGAGAGAATGCACTCCTACAGCCTTCATTCAGTGACAGCTGGAAATCAAGTCAAAGACTGGAGAATGTGGAGCTTGCAGAAACTTCACCAAAAACCTACATATTAATAATAGTAATAATAATAATGATGGTATTTGTTAAGTACTTAGTATGTCCCGAGCACTGTTCTAAGCACTGGGGTAGATACAAGGTTAACAGGTTGTCCCTGCTTTCAAAAATGAAGGGACCCTTTTAAGGTTTTTTAGGCAGGTCTTAAATTTGCTGAGGTAATATCTTGAATTTGTCTGATGCTTTTTTAAAATTTATCCAAGGCACTTTCACATCAAGGGTATCTCATTTTAACCTCACCACCGATCTATGAGGGAGGTATTAATCTCCCCATGTTACCGAATCTGAGACCCAGTGAAGTTCGGTGACCCACAGGGGTCATACAGCAGATAAGAGATAGAGCTGCGGCTAGCATTCAGGTAGGTTCCTAACTCTAGACCAGTAAGTTTTCCACTAGACCACACTGGGTCCCAAATCGAGATGATTTAAGCTTGTTATGGACAAGAAACATATCTGCTAATTCTATTGAACTGTACTCTCTCAAGTGCTTCCTACGGTGTTCTGCACATAGCAAGTGCTCCATAAATACCATCCATTGACTGACTGTTGGGAAAGGAGCCAGAGACACTCTAGCCACCCTGGGATAAAGGGAGAGATATATGGAAAATACATTTCCTATCCCCCACTATGTATATATGGTTGTACATATTTATTACTCTATTTATTTATTTATTTATTTTACTTGTACATATCTATCCTATTTATTTTATTTTGTTAGTATGTTTGGTTTTGTTCTCTGTCTCCCCCTTTTAGACTGTGAGCCCACTGTTGGGTAGGGACTGTCTCTATATGTTGCCAATTTGTACTTCCCAAGTGCTTAGTACAGTGCTCTGCACATAGTAAGCGCTCAATAAATACGATTGATGATGATGATGATGATGATAGTAGAGAAAGTGTTTTCACTTGATCACTGAAGGAGAACGACCATGGAATATACAGTCTTTCACGTTTTCTACCCTAACATTTGTGATTTGGAAAAAAAAGTATTGAAAGTATCCTGGATCCACCAATAAGCACTCTTTCCCTGAACTATCATAATTAGGCTTAAATATTCTATATTGATACACCTCCCCATTCCCAACCCAGTGATAGATGAACCCATTTATCATGGCTAAATCTGCCATCTTTGACTAGATCAGAGATGGACTAGATCAAAGACTGGAGGGATGTGTGACGCACTCCAGTACAAACTGCTAGAGGCTGGCTTCAGTTTGCCCTGGGACCCTTCTCGATACTAAACAATGACCCTGGCTTAAGCACCAAGCCTAAAGCGGAGACAGTTTCATCAATATTTGATTCCAGGATAGTAAATTTAACTTATTATCCCAAATTGAGAGTTTCTGAGTGCCAAAGAGTTCCCAAGTTCTCCCTATTATAAGGCTTCATGGGTCGGGGCAGAGATGGCACTCTGAACTCTGATCTCAGGGAGCATGACCTCCTGGAGGTGGGCAAAAGCCGGGGGTCCTCTTTTAAAATCGTATGGCCAAGTTTCCTAATAAGAAAGATTCCCCGAATGTTCTGAAGGTCACTGAGGTGTGCAGCACACTAAAAGCCATAAATTATGATAATACATTACCGCTATAACTCATCATTGATATTTTGCGGAACAATGCATTATAATGGGGTGGCAGATAATGATTTCCTTCAAATTCCTGAGTCAGTGTCTGTACGCCATCTCACAGATCCCCTCTGCATGCAATCTTTTCTCATGCCAACTTGGAGGATCCATCAGGCCTCTTAACACTCTAACCAAGTCTGCATGGGAATGGTATATTTGGATAATATATTTTTTTCTAGAAATATCGTTTTCGGTTGAAATCTGCTGATGCAGTTTTGTGGAGTGGCACCAAGCCAACAAAAGAACTATTTGGAGAGCTTCGCACCCTTTATTCACTCCTCACTCAGTCCCATAGCACTTATGAACGTATATGTAGTTTATTTCTTTCTATTAATGTCTATCTTCCTTTCTAGACTGTGAGCTCATTTTGAGCAGGGAATGTACCCACGACTCTGTTGTATTGCATTCATTCATTCATTCAATCATATTTATTGAGCGCTTACTGTGCGCAAAGCACTGTACTAAGCGCTTGGGATGGTACACTATAACAACAAACATACATTCCTGCCCTTAATGAGCTCACAGTCTAGAGGGCGAGGCAGACAGTAATATAAATAAATAAATAAATAAATAAATAAATAAATAGATAGATAGATAGATAGATAGATAGATAGAAAAATAGATAAATAAGTAATTAAATAAATAGATAGATAAATAAATAAATAATAAATGATTGTGCTCTCCTAAGCATTTGCTACAGTGCTGTGCACATAGAAAGTACTCAATAAATGCCATTGATTGATTGATTAATTTATGGATGACCAGTTCTGCTACTGAATCCCTCTGGCACAGAATCATGATAATAATAATAATGATGACATTTGTTAAGCACTGACTACGTGCAAAGCACTGTTCTAAGCGCTGGGGAGGACACAAGGTGATCAAGTTGTCCCACGTGGGGCTCACAGTCTTAATCCCCTTTTTACAGATAAGGGAGCGGAGGCACAGAGAAGTGAGGTGACTTGCCCAAAGTTACACAGCTGACAAGTGGCGGAGCCAGGATTAGAAGCCGTGACCTCTGACTCCCAAGTCCGGGCTCTTTCCACTGGGCTACGCTGCTTCTCAACATACCATGCCATGACTTGAAAACACCCCATGGGGTGAAGACCCCTGGACACTGGGAATAATAATAATGGTGACATCAGCATGGCAGATTCAGACAGTCCCTTTTCCCCAGCTATTCTCCTGGCCCTTAGTACAGTGCTCTGCACACAGTAAGCACTCAATAAATATGATTGATTGATTGATTGATTGATTGATTGGCCCCCAGTGGGCCACCTCAGAATCCAAGAGCCCAGAAGGGTAGAATATGGCCTCTTCTCTGTAAGGAAAACGTGTCCTGACATCAAAACCCCTGCCTAGCCCATGGCTTCAACTCCATAGTTATCTCCCAGAGCAGACAAGATGGTGCTCTTCCTCACTAGATAGACACAGTTGATTTCCAACAGGAACAGTGGCTGAGCCTAAACTCCTGAAGCTTTAGGTTCAAAAATGCATGCAGAGGAATTGATTAGAGTGCTAGTGGTTTGCACAGTGCCACATGCACTCTCTTGTTCTCTGCCTGTTCTGTTCCTTCTGGGGCTCAAAATGAAAAGAGCAAATAGGTGGGTGGGGCGTGACACATTGTACGGGGCACAAGGTCTTCCCCCAAACTAGCCAACTGTAAGTAGAACCCGGACTAGAAGGAAAGTCTCCTGATTCCCAGAGCAGCAGCGCTCTCATCATCATCATCATCATCATCAATCATATGTATTGAGCGCTAACTATGTGCAGAGCACTGTACTAAGCGCTTGGGAAGTACAAATTGGCAACATATAGAGACAGTCCCTACCCAACAGTGGGCTCACAGTCTAAAAGGGGGAGACAGAGAACAAAACCAAACATACTAACAAAATAAAATAAATAGAATAGCTATGTACAAGTAAAATAAATAAATAAATAGAGTAATAAATATGTACAAACATATATACATATATACAGGTGCTGTGGGGAAGGGAAGGAGGTAAGAAGGTGGGGATGGAGAGGGGGACGAGGGGGAGAGGAAGGAAGGGGTTCAGTCTGGGAAGGCCTCCCCACTGGACCCACACCAAGGCTGGTATATATAGCTAGAACCTCTTGAGAGGGAAATGTGACATATTTCAAGGGGTAGAAGTGAGCCTGGTTTTGTCTGGGAAATTCTCGTGGTCATGAAAGCTGACTGATAGCAGGCTGGGGACGAGGGATCTATCTTGCCCAGGAATGGTGTCTGTTTGAGCTCACCCTGACAGGAAATTCTATTGAACTACGAAAGATCAAATTTGCAAATCCCTAAATCCTTGTATTAAAAACAAGACCAAAAAGATGAAGCTGTGGATTTCTTTTGCAAATTCATTATTGCTTTTCCCAGAATAAAATATTTCAGCTGTAGCCTAATGGCAATAGCATGGGCTTGGGAACTAAACAGCATGGTGTAGTGGACGGAGCACAGGCCGGAGAATCAGAAGGTCATGGGTTCTAATCAAAGTTCCATCACTTGTCTGCTGTGTGACCTTGGGGAAGTCACTTCACTTCTCTGTGCCTCAGTTACCTCATCTGTAAAATGGGGATTGAGCCTGTGAGCCCCACATGGGACAGGGACTGTGTCCACCTTGATTTGCTTGTATCCACCCCAGTGCTTAGTAGAGTGCCTGGCACATAGTAAGGGCTTAACTAATATCATCATTATTATTTCTAATGCCTGATCTATTACCGGTCTGCTCTGTGACCTTGAACAAACTATTTAACCTCTCTGGGCCTCAGGTACCTCATCTATAAAATTGGAACTCTCCCTTCTTCTTGACTTGTGAACCCCCATATGGGGGCAGGTCTGTGTCTATTATCTTTCATCTACCTCAGTGCTTAGGAACTCTTTGGTACACTCTTAATAAATACCATAATGAATATTATTCATCTCTCCTACTACATGTTTTGAGGATTTTTAGGGACTTTTCATAATGGGAGGATGACCCCCATCAAGACATCCATAATGGATTTCCTTTACGGAAGCCCCTAGAAACAGATGGCTTCTTAAATTTCATTAATTTTCTAAAGCTTTCTGTGAAACAGTATTATTCAGTGTTACTTCTCATTCATGCATTTCTTCCTTCCTTCCATCTTTCCTTCCTTCTTTCCTTCCTTCCTTCATTTCTTCTTCCCTTCTTCCTTTCTTCCATCTTTCCTTCCTTCCTTCCTTCCTTCCATCTTTCCTTCCTTCCTTCCTTCCTTCCTTCACTGGTATTTATTGAATGCCTACTATGTATGGAGCATTGTATAAAATGCTGGGGAGGAATACAATAAAGGATACAGCAAGAGTCAAGTTCAACTCTCAAGGAGCCTATAATATAGGTGGGGGATTGGAGGTTGACCATGTGACACACGAGAAAGGATTAAATTCATAAAGACTAAATAATGTAAGAAGACAGATGCAATTAATTACAATATAAAAGAAACACAACACTGCAGTGGAAAGAGCAATTTTCAGGCTTCTTATTGCGCATGAGCCTGGAATCTAAGAGCTATCACCAAAGCCTTTACAGAATTACTAAGTTTGTGGAGGCTACACACCATTATTGTTGGAACCCCTCCCAGCCCAACTCGTGCAGGGCAAGTCAAGTGCAAAGTCCCAGCGTGACACGGTGGGAGGGCAGTGAGGGTCCCAGAGGTAATAATAATAATAATAATTGGCATTTGTTAAGCGCTTACTATGTGCAAAGCACTGTTCTAAGCGCTGGGGGGATACAGGGTGATCAGGTTGTCCCACGTGGGGCTCACAGACTTAATCCCCATTTTACAGATGAGGTAACTGAGGCCCAGAGAAGTTAAGTGACTTGCCCAAGATCACACAGCAGGCATGTGGCGGAGTCGGGATTTCTCAGAAGACTGAGAATGTGTGCTCTGCATTTCTTCAGGCAGATGGATTTATTCAGGCCTTCCCCTGGGACCAGAAGGGAGACCAATCAATCAATCAATTGTATTTATTGAGCACTTACTGTGTGCGGAACACTGTACAAAGTGCTTGGGAGAGTGCAATACAACAGAGTTGGTAGACACGGTCCCTGTCCACACTGAGTTTACAGTCTAACAGGGGGCTTACAGTCTAGAGACCACCTACCAGCAGCACACAGAGGGGGAATTTAATTTGAGAACACAGTACAACACGATCTAGTCCAGACATGCAAACTGGGCAAAGTTAGGTCTAAAGAGAAATCGGGCAGTGAGAAATTTTGATAAAAATTTAAAACTCAGCTTCCAGCATTAGAATCGCACTTCCTTATGCTGTTGAAACTCATTGCCATCAGATACATCATCACTGGCATTGTTGATCAATGTGAAAATTTTGCTGACTTGTTCTGCAAGCTCACCTCCTTAAATCACAGTGCTACAAGCAGCAAAAGGAGCCAAGAGGAAAATTGATGAACACAGTAGTTGAAAGAGGAAATCCATTCTTAGGCTTCTAATTGTGCGTTGGTGTTGAAGCACAAGATGATAAAATAAGTCTAGGCTTTATCCTCTAATTATAATAAGAAGAAGAGATGGCACAAATGTGTGCTGAACTTTTAATTTACTGAAACTTGTTCAAAATCCGATTTTCTTTTTAAAGCTAGAAGTTTTTAAATTGCCAAAGCATTCACTTCCAGTCCACACTAGCTCAGCATTTCTGGTTTGTCCCTCAAATTCAGTTAGTTATAGCTAACCAACCAATCATTGGTATTTATTGAGCACTTACTGTGTGCAGAGCACTGTCCTAAGTGCTTGGGGAAACACAGTGCAAACAGAGTTGGTAGGCATATTCCCTGCCCACAAGGAGCTGACAGTCTAAAGGTCTGTGAACTGCCACTAGAGGTTTGGTTTCAAAGATGACGTTACTGACAGTGAAATCCTATTCGCACATGCAAGTAGGGTTGAAAAGATCAATGAACAACTAGGAGACAGTCCATTCCACGTTGGGTGTAGGTAAAGATGATGTTTTACTGGGCTAAACATGCGTATTCCTGTTTCTGATCTTTCGAAAGCCTCTACTCAAGAAAAGCTACCCCATCCTAATATTTGCACATCCTTCTAGACTGTGAGCCCACTGTTGGGTAGGGACTGTCTCTATATGTTGCCAACTTGTACTTCCCAAGAGCTTAGTACAGTGCTCTGCACACAGTAAGCGCTCAATAAATACAATTGATTGATTGATTTGCACACAGGATTCATTCATTCAATCACATTTACTGAGCGCTTACTGTGTGCAGAGCACTGTACTAAGCTCTTCAGGATAATTCATTCATTCTGTCATATTTATTGAGCGCTTACTGTGTGCAAAGCACTTGAGAGAGTGCAATATCACAACAGACAGACACATTTCTGCCCAGAACAAGCTCACAGTCTAGAGGGATCTGTTTAAAGTGAGTGGTCTCCCAACGGCCCAGTGTTAAAGATCAAACTAGTTGCCTTCCTCCTTGTTAACACAGTAGGCACGTTGGTCACATGTCACCTCCTTCCCTTCCCCACCGCACCTGTATATATGTATATATGTTTGTACATATTTATTACTCTATTTATTTATTTATTTTACTTGTGCCTATCCATTCTATTTTATTTTGTTAGTATGTTTGCTTTTGTTCTCTGTCTCCCCCTTCTAGACTGTGAGCCCACTGTTGGGTAGGGACTGCGTTGGGTAGACACGTTTCCTGCCCACAAGGAACTTAATAATAATAATGATGGCATTTGTTAAGTGCTTACTTTGTGCCAACTGCTGGGGTGGATACAAGCAAATGAGGGTGGACCCAGTTCCTGTCCCATGTTGGGCTCACAATCTTAATCCCCATTTTATAGATGAGGTAACTGAGGCCCAGCAAAGTTAAGTGACTTGCCCTAGGTCACCCAGCAGACAAGTGGCAGAACCAGGATTAGAACCCAGGACCTTCTGATGCCCAGGCCTGTGCTCTATCCACTGGGCCATACACCAATACAGTCTAGAGGTATGAACATGAATGATGAATAGCAGAAGAAGCAGCATGGCCTAGAGGAAAGAGCACAATCCTAGGAGTCAAAAAACCTGGACTCAAATTCTGATTCCTCCACTTGTCTGCTGTGGGACCTTGGGAAAGTGACTTCACTTCTCTGTTCCTCAGGGACCTCATCTGTAAAATGGTTATTAAGACTGTGAGCCCCAAGTGGGACATGGACTGAGTCCAGCCTGATCAGCTTGTATCTACCCCAGCGCTTAGTACTGTGCCTAGCACAAAATAAACATTTAACAAATACCATAAAAAATAATTAAAGAGAATATGAAGTATTACATCTGTAGGTGTTAACAGACAAGTGAGCAATTGGCAGGTCTAGAAGAAAGATAAATCTATATAGTGTGAGTGAAAACCAACCATAAATTTATAACTCCCTTTGTTCTAGCCTTTGTCTTCTTCTTGAGCATCATTCTGTCAAATGCTGCACATGGCATGTTTATTGGTTTGGGTTAAAGTAGAACAGTCAAAAATACTAAAACAATAAAAAGCAGTGACGTCAAGCAGCTACTTACAGATTCTGCTTGGCCAGGATTTACTGTCTAGAATAAGCAGAGAGATAACTTGAAGATTGGCAGAAGAGCTGAAGAAAAGGGGACACCAAAGATGCACAGAAATGGAACACTCACAAGGAAAGAAGAGGATGATGATAATAATAATAATAATAATAATAGTAGTAGTAACAATAATAATAGTGGTCTTTGTTAAGCACTTACTAAGTGCCAAACACCAAACTAAGTACTGGGGTAGTCAGGTTGGACACAGTCCCGGTCTTACAAGGGGCTGCAATCTTAGGGAGAGCAGATATTTAATCTCCATTAATCAGATGATGAAACTGAGGCACAGAGAAGTTAAGTAACTTGTGCATGGTCACACTGCAGGCTAGCAGCAGAGCCAGGATTATTCATTCATTCATTCATTCATTCATTCAACCGCATTTATTGAGCACTTACTGTGTGCAAAGCACTGTACTAAGCACTTAGGAAGTACAAGTCGGCAACACATAGAGACGTCCCTACCCAACAACGGGCTCACAGTCTAGAAGGGGGAGACAGACAACAAAACAAAATATGTAGACGTGTTTAAACCATTAACAAAATAAACAGAATAGTAAATATGCACAAGTAAAATAGAGTAATAAATCTGTACGAATATCTACAAGTGTTGTGGGGAGGGGAAGGAGGTAGGGTGGGGGGAATGGGGAGGAGGAGAGGAAAAAGGCGGCTCAGTCTGGGATGGTCTCCTGGAGGAGGTGAGCTCTCAATAGGGCTTTGAAGGGAGGAAGAGTGCTAGCTTGGCGGATGTGTGGAGGGAGGGCATTCCAGGCCAGGGGAAGGACGTGGGCCAGGGGTCAATGGCGGGACATGCGAGAATGAGGCACAGTGAGGAGGTTAGCAGCAGAGGAGCGGAGGGTGCAGGCTGGGCTGTAGAAGGAGTGAAGAGAGGTGAGGTAGGAGGGGGCGAGGTGATGGACAGCCTTGAAATCGAGAGTGAGGAGTTTTTCCTTGATTCATAGGTTGACAGGCAACCACTGGAGATTTTTGAGGAGGGGAGTGACATGCCCAGAGCGTTTCTGTACAAAGATAATCCAGGTTGCAGAGTGAAGTATAGACTGAAGCGGAGAGGGACAGGAGGACGGGAGATCAGAGAGGAGGCTGATGCAGTAATCTAGTCGGGATAGGATGAGAGATTGAACCAGTAAGGTAGCGGTTTGGATGGAGAGGAAAGGGCAGGGCGATGTTGTGGAGGTGAGACCGGCAGGATTTGGTGACGGAATGGATGTGTGTTGTGAATGAGAGAGCGGAGTCGAGGATGACACCAAGGTTGGGGGCTTGTGAGACGGGAAGGATGGTAGTGCTGTCAACAGTGACGGGAAAATCAGAGAGAGGACAGGGTTTGGGAGGGAAGATAAGGAGTTCAGTCTTGGACATACTGAGTTTTAGATGGCGGGCAGACATCCAGATGAAGATGTCCTGAAGGCAGGAGGAGATATGAGCCGGGAGGGAGGGAGAGAGAGCAGGGGCAGAGATGTAGATTTGCGTGTCATCAGTGTAGAGATGATAGTTGAAGCCGTGGGAGCGAATGAGTTCACCAAGGGAGTGAGTGTAGATCGAGAACAGAAGGGGACCAAGAACTGACCCTTGAGGAACCCCTATAGTAAGGGGATAGGAGGGGGAGAAGGAGCCCGCAAAGGATACTGAGAATGAACGGATGGAGAGATAAGAGGAGAACCAGGACAGGACAGAGTCTGTGAAGCCAAGGTTGGGTAGTGCGTTGAGGAGAAGGGGGTTAGAACCCAGGTCATCTGATGACCAGGCCCGGGCTCCGTTAGTCCCCACTGCTTCTCCATAGGTGCCTTTGGAGCTCCTTTAGCCTTAGAAGTGCTGCGACTTAAGCTTCACTAACATTTTGCAGAGCAGAGTGTGCCAGACCGTCGTGGGACCCCTTCAGAGCCCCAGAGCCCATGGGTTGGCCCACCCTTTGAGTCAACCCTGAGCCTGGCCCACCCACTCTAAGAATCTCTTCTGCCATCGCTGCAAGCCAAATTGGAGTCCATTTTGGGTTCACGATGGGTCCATTTTCTCCTGCTTTGTTCACACAGCAGCATCTCTACTCCATGAATTTGGGGGCTTCTGTTGGCCTGGTGTTTCCCTTTTCACTAGCTGTTGCTTCTCTCTCTTTCAAATTTGTGTTGGCATTTGCTCAGAATTTCTCCATTTTAGTGTTTCCCTTTGCCCAGTTGTGACTGCTGTCTATTAAGTGAATGTGACAACAGCAAAAAGGATTAACCTTTTCTGGATTAGAACACCATTTTCCGCAAGTCTAATTCAGTCTTCATTTACCTAAATCTTACCCACAAGGGCTATGTATGCTTCCATGACTCATGTGTTGTTTTGAATCCGAACTCTGAGTTTACTTCCAATTTATCCTCTGTAGTAATAATAATGTATTTATTGAATGCAGACTACTGTACTAAGCACTGGGAAAGAATTCACACCTGGAATTAGACACATTCTCTGTCCCGTGGGGTGGAAGAACAGGAATTTTATCTGAATCATTTATTTCAATAGACAAACAATAAAAGAAGATCTGTTTCCTGGAACTACTTCTACTCTGCAGAAGAAATATAACACGGAGTTTTTCTTATTTCATGAAATAATAAACAGGGGAAAATTGGTTAATCTATAGATCCAAGGCAGAACATGGTTCTCGCTAAGGCTGTTTTTGACTTTGCATTTCATCTTCGAATAAGTGCACCCTGTAGATTAGCTAAAAGTTTAGGAACAGCTATTTACATGAGTAACACTTTAAGTCCTGCCATCCAAATGTCACGAAGAACTGGTAGTGTTAAAGAGAAATGTCTATCCTGTAGCAGCATGGCGTAGAGGCTAGTGCACAGGCCTAGGAGTTGGAAGGTCATGGGTTCTAATCCCAGCTCTGCCACTGGTCTGCTGTGTGACATTGGGCAAGTCACTTCACTTCTGTGGGCCTCAGTTACCTCATCTGTAAAATGAGGATTGAGACAAGGAGCCCCACATGGGACAGGGACTGTGTCCAACCTGATTTACTCACATCTACCCCAGCACTTAATACAGTGTCTGGCACATAGTAAGTGCTTAACAAAAACCATAATAATTATTATTATTATTCTATTCTTCTCAGTTATTTAATAATAATTATGGTATTTGTTAAGCGCTTACTGTGTGCCACGCACTGTTCTAAGAACTAGTGTGGATACAAGGTAATTAGGTTGTCCCATGTGGGGCTCTCAGTCTTAACCCCCATTTTACAGATGAGGTAACTCAGGCACAGAGAAGTTAAGTGGCTTGCCCAAGGTCACACAGCAGACAAGTGGCAGAGCCGGGATTAGAACCCACGTCATCTGACTCCCACGCCTGTGCTCTTTCCACTAAGCCATGCTCTTTCTTATTATTTGATAATAATAATGTAAATGCCTCTCAAATATGGCCTTGAAATAAATAATGGCATAATAAAAAAATACAACAGTTGTCAGAAGAGTCTAGAAACTTGTTTTGAATATATGTTATGTACCTACTTATACCCATATAGTGCCCTTTGAGTTTGACCTTGGTGCTTCTGATGGAGTTTTATCAATGTATGCAGAAGTGGCCAAAAGAAAGCAATTAAAATGAATAAATCAGAAAGGAATTTTTAATAAAATAATCATCTTTCACTGATTGTCTTAGAACAACAACTACAAAATGCCTACTGGAAATAGAGGAGGGGACAAAAAGGGAAACTGTGCTCTTACTTGAAGAAAACTAATCAGGATTTTTAAAAACCCTGGATAAATGAACCCATATTTTCTCTCTCTAAATTTAAAGCAATTGGCTATTCCAAGACCCTTAAGCATTTGATATTCACCCCACCCCCAGCTCCACAGAACTTAGGTACATATCCTTAATTTATTTATTTCTATGAATCAATCAATGGCATTTACTGAGCACTTACTGTCGCATTGTACTAAGCTCTTGGGAGAGTACAATACAACAGAGTTAGCAGAAATGTTCCCTGCTCACAATGAACTTGTGTCCCTCTAGACTGTAAGCTTCTCGGGGGCAAGGTTAAGTCTATCAACTCTGTTGTATTATACTCTCCCAAGCTCTTAGTACAGTGCTCTACGCACAGTACACACTCAATTAATATCATTGATTGACTGACTGACTTACAATAGGAAGATGTCAAAAACTATTTTGTATTCACTTATTTCTTTGGTTATAACTAAATTACCTTAAGGTCAGATGCACAACTCTGTCCGTATCCCCGAACTAAACTAAGGTATGAATTGAATCAAGGTGACCCAATGGCAGAACTTGTACTGAAAATGCATTAACCCTGACTCATCCTATCTAGAGTCTCATTCTAGATACATCTGTTGCTCTCTGGTTTTCTGAATGTTAATATTACTCTAGGTCAACCTAAAACAAACAAATCTTGGGAAAGGAGTTAACTCCGACACGTTAATATTATTGCCTTTTTTAAGCATGCAAACCACTTTACCAAGCCTTTAGACAATAACAACAAAATCAATTATGACACTGTCCCAGCCCACAAGGGGCTTACAATCTAAGTGGAAGACGAGCATTTGGAACAGAAGAATATCTCGCACACATGATGAAAATAAGTGAAATCTAACAGAGAAAACACTGACAGTGAAATAAGCTCCGGATAAACGTCCCAGACTGAGCCCCCTCCTTCCTCTCCCCCTACCCCCCTCCCCATCCCCCCAGCCTTACCTCCTTCCCCTCTCCACAGCACCTGTACATATGTATATATGTTTGTACATATTTATTACTCTATTTATTTATTTTACTTGTACATATTTATTCTATTTATTTTATTTGGTTTATATGTTTTGTTTTGTTGTCTGTCTAACCTCTTCTAGACTGTGAGCCTGCTGTTGGGTAGGGACCATCTCTATATGCTGCAAACTTGTACTTCCCAAGCGCTTAGTACAATGCTCTGCACACAGTAAGCGCTCAATAAATACGACTGAATGAATGAATGAATAAACTGTATTTATAGACAAACAGTCAACAGAACCTCACTTGCTCTAGGAAGATAGTCCTTGGTCACAAACAGCTGTAGACTTCTTAGTGTTCTAAAGGCTGTGATGACAGATTTGGCTCCCGTGATAGGAATGGAAGGAGGAAGATTGGTTCTTACACCTGGCAATCCTCCACTCCTCCCCAGAGAGAAATACAGGCTCTGACTCTCTAGGAATCTGCCTACTGAAAGGCTTGGTTCCCATGGTTTCATATCTTCTTCATTTTCTACTCCTCCTACTGTACTCTTCCAACCACCAAGTACACTGTTCGGCACACTGTAGCTGCACAATAAATACTACTGATTGATCACTATTGGTTAGGAGTGGAGAAGCTGGCCCAGGCAGCAAGTAGTAAAAATAGGAAATCAACCTGCTGTATGAAATATTTGCAAATAATATTATTTGCTTCAAATAACTGTTTTCTGTTTCATGGAAGTGGAGTTTTCCCTACAAAAAGCATTGTGATTGGCTGCCACTGGGTCTTATCTGGTCAGATCCAAACTCTCCCTTATTTTTAACATCATCTACTTCTATAACAATGATTTGGCTCTCATTTGAAAAACAGCATAAATGGAGAAACGAAAGATTTGGGGCCAAACAATATAGCATTGCTGGAAAGCCCTCCGGCTATGGAGCCTGTGCATGTCAATGTTGTATGAATGCAACTCATCCCGCCAGTCTTTTAATCAATTGTAATGAATTGCGGTATTCGTTAAATGTTTTCTATGTGTCATGCACTATACTAAGCACTGCGGTGGATATAAGATGATCGGGTTGGACACAACCAATCAATCGTATTTATGGAGTGCTTACTGTGTGCAGAGCACTGTACTAAGTGCTTGGGAAGTACAAGTTGGCAATATATAGAGACAGTCCCTACCCAACAGTGGGCTCACAGTCTAAAAGGGGGAGATAGAGAACAAAACCAAACATACTAAGAAGATAAAATAAATACACTAGATATGTACAAGTAAAATAAATAAATAGAGTAATAAATATGTACAAACATATATACATATATACAGGTGCTGTGGGGAAGGGAAGGAGGTAAGATGGGGGGATGGAGAGGGGGACGAGGGGGAGAGGAAGGAAGGGGCTCAGTCTGGGAAGGCCTCCTGGAGGTGGTGAGCACTCAGTAGGGCCTACTATCACACAAGGGGCTCACAATCTAAGTAGGAGGGAGAACAGGCATTTTATTCCCATTTTACAGATGAGGAAACTGAAAAACAGAGATGCTAAGTGACTTGCCCAAGGTCACACAGCAGACAAGTGGCAGAGCTGGGGTTAGAACCCAGGTCCTCTGACTCCCAGGCTTGCTCTTTCAACTAGGCCAGGCTTTTAGTTTAGTTCTTTCAAACCCAGGTGGAAAAGTTCTAAATCCCTCGATAGATTGATAAAATAGAAAGGGTCTTTTACTTAAAAAAAATAAATAATAATCATCATCATGGTATTTGTTAAGAACTTACTGTGTGCCAGGCACTCTACTAAGCACTGGTGTGGACACAATCAAATCAGGTTGGACATAATCCTTGTCCCATATGGGGCTCACAGTCTCAATTCCCATTTTACAGATGAGGTAACTGAGGCACAGAGAAGTGAAATGATTTGCCCAAGGTCACACAGAAGACAAGTGGCAGAATCGGGATTAGAATTGATGACCTTCAGACCCCCAGGCCCATGCTCCATCTGCTACATCATGCTGCTTCTCACTACACCATTTTGCCTGTTATGTGATTATTGAATTTTTGCAAAAGCAGTACTGCAAGTGTTCCCCTATTCCAACTCCACAAATCCACAAATATACCTCCCTCCGCCACACACACATGCTCATGAGACATTTTCTGATACTTGGGATACCGTAACCAGGAAGGTGAATGTTTCCAGAAGAATGTATTGTAATTCCCTAACAATATTATAGTGAAAATGTATAGTAAGACAGGTGTTATTTCATTTACTTCATTCTATTTCTCACAATGACTCTGTGCTATAGGGGAGGGCAGGTAGTAGTCACGTCAAAGTTATTGAAATAATTTTTACTACATTCATTCTCAATAGATCAATGTCATCAGATATCTCAAACTGTGACTGACAGTGTTCAAAGCATTGTCATCACCTGATAGCTTCCATATAGGAACTATTTTGAAAGGCCTGCCATGAAAATCCAAAGGCTATCTGGAAGTGAATTTATCAAAAGCAGAGACTGTGGTAGTTAATTTGATTTGTGTAGTGATTAGCACAGTTTGCCATAAGTGCTGGGCACTCAATCATCAGCAGCAAACTTTACCAAAAGAGAATGATTTTTCAGGGTGATGATTCAAAAATCTGAACTTTTTGTGTTACCTGACTCTTCTATGGTGTGTGATCCTTACTTCCAAAGAAACTGTTTTATTGAGGACTTTAAAAATTAGACTTCAGAACATCTTGAAAATGTCCTATCTCAGTTTAAGAGTTCAGCCTTTTTTTTAATGGTATTAGTTAAGTGCTTACTGTGTGTCAAACACTTTTCTAAGCACTGGGTTGGGTCAGACACAGTCCCTGTCCCTTGCCCAAGGTCACACAGCAAGCAATTGGCAGATTTGTGATTAGAACCCAGGTCCTCCTGACTCCCAGTCCTGGGCTTTCTCCACTAAGCTATGCTGCTTCTCATTGCTTTGGGAAGGTGGAATCAGGCACTCAGATGACATACGCACAACAGTGAACCTGTGAACTCTAGTCATTGTTTTGATACTTGGGAGTGCTCACCTGTGGCAGGACATCCACATTGGTAGTGGCTGGATCTGTCTTTCTATTTGATTCAGACAGTCTTGGGCAGGCAGGCAGTCAGGATGGATGATATGCCTCAATCTCGCCTGTCTTGCCGCGGACCCCCAGCCCACGTCCTGCCCCTGGTCTGGAACACCCTCCTTCCTCAAATCTGACAGAAAATTACTCTCCCCACCCAGTCAAAGCCTTACTGAAGGCACATCTCATCCAAGAGGCTTTCCTTGACTAAGCTCGACTTTTCCTCATCTTCCACTCCCTTCTGCATGGCCCCGACTTGCTCCCTTTGCTCTTCCCCATTCCCCATTCCCAGCCCCATGGCACTTATGTACATATCTGTTATTTTATTTATTTGCATTGATGTCTACCTCCCCAATTCTATCATCATCATCATCAATCGTATTTATTGAGTGCTTACTGTGTGCAGAGCACTATACTAAGTACTTGGGAAGTACAAATTGGCAACATATAGAGACAGTCCCTACCCAACAGTGGGCTCACAGTCTAAAAGGGGGAGACAAAACCAAACATACTAACAAAATAAAATAAATAGAATAGATATGTACAGGTAAAATAAATAAATAAATAAATAGAGTAATAAATATGTACAAGCATATATACATATATACAGGTGCTGTGGGGAAGGGAAGGAGGTAAGATGGGGGGATGGAGAGGGGGATGAGGGGGAGAGGAAGGAAGGGGCTCAGTCTGGGAAGGCCTCCTGTGGGCAGGGAATGTGACTATTGCTATATTGTACTCTCCTAAGCACTTAGTACAGTTCTCTGCACTCAGTAAGCGCTCAATAAATATGACTAAATGATCGAATGAATGAATGAATGACTACTGAGCAAACAGCAGACAGCTCCTTAAGTACTTGGAAGCACAAGCAGACCAAATGGAGTCCTCTGCCAAGCAGGGCACATAGGTTCCAATCTCCCAGCAGGTCAAGGAACTCATCCCCTCACCTCAGGGGCATCCAAGGAGGTGGACAGTCAGCCCCCGGGGCTGCCTTACAAGTGCTTAGTACAGTGCTCTGCACATAGTAAGCGCTCAATAAATATGATTGATGATGATTGATGATGCCGGACCCTCACTTCCACTTGCACCATTCAAGCTAGAAAATCTTCACCCCATTCTGACCAAGGAAAGAATTCCTGCTGTTTTGTAGAGGGAAATCCCCAGCGTCTCTGTAAGCTCCCACAGGCTGGACAGGTTTTAGAGCCAAGGGGAAAGGCAGGGGGCTGTGGGCAAGAGCAGGTGTTGGAAGAGGGTGAGGGCCAAGAGCAGGAGCAGGAGGAGGTCTTTAACGCCCACCATGCAGCTCCGGAAAACCCTCCCTCCATCCCCATGTCTGAGCACCACAAGTGAAACTTATTGCTGGCTACGAAGAAGGGTTATGAATGAGGTCCTGATCTGAGGTGAGAAGAACTGTCACCTTTCCCCAGGTCCTCACTGCAGCCCCTGTGGTTTTCCACAGGGGTGATGGATTTCTGTCATCCACTGGTGGGCCTGGACAGCAAAAGAGTGGCTATGCCACTGCTGCCTATGTCAGACAACTTGGCTACTTCTCTCTTACACCCTTGCAGTGAGGAGAGGGAAGGGAATAAGAGAAAATAAGAGGGAAGGGAGAAGGGACTCATCTCTCTCTTGACTTTCCTTCCCTTTTCTTCCGTTTCCCTCCCCTTCCTTCTGCCCCATGTCCTTGCCCTGCTTTCTCTTCCTCAGTGGCTCAGTGGAAAAGAGCACGGGCTTTGGAGTCAGAGGTCATGGGTTCAAATCCCGGCTCTGCCAATTGCCAGCTGTGTGACTTTGGGCAAGTCACTTAACTTCTTGGTGCCTCAGTTCCCTCATCTGTAAAATGCGAATTAAGACTGTGAGCCCCCCGTGGGACAATCTGATCACCTTGTAACTTCCCCAGCACTTAGAAAAGTGCTTTGCACATAGTAAGCACTTAATAAATGCCATTATTATTATTATTCTCTTTCCCCTTCCTTCCCTTCTCTTCCCCTCCTCTGATGGCAGAAATAACTGTTGCCATGAACAGCTGTTGCTAAGAAGTATCCATACGGTCCAATGATATGATCACATTGCAGCGTGCACAGTGTGACATAATGACAAGAATGTGTCATGTCAGGGCCCCATAAAACTGAGTTGCCTTGGGCCTGTGGGGGAAGGGATGTTAATCTGGTCCAGTCACCACTAAGCAGGCTTTGCATGGGGGTGATGTGGGAGGCGAGGCATTTGAAGCCACTGGATTCACAAGGAAGTAAACTATGCTCATGTGTGCTTAAATTGTGTGATTGGCTCTTTGTGCACAAATCAATCAACGATATTTCTCCAATGTTTCAGTTTGTTTGGCTCTTTTACACAAATAGATTGCCCATTCCTGATTTACACTCTACACCTGTCCTCCAAAGTCCATCTCACACTTGGCCAAGGATAGAGAGTGAAACCCCCAGAAGTAGAGTGCAACATTTGGAATGCCCAAAATCGCAGGCTAGTATGGAGAGCAAAAACTTCAGTGGCTACTGAGGTGGCTACCCCGGTGACTGCCTCCGGGTAAAGGGCCCTATGTTGCAGTCACTTTGGTCATAAATGGATTTTGACTGTAAACTTTGTGCATTGTCTTTGCTGTGTGCTACACCCCTACCCACCTAGGGCCTGGCAGGGACAAGAGAATGCAAACGGTGCAGTACAAACCATAAATACTACAGACAGTTTAACCACACAGGTTCTTGGCCCCAAACATGTTTTAATAACTAAACCAAGGATCATCTATCTTTTTTGATGATGATGGGGTCTCCCCACCATCTTTATCATCATCATCATTTATTTAGGGTGACCTTATGCACTGGTTTATCCAGGAGAGTCCCAGCTACTCTGGAGTGCCAGTTGGTTACAGAAGTCAGAAAATATTCCAGAATTGGGACATTTTGCTACCAAGGTACCAGGGACCATCCACCCGCTGAGACTACCAGCCAAATTTCACTGATCATATCCAAGATGGCTCTCTGTTCATTGCTGCTACCTACATGGCTCTGCTTCTGGGAACTGTAGAATGAAGCTCTGAAGTCTACACATATAGATGTGTGGCTATACATGGATCCAGTACGTATCTTTTCAGCTTACAAAATATAAGAAAAATTATTTAATTGTAAGAACTTGATTGTTCTCTTGCTAAGCAAAGTTTAATGAAACACATATGATCTAGAAATTTGTACTATCCTTTAAGGAGACTACAGCATCCAGTAAATTTTCAAAGTACAACGCTGAATAAATATACCTACTTATGCACTGCACTGCCAAACAGATTTTAAAAGTGATAAAACACAGATTCTTGTTTCACAACAATAATACTGTAATTGCTGGTTAAAAAAAATGTGGGTGTGAGTCATCGGAATAATTTCTTGACATTGGATAGAACTAAGTTATCACACAGAAAATAGAAATGAATGGGTGAAATATTTTAATGGCCTAGTGTCCATGCAAAATGATCTAGTGATCTATGGGAGGAAATAGATTATGGATTAATCAAGGTTTTTGAAAAAATCGAAGACAACCTTAAAAAGAAGTGAATAAAAATGCATGAACAAATGAATTTAGAAGTCAAAAATGACAAAATGGGTCTTATTATCAATTATTTTGGAGATTAAAATGTAATTTTGACCCTGAGTTATATCAGAGAGGATACATAACCCTTAGGACTTTCTTCATAAAGGATTAGAATATAATGAAAATCCCCATGAAGACTAAGATTAATTTTAAGAATGATTTTGAATTAGGAAGCAAGAGTAATGTGGGTTTTGTACTAACTCTATGTAATTACAGCATTAACGTTATAGATCATGAGGTTGTGATGAAAGATTTTTCTCTCAACAGGGAAGCATTTACTTACAGTGACTATTACACAATCCAAATTAATCTCATGTCTTGATGAAAAATTCATGCAATGGGAGTTTTAGCAAGAAAATACTCCAGGAAAGCAACTTGGGCATAATTTGACAATACCGAAATTATGGGACTTTCTGGTTAAATTGGGAGTGAGGAAAGTGATGGAGAGAGGAAGTCGAGTATCCAGGTCCAAAAGCAGTCAGTAATTTAAATGCAGCATTTTAGGGTTTGAATACTCATTCGTCACTTATACATCAAAAAATCTTTAATACCTTCTCAACAAAATTGCAGGGAGTTTGTGTTTCTCCTTTTGTTGCTTCTCCATATGTCAATTGTTCATGCATTATTTATTAGAGCCTAGTGCCACTGGGGCCTGCACTAATGTAGCAAATCACTCTTTAAAAATCTTTAAAGACCATTTACGGAAAAGCAAAGGTTCTAAGTAATGAAGTTGCTCAGCACGCGTAAATATGAATATAAGGTTAAATTGTTAAAAAGGACAAAAGAAGTCCACACTGACAAACACAAGGACAACTGGCCCCTTGCAACAGCAAACGAAAGAGCATGAAGTGGCTACGCTTCATTGCTTTCTACCTTCCTTCAGCACCACTTGATACAGACCCTGCTGGATCTTCAAAGCCAGTGAACTTCATAAATTCATTCAATTGTATTTATTGAACGCTTACTGTGTGCAGAGCACTGTACTATAAATGCAACCTCCTGGGGAAACAATCAGTCAATCATATTTATTGAGTGCCTAATATGTGCAGAGCACTGTACTACACACTTGCTCCAACCAACTACTGTCATCATCATCATCATCGGTATTTATTGAGTTCTTACTGGGTGCAGAGCACTGTATTAAGCACTTGGGAGAGTACAATACAATGGGGTTGGTAGATACATTCCTGCCCGGACAAGCTTACTGTCTAGAGTTTACAGTCTAGTTCTGAAAAGTGGGATGCCAAGGAACCTGAGGAATATAATGGTAAAGCTTCCCCAGGTGATTTTAAATGCAAGTGATGTTGCTTTTCTTTTAGACTCCTTTACATACAGCCAGTAGTCAGTCAGGCTTTTGTACAAAAAAAAAAGCCCAGAGCGACAGCGAAAACAAGCTGTCATTACATAGGAGAGAACCAGAAATTATTCATTCGCAAAATGCTTGAGGGTTTTTTTCTGAAAAACTAACCATTTTATTTCCTTTTTATTCCAATCAAAAGAGCTCTGACAAGGGTTCCTTTTGAGTTTTATCTGAGAGTGAATAGAACTGAGGCATGCTAAATTTGAAATTCACGCAAATTAAAAGCTTGAATTTAGGATTAAACTAAACTCAAGTCTTTCAGAAAAAACCAGTATCATACCAGTCATTTGCACATATAAGGGCCCCTACATAGTCTTCATGTAATGGATTCTTTTTCATGCTCTTTCACTTTCCTGGCAGCCTCAGTACCTAGTTACTACCCCGTTATTACCTGGATTATAAGAGGTTCCAGCAACTTCTCTACTGTAAAGGTCTGGACTTGAAGATCCTTAGGATTGATTTCCAGTTTGGTTGGTACTGCAGCCGACATATCGTCTATGGGCAGAGAATAAAAACCGATTCAATTATAAAGCAACCAAAACAATGATAGTAGGTTGTCATTACTGGGAGAGGAAACCGGTTTGAGGCAACTCTTTTTGGAAACTAAATTACTGATGCCCTTTGAAGTATTTCCTACAACGTGGCATGTAACTCTGTCTAGGTGGAGAGAAACTTCATCCCTTTCTTTGAAGTTATCAAGAATCAAGGTTTTAACTCAATCGGATTTGTCACAAATACCGTGTCAGCCTCGTAAATTATTTTCAAACAATCCTTAATCCAAAAATGGTTTGGGAACAACAATCAACACAGTTCCAGCAATGCTTACCAGCCCCACAACACTACCCACCCAACCACCCACCCATCCAAGCTTTCTTCTATTGACTGTCAAATTTGTAGTCTAAGAAAACAGCAAAGACCTTACTCTGTAGCAAACCCAGTCAGGAATTCCTCCCAGATTTAGATTTCCATGAAACCAAAAAAGGAAAAAAAAGAAAAGAGAGAAACAGAAAAGAGAGGTCAAAATATATTCCATTTCTTTCAGTCTTGTTGCCGAATTCTCACTCGGGCTAAGAGTCATGGACTAGTACTTATTTTCAATCATATTTCATATATTTTCATACGTACTTACATACACTCACATATACTCCTAAAGAAATAATAATAATAATAATAATAATTATTATTATTATTATTATTATTATTATGGTATTTGTTAAGCGCTTACTACATGCCAAGCACTGGTAGATACAAGGTGATCAGGTTGTCCTACATGGGGCTCACCGTCTCAATCCCCATTTTACAGATGAGGTATCTGAGGCACCGAGAAGTGAAGTGACTTGTCTAAGGACACTCAGCAGACAAGTAGCGGAGGTCGGATTAGAACCCACGATCTCTGGCTCCCAAGCCCACGCTCTTTCCACTAGGCCATGCTGCCTTTCTAGTAGCATGTAGCATGGCCTAGTGGATAGGAGTGGACTCCTAGTGATCTGGGAGTCAAAAGAACTGGGTTCTAATCCCAGCTCTGCCACTTGCCTGCTGTAGGACCAAGGGAAAATACCTTAACTTCTCTGTGACTCAGTTTCCTCATCGATAAATAGAGATTCAATTCCTGTTCTCTCTCCTACTTAGACTGGGAGCTCCATGTGAGCAGCGGCTCTATTCAACTTGGTTATCTTTTATCTATCCCAGTGCTTTTCCCTCCATCCAAACTGCTACCATATTAATATAATCACTCATCCTAACCTAACTGGATTACTGCATCAGTCTCTTTGCTGACCTCCTAGTCTCCTGCCTCTCCCCACTCCAGTCCATACTTCCCTCTGCTGCCCAGATCATTTTCTACAAATATAATAATAAATAATAATAATGGCATTTATTAAGCGCTTACTATGTGCAAAGCACTGTTCTAAGTGCTGGGGAGGTTACAAGGTGATCAGGTTGTCCCACAGGGGGCTCACAGTCTTCATCTTTAGACTGTGAGCCCACTGTTGGGTAGGGACTATCTCTATATGTTGCCAACTTGTACTTCCCAAGCACTTAGTACAGTGCTCTGCACACAGTAAGTGCTCAATAAATACGATTGATTGATTGATTCATCTCCACTTTACAGACGAGGTAACTGAGGTACAGAGGAGTTAAGTGACTTGCCCAAAGTCACACACCTGACAATTGGCAGAGCTGGGATTTGAACCCATGACCTCTGACTCCAAAGCCCGTGCTCTTTCCACTGAGCCACGTCATCCCACTCCTCAAAAAAAACTCCAGTGGGTGCCCATCCACCTCTGGATCAAACAGAAACTCCTTGCCAACGGCTTTAAAGCACTCAATCACCTTGACCCCTCCTAATAATAACAATAATAATTCTGGCCTTTGTTAAGTGCTTACTATGTGCCAGGCACTGTACTAGGTGCTGGGGTTGTTAAAGCGAATTCAGCAGGACACAATCCCTGTCCCACGTCTGGTTTACAATCTTAATTCCCCATTTTACAAATGAGGAAACTGAGGCCCAGAAAAGTGAAGTGACTTACCCAAGGTCACACAGCAGAAAAGTGAGAAAGCCGGGATTTTAACCCATGACCTTCTGACTCCCAAGCTCATGCTTTATCCACTATGCCATGCTGCTTCTCCTAAATCACCTTCTTACTCTCCTCCTACTTCAACCCAGCCCTCACACTTCGCTCCTCTAATACTAACCTTCTCCTGTGCCTCTGTCTAGTCTGTCTCGCTGCCGACCCCTCATCCATGTACTACCTCTGGCTTGGAACACCCTCCTTCCTCAAATCTGACAGACAATTAATTACTCTCCCCACTTCAAAGCCTTACTGAAGGCCCATCTCTTCCAGTAAGCCTTCCCTGACTAAGCCCCTCCTTTCCTCTTCTCCCAATTCCTTGAGTCACCCTGACTTGCTCCCTTTGTTCTTCCCCTGCTCCCAGCCCCACAGCACTTACATACATGTCTTCAATTTATTAATTTATCATCATCAATCGTATTTATTGAGCGCTTACTATGTGCAGAGCACTGTACTAAGCGCTTGGGAAGTACAAATTGGCAACATATGGAGACAGTCCCTACCCAACAGTGGGCTCACAGTCTAAAAGGGGGAGACAGAGAACAAAACCAAACATACTAACAAAATAAAATAAATAGAATATAGATAAATATTAATTTATATTAATGTCTAACTCCCCCACCTCTAGAGAAGCATGGTTCAGTGGAATGAGCATGGGTTTGGGAGTCAGAAGATCATGGGTTCTAATCCCAGCTCTGCCACTTGTCTGCTGTGTGACCTCTTAAAAGTCACTTAACTTCTCTGTGCTTCAGTTACCTCATCTATAAAATGGGGATTAAGACTGTGAGCCCCATGTGAGACAACCTCATTACCTTGTATCTACCCTGGTGCTTAGAACAGTGCTTGGCACATAGTAAGTGCTTAATAAATGCCATTATTATTATTATTATTACAGGGGGAGACAGACATTGAAATACATTACGGATGTATGTAATAATCATTATAATGATAATTATACTATATATAATAATATAATAATCATCATTACTATTATCATACTGTAAGTTCATTGTGGGCAAGAAATGTGTCTGTTTATTGCCGTGTGGTACTCTCCTAAGCACTTAGTACAGTGCTGTGCACATGGTAAGCGCTCAATAAATATGACTGACTGAGTGAATGCTTAGTACAGCGCATGGCACTTAGTAAGCACTTTAAAAATTCCACAATTATTATTATTATATTCATGCCACTTTTCCTCAAATCTCCAAACCACCTACTGGTTTCAGAACTTTGTTTCTAGCAGTGTCACACTTGCTAAAATAATACTTTAATCTGTTTGGGGTTTTTTTGTTTTGTTTTAAATCAGATCATACTGGCTGATTCCCAGAAGGAAGTTATCTGGAGATGATTTGCCACCAGGTCATGCTTCATGGTTTCTTTCAGAAAATGGCAATTTGAAGCTTATGTAGTAGCAATCAAAGAAATCCATCATGCAGCTTTCCCCTATTGTCATAATATATAAAGTTGCCCATACACAAAATAGTGAAACACTGGAATTTCAAGTATGCACGCTTATGGTATTTTCCTAGATTTTCAATATGGTTGATATTAAAAAGCAAAAAGACAATCATGTTGAAAACTCTCAAAGGAGCAATTCATGACATCTCTAGTAATTTATGAACTTGTATGTAAGTGAATTGCATATCGCATTTCTGATTAGACCATAAAATACTATCCATGCTATTTATTGTGAATTGTATCAAAAATACCTTCTGGTAAAGACTAGTAATTATAATAATCCATTTGCAAGAAAAAAAATGCAGAGTCCCGCAGGATCATTGGTGACTGATGGCCTGTCAAATCTGAGAAAGTGTAAGGCTTCAAACATTAGAACACCCTATCAATATATTTTCAAATAGCTACACTGCATTATTCATTAGCCTACCAGAAAATAAATGTTGGCTTTTTAATGAAAACCACTAGCAATGTGGCTTAAGGGAAAAAGTTTCCTTGAATTTAGTCAAGTCTCTACCTGCTGTGTAGATAAACAGAACAGGATAAACTGTGTGCTCTGCACACAGTAAGTGCTCAATAAATACGATTGATATGATAAATACAATAATTACGATAAATACGATAAATACAATCATTGATACAATAAATACGATTGATGATAAGAAGCATTCCAACCCACCACTGGTAGATCAGATCACCATTCGCAGCTCCACCACCAACTGTCTACAGACCCTACTCGGAGGCCTGTGGTAAATTCATTTTTTTAAGTATCCTGGGTCAGAAAACAGAATCTTAAACCTGACATTCTCTAAACAAAAGAAGAATCACTAAAACACAATACAACTTAAAAATGTTCAGCAAACTTTGTTCCTATTACATACTGTCACCTCAGGATACTGTCACCTCAGGAGAGACCATAACCAGTCTCAGCTCCTTTAGTTTCTGACGTCCGTTCTCTTTTTCAGTGGCTTGATTTTAAGTCTTAATTAATTGGAATGTCTATGATCTGCCCTTGGTATTGACCCCATCCTCAACCCCAAAGCATTTATGCTCACATCTGTAATGTATTTTAATGTCTGTCTCCCCCTTTAATAATAACAATAATAATAATGGCATTTATTAAGCACTTACTACGTGCAAAGCACTGTTCTAAGTGCTGGGGAGGTTACAAGGTGATCAGGTTGTCTCAAGGGTGTCTCACAGTCTTAATCCCCATTTTACAGATGAGGTAACTGAGGCACAGAGAAGTGAAGTGACTTGCCCAAAGTCATACAACTGACAACTGGTGGAGCCAGGATTTGAACCCCTGACCTCTGACTCCAAAGCCCGGGCTCTCTCCACTGAGCCATGCTGCTTCTCCATACTACTAGACTGTAGACTGTAAGCTCCTAGTTGGCAAGGAATGTGTCTTCCAACTCTGTTGTACTGTATTCTCCCAAGTTCTCCGCACATAATAAGCACTCAACAAATTGTGATTGATTGACTGATTGATTGGTGGGGGAACCCAAATCTCAGTGAATATACACTGAAAGAGAGCAGACCTCTCGACTCTTGGTCAATATTCTGAATATTTTCATCCCCTTCCATCTCTGACCCTAAAGTTAGAGCATTCATTTCAGTTTCTCTTAGTTATGCTGTATCAGTCAATGTTCTGATTTGAACATTTAATTCTTTACACAGCCACTAATGACTATTATAGTAGTACATTTCTAAATCGCACTAAAATAATCTATTCACATCCCTAATTCCCAGCAATGTGATCATCATCATCATCATCAATTGTATTGAGCGCTTACTATGTGCAGAGCACTGTACTAAGCGCTTGGGAAGTACAAATTGGCAACATATAGAGACAGTCCCTACCCAACAGTGGGCTCACAGTCTAAAAGGGGTAGACAGAGAACAAAACCAAACATACTAACAAAATAAAATAAATAGAATAGATATGTAATAAATAGAATAGATATGTAATAAATAGAATAGATATGTAATGTATATGTAATAGATATGTGATGAAAGTTCATTAACACTTCCACCTCTATTCTTTGAGTTCTGTTGAGTGTTACGTTCCAGGGGCCTCAGGCCCATTTGGTAAGAATGTCCACGCTCATTTCTTTGTATCTCAGCCATACTGAGTCTCTTATTTACTTGCCCTCAGTAAACACTCGGCTCCAGCAGAACTAAATAATGCGACATTTCAGAATGAAAACTGAACATTTTAAAGATGCTGGGATTTAAATAGAACTACTTATTGTTTGCGTCCTTCAATAGGAGCAATAAACTAGTTCTTCAAAAGAGCTGAAAGTTGAACCAGCAGGAAATAGTCCTACACAACTTTTAAAAAGGACCAGAATTAAAAGAAAATCTGCCCAGAAAAAATAAAATTATAACTTTCCTTAGCAAAATGTCTGCGATTCTAGGCCATTTGCCTAATTTGGCTCTGTCCAATCCAGCCTTTTCCAGGAAAATTGATCACAGAACCAGAATCTTCTTCTCTAGGCTACAACTGTGGGGAGGGAATTTGTCTACCATCTCTGTTATATTGTGCAGAGTTGTATTGTTGGTAGAGGAAGTTGCCTAATGGAAAGAGTAAGAGCCTGGGAGTCAGAGACTCTGGTTCTAATCAATCAATTGTATTTATTGAGCACTCAGTGTGTGTAAAGCTCTGTACTAAACTATTGTTCCTAATCCTGGTTCTGTGTGACCTTCAGGAAGTCACTTCACCTCTCTATGACACAATTCCCTCATCTGCAAAAGGGGACTTCAATACCTGTTCTCCCTCCTACTTATACTTTGAGCCCCATGTGGAACCTGATTCCCCAGGCTTACCCCATGCTTAGTACAGTGCTTGGCATATAGTAAGCGCTTAAGAGAAGCAGCATGGCTTAGTGGAAAGAGTTGGGAAAGAAAAGTGGAAAGTGGAAAGAAAAGACTTGGGAGTCAGAGGTAATGGGTTCTAATCCCAGCTCCACCACTTGTCATCATCATCATCATCATCAACCGTATTTATTAAGCGCTTACTGTGTGCAGAGCACTGTACTAAGCGCTTGGGAAGTACAAGTTGGCAACACATAGAGGCAGTCCCTACCCAACAGTGGGCTCACAGTCTAAAAGGGGGAGACAGAGAACAAAACCAAACATATTAACAAAATAAAATAAATGTCAGATGTGTGACTTTGGGCAAATCACTTAACTTCTCTGTGCCTCAGTTACCTTGTCTGTAAAATGGGGGTTAAGACTGTGAGCCCCTCGTGGGACAACCTGATTACCTTGTGTCTACCCCAGTGCTTAGAACAGTGCTTGACACATAGTAAGTGCTTAATAAATACTATTATTATTATTATTAACAAATACCACAGTTATAAAGCATTACGCTCCCAAACACTTAGTACAGTCTGCATGCAGGAAGTGCTTAATAAATACCATTGCTGCATGGATGCGATTGGTTAACTCAGCGACTAGATGAAGTAATGGGCCACCTCCCAGTGATTATTTTCAATGCTCTTACTCCTATTAATAACTGTTTAGTTTGACTACCCTCCAAAAGATAAGACAAAAATCAGTTTCAATTAAAGCAAAGAGATGGACTGAAGAAAAATACGTGCACTCGGTTGTGTCATAAAAGTATGCATTTTGGCAGGAGGGTTGTTGGGAATTAGGAAAAGTTTGCCCAACATCGTGAGCCTGCTTGGATTCAGTACCATGCGGTGTGGAAAGAAACAGTTTGTGCACCAGCACATCTGTGCAGTGTTGGACGCAGTCCTTCCGGATCCTGCTGCACATTTGCCATGTTGACTCCTTGCTCTCAGCCCAAACTGCTACTATCGTAGTATAAGCTCTGTCCTTGCTAGACTTACCTCATCAGCCTCCTCACTGGTCTCCCAGCCTCTAGCCTCCCCCTCACCCAGTTGACATTGCCTGCTGCTGCATGGATCCTTTTCCCGAAACTCTGCACGGCCCACATCTCTCCTTTCTTAAAAACCCTCCATAGGCTTCCTGTTTCTTCCAACAAACAAAAACTCAAGGATCTTCACCATATGGTCACACCTGCTTTTCTTTTCAACTGCTCTTTCCCAGCTCTCCATCATCATTCCTCCTATGCCAACCTTCAAATTACACCTCACATTTGACTCTCCTCTCTCTGTCCCCTCGCTCTGTTCCTCTAACTTGGAGCTCCTTCCCTCCCAAAATTAGACAGACTACAGTTGTCCTCACATTCAAAGCCCTACTAAAATCCCATCTTCTCCTACAAGCCTTCCCCAATTAATTTTCCAATACCCTGAGTTCTGACACATGAATTTACACATATCCTCCTCATCACTCATGTATACATGAATACTCCTTGTGGGCAGGGAATGTGTCACTTCCCTATTCTGTTCTCCCCAAGCCCTCAAACCAGGGCACCACAACAATCAATCACTCATATTCAGTGTGCACTGAATAAATGCTACTAATTACTATTTCTACAACACCAGATTTCCTTAAAGCATAGTTTTGCAAGAATGCTATTCCTGTGCTATAGGAGAACTGGATGTAATTCAAGAATTTCACATACAAATCATCCCAGAAGTAGAATGTTAATAGTTTAAAAAAAGTTTTTCCCCTGAATAACTTTCAATAGGCCACTCTTGAGGCTATTTCCTGACTTCAACTAGTGTAAGATACAAAAATATAAATGTAGAAATGTTTCCTTACTCCGAGATTCACATAAGCTCTCTCCCTCCTATTTAAAAATGGTATCAGATGGGAGGAGGTATGGAGTCCAATCTAATTAAAATCATGCCTGAAAGTACTAAATGTAAACTCGTTGTGGGCAGGGAACATGTCTACCAACTCTGTCATATTGTTATATTGTACTCTTCCAAGTGTTTAGTAAAGTGCTCCGCACACAGTAAGTGCTCAATAAATACAATTGATTGATTGATTGATTGAACCAAAGCCTGTCAAATTGAAGATTCATTCATTCAATCATATTAATTGAGCACTTACTGTGTGCAGAGCACTGTACTAAGCACTTAGGAAGTACAAGTTGGCAACATCATCATCATCAATCGTATTTATTGAGCGCTTACTCTGTGCAGAGCACTGTACTAGGCGCTTGGGAAGTACAAATTGGCAACATATAGAGACGGTCCCTACCCAACAGGGAACAGGAAACATGTAGAGACGGTCCCTACCCAACGGCGGGCTCACAGTCTAGAAGGGGGAGACAGACAAAAAACCAAAACATATTAACAAAATAAAATAAATAGAAAAAATATGTACAAGTAAAATAAATAATGAGAGTAATAAATACATACAAACATATATACATATATACAGGTTCTGTGGGGAGGGGAGGGAGGTAAGGGGCAAGAAGAGAGGAAGAAGATGCAGGGCAATCAGTGGGGAAATGCCCTCCAGTGCTGGCTGGCAGTTTTCTGGATGAGAAATCCCCTCACAAGTCTTGTTTAAGTGTTCAGAAAGCATTTTGCATAGAGAGCACACATCCCTACCCATGGTGTCACAATGCAGAGCTAGACAAGGAACTCCTCCAGCATGTGCACCTGAAATAGGCAGTTGATTCAACATGTCAAGTGATCATCAATGGTATTTATTGAGAGCTTACCGTGTGCAGGGCACTGTACTAAATGCTTGGGAGAGCACAATACAACAGCACTGGTAGATACGTTCCCTGCCCACAGTGACCTTACAGTCCAGAGTCAATAGTATCTATTGAACGCTTACTGTGTACAGAGCACTGTACTAAGCACTTGGGAAGCACAAATCGGCAACATGTAGAGACAGTCCCTACCCAACAACACGCTCAAATTACAGATATGTAAATAAATGCTGTGGGGCTGAGGAGTGAATACCAACTGCCTAAAAGGTATAGATCCTGGTGCAGAGGATGCAGAAGGGAGTCTAATCCCAGCCCTCAGAGTGCCATTTCCATAAGGGGATTTTATCTTAGGCTATTTCTAGCCCTACTGCATATCTAAAACAAACACATTTTTCCCTTCAAGTAGATTGACGATTGCCCTAGAACAATAGTAGTAGCATTCCTTAAGCACTCAGCATGTGCAAAACACTGTACTAAGTGCTGGGAGAGAATTGTGAGAGAATAAACAGGTGGGAATTGGATAGGGCCCTGTCCCTCAGGGAGCTCTCAATCATAATCTAACATATAAACACTATGCCGTGTTTGCATAGGCCATGAACTTTTCAGAGATACAATAAGTCTCAATTCGGTGAGCAAAGGTAAGAAGAGTGCAGGGAGGGAATAAAGGTAAAACACCCCCAAAACGTATGATTTTTTTTCTCTAATTTGTTCAATGACCAATTAGTAAAAGACGACGTAACTGAGCAAGGTCTTACTTACCAAAGAGAACCAAGGAAGGAAACTTTCCTGGAAAATATCCCTTAGCGTCCACAGTGAGAGTTCTAACCATCAGCACAGATGGAAAACAACAAAGAAATCTCTGTCCACCCTTACTTCTTAGTCTCCCCTTAGTAATAGTAATGGTATTTATGGATTACCCATTTGATGTAATGCACAGTACAAAGTGCCTGGGAATGTTTGACAGGCACAAAGATACATTCCCTACCCATAAGTAGGTTTCAGTGGAGTCCCTTTCTCTGACAGCCTGGTTTGAAGGGTTACCATTTCTCCTAAATATGCTCTTGGCTGTTCAACTGTGTGGTTCTTTCTCTCCTTCTGATTGATATTCGCCTGTAGCCCCGCTTTATTCTCTTTGTCATAAGTCAAACATTCTAGACTACCAAAATTCCAATAAACTCAAGTTGCCTTACCACAAAAAAATGATACCGCTTCACAATCTAATTTCCACCCTAATTATCATTCAGTGTATTGAAACAAACAGTTGCTTCACTTTTGGGGCTCTGCTGATAACCTATTGACTGTACCAGCTCTTAATACAAAGAATAGCCTGATTCTGTACTTCTAATATCATCTTCCCATCACCTCTCTTCTCAAAGACCTGCAATCTTTTTAGTGTGAATTTGTCTGTAGGGCTTCTGGGAAGCATCATGGCCTGGTGGATAAAACACAGGCCTGGGAACAAAAGTACCTGTGTTTCCAATCCTGGCTCTGCTAGTTTCCTGCTGTGTGACCTTGGGCAAGTCACTTAACTTCTCTATGCCTCAGTTTCCTCAACTGCAAAATGGAGATTTAATACCTGTTTTCCCTCTGACTTATAATGTGAGCCCCATATGAAACAGGGACTCTTTCCGACCAGATTAATTTCTACCTTCGCAACACCGCTAAAATCCACCCTATCCTCGCCATCCAAACTGCTACCACCTTAATCCAAGCATTTATCCTATTCTGCCTTGATTACGGTGTCAGCCTCCTTGCTGGCCCCCCCGCCTCCGGTTTCTCCCTACTCCAGCCAATACCTCACTCTGCTTCCCGGATCATATTTCTACAAAAAACATTCAGTCCAGGTTTTCCTGATCCTGAAGAACCCCCAGAGGTTGACCATCCACCTCTGGATCAAACAGAATCTCCTCAATCCCCATTTTACAGTTGAGGAAACTGAGGCCCAGAGAAGTGAAGTAACTTGCCCAAGGTCACACAGCAGACAAGTGACAGAGCCAGAATCAGCACTCACGACCTTCTGACTCCGAGGCCCGTGCTCTATCCACTAAGCCATGCTGCTTCTCCTATATCACCTTGTTACTCTCCTACTACAACCCAGCCTGTACACTTTTAATCGCCTAATGCTAACCTTCTCACTGTGCCTTGATCTCGCCTATCTCACAGCCGACATCTCACCCATGTCCTGCCTCTGGACTGGAACGCCCTCCCTCCACGTATCCGACGGACAATGACTCTCCCCATCTTTAAAGCCTCACTGAAGGCACATCTCCTCCAAGAAGCCTTCCCTGACTAAGCCCTCACATCCTTTTCTCCCACTCCCTTCTGTTTGGCCCTGACTTGCTCCCTTTATTCACCCACATTCAGCACCACACCACTTATCTACAGATCCGTAATTTATTTATATTAATGTCTGTCTCCCTCTCTAGACTGTAAGCAGGGAATATGTCTGCTACATTGAGCGTTGTTCTCTCCCAAACACTCAATACAATCTTCTGGACATAGTAAGTGCTCAAAAAATACAATTGACTGATTGATAGATCTACCCCACAGTTTAGAACAGTGCTTGACACATAGTAAGCATTTAACAAATACATCCATTCATTCAATCGCATTTACTGAGTGCTTACTGTGTGCAGAGCAATGTACTAAGCGTGTGGGAAGTACAAATCGGCAGCATATAGAGATGGTCCCTATCCAACAACGGGCTCACAGTCTAGACGAGGGAGACAGACAACAAAACAAAACAAGTAGACACGAAAAAATTGCTCCTGAACATAAAGCTCCAGAATCCTTCTGCTTCACTAGCAGAAGTCTTCCCGCTTCTTAAAGAGAAGAAGCCAATTTATCTGGATCTGTGATGTTCTAACCCAGTTGTGTCTCATCAGTGCTTCCAACTGCTTATTACTTTCATAAATGTCCTTACCATATCTATGGCACACATGGTGTTCTCAGAATTACAATAATAATAATAATAATAATAATAATAATAATAATGGCATTTATTAAGCGCTTACTATGTGCAAAGCACTGTTCTAAGTGCCGGGGGGATACAAGGTGATGCGGTTGTCCCACATGGGGCTCACAGTCTTCATCCCCATTTTACAGATGAGGGAACTGAGGCACAGAGAAGTTAAGTGACTTGCCCAAAGTCACACAGCTGACAAGTGGCAGAGCTGGGATTTGAACCCATGACCTCTACAAGTGCTTAGTACAGTGCAAATTACAAGTGCTTAGTACAGTGCTGTGCACACAGTAAGCGCTCAATAAATACGTTTGAATGAATGAACGAAATAGCTTCATTAATGCCTGTGTTCAGGTTTCCTGATGGTACCCTACTTTCCAGACTTCATTCCCTTCATAATCATCATCATCACATCATCAACGGTATTTATTGAGCACCTACTGTGTGCAGAGCACTGTGCTAAGTGTTTGGGAAAGTGAAATACCACAAAGCTGGTAGACACGTTTTTCTTGCGCCAAATATACCCCTGCTTTGAAACAAATGTATCAACTTAGCATAGATTTTCCACTGGACTCATAAGTATTCCTAGCAAGGACTATATGAGTTAATTTCAAGGGGAACAGGAGAAAAGGAGAGAAGCATTCATCTTCCAATAAGTATTAAGCATTTAAACAACATTTCGTAAATGAAGGATTTTAAACAATAAACCTGGGAGCGGATCAGCTTAGATTTCATCACTTTTCAAATGATGCAACAGGGCCAGAGATCTAGTGAGTTTTTTATGGTATTTGTTAAGCACTTACTATATGACAGGCACCTACTAAGCACTGGGGTAGATACAAACTAAGTGGGTTGGACACAGTCCATGCCCCACAACCTTAATCCCTATTTTACAGATGAGGTAACTGAAGCAAAGAGGAAGAGAAATGACTCACCCAGAGGTCACACAGCAGGCACCCAGATTTTCCAGCATTCCAGGAGTAATAATAATAATAATAATAATAATAATAATAATAATGGCATTGATCATTCATTCATTCATTCAATTGTATTTATTGAGCGCTTACTGTGTGCAGAGCACTGTACTAAGCGCTTTGAAAGTCCAAGGTGGCAACACACAGAGACGGTCCCTACCCAACAGCAGGCTCACAGTCTAGAAGGGGGAGACCGACAACAAAACAAAACATATTGACAAAATAAAATAAATAGAATAAATATGTACAAGTAGAAGTTAAGTGACTTGCCCAAACTCGCGTGTCCCAAGCCAAGAAGCCACTTCTAACCACCCAGCTCAGGCCAATCTGCACATCCGCAGTACAAACATTCCCCCTTTTTTTTGCCTATGGCATTTGTTAAGTGCTTATTCATTCATTCGATTGTATTTATTGAGCGCTTACTGTGTGCAGAGCACTGTACTAAGTGCTTAGCACTGAACTGGCTTATTATGTGCCAGGCACTGTACTAAGCACTGGGGTAGAAACAAGATCCTCCCTTCAAAGCCCTACTGAGAGCTCACCTCTTCCAAGAGGCCTTCCCAGACTGAGCCCCCTTTTACCTCTCCTCCTCCCCATCCCCCCGCCCTGCCTCCTTCCCCTCCCCACAGCACCTGTATATATGTTTGTACAGATTTATCACTCTATTTATTTTATTTGTACATATTTACTATTCTATTTATTTTCTTAATGATGTGCATTTAGCTTTAATTCTATTTGTCAAACACTTACTATGTGCAAAGCACTGTTCTAAGTGCTGGGGAGTTTAGAAGGTGATCAGATTGTCCCATGGGGGGCTCACAGTCATAATCCCCATTTTACAGATGAGAGAACTGAGGCCCAGAGGAGTTAAGTGACTTGCCCAAAGTCACACAGCTGACAAGCAGTGGAGCAGGATTTGAACCCATGACCGCTGACTCCCAAGCCCGGGCTCTTTCCACTGAGCCACACTGCTTCTTAAAGTGACCACTGATGACATTCGAAGACCATGGCACAGAGATGCCGATGCCAAGGCTTACATTACACCAGACATGCATCATCATCATCATCATTGCCATCAATCGCATTTATTGAGCGCTTACTATGTGCAGAGCACTGTATTAAGCGCTTGGGAAGTACAAATTGGCAACATATAGAGACAGTCCCTACCCAACATTGGGCTCACAGTCTAAAAGGGGGAGACAGAGAACAAAACCAAACATACTAACAAAATAAAATAAATAGAATAGATATGTACAAGTAAAATAAATAAATAAATAAATAAATAGAGTAATAAATATGTACAAACATATATACATATATACAGGTGCTGTGGGGAAGGGAAGGAGGTAAGATGGGGGGGATGGAGAGGGGGATGAGGGGGAGAGGAAGGAAGGGGCCCAGCATAAATTAACGATGCCATGCAAGCCATTTAGCTTAATCCTAGAGCAATTTGGGGGGGGGGGGGGGGCAAAAGGGGGTGTCTGGGGGTGTCCCCAGAACCACTGCAATTGCCCCTCTGGCCTCAGGACTGCAGGAGCTGCTGCAGAGGGAGGCGGGCTGTAGAAAAGAATCCATGACATGAAGCCATCCAGGGCCATAGTCAACCCGGGAAAGGGTCCAACCCACTGAAACCAGATTGGGAGCGTAAAATACGACTGTAAAATCTGATGACTGCAGACTGTGAGCCCACTGTTGAGTAGGGACTGTCTCTATATGTTGCCAATTTGTACTTCCCAAGCGCTTAGTACAGTGCTCTGCACATAGTAAGCGCTCAATAACTATGATTGATGACTATAAGAGGCAGACAGGACAGCACTTCATGGCCCTAATCCTCTGTCCTTTGCTCAGTCCATGAAGCCACACTGCCTCCTATCCTGCGGTAAGGAATTTGAAAGATATTTTGGCAAAGTTCCACCTGCCATTCTGTTTTCTATCTTTAGGCACACTTACGCCATATCCCAGTTTAGTTCCCATGCTAATTCCTCGACAAACCCATACGGGCTGATGATACTTTGTGCTCCCCTTCTATTTTACCAATAATTAGCCACTGGTACCATTCACAGTTCAAAAAAAAAAACAAAAAACTACTAAAATCCATTAGACCAGTGCTTCCTTCCTCCCAAACCACAGCTGGAGCCACACTTTGTTTGATTCTTCCATGTAACAGCCTAAGATGAAAGGTGGCTTCATCAGATTTTCTACCTTTCTCCAAGAGGAAGCAGAGAAAAGATGGAAAGATGGGCTTTCACAAATTAGGGACAAATGGGGTGATTGCACCCTGTAGGCACTCAACACTAACTTAAGTAAAGATATTTTTCATGAATCTTTGTAGCTTGCTCTAATTTGCAGGTGGAATTTCTTCAAGGGACCCTCATCAACCAGGCAGACTACACAGGGGATGTCTGATCTTTAATTATTAAATTTTCTAACCCACCATCTTCCATCAGTTGCAACCCACAGTGGACCTATTCTTTCATTCTCTCTTTTTACTTCCTTGGCAATCAGTCTTCCCCTCTAGAGTATCAACCTATAGTCCTCGAACTGGAAATCAAAGAAATACCAAGAAATGTTCTTATATTTGACTTCACATACAAAGATTTGCCACAGGAACAACAGTTCTCGAACATACAATCAGCCTTTTGATAAACCAACAGTATATAACACCCATTATACTGTTTACACCACTCACTGCATTTCATCCAGCCAAAGGACTTAATTACACAATAACATTTCCAAAATATTCTGGAGAGACTATTACAGCTTGGGTCCTTGCTGAAACAGTGAATTTGCATTGAGCAATATAACTTGATATTTTCTAAACCCTCAAAATATTATAGCTGAGCCCAAATTGTCATTAGCAGCGTTAATTACATTTGTAAATGTTGGAACCATCCTACATTTGAAGCAATATTCTACACTTTGTCTTCATCTTAACTGCTTCTGAGAGCAGGTAGAAAAGTAAAGCCAGCATGAAAAATTCAAAAGATTGCGGCATCTCAAAAAAAACCTCAGCTAACAAAAGTTGAGGAAGCAAGGCAAGAAAACAGTGACTACAGTATGCTGTGCTATTCTTTAAAAAAACCCTCTCTCTCTCCAGAGGGAAGGTAATTGGAAATCTCCCATGATTAGGATGTGTTTTGCAGATTTAAAAGAGTACACCAAAGTTGGAATTTAAAAGGTGATACCAGCCCATCACTCACCTACTGCAGGACACAAGCACTGATCAAATAGAGATACTACACCGAATGGCTAAACGAGTTGTATTTAAAACTTCAGTGCAACTATTATGGCTCATGGTTTGACTAACTCTGCATCTGCGAGCATACTGGCTGACCAGCCGTCCAGGGAATTTCAAGTTGATTGACAGGACACAGTGCCTGCTGCCTAGGGGGATGGGTATTCTTAAAGCGATATGCCAGCCTACACTATATAAACCAGTGAATCTCTACTTGAAACAATTGTGCTCTAAATTCATATTGAACAAACGACGCACACCGTGCTGCGGGATGTATATTTTACCATTATTTTAAGGGTCTTTTATACATACTCGTAAAAACTAATTTCCATCAGAGCTAATTGTCTCCTTAGGCTCTGCTCCACAATAATAAGTTCTGATCGCTAGCGTAATTGAAACTTAATTCAATTCTGAAACCTGCTGACCCCATCAGCAAGAAGTGCATCTAAAAGGTTGCAGATGATTCCCCAGAAGTACCTTCAAGAATCGGTCAATAAATCATTTCCATTCATTTACCAACCCTTATATCAAATCTCAAAATTTGGAATTATACCCTATATTTTTGTAATGGTATTTGTTAAGTGCTTACTATATAATAATAATAATAATGGCATTTGTTAAGCGTTTACTATGTGCAGAGCACTGTTCTAAGTGCTGGGGGGGATACAAGGTGATCAAGTTGCACCACGGGGAGGGGGGGGGGCTCACAATCAATCCCCATTTTACAGATGAGGGAACTGAGGCTCAGAGAAGCGAAGTCACTTGCCCAAGGTCACACAGCCGTCATGGGGTGGAGTCGGGATGCAATATGCAAGGCCTATATGCAAGGCACTGTATTAAGTGCTGGGGTAGATACAAGCTGATCAGGTTAGACATGGTCCATGACCCTCATGGGGCTCACAGTATTAATCCCCATTTCACAGATGAAGTAACCGAGGCCCAGAGAAGTGAAGTGACTTGCTCAAGGTCACACAGCAGATAAGTGGTGGCGCCGGGATTAGAATCCAGGTCTTCTGAGCCCCAGTCTCGTGTGCTTTCCACTAGACCATGCTGCTTATCCACGTTTTCATCTACACATTTGCCACTTTCTATATAGCCAAGTTGCAGCCTCCTTCTGCCTATAGTTTCAGAAGTGAGACACTCAATTCTGGTTGGTTTCGTTCACGAAGCACTGACCTAATTCAAGCTCTATCAGCCTTCTGGCTGGTCTCCTTGCCTCCAGCCTCCCCCAACGTCAACCCATACTTCACATTGCTGTCTGAATTATCTCCCCGAAATGTCACTCACTTCTCATCTCCTATCTCCCCCAAACCCTCCAAAGGCTACTTCTCTCCCTCCGCATAAAGCAAAGCCTACATACCACTGTTTTCAACACCCTCCTCCTCCCTCCCATCGCCCCTACTCCCTCCTTCTGCTCTACCCCCTTCCCCCCAAACACAGCACTTGTGTATATTTGTACATATTTATTTGTACATATTATTGGGGAAGCAGCGTGGCTCCATGGAAAGAACACAGGCTTTGGAGTCAGATGTCACCGGTTTAAATCCCGGCTCCGTCACTTGTCAGCTGTGTGACTTTGGGCAAGTCACAACTTCTCTGTGCCTCAGTTACCTCATCTGTAAAATAGGGATTAAGACTGTGAGCCCCACATGGGACAACCTGATCACCTTGTAAACTCCCCAGAGCTTAGAAAAGTGCTTTGTACATAATAAGTGCTTAATAAATGCCATTATTATTAGTATTATTATTATTACTCTATTTTATTAATGATGTTTATAGATCTATAATTCTATTTCTCTATTTTGATGGTATTGATGCCTGTCTGCTTGCTTCGTTTTGTTGTCTGTCTCCCCTTTCTAGTGTGTAAGCCCATTGCTGGGTAGGCATTGTCTCTATCTGTTGCCGACTTGTACTTTCCAAGCGCTTAATACAGTGCTCTGCACACAGTAAGCGCTCAATAAATACAATTGAGTGAAGAAATGAACACCCTAACTCTCTCCTTCTTTCCTATTGACTCTACTCTCCCTCTCCTTCCTTGCTCACATTTACTGCACCTAATATTTGTTAAATGCTTACTATATGCCAAGCAATGTACTAATGGAGTGTTGAAGAAGCAACATGGCCTAGTGGGAAAAGCAGGGGCTTGGGAGTCAGAGGGCCTGGGTTCTAATCACCAGCCTGCCACTTGCTTGCTTATGTGACCTCTGGCAAGTCACTTAACTTCTCTGTGCTTCAGTTCTTCTATTCTCCCTCCTACTTAGACTGGGAGAGGGACCGTATCTGTCTCTGCTTAAAACACTGTTTGACAAGCAGTAAACCATTGGGGTAGACACAAAATGAGCAGATCAGATAGTCTCTTTCCCACACTGGGCTCACAATCTAAGTAGAAGGGACAACAGTCATTTACTCCCATCTTACAGATGAATAATAATAATAATAATGGTATTTGTTAAGCATTTACTATGTACCAAGCACTGTTCTAAGCACTGCAGTAGATACAAGGGAGTCAAGTTGTCCCACCTGGGATTCACAGTCTTAACCCCCATTTAAGAGACAAGGTAACTGAGGCACACAGAAGTTAACTGCCCTGCCCGAAGTCACACAGCAGACAAGTGGCATAGCCTGGATTAGAACCCACGTCCTCTGACTCCCAAGCCCGTGCTCTTGCCACTAAGCCATGCTGCTTCTCAACTGAGAAGAAACTGAGGCACAGAAAATGTAAGTGTCTTGTCCAGGGTCACACAGCAGACTTTTAGCAGAGCTGGGATTGAACGCAAGCCCTCTGACCCCCCTGCCCGTGGTCTTTCCACTAGGTCGAGATGCTCCTTCCAAGCTCCCCATCATCCCCCACCCACCCACCCATCATATTCTCTTGCTCAGGTTGTCCCCAAGATCTACAACTCCCTTCCCCCACAAATCCAGCCCTCTCCACCATGATGCTCTTCAGACATCTCTTACATTTATGCAGTTAAGTTTCATGCCCATCCCCAGCACTTGAGTATATATATATATTTGACATATCTGTGTCTGTCACCCTCAATAGAATCTGAGTTCCTTATGGATCAGGAACATCTCTTGTACTTTGGTTGTACTTCCCAAGGGCCTAACATAGTGTATTGCCCTCAGGAAGTGTTCAATAAATCTATTTCCATTGCTACTACCAAATAAGCAAGGCTGCCAGCTTCCAGTTTTCTCCAAGCCAGGTTGTTGCAGGAGCCAAACCTATGCTGCATAGATAGTAGACAACAGATCAATCAATCAATTGAAGCAGTGTGATCTAGTAGATAGAGCACAAGCCTGGGAGTGAGAGGACCTGGGTTCTAATCCCAGCTCTGCTACTTGTCTGCTGTGTGACCTTGGGTAAATCACTTAACTTCTCTGCCTCAGTTACCTCATCTGTAAAATGGGGATTAAGACTGTGAGTCCCATGTGGGACATGGACTGTGTCCAACCCAATTAGCTTATACCTACCCCAGTGCCGAGTACAGTGCCTGGCTTAAAGAAGCAGCGTGGCTCAATGGAAAGAGCATGGGCTTTGGAGTCAGAGGTCATGGGTTCAAATCCCAGCTCTGTCAACTGTCAGCTGTGTGACCTTGGGCAAGTCACTTAGCTTCTCTGGGCCTCAGTTACCTCACCTGTAAAATGGAGATTAAGATTGTGAGCCCCACGCGGAACAACCTGATCACCTTGTATCCTCCCCAGCACTTAGAACAGTGCTTTGCACATAGTAAGTGCTTAACAAATGTCATCATTATTATTATTATTGACAACTACCATTTAAAAAATAGTCACATTCATTGAGCATCGTCTGTGTACAGAACACTATATTTCATTCTTGTGAAAGAACAATAGAATTAGTAGAGATGACCCGTGACTTTAGGGAGCTCACAATCTGGCAGGGAAGAGAAACACTAAAATAAATTAGAGAGGAGAGGTAGTAGATTAACAATATGTGCTTGTAAGTGCTACCTAAATGCAGAGGTGAGGTAGAAGAGCTCTAGTGGTATGGAAGGGAGATGAGAAATTAATCAGGGAAGGTCTCCTGGAGGAGATGTGATTTTTAGAAGGGCTTTAAAAATGGGGAGAGCAGTAGTCTGTTACATGTGAAGGGGGAACGAGGTTCAGGCAGAGCTATACACCTGTGGCAGAGAAGACAAGAATCAGGTACAAACCAAGCATTTGGTTTGAGAGGAACAGAGCGTGCAAGCTGGGATTTAGTGGGACAAGGCAGTGGATAAGTAGGTCGGAGAGAGCTGACTGAGGGTTCAAAATTCAGTGGTAAGGAGTTTCATTTGATGTGGAGATAAATGGACAACTATTGGAGTCCAAGAACTATTGGGCTCTTTTAGACTGTGAGCCCACTGTTGGGTAGGGACTGTCTCTATATGTTGCCAACTTGTACTTCCCAAGTGCTTAGTACAGTGCTCTGCACACAGTAAGCGCTCAATAAATATGATTGATTGATTGATTGATTGGAGGATTTGGAGAGATGGGGAGAGGTTTGCAGAAAGATAGTTTAGAAAAATGATCTGGGCAGCAGATTGAACTGTGGACTGTGAGAGTCTAGAGGGTGAGGGGTTTAACTAGGAGACTGACCCAGGAATTCAGCCAGGAAATGATAAGTGCCTGAACCAGTGTCATGGCAGTTTGGAGGGAGAGAAAGGGGAGGATTCTGGAAATGTCATGGAGAAAGAATGGACAAGATTTAGAGACAGATTGAATATGGGGCTGGAAAGACAGGAGGGAGTAAAAGACAAGTAAAGGTAGTGGGGCTTAAGAGACAGGGAGGTTAGTGGTGTTGGCACCGGGGATGGGAAAGTGAAATGGAAGATGAGAAGTTCAACTGGGACCATACTGACACTAAGGCGACCGTAAGAGTAAAACATCCAGACAGAAACGTCCTGGAGGCAGGAGAAAAGGCAAGATCGGAGAGGAAAATAGAGATGCTCTAAGCCCGATTCAGCACAAAGCCCTATACTCAGGGAATTGTCTTGGTTGAATGACCCAAAATATAGCCCTGTATTCCACCTATATTTAACAGGATTCTCCTCTTTAAAAGAAAAGGAGAGTGGGATAGAGAGACATTGGTAGTTCAAATTTATTCCCTCTCTCTATAAACCACCAGAGGGCACATACTGCATGCTCTTATCACAATGCAGCCCCAAGTGTATCTTCATGTATTTTAAATATAAAACTATACAATTCATTTTGATATCAAAAGTAAGACATGGCATCCCTGCCAAATTTTGTTCCTTAAAAAGATTATTTGAAAGAATTCCTTTTAAAGGCCTTCTCCTCTTTCAAATATCGGGGGAGAGGGGACAAGGACATAAAAGGAAATAAAAAAAAATTAGAAAACATTGAAATCCTGCGTTGAAGTATAGAAACCACAAAGCTGAAATTGGCCATTTCGCAGCAGGGAGAGCAGAACAAATGTTTTCAAAGATATAATGATGCAGTCTCATATGTGTTAAGGCAGAGGATTGTGAAGGAATGACTGGAGAAACAGTTCAGTCTGATGTGCTACAAGCAAGAGAGGAGCAGTGTGGCCTAATGAAAAGAGAACAGCCCTGGGAGTCGGAAGGACCTGGGTTCTAATCCTGACTCCACCACTTTCCTGCTGAGTGACCTTCATTCATTCATTCATTTAATCGTAATTATTGAGTGCTTATTGTGTGCAGAGTACTGTACTGATGCTTGGAAAGAACAATTCTGCAACAGATAGAACAGTCCCTACCCAACGACGGGCTTATTTAACTGTTCAGTGTCTCAGTTACCTCATCTGTAATAGTAATAAAAATTTCAAGTGGCAAATGAATTAATGTATAATGACATTTGCTGTTTTGCTCTGCACTAATTTAAAGCAAAAGTTAAGGACTCTGCCCTCAAGAAGCTTACAATCTAATAGAGGAGATGGGAAAACACAAATTATTTACAAATAGTGGATGTAGGCGAAAGAAAGATACGGCTGATGAGAGCAAGACTGTAGAAGTATGTAAGTGAATAAATAAGGAGGGTAATAAAAATTGATATATACCCAGTTCTATAATGCAAGGTCTGCTTTCTTGAAAAAAAAAAAACAAGGGCTGGGGGGCGATAGGAGCGAAGGGTACCATCCAGAGCAATGGAAGAGCCTCAGTCCTAAGACTTCAGGCCAGAACCCTTGTTGAAAGACTTGATTATAGTACTAGTGGTTCACAAACCAACACTCACATACTTTTGTCCTTGTCAGTTGTATTCTCACCGGAGCACAGAGTGCAGCTAGCCAGTAAGTGGGCAGCGGTGCCTCGCACAAGGTGCACAGTAAGGGTTTTTATGAGCAGAACCCTTTTTTTAAGATACTTATTAGGCGCTTACTATGTGCCAGGCACTGTCATTCCACCCACATGTTCAATCTGTCACCAAATCCTTCACAGCACCGCTAAAACCTTCTCTTTCCTCTCCATCCTAACTGCGACCATGCTGATGCAAGCACGTATCCTATCCTGCCTTGACTACTGCATAAGACTGTGAGCCCCCCATGGGACAACCTGATCACCTTGTAACCTCCCCAGAGCTTAGAACAGTGCTTTGCACATAGTAAGCGCTTAACAAATGCCATTATTATTATTATTATTATTATTATTAAGTGCCGGGGTAGTGACAAGATAATCAGGTTAGGCAGAATCCACGTTCCACATGAGACTCACAGTCTTAATCCCCATTTTACAGATGAGATAACTGAGGCACAGAGAAGTTAAGAGACTACCCACTAGGCTACACTACTTCTCTTCATTTTCAGGCGAAGCATCCACAGCATAGTGCCAATGCTGTGCCATGGCACTGTTATCTGCCAGGTGGTTGCCTTGGTAGCCACTGCCCCAGAAGGAACAGTGTGGCCTAATGGATAGAGCAAGAGCCTGGAAGTCAGAGGACCTGGGTTCTAATCCCACCCTGCCACTTGTCCGCTGTATATCCTTGTGCATATCACTTCATTTATCTGTGCCTCAGTTACCTCATCTGTAAACCCCATGCGGGGCATGGAATGTGTCTATCTTGTATCTACCACAGTGTTTAGTATAGGGCCTGGCACATAGTAAGCGCTTCACAAATACCACAAAAAAAAAAAGGCCGCCCATATTAGGCAGCTACTTTTTTCAGGATGCTTGCTAAGCTGCTCCACCTTGAGGAATGCTCAATTCTTCGGTCAATCAATCAATCAATCAATCGTATTTATTGAGTGCTTACTGTGCGCAGAGCACTGTACTAAGCGCTTGGGAAGTACAAGTTGGCAACATATAGAGACAGTCCCTACCCAACAGTGGGCTCACAGTCTAAAAGGGGGAGACAGAGAACAAAACCAAACATACTAAATAGATATGTACAAGGAAAATAAATAAATAAATAAATAAATAGAGTAATAAATATGTACAAACATATATACATATATACAGGTCCTCACTACTGATGGTATAGCCCAGCAGGTAGAATCATAATTATTATCATTTAAAATATATATTATGAATTATTTATTCATATTAATGTCTGTCTCCTCCTCTATAAAATACGCCCATTATGGGACGGGAACTTGTCAGCTAGTTCCATTGTACTGCGCTCTCCCAACCACTTAGTACAGTGCTCTGCACATAGTAAATACTGTTGATTATTATTATTATTATTATTGTTATCATTATTATTACTATCAATCAATCAATCAATCGTATTTATTGAGTGCTTACTATGTGCAGAGCACTGTACTAAGCGCCTGGGAAGTACAAATTGGCAACACATAGAGACAGTCCCTACCCAACAGTGGGCTCACAGTCTAAAAGGGGGAGACAGAGAACAGAACCAAACATACCAACAAAATAAAATAAATAGGATAGAAATGTACAAGTAAGATAAATAAATAAATAGAGTAAAAAATATTATAAATAATTATTATAAATAATAATAAATATTATTACTATCAACAGAAGCAGTGTGGCTACGTGGAAAGAGCCCGGGCTTGGGAGTCAGAGGTCTTCGGTTCTAATAACAGCTCCACCACTTGTCAGCTGGGTGACTTTGAGCACGTCACTTGACTTCTCTGTGCCTCAGTTACCTCATCTGCAAAATGGGGATTAAGTCTGTGAGCCCCACATGGGACAATCCAATTACCTTGTATCTACCCCAGCGCTTAGAACAGTGCTTGGCACATAGTAAGTGCTTAACAAATACCAACATTATTATTATTATTATTAATATAAAAAGACTAAGACTAGAGCCCAGGTCTTTCTGATACTCCAACCAGTGCTCTTTGCGATGGACCGATTCCAAAGTTGATAAGAAAAATTAGATTGGAAGGAGTGAAGAGTGTGAGATGAAGAGCAAGTATATAATAAAAAGGCAGCTAATAGAGACACTTGAAGCCCATTGTCAGGAGTTTCTTCTTGGCTGTTTGGCTATGGAAATGTGTGGCAAAGGGCAATGTTTACACCCACACAGTGTGGAATGCTGAGACCAGCGTGGGGAGATCTTTCAGCAGCATCCATGCGTGGACAGGATCCCTTTGTCAGCAGCACCATCCTCCAATACAAGAGCCACACACACACACACACACACATGCACACACACTACCCCACACCCCTGCATGCAAGCCCCCAGTTCAATATTACTCTTTTAGCTTTAGACTTTCGTTTCTACTCAGGCTTTCTGAAAAAGCAGAAGAGAAAAGGAGGCTATACCTCTGCCTCATCATCGCTCCAGACTGCAAGCTCCTTGTGGGCAGGGACTGTGTTTACCTACTTTATTGTACTGTACTCTCCCAAGTGCCTAGTACAGTGCTCAATAAATACCACTGATTGACTGATCTCTACCCTTCTCCATTCACATGTGCCAAAATGTCCCATCCATTTACCTCCTAAACGCTAGTGGGGAAAAAGACCTGAAAAATACCAACATAGGTGTTTCCTGTATCTTTTCTTTGTCACCACTGCTTCCTAAAATGCTCCTTGGGTCTGATGAGGTAAATCATGAGATAATAAGGGATCCTTTTAACTGAACATGCCTCTTTTCAGAGAAGTGGCATGGCCTAGTGAGACATAGGACCTGGGTTCTCTAGTTCTGATTCTGACATTTATCCGCTGTGTGACCTTGGGGAAGTCATTTAACTTTTTTGTGCCTCAGTTTCTCAGCTCTAAAATGGGAATTCAAAACCTATTCTTCCTTCTACTTAGACCGTAAGCTCCAGGTGGGACAAGGACCGTGTTCAAGCTCCATGTGGGACAAGGACTGTGTCCAACCTGGTTGTCCTGTATCTACCCCAGGAGGCCTTCCCAGACTGAGCCCCCTCTTTCCTCTCCCCCTCCTCCCCCTCTCAACCCCCCCGCCTTACCTCCTTCCCTTCCCCACAGCACCTGTATATATGTATATATGTTTGTACGTATTTATTCCTCTATTTATTTATTTATTTTACTTGTACATATTTATTCTACTTATTTTATTTTGTTAATATGTTATGTTTTGTTTTCTGTCTCCCCCTTCTAGACTGTGAGCCCACTGTTGGGTAGGGACCGTCTCTATATGTTGCCAACTTGTACTTCCCAAGCACTTAGTACAGTGCTCTGCACACAGTAAGCACTCAATAAATACAATTAAATGAATGAATGAATGCTGCTGAGCACCATGCTTGGCTCAGCAGAAGCACTTAACAAATATCATTATTATTAATTATTAGGGGTTTAAAAACAGCATTATTTAAAATTAGTGTTTTTTCTTCCAAATGTAGAGGGGAAAGGGAGAAGACAGAGAGGAAGAAGACCAGGGAAAGGGAGAAGGAGGGAAGGGGAGGCAGGGAAAAGGAAGAGAAAACCAAGTTGTATAGCAATCTTTAGCATGTTACATCTAATACCATCTGTTACCCAGATTTAAGACACTAGAACCAAGCAATAGCATTATACAAAATGTGTTTTGCTACTACACATTTCACAGCACTACTGCAAAGCAGGCCCAAGTCTTTCCATGGGAAGCAGAGTGGCCTAGTAGAAAGAGAAAAGGCATGGAAGTCAGAGGACCTGAGTTCTAATCAAGCTCCCCCACTTGTCTGCTGTGTGACCTTGGGCAAGTCACTTAACTTCTCTGTGCCTCGGTTACCTCATCTGTAAAATGTGGATTAAGACCGTGAGCCCTATGTGGAGCATGGACTGCATCCAATCTGACTGCCTTGTATCTACCCCAGCTCTTAATACAGTGACTGGAGCATACTAAGAGTTTAACAAACATCATAAAAAACATGAGATTGAAATCATCAATATTCTCGTGTTCTGATTCATTTACAGAAATTGAGCTTCCGTATTTCCAATCAATCAATCAATCAATCAATCGTATTTATTGAGCGCTTACTATGTGCAGAGCACTGTACTAAGCGCTTGGGAAGTACAAATTGGCATCACATAGAGACAGTCCCTACCCGATAGTGGGCTCACAGTCTAAAAGGGGGAGACAGAGAACAGAACCAAACATACCAACAAAATAAAATAAGTAGGATAGAAATGTACAAGTAAAATAAATAAATAAATAAATAAACAGAGTAATAAATATGTACAACCATATATACATATATACAGGTGCTGTGGGGAGGGGAAGGCGGTAAGGCGGGGGGGATGGAGAGGGGGACGAGGGGGAGAGGAAAGAAGGGGCTCAATCTGGGAAGGCCTCCTGGAGGAGGTGAGCTCTCAGCAGGGCCTTGAAGGGAGGAAGAGAGCTAGCTTGGCGGATGGGCAGAGGGAGGGCATTCCAGGCCCGGGGGATGACGTGGGCCGGGGGTCGATGGCGGGACAGGCGAGAGCGAGGTACAGTGAGGAGATTAGTGGTGGAGGAGCGGAGGGTGCGGGCTGGGCAGTAGAAGGAGAGAAGGGAGGTGAGGTAGGAGGGGGCGAGGTGATGGACAGCCTTGAAGCCCAGGGTGAGGAGTTTCTGCCTGATGCGCAGATTGATCGGTAGCCATTGGAGGTTTTTGAGGAGGGGAGTGATATGTCCAGAGCGTTTCTGGACAAAGATAATCCGGGCAGCAGCATGAAGTATGGATTGAAGTGGAGAGAGACACGAGGATGGGAGATCAGAGAGAAGGCTGGTGCAGTAGTCCAGACGGGATAGGATGAGAGCTTGAATTAGCAGGGTAGCGGTTTGGATGGAGAGGAAAGGGCGGATCTTTGCAATGTTGCGGAGCTGAGACCGGCAGGTTTTGGTGACGGCTTGGATGTGAGGGGTGAATGAGAGAGCGGAGTCGAGGATGACACCAAGGTTGCGGGCTTGTGAGACGGGAAGGATGGTAGTGCCGTCAACAGAGATGGGAAAGTCAGGGAGAGGACAAGGTTTGGGAGGGAAGACAAGGAGCTCAGTCTTCGACATGTTGAGCTTTAGGTGGCGGGCGGACATCCAGATGGAGATGTCCTGAAGGCAGGAGGAGATGCGAGCCTGGAGGGAGGGGGAGAGAGCAGGGGCAGAGATGTAGATCTGGGTGTCATCAGCGTAGAGGTGATAGTTGAAGCCGTGGGAGCGAATGAGGTCACCAAGGGAGTGAGTGTAGATTGAGAACAGAAGGGGACCAAGCACTGAACCTTGGGGAACTCCCACAGTAAGAGGATGGGAGGGGGAGGAGGAGCCTGCAAAAGAGACTGAGAAAGAACGACCGGAGAGATAAGAGGAGAACCAGGAGAGGACGGAGTCTGTGAAGCCAAGGTCAGATAACGTGTTGAGGAGAAGGGGGTGGTCCACAGTGTCAAAGGCAGCTGAGAGGTCGAGGAGGATTAGGACAGAGTATGAGCCGTTGGATTTGGCAAGCAGGAGGTCATTGGTGACCTTTGAGAGCGCAGTTTCCGTGGAATGAAGGGGACGGAAGCCAGACTGGAGGGGGTCGAGGAGAGAGTTGTTGTTGAGGAATTCTAGGCAGCGCGTGTAGACAACTCGTTCAAGGAGTTTGGAAAGGAATGGTAGGAGGGATATGGGACGATAACTAGAAGGTGAGGTGGGGTCAAGAGAGGGTTTTTTTAGGATGGGAGAGACATGGGCATGTTTGAAGGCAGAGGGGAAGGAACCAGTGGAGAGTGAGCGGTTGAAGATGGAAGTTAAGGAGGGGAGAAGGGATGGAGCGAGAGATTTCATAATTTCCAGTTGTCGTGATGTTTCCTTCTCTTTTATATTACTGAGACAATACCCCGTCTTGTGCTGTCGAGTCATTTCTTTCCCATAGTGACTCCATGGACGCATCTCTCCCATCTGCAGTCGGTCTGGTAGTGTATCCATAGCTTTCTTGGTAAAAATACATAAGTGGTTTACCACTGCCTTCTTCCGCGCAGTAAACTGGAGTCTCCACCCTTGACTCTCTCCCATGTCGCTCCTGCCCAGCACAGGTGAGTTTTGACTTATAGCAGATTGCCTTCCACTCTCTAGCCACTGCTCAAGCTAGGAAAGGAAGTACCTATGCTTGCCTTGACTCTCCCTCCCATAGCCAAGACTGGTAGAGTACTGGAAACTCTTCAGGTGTGATCCTGAGAGGGTATGAGACAATCTAAATGTCATTAATTCATTCATTCAATCATATTTATTGAATGCCTACTGTGTGCAGAGCACTGTACTAAGCACTTGGAAAGTACAATTCAGCAACAGAGACAATCCCTGCTCACACCAGGTTTATAGTCTAGAAGGGGGGAGACATTCATTTATTCATTCAATCATATTTATTGAGTACTTACTGTGTGCAGAGCACTGTACTAAGTGCTTGGAAAGAACAATTCGGCAATAGAGAGAGACAACCCCCTGCCCTGACCGGGCTTACAGCTCTAGAAGAGGGAGACAGGCATGATGATGATGATGGTATTTGTTAAGCACTTACTACGTACGAAGCACTGTTTTAACCACTGGGATAGATACAAAGTAATCAGGTCCCACGTGGGGCTCACAGTCTTAATCCCCATTTTTACAGAAGCGGTAACTGAGGCACAGAGAATCCCCTGCCCACACCGGGCTTACAGTCTAGAAGGGGGGGAGATAGACATGATGATGATGGTATTTTTTAAGTGCTTACTATATGCCAAGCACTCTTCTAAGCGCTGGATAGATTCAAAGTAATCAGGTTATCCCATTTGGGGCTCACAGTCTTAATCCCCATTTTTACAGATGAGGTAACTGAGGCACAGAGAAGTTAAGCGACTTGCCCAAAGTCACACAGCTGATAAGTGGTGGATCTGGGATTAGAACCCACAACCTGTGACTCCCAAGCACGTGCTTTTTCCACTAAACCATGCTGCTCCCATCAAAACAAGTGAACAGGCTTTAATTTAAATAAATAGAATTATCGATATATGTACGTCAAAACAAGTAAACTGGCATTAATATAAATAAATAGAATTATAGATTTGGACATATATACACAAGTGTGTGCATATATACAGATGTCAAAAATTGCTTATTGAAAGCTCCAGGAGAGCAGGAATCATGCCTACCAACTCCATTGTAACAAACTTCTAGACTTTGAGCCCACTTCTAGACTGCGAGCCCACTGTTGGGTAGGGACTGTCTCTATATGTTGCCAACTTGTACTTCCCAAGTGCTTAGTACAGTGCTCTGCACACAGTAAGTGCTCAATAAATACGATTGATTGATTGATACTCTTCCAACCACTCAATACAGTGTTCTGCACAGAGAAAGAGCTCAATAAATACTATTGATTTATTGGTTGAAAAAGTGCACTTGTGAGCTCGATCTGAATATTGGTCTAACCACAGGCTCTGAAATCCGCCATCATCAGAGGTTTAAGTGAGTTCCCACCCAGACCAAAATCCATGGTCCTGCCCAGTGCTGAGCCTGAACCCAAGAAGAATAGGGGACATATTTGTCCTGGTACCCATGGGAGAGGTGGAGAAAGAAACTTCTGGCCTAGGTACATAGGCTGGCATGAAGGTGACTGCATACGTGCCCAGCAGGCTATACATCACCTAGGCACTGCTGGGAATTACAATTCAGGCACTTGATCAACTATCAGGCAAACACAAGGATACCACTGTACAAGTGCCAGCTGCATAGCTATGAAAGCCCTACTAGCTTTCTGGAAAGAATCAAACCAGGAGTCCAGAGACCACCCTCTCCGAGCTGGGAGACCACCCTCTCCGAGCGAGTTTTAGACTGTGAGCCCACTGTTGGGTAGGGACTGTCTCTATATGTTGCCAGCTTGTACTTCCCAAGCGCTTAGTACAGTGCTTTGCACACAGTAAGCGCTCAATAAATACGATTGATTGATTGATTGATTGGAGCCCAGCCTGAGTCATGTCACATGTCCACCGCAAACCCAATCCCGATCTACAGGCAGACCTGGTACATTCTGGACACTTGGTGATGTTGGAAAACAGAACATCTACCCGTGAATTGTTATTATGAGAGGTAATATTTTAGTAGATAATATTACAGTCCTTTAGACTGTAAACCCATTGTAGGCAGGGAATGTGTCTGTTAATTGTTGCATTGTGCTCTCCCAAGTGCTTAGTACAGTGCTCTGCACACATTAAGTGCTAAATAAATATGATTGAATGAATGAATAAAGCAAAAAGAATAGAGTAAGAAGGACAGCAAACTCTCTGCATAACAATGGATGCACCCACGTTGTGCTGACATACCTACTGTGTGTAGCATCTGGCCCTGTTTTAGTTTGTGCCTCTTTGACTCATGATCGCCTCAAAGCTTTCGCTTGTGCTTTTTCTTTCTTGTTTCCGACATATGGACTAGTAAAGCCTGCCTCCGAGTACTCTCATTTTACAAAGATGAAATACTTCTTCTTTATAAATTCTTCAAAGCAATCCTTAAGAAAATGCTAAATATAGATTGGGCAGTGAGAGCTCCTTAAGAATAAAGTGATTATGAAAATAAGTAGACTGAATTTTGATATGTCTTTTTCTTTCCACCAACCTTATATTCCAGTCAAAATGCCAGTAACATTTATAGGGCAGGGACTGAACTTTCATATGCGTACCTGGTTAACAAACGTCCAGAAGGAACATAATCTCACAATAACCATGCGACAAATGAAGCAAATTCAGCACATTCAAGAAAAAAGTGCCCAAAGTAAGTCACCACTTTCTTCCTGAAGTGGAACAATTCATTACTGCAGACAAGGAACAAAGCCCTTCCACTAACTGTGGATAAAGATAAACCTTGGTCAAAGAAGGCTTCCAAATTCAGAACTAATCTAAAGAAATTGAAGTCATCTAAATCATCTGTGCAACCATTTGGAGAGGAATGGTGGCAGTACATTTTAACATTGTTATATTGTACTCTTCCAAGAGCTTAGTACAGTGCTTTGCACACAATAGGCACTCAATAAATATGACTGAATGATTGAATGATCAATCCTGGGATTGCTGGGGTCAGTTTGGGATTCCATTCCCTCTCAAGACATGTGGAGTTATGACAACCTGTTTGGGAATACAATTACCCAGTTGCTGATGCTTTATTAGCTGGAGAGGAAGGAGAACTGTTTCTCCTACAATCTGAATTGCTAAAGATAGTCCCCGAAAACTGGACGATACCCAGAATTCACCACCAAGTTATCATCCTTACTTTTCTCAAATTCCTAGTCCGATATATCTGAAAATCCCAACACCACAAAGTACACATTAATGCGTGGAAGTGACAAATATTTCAAAACAAAAAAAATTACAAGTGAAATTAGTTACATTTAGTCTTTTTAACCACCAACCGTTACACCTCAATTGCATTCTAGTATCATTTTTTTCTACCCTTTCCAAAGAAATACTGCAGATTGCTCCTTATAAATACATATGCACATAGTACACTCACAACTTTTTCATTCAATTACTGAATAGGATACCTATTTGTGAGTACAAAGGTGTGACTGAAATGATCAATGTGCAATCAACAGTACGTTTCACACTGGGTGGATGACAATTGTCAGATAAAGGTATACTTTGTTTATCCCACCCTCCTTTCTTCTATGCTATTCAGGTGAGAGTTTGCTCATCGCTCCACCTCTCCCTCCTATTTGACATTTAGAGTATCATCATCATCATCATCATCATGGTGAGTAGTATTTATTGAGTACTTACTGTGTGCAAAGCACTGAAGCAAGTGTTTGGGAGAGAGTACAATACAACAAAGTTGGTAGAAACATTTCCTGCCCACAACAAGCTTACAAGTCTATTTATCCTAACACTCCTTCCACTGGATGTCAGAGGGGAAAAAAAAAACAATTTGAATTAATTATAATTCAAACTTTCTGATTAGTACTCTGAGAGAAAAATAATGGTACAAGAACTATGGAAGGAAAATAAATATGCAGCTTGATTAGGACATATCAAAGAAAACAGAATATCAGGAGCCTAAATGAGAGGAATCCTCAAGCCAGAACAACTTTTCCAGGCTGAGATATTGCCCTAAATCCTGGTACAGCCCCGGTTCAGGTACCCTGGACTGCAGGACTTAGTGCTCAACCCAGTTCATTCTTTCATTCATTCAACTGTATTTATTGAGCGCTTACTGTGTGCAGAGCACTGTACAAAGCGCTTGGGAAGTACAAGTTGGCAACATATAGAGACGGTCCCTACCCAACAACGGGTTCAAAGTCTAGCAGGGGGAGACAGACAATACAACAAAGCATGTAGACAGGTGTCAAAATCGACAGAATAAATAGAATTATAGCTCTATGCACATCATTAACAAAATTAATAGAATAGTAAATATGTACAAGTAAAATAAATAGAGTAATAAATCTGTACAAATATATGCAAGTGCTGTGGTGAGGGGAAGGAGGTAGGGCAGAGGGGGGGATGGGGAGGAGGAAAGGAAAAAGGGAGATCAGTCTGGAAAGGCCTCCTGAAGGAGGTGAGCTCTCAGTAGAGCTTGGAAGGGAGGAAGAGAGCTAGTTCAGCAGATGTGTGGAGGGAGGGCATTCCAGGCCAGGGGAAGGATGGGGGCCGGGGGTCAATGGTGGGACAGGTGAGAACGAGGCACAGTGAGGAGGTTAGCAGCAGAGGAGTGGAGGGTGTGGACTGGGCTGTAGAAGGAGAGAAGGGAGGTGAGGTAGGAGGGGGCGAGGTGATGGAGAGCCTTGAAGCCGAGAGTGAGGATAGGTTGATAGGCAACCACTGGAGATTTTTGAGGAGGGGAGTGACATGACTAGAACATTTCTGTACAAAGATAATCTGGGCAGCATAGTGAAGTATAGACTGAAGCAGGGAGAGACAGGAGGATGGGAGATCAGAGAGGAGGCTGATGCAGTAATCCAGTCGGGAAAGGATGAGAGATTGAACCGGCAAGGTAGTGGTTTGGATGGAGAGGAAAGGGCTGATCTTGGCGATACTGTGGAGGTGAGACGGATTGGTGATGGATCGGATGTGTGGGGTGAATTAGACAGCAGAGTCGAGGATGACACCAAGGTTGCCGGCTTGTGAGATGGGAAGGATGGGAGTGCCGTAATCACACAGTACTAGGGTGAGGGGAATTTCTTTTTTTAAGTTGTTAGATGACTAAAAAATCATTGAAATTCTAGAAATAGGGTTTAAATGGAAATCAGAACATCAGGGAAGTTCTAAGAGTAGGGTTTTTTTCCCCTTTCTAAAAGGTCTGGCATTTTTGCCATTTGTGCGTTAACCTTGCTGAATTTGCCACCACTTCCTAGCACTCAAGCAGCCCAACACTCCACCAGTTCCCAACCTTTCCCAAGCTTTCTCTACCACCTCCCCGGCTGCCTGATCATATTTGCTTCCGAATAGAACAGAAATCCTACCAGCCCCCTCACCGAACTTTCAGCCTTCTCCCTTACCCCCATCACCCATTTCCTAAAATGTTTTCTTTCGCCAATCTTACAGCAACCCAAATCCCTCTGAAACATCCAGTTCAGATGCTGTCTTATAGTATGGGAGGAGGAGGAAGAGAAGGCAAAGAAGGAGGAAGAGGAGAAGGAGAAGAACAACAACAACAACAAAAACAATGGTATTTGTTAAATACTGTGGGCCAGGCCCTGGGCTAAATGCTGGGGAAGATACAACACAATCAGAACAGGCACAGATCCTATCATTCATTCATTCATTCACTCATTGAATCGTATTTATTGAGCGCTTAGGTCTCAGTGTATGAGGGAGGGAGAACAGAGTCCCCATTTTACACAGGGGAAAACTGAGGCAAAAAGAGGTTAAGTGATTTCTCCAAGGTCACACGGCAGGCAAGTGTTAGAGCTGGGTAGAAGTAGGACCCAGGTCTTCTCACTGCTAATCCAGTGCTCTTTCCTGTAGGCCACACCCCATCCAATTTCAACTCCAAAAGTGAAATATGATACCAATGAAATGTGTCAGTGGGGCATTTTTAAACTAGGAATTTGTGTCCTTCCCAACTGAATTGTTTGGTAGAGATTTCTATTTGGATCACAAACTCACAAAGGGAAAGCTTGATGCCCAGCATTTAATTACCAACCAATCAATCAATGGTATTTACTGAGCACTGACAGAGAGCACTATGCCAAGCACTTGGGAGAGTCCAATATAACAGAGTTGGTAGACAATTAATGCTTTCAATAATAAATATGGGGTTTGTTAAGCACTTATTATGTGCCAGGCACTGTACTAAGCGCTGGGGTGGATACAAGGAAATCGGGTTGGACACAGTCCCTGTCGCACATGGGGCTCATAGTCTCCATCCCCATTTTACAGATGAGGGAACTGTGGCCCAGAAAAGTGAAGTGACTTGCCCAGGGTCACACAGCAGACAAGTGGTGGAGGTAGGATTAGAACCCATGACCTTCTAACTCCCAGACCCATGCTTTTTCCACTATGCCACTATTATCTCTACGCCGATGACACCCAAATCTACATCTCTGCCCCGATCTCTCTCCCTCCCTTCAGGCTCAGGTCTTCTCCTGCCATCAGGACATCTCCATCTGGATGTCTGCCTGCCATCTAAAACTCAATATGTCCAAGACTGAACTCCTTATCTTCATCATCATCATCAATCGTATTTATTGAGCGCTTACTATGTGCAGAGCCCTGTACTAAGCACTTGGGAAGTACAAATTGGCAACATATAGAGACAGTCCCTACCCAACATTGGGCTCACAGTCTAAAAGGGGGAGACAGAGAAAAAAAACCAAACATACTAACAAAATAAAATAAATAGAATAGATATGTACAAGTAAAATAAATAAATAAATAGAGTAATAACTACGTACAAACATATATACATATATACAGGTCCTGTGGGGAAGGGAAGGAGGTAAGAAGTGGGGGATGGAGGGGGAACGAGGGGGAGAGGAAGGAAGGGGCTCAGTCTGGGAAGGCCTCCTGGAGGAGGTGAGCTCTCAGTAGGGCCTTGAAGGGAGGAAGAGAGCTAGCTTGGCGGATGGGCAGAGGGAGGCCATTCCAGGCCCGGGGGATGACGTGGGCCGGGGGTCGATGGCGGGACAGGCGAGAACGAGGTACGGTGAGCAGATTAGTGGTGGAGGAGCAGAGGGTGCAGGCTGGGCAGTAGAAGGAGAGAAGGGAGGTGAGGTAGGAGGGGGCGAGGTGATGGACAGCCTTGAAGCCAAGGGTGAGGAGTTTCTGCCTGATGCGCAGATGGATTGGTAGCCACTGGAGATTTCTGAGGAGGGGAGTGATATGCCCAGAGCGTTTCTGGACAAAGATAATCCGGGCAGCAGCATGAAGTATGGATTGAAGTGGAGAGAGACATGAGGATGGGAGATCAGAGAGAAGGCTGATGCAGTAGTCCAGAAGGGACAGGATGAGAGCTTGAATGAGTAGGGTAGCAGTATGGATGGAGAGGAAAGGGCGGATCTTGGCAATGTTGTGGAGCTGAGACCGGCAGGCTTTGGTGACGGCTTGGATGTGAGGGGTGAATGAGAGAGCGGAGTCAAGGATAACACCAAGGTTGCGGGCTTGTGAGACGGGAAAGATGGTAGTGCCATCAACAGAGATGGGAAAGTCAGGGAGAGGGCAAGGTTTGGGAGGGAAAACAAGGTGTTTAGTCTTCAACATGTTGAGCTTTAGGTGGCGGGCAGACATCCAGATGGAGATGTCCTGAAGGCAGGAGGAGATGCGAGCCTGGAGAGAGGGGGAGAGAGCAGGGGCAGAGATGTAGATCTGGGTGTCATCAGCGTAGAGATGATAGTTGAAGCCGTGGGAGCGAATGAGGTCACCAAGGGAGTGCGTGTAGATCGAGAACAGAAGGGGACCAAGCACTGAACCTTAGGGAACCCCCACAGTAAGAGGATGGGAGGGGGAGGAGGAGCCTGCAAAAGAGACTGAGAATGAACAACCGGAGAGGTAAGAGGAGAACCAGGAGAGGACGGAGTCTGTGAAGCCAAGGTCAGATAGCGTGTTGAGGAGAAGGGGGTGGTCCACAGTGTCGAAGGCAGCTGAGAGGTCGAGGAGGATTAGGACAGAGTAGGAGCCGTTGAATTTGGCAAGCAGGAGGTCACTGGTGACCTTTGAGAGGGCAGTTTCCGTGGAATGTAGGGGACGGAAGCCAGACTGGAGGGGGTCGAGGAGAGAGTTGTTGTTGAGGAATTCTAGGCAGCGCGTATAGACAACCCGTTCAAGGAGTTTGGAAAGGAATGGTAGGAGGGATATGGGACGATAACTAGAAGGTGAGGTGGGGTCTAGAGAGGGTTTTTTTAGGATGGGAGAGACATGGGCATGTTTGAAGGCAGAGGGGAAGGAACCAGTGGAGAGTGAGCGGTTGAAGATGGAAGTTAAGGAGGGGAGAATGGATGGAGCGAGAGATTTCATGAGATGAGAGGGAATGGGGTCAGAAGCACAGGTGGCCGGAGTAGCACTTGAGAGGAGGGAGGAGAGCTCCTCTGAGGATACTGCTGGGAAGGATGGGAGAGTAGCAGAGAGTGTTGAGAGCCAGGGGGTTGGAGAAGGGGGGGAAGTGACTTTGGGGAGGTCAGACCTGATGGATTTAATTTTGTTAATGAAGTAGGAGGCCAGATCGTTGGGGGTGAGGGAAGGAGGAGGGGGAGGAACCGGGGGCCTGAGAAGGCAGTTGAATGTACGGAGGAGCTGGCAGGGGCGATGGGCATGGGTGTCAATAAGGGAGGAGAAATAGTTTTGTCTGGCAGAAGAGAGGGCTGAGTTAAGGCAGGAAAGGATAAACTTGAAGTGAACGAGGTTGGCATGGTGTTTAGACTTTCGCCAGCAGCGTTCGGCAGCTCGAGCTTCCCTCCCAAACCCTGTCCTCTCCCTGACTTTCCCATCACTGTACATGGCACTACCATCCTTCCCGTCCCACAAGCCCGCAACCTTGGTGTCATCCTTGACTCTGCTGTCTCGTTCACCCCACACATCCGATCCATCACCAAAACCTGCCGGTCTCACCTCCACAACATCACCAAGATCCGCCTTTTCCTCTCCATCCAAACCACTACCTTGCTGGTTCAATCTCTCATCCTATCCTGACTAGATTACTGCATCAGCCTCCTCTCTGATCTCCCATCCTCCTGTCTCTCCTCACTTCAGTCTATACTTCACGCTGCTGCCCGGATCATCTTTGTGTAGAAAGGCTCTGGGCATGTTACTCCCCTCCTCAAAAATCTCCAGTGGCTACCAGTCAACCTACGCATCAAGCAAAAACTCCTCACTCTCAGCTTCAAGGCTGTCCATCACCTCGCCCCCCTCCTACCTTACCTCCCTTCTCTCCTTCTCCAGCCCAGCCCGCACCCTCGGCTCCTCTGCCGTTAACCTCCTCACTGGGCCTCATTCTCACCTGTCCTGCTGTTGACCCCTGGCCCACATCCTCCCCCTGGCCTGGAATGCCCTCCTTCCACACAAACGCCAAACTAGCTCTCTTCCTCCCTTCAAAGCCTTACAGAGAGCTTACCTCCTCCAGGACGCCTTCCCAGATTGAATCTCCCCTTTTATACCTCTGTTTCTCCTTCCCTCCCCATCACCCCCACTCCCTCCCTCTGCCCTCCCCTCCCCACAGCTCTTGTGTATATTTGTACATATTTATTACTCTATTTTATTAATGATGTGCATATATCTATAATTCTATTTATCTATTTCGATGGTATTGACACCATCTACTTGTTTTGCTTTGTTATCTGTCTCCCCCTTATAGACGGTGAGCCCGCTGTTGGGTAGGGATTGTCTCTGTTGCTGAATTGTATTTTCCAAATGCTTAGTACAGTGCTCTTCACACAGTAAGCACTCAATAAATACGACTGAATGAATGAATTAACAAATATTATTATTATTATCTGGAAATGCTGAAATACTAGTGTGAAGAGCCCACATCAGGGGCCTACCCATTGCCCAGCCAGAGCCATTCTTGCCTGCAAGTAAGAGGAACTGATCCCCAAGAGTAACTAGGCCAAGCTGATTGTGGTCAGGGAACGTATCTACCAATTCTTTAGCGATACTGAACTCTCCCAAGTGCTTAGTCCTGTGCTCTGCCCACAGTAACCATTCAATAAATACGATTGATTGATTGATTGACTAGGGTACCTGTGACCTGTGACGGGGAGTTCCTACATCTGCAGCACTGAACCACCCAACTCCAAGATGATGGTATCTCCTGTGGTAAATGATGGTAGAGGGGACTGTGGAACTAAATTCTACTGGTGCATGTGGCCCCTCTCACACTCTCTCATCTCCTGTCATTCCCTGTTTCCACTGGGCAGTGGGTGTTACAAGTGAGTAGGTTGCCAGGGATGAAGCCTGTGTGAAGAGCACATGTGAATTTTACAGACAAAGTCCATTTTTTAATGGTATTTGTTAAGGCTTTACTATATAGAGAGAAGCAGTGTGGCTTAGTGGAACGAGCATGGGCTTGGGAGTGAGAGGTCATGGGTTCTAATCCCCGCTCTGCCACTTATCAGCTGTGTGACTTTGGGCAAGTCACTTAACTTCTCTGTGCCTCAGTACCTCATCTGTAAAATGGGGATTAAAGTTGTGAGCCCCACGTGGGACAATCTGATTACCCTCTATCTACGCCAGTGCTTAAAACAGTGCTTGGCACATAATAAGTGCTTAACAAATACCATCATTAGTATTATTATTATTATTATGTCAGCATTGTACTAAGTGTTGGGGTAGGTATGAGCCAATCAGATTGGATACAGTCTCTGTCTTATATCGTGTTCACAGTCTTAATCCCCATTTTAAAATGAGGTGGCTGAGGTACAGAGAAGTTAAGTGACTTGCCCGAGGTCACACAGCAGACAAGTGGCAGATCTGGGATTAGAACCCAGGTCCTCCTGACTGACTGCATCATAGTACTGGTGCTGTTTCATGGAGAAGTGAAACTGCAGCTGTGATCCCAACCCCTCTTCCCTCCGCCACATCTTTACCACCCCGGCTACTGCAGAAATTGGTGACAAGATAAGGACCAGTGCCACCAAACAAGAGTTACAGCCGCATTCCAGTCAGTGATCTGGCAGACTGGACCATTAGCAATCAGTGATATTTATTGAGTGCTTACTATTTGCAGAACACTGTACCAAACACATGGGAGAGAATAATAATAATGGTCGCATTTATTAAGCACTTAGTACGTGCAAAGCACTGTTCTAAGCGCTGGGGAGGTTACAAGGTGATCAGGTTGTCCCACGGGGGGCTCACAGTCTTCATCCCCATTTTGCAGATGGGGTAACTGAGGCCCAGAGAAGTGAAGTGACTTGCCCAAAGTCACATAGCTGACAAGTGGCAGAGCCGGCATTTGAACCCATGACCTCTGACTCCAAAGCCCGTGCTCTTTCCACTGAGCCACGCTGCTTCACTAACCAAACAACGGACAACAGACTTGGTAGACTTGTTCCCTGCCCCCAAGGAGCTTCTAATATAGAAGGGAAACTTACAGCCATAAAATGGCCCCATGGCCTGGATAAAGACTTGGAAAATGAGTGGGATTATATTATCTGATTATCCAGTGCTTAACATATAGCAAACATTCAATAGGTATTCATTCATTCATTCATATTTATTGAGCGCTTACTGTGCGCAGAGCATTGTACTAAGCCCTTGGGAAGTAGAGACGGTCCCTACCCAACAACGGGCTCACAGTCTAGAAGGTATTAATCAATCATATTTATTGAGTGCTTACTGTGTGCTGAGCACTCTACTAAGCTCTTGGGAGCGAACAGTGCTTTGCACATAGTAAGTGCTTAATAAATGTCATTATTATCATTCAACGCAACATTTTAGCAAACACATTCCCTGCTCACAGAGAGCTTACATTATGTTTGGTTTGTCACCTGAAGCACTAGGAAGAGAACTTTAATGATCCTACTAGAGTTTAGTAAACCATCCTGATTTCACATATGCAGCCCTATGCAGGGTCCCTGATTTCTGGGGAAAGACTCTAGATGACTGTCAAAGGAGCCCCTGCATTAGTGGAAACTTGCCCTTGCAAACAAAGAGGGTGACCAGAGCAAGTGTTACACAATTTTTCATCAGAGAAAAGTCACAATTACAACGGGGTTTAGAAATGTAATTGGCCTTTTGTAATAATTCCATAATTAACCTCTCCCTTCAAAAAACGTATATTTTCTCTACATAAATTTGCTATCTTTGCTTTCCTTTCCCCCTGCATAAAAAGAGTATCCAGGCCATATCTTATCTTTTCTGCCACAATATTCCAATGGGCTTTTTATAGCCAGAACCTATCTGAATGCAAAGCACAATCTTGGCTACTAGCTTCCCTGGCAAGAAGTTGCTGGTTATTTATAACTCTAGAATTAGCATGAAAGTTTACATTTCTCAGCAAAAAGTCGAAGCACTGCAGTTTTCTAAAATAATATGATCTTCTGTAAGTTAGAAAAAAGTTTCACATTTTCAACCACTTGATGTTAAACTAAATCTATTCCCTGAAGCAGTCAAGATTCCACCCAAGGACTGAATCCCTTCACTTCCAATTTCTGACCCCAAAACTTGGATCTTACCTTTCCGTTGCTTCCTAAAGGAAAATGCGATAAAATTCAACTCTTGTCAGTGCGTGGGTAGAAAATAAATGCACAGATGACTTCTTGATTAAAATCAGTGTAGCGGAGGAACGAATTGAGAGGCAGTGACAGTGAGGCTGTCTTCAGCTGAGTGTCATTCACCAGGCTAGGGAAAGGGAGAGAGGGGAGGGAGGAGGAGGAAGAGGAGGAGGTTACAGATGAGGGTGGGTGGTATCTAATACTGAACCACTAGTTACTGACTTCAGTGACAACTTGTTACCGAAAATACTTCTTTGAAAAAGCCCAGACACATACTTTGCTCTAAGATCTACAAACATAGCTGTCGCTAACCTTGAATAAGTGCACTAGATTACTATTTTCCTGGTCCTATTCCAAAGTCGTGACCTTTATGGCTAATTATAAAGGCAGAAATTATAGAAAGCACAAATTATTAGGAAGCAAAGTAATGGGGAGTGATACAGGACAACCATTTAAACACTATGATGTTGATACTGTGTGTCACTTCTGTAGTAGCATTTTTCTTTGAAATGCTCCCTCTCATGGCCTTTATATCAAAGGACCACATGCTCTATTTACAGTATCCGTTTTGTACATATTATGTAGTCAGCTCTTTAGAAGAATATGGACATAGGAAAAAATACAGGACTTTTTATTCCAAAAATTTCTCCCAGCTACAATTAATCTTTTTAAGTGTCATTTAAGCAAGCAATATTGAAAGCTCTGTCTTTTCTTTTGCCTGTTTGGATTTTGTTTTTCTCTTTCAACATTCTTCCTTCTTCTTTCCTTTCTTTTTCCTTCCATCCTAACATTATCCCAACTACCATTTCACTCATCCATTTTCTTTGTTATCCTCTCTTCCTCGGCTACTTTCCACTTAACATGGAACTTTTGGTCCCTCTACACCTTCCCCAGGCCTTGCTCTCCCTTACCATATACATTACCACCTTTAGGACATATTTCTGAGAGTCAAACATTCCCCCTAGAAAATGGATGGCAGCTGCCAAGAGCCACTGCCTTGGAGGGGTTTTTTTGTCCTGTTTTTGGTTTGTTTGTTTTAAATGGTATTTGTTAAGCATTTACTGTGGGCCAGGCACTGAACTATTCTCTAAGGTGGATACAAGATAATCAGGTTGGACACTTCCCATGTCCCACACGGGGCTCACAGTCTTAATCCCCATTTTAAGATGAGGTAAAGAGGTGCAGAGAAACTAAGTGACTTGCCCAAGCTCACACAACAAGCAATTGGCAGAGCCGGGATTAGAACCCAGGTCCTCTCACTCCCAGGCCTGTGCTCTATCCACTAGGCCAAGCTAAATCCCATGCTGCTTCCCACACCGTTTGGCATCATCCTCCTGAAAGGGTGAACTCGTGTACACAGAATCAGTTAATCGAGAATATTTATTGCCTATCTACTATGTTCAGAGCCCTGTACTAAAAGCGTCAAGGACTATGATAGAGTTAGTAGACAGGATCCTTACCCTCAAGCACTTACAGCCCAGCAGGAATAAAAGACGCTGAAATAATTTACAGATTGAAGGGAGACGGAAAAGTGAGTACATAAGTGACTTGGTGCTAAAACAAATTTTTGTCTTGTCTTTCGCTATCAAATCATCCACTAGTGACTCCAAGGGCATTTCTCTCGCAGAACGCCCCACCTCCATCTGCAATCATTCTGGTAGTGTATCCATAGAGTTTTCTTCGTAAAAATATGGAAGTGGTTTACCATCGCCTTCCTCCATGCAGTAAACTTGAGTCTCTGCTCTCGACTCTCTCCCATGCCACTGCCGCTCATCACAAGTGAGTTTTGACTTGTAGCGGATTGCCTTCCACTAGCTAGCCACTGTCCAGTAAGCGCTCAATAAATACGAGTGATTGATTGATTGATTTCTAGAAGAAGGCCTAGGTAGGGCAGCCTTCACACAGTAGCGAGAAGCGGGGTGGCTTAGTGGAAAGCTCAAGGCCCTGGGAGTCGGAGGACCTTGGATTCTCATCCCTGCTCCGTCGCTCGTCTGCTCTGAAACGCTGGGCAACTCGGTTGACTTCTCTGCGACTCAGTTCCCTCGTATAAAAGACGCAGCGTGGCTCAGGGGAAAGAGCATGGACTTTGGGGTCAGAGGTCATGGGTTCAAATCCCGACCCCGCCAATTGTCAGCTGTGTGACTTTGGGAGAGTCGCTTCACTTCTCTGGGCCTGTTTACCTCATCTGTAAAATGGGGATTAAAACGGTGAGCCCCCCGTGGAATAACGTGATCACCTTGTAACCTTCCCAGGACTTAGAATTACTCTATTTATTTATTTATTTATTTTACTTGTACATATCTATTCTATTTATTTTATTTTGTTAGTATGTTTGGTTTTGTTCTCTGTCTCCCCCTTTTAGACTGTGAGCCCACTGTTGGGTAGGGACTGTCTCTAGATGTTGCCAACTTGTACTTCCCAAGCGCTTAGTACAGTGCTCTGCACACAGTAAGCACTCAATAAATACGATTGATTGATTGATTGATTGTCCAAGCTAGGAATGGAATGAATATGCCTCTGCTTGACTCTCCCTCCCATAGCCGAGACTGGTAGAGTACTGGAAATGCTCCAGATGCGATCCTGAGAGGGGTGCTTAAAACAATAGGGTATGTAAATGGATATGTACAGAAGTGCTACAGGTCATTGGGAATATGCAAGTATGTAGTCTGTGCAGAAGGGCTGGAGTTCCGTCCCTCTTCATATCTGACAGACCACCATTCTCAAAGCTCTACTAAAATCGCCTCCTCCATGAAGCTTTCCCTGACTAAACTCTCATATCCCCACCCTAGTCATCCTCTCTTCTATGTTACCTATGCACTTGGGTTTGTACTTTGATACTCATCCCACCATTACCCCCACTCATGTACATATATCGAGCCCACTGTTGGGTAGGGACCGTCTCTATATGTTGCCAGCTTGTACTTCCCAAGCGCTTAATACAGTGCTCTGCATACAGTAAGCACTCAATAAATACGATTGATTGATTGATTGATTCTACCCTGCTGTTTCCTCTACCTGTAATTTATTTTGTGCCTGTCTCTCCCACAGTATAGTAAGCTCCTTAAGGGATTGTGTCCTCCATCTCTGTGGTATTGTACTCTACCAAGCCCTTAGGACAGTGCTCAAACCACAAATAAGCACTCAATAAAAATAATAATAGTAGTAATAATTATGGTATTCGTTAAGCGCTTACCATGTGCCAAGCACTGTACTAAGTGCTGGGGTGGATACAAGCAAATTGGGTTGGATACAGTTCCTGTCCCACATAAGACTCCCAGTCCCAATCCCCATTTTATAACTCAGGCCCAGAGAAGTTAAGTGACTTGCCCAAGGTCACACAGCAGACAAATGGCAGACCGGGGATTAGAACCCAAGACCTTTTGACTCCCAGGCCTGTGCTCTAACCATTACACCATACTGCTTCTCAAGAAATACCATTGACTGATTGACTGGGATATAAGTTGGGGAAAGAGGAATTAATAAGAGAAATGAATTTAGGGGGCTTCGAAGATAGGAAGCTTTATTTGCACTGAAGAATTAATTTAGTTACAAAGTCTGCATCAAAGACATTTGCATTGGTGGCTTTGTATAGTTCTGCAAATGTGTTTATAAGCATGTGCAGATGCAAATTCAATTTATTGAGTGCTTACTGTGTGCAGAGCACTGTACTAAGCGCTTGGGAAGTACAAGTCGGCAACATACAGAGACGGTCCCTACCCAACAACGGGCTCACAGTTTCATGCATGTGTGTGTGTGCATGAGTGGCTGAGTTTGTGTATTTATTGCCCGACCCGGTGTGTGTGTTTGTCTATTTTTCCCTCTTTTCCTCTCTCTCCCTAGTCTCCACCTCCATGTCTCTCTGTTGGTCTAACATTCACCTATTCATTTCTTTCGCATCTATCTGTGCTTATTCAAAGTTGCTTAGTAGTTAAAATTTTTCCTTCATATCGGTATTTGTCAGTTACTATTTGGGACTTGAAAGATACACATCAACAGGTATTTTTTTTCCTAAAGAAAGCAAAATTAACATCCTTCCCCAGTAAAGCGTACATACTTGCATCTATATAAGTCCTTACGCACACTGTTCTAATTCATTCATTCATTCATTCATTCAATCGTATTTACTGAGCACTTACTGTGTGCAGAGCACTGTACTAAGTGCTTGTTAAGTACAAGTTGTCAACATATAGAGACGGTCCCTACCCAACAGTGGGCTCACAGTCTAGAAGAGTCGGGATTGGAACCCATGACCTCTGACTCCAAGGCCTGGATTCTTTCCACTGAGCCACGCTGCTTCTCTGGAGGGAAAGAGAGAGATTGAGGGAAAGAGAGACAGAGAGCGAGAACATATAGAGGCAACATATAGAAAGAGTCCCTACCCAACAGTGGGCTCACAGTCTAGAAGGGGGAGACAGAGAATGAAACAAAACATAAATCAAAGTGGTACGTGAGGAAGGTGGAATCAGAGAAACTGTAATAAACGGGATCCCAAGCAGCCAGGATGTCATGCATGCTCTCCATTGCTTCTGCATCTGTGCCTTGTCTTTCCTACCCCTAAAGCAGCCTCGATCAATCAATATATTATATTTATTGAGTTCTTACTGTGTGCAGATCACTGTACTAAGCCCTTGGGAGAGTTCCCTGTCCACAGTGAGCTTGCAGTCTAGAAAGGGATATTAACATATTAATATTAATATAAATAAATTACAATCTGTACAGAAGTGCTGTGGGGCTGAGGGAAGGGTGAATAAAGGGCACAAATCCAAGTGCAGGGGTGACAATGAAGGGATTGGGAGGAGAGGAAATGAGGATTAGTTGGAGAAGGCATCTTGGAGGAGATGCGTGCCCTCAATAAGGTTTTGAAGTTGGGAGAGTGGTCGTCTGTGAGATATGAAGAGGGATAATATTCCAGGCCAGAGGCAGGATGTGGACGAGAGGTCTGGGGTGAGATAGACGAGATCAGGGTACAGTGAGTAGGTTGGCATGAGGTGTGCTGGCTGGGCTGCAGTAAATCAAGAAAGTAACTCTGGAGGGTAGGAACTGTTCCTATATGTTGCCAACTTGTACTTCCCAAATGCTTAATACAGTGCTCTGCACAGTAAGCGCTCAATAAATACAATTGAATGAATGAATGAGGGGGTAAAGTGATTGAGGGCTTTAAAACTGATAGTAAGGAGTTTCCATTTGAAGCGGAGGTGGATGGGCAACCAATTAGAGGTTCTTGAGGAGTGGGGGAAAATATGGATTGATTAAAAAAAAATGATCTGGGCAACAGAGTGAATTATAGATTGGAGTGTGGAGAGGCACTGTCGAAGCATAATGGTCAAGGTCTTGTATTTACCCCCTTCTCTCTCTCTGAACCATTTCAACTATAGTCTGAGCCCGGGCTTTGGAGTCAGAGGTCATGGGTTCAAATCCCGGCTCTGCCAATTGTCAGCTGTGTGACTTTGGGCAAGTCACTTCACTTCTCTGGGCCTCAGTTACCTCATCTGTAAAATGGGGATTAAGACTGTGAGCCCCCCGGGGGCCAACCTGATCACCTTGTAACCCCCCCAGTACTTAGAACAGTGCTTTGCACATAGTAAGCGCTTAATAAATGTCATTATTATTATTATTATTAGTCTGGCTTCCGGTTACCAAGGCAATCCAGTTCACAACATATCTTCACTTTGTTCTCCAGGAGTAGCTGAAAACAAAATTCATTCATTCATTCAATCATATTTATTGAGTGCTTCCTGTGTGCAGAGCACTGTACTAAGCGCTTGGGAAGTACAAATCAGCAACATACGGAGATGGTCCCTACCCAACAACGGGCTCACAGTCTAGAAGGGGGAGACAGGCAACAAAACAAAACAAGTAGACAAGTGTCAATACCAACAGAATAAATAGAATTATAGCTACATACACATCATTAATAAAATAGAGTAATAGGTACAAATATACACAAGTGCTTTTGGGAGGGGAAGGGGGAAGGGTAGAGGGAGGGAGAGGAGGAGGAGGAGGAAGGAAAAAGGGGTGCTCAGTCTGGGAAGGCCTCCTGGAGGAAGTGAGCTCTCAAGAGGGCTTTGAAGGGAGGAAGATGAAACTGCTCCTTTGGTGGTGTCGAGTGGGTTTAATCCCCTTGAGACCAAGGTAGAAAATCCCGCCCAAGAGGTGTTTGTGCCCACCCTAATGTATTTTTCCTGTATTGTACTTTGATTAAACTAGATGCTGTACTGTATAAAAGAAGCTCTGGTTTATTCAAAACAGAGTTGGCCTTGAATAGCAGGGGAATCTCTGACTCTCAACCATCTCTCCCAGCTAGTGCTGGAAGAAGAGCTAGTAGTAATAAACTTGTCTCTGACATACACTTTTTAAACATAATGCAAAGTTCGTGAAGTTTTTCTTCCACAACAGGAGGAAGGGAGGTCAGTGAGGAGGCTGATGCAGTAATAGAGGTGGGATAGAATAAATGCTTGGATTAACATGGTAGTGGTTTGGCTGGAGAGAAAAGGGAAGACTTTAGTGACACAGTGAAGGTTGGACACACAATATTAGGTGACAGATTGAATATGTGGATTGAATTAGAGAGATGAGTTGCAGATAATGCCAAGGTTACAGGCTTGTGAGACAGGGAGGTTGGTGGTCCTATTTACAGCCTCCCTGCTAGTACCCCAGAACTGTGCTGGACTGGCTTCATGAGCCATGACGACACGAAAATTGACAGCCAGACTCACCCTTTCATTCATTCATTCAGTCGCATTTATTGAGCACTTACTGTGTGCAGAGCACTGTACTAAGCGCTTGGGAAGTACAAGTTGGGGAAGAGTCGGGGACATGGTGGTTTCCCAGCCAACCACACCACGTCACTGCAATATCACGCATGCTTTGGACTCAATCAATAAATCCATGGCATTTATTGAGCACTTACTGGTTGCAGAGAGTTGTACTAAGTGCTTAGGAGTGTACAATACAGCAGAGTTGGCAAGACACGTTCCCTTCCCACAAGGAGATTGCAGTCTGGAGGGGGAGACAGACATTAACATACATAAACGAATTATGGATATGTTGCAAGTGCCGTGGGGCTGAGGGTGGGGTGAATATCAAGTGCTAAAAAGACATAGATCCAAGTGCATGGGCGACGGAGAAGGGAGAGGGAGCTGGGGTAGGGCTTAATCTGGGAAGTCCTCTGAGTTCATTCATTCATTCATTCATTCATTCATTCAATCGTATTTATTGAGCGCTTACTGTGTGCAGAGCACTGTACTAAGCGCTTGGGAAGTACAAGTTGGCAACATACAGAGATGGTCCCTACCCAACAGTGGGCTCACAGTCTAGAAGGGGGAGACAGAGAACAAAACAAAACATATTAACAAAATAAAATAAATAGAATAAGTATGTACTCGCCTGTCCCGCCATCGACCCCCGGCCCACGTCATCCCCCGGGCCTGGAATGCCCTCCCTCTGCCCATCCGCCAAGCTAGTTCTCTTCCTCCCTTCAAGGCACTGCTGAGAGCTCACCTCCTCCAGGAGGCCTTCCCAGACTGAGCCCCTTCCTTCCTCTCCCCCTCGTCCCCCTCTCCATCCCCCCATCTTACCTCCTTCCCTTCCCCACAGCACCTGTATATATGTATATATGTTTGTACATATTTATTACTCTATTTATTTATTTATTTATTTTATTTGTACATATCTATTCTATTTATTTTATTTTGTTAGTATGTTTGGTTTTGTTCTCTGTCTCCCCCTTTTAGACTGTGAGCCCACTGTTGGGTAGGGACTGTCTCTGTATGTTGCCAATTTGTACTTCCCAAGCGCTTAGTACAGTGCTCTGCACATAGTAAGCGCTCAATAAATACGATTGATGATGATGATAAATAGAGTAATAAATACATACAAACATATATACATGTCTTAATGGACATGAAGGCCTCCTAGAGGTTTTCTTCTACCTCACTGTATAGCTGAGGTACTACTTTGCGGCAACAGCTTTTACTACTCCATTCTAATTAGAATCTGCACATGAAACTTCTCCAGTGCGGTGTGGCACACATCATTTCCCTTCTTCAGAATGTGTTTTGTTTTTTTGGATAAGCTCAGTAGAATTACAACCACCTGTGGGTGCTTTCTTTGAGAAGAGCCATCATTGTTGTTTGACATTTGCTAAGATTTAATGCAAACTAGTTTTTGTTTCCTAACATGTTTTCTTAACTTGGCCAGGATAGGTCTCTGGGCTGGGGGAGAACATATCTGCATAAAAAACTCCTTGTAGGCAAGGAAACGTGTCTACAAACTCTGTTGCACTGTACTCTCCTAAACTCTTAGTATAGTGCTCGGCACAAAGTGAGTGTTCAATAAGCATGATTGATTGAATTCCAGTTTTGGTTTTGCCAAGGAGCAGCCTTGAAGCGAAACTGCAACTGGGGAAGTAAACAGAGTAGCTGGGACCCAGAACTTCCATTACACAACTTTTTCCTTTAAGGGCAAGGGAAGACACAGCTCATGAAACCTGTCTCAGAAGTAACAATTGGTTGTGTCGCTGTCTGAACAAGGTATATACCCTCTCTGTGCCTCATTTTCCCTCTCTGGAAAAAAATAAAATAAAATGGCATTTGTTAAGTATATGCGCTTACTATGTGCCAAGCACTAGACACAAGATATTCAGATTGGATACCACCCCTGTCTCATATGGGGTTCACAATCTAAGTAGGGGGGAGAACTGGTATTTAATCCCCATTCTTCAGATGAGGAAACTGAGATCCAGAGAAGTGAAGTGACTTGCCCAAGATCACACGGCAGGCACATGGTAAACCAGAATTAGAACTCAGGTCCTCTAACTCCCAGCCCCATGCCCACTGCACTAGGCCACACTGCTGCTAGTCATGCTACCTGTAAGACAGCGGAGAATGTAAGTCAGTCAGTCAGTTTATTGAACACTTACTCTTGCGGAGCTCTGTACTAAGTGCTTGTATAATATAACAATAATCAGACACATTCCCAATCTCCCGCTGAGCTTACAGTCTAGAGAGGGAGACAGACTTTAATAATAGATAAATAAATAAATGACAGATAAGTACATAAATGTTGTGGGGCTGGGCAGGCCAGAACATAGCCCAGTATTATTATTATTATGGCACTTAAAACTAATAATTATGGTATTAATAATATAACATTACTTATGGCATTTGTTAAGCTCTTACTATGTGCCAGGCACTGTACTAAGAGCTGGGGTGGATACAAGCAAATCAGGTTGGACATAGTCCCTGTCCCACGGGGGCTCACAGTCTCAATCCCAATTTTACAGATGAGGGAACTGAGGCCCAGAGAAGTGAAGTGACTTTCCTAAAATCACACAACAGACAATAAGAATAATAATAATGGTATTTGTTAAGTGCTTACTATGTGCGAAGCACTGTTCTACGTGCTGGGGAGGTTACAAGGTGATCAGGTTGACCCACGGGGGGCTCACAGTTTTTATCCCCATTTTACAGATGAAGTAACTGAGGCACAGAGAAGTTAAGTGACTTACCCAAAGGCACACAGATGGCAGTTGGCGGAGGCAAGATTAGAACACATGACCTTCTGAATGCCAGGCCCGTGCTTTTTCCATTATGCCAGGCTGCTTCCCTTGTTAAGCATTTGCTATGGGGCAAGCCCTGTTCTAAAATAATAAGTTCAGACATGGTCCCTATCCCACATGAGGCTCACAGACTAAATAGGAGGAAGAACAGGTATTTAATCCCCCTTTTACAGATGAGGTAGCTGAGGCACGGAGAAGTGGCTTTCCCAGGGTCACACAGCAAGCAAATTGGCAGAGTCGGAATTAGAACCCAGGTCCTCTGATTCCCAGCCCATGTTCTCTCCCACTAGGCCACACTGCTTCTCAAACACTAAGCTTGGTAAAACACTAAATGCTTCAACCGAGTTCCAGTATGAATTATTTGGACGCCCTAGGTTTCCTCTACCTAGTTTCACTGCTGTGCCGGACTTCACATTGCTCCAGAAGGGGAGAAAAAGGCTCTGGAGCAGGTGGATAATCAATCAATCAATGGTATTTATTGAGCACTTACTATTTGCAGAGCACTGTACTGAGCGCTTGAGAGAATCTTGTCTTATGCTGTTGAGTCATCTCTAACACTTAGCGACTCCTTGGACCCATCTCTCAGAACGCCCCACCTCTATCTGCAATCGTTCTGGTAGTGTATCCATAGAGTTTTCTTGGTAAAAATACGGAAGTGGTTTACCTTTGCCTTCTTCCGCGCAGTTAACTTGATTCTCCGCCGTCGACTCTCTTCCACGCCGATCCTGCCCAGCGTAGGTGAGTTTTGACTTATAATAAATTGCCTTCCACTCACCTGCCACTGCCCAAGCTAGGAATGGAGATGCCTCTGCTTGACTCCCCATCCTGTCGAGGCAGCAGTGGTGGAGGCAGCCGGTTTGGATGAGTCTGAGCCTGGGACAATGACAACTCGCCTGACAGGCGATTCCCTGGAAAGTGAGGATGATCTTCTCTTGAGGATCACTGGCTGAGGTCCTCGGCTACAGTAAGGACATCTTTTTCCCTTTCAGGCTTCCCTGTACTGTGCACTGGAAAGTGTACTAAAAAGATCTAAAATGCTCTGAGATCTTCAACGAAAAAAATGTCATCTTGAAAGGCTTTTCTGAAAGGTACTTCAAACCATCTCTGCAGGATTCAATCCAGATTCCCAAACTGTGGTACAAATGTTCAGATCGAACTGGGGAGTCAAACAAGAGACTCACGCACTTAAGAGTTTGGTCAACTGGTTTTTCTTTAGCTCTGTCATTTATAGTGCTTTGCTGACTGAAGTCACAGCTCACCTAGGTCACATTTCAATAGCTAACTGCAGGGTAGCCAAACAAACCCAGAAATTCGGCTTTCCCCTGGTTGAGGGCACTGAATGCCCCCTAAAAACTGACTGGGCCATCCACCCGATTGCCACAGGAATTCCATCTGTCATTTAGTCAAGTATGCTCAAGGTTTGTTCTCCTTCCCTGTTTCTTTTTATTTTCTGAGCACACTTCTCCAAATAGAAAATCCTTTGATGGTGGGAAAGAAAAGGGCAGAAAAAAGAAAAACTAGTAGCCATTCCACCCTAGAAAACAAAATGTCCTTTGACTTTTGGGGCCAAGATTGATTTAAGACAAGGAAAGGCTGCACTTCTTGGTTAGCCAAACCCTAAGTGCAGGGGTGAGAAAAGTCTCTGAAGAGGGCATCTAATGAGGTTGGCAGTTTTTTCTTCTTTACAATTAAATCCCTATTTATTCATTCATTCAATTGTATTTATTGAGCGCTTACTGTGTGCAGAGTGACACTAAAGCTCTGAGCTAGTTTTTTTTAAGCATACTGCTTCAAAGCATTAGCAATTTTGCAGTTAAATTTCAAGTTGACGCAGTAATAAATATGCGATCTCTTTGCCCAATAATAGCCTATTTAAAATATGAGTTTTGGAATCTGAGGATGATTATTAACATAAATCAAATCTAAGACCAAATCCACTTTTTAGACTGGACTAAATTGTATGATTGGGTTCACTGATTTCTAATTTTTAAAACCTATATTATTGCTGATCTGAACTGGGTCACAGGTAAACAGAGCTGAATCTACACATGTCCAAGACTGAACTCCTTGTCTTCCCTCCCAAACCCTGCCCTCTCCCTGACTTTCCCATCACTGTTGACAGCACTACCATCCTTCCTGTCTCACAAGCCCGCAACTTTGGTGTCATCCTCGACTCTGCTCTCTCATTCACCCGTCACATCCAAGTCGTCACCAAAACCTGCCGGTCTCACCTCCGCAACATTGCCAAGATCTGCCCTTTCCTCTCCATCCAAACTGCTACCCTGCTCGTTCAAGCTCTCATCCTATCCCGTCTGGATTACTGTATCAGCCTCCTCTCCGATCTCCCGTCCTCCTGTCTCTCCCCACTTCAATCCATACTTCACGCCGCTGCCTGGATTGTCTTTGTCCAGAAACGCTCTGGGCATGTCACTCCCCTCCTCAAAAATCTCCAGTGGCTACCTATCAATCTGCACATCAGGCAGAAACTCCTCACCCTCAGCTTCAAGCCTGTCCATCACCTCATCCCCTCCTACCACACCTCCCTTCTCTCCTTCTCCAGCCCAGCCTGCACCCTCTGCTCCTCTGCTGCTAATCTCCTCGCCGTACCTCGTTCTCTCCTGTCCCACCGTCGACCCCCGGCCCACGTCCTCCCCCGGGCCTGGAATGCCCCCAATCCCTCTGCCCATCCGCCAAGCTAGCTCTCTTCCTCCCTTCAAGGCCCTACTGAGAGCTCACCTCCTCCAGGAGGCCTTCCCAGACTGAGCCCCCTCCTTCCTCTCTCCCTCCTCCCCATCTCCATCCCCCCCGCCTTACCTCCTTCCCTTCCGCACAGCACCTGTATATATGTATATGTTTGTACGTATTTATTACCCTATTTATTTATTTTACTTCTACGTATTCATTCTACTTATTTTATTTTGTTAATATGTTTTGTTCTCTGTCTCCCCCTTCTAGACTGTGAGCCCACTATTGGGTAGGGACCGTCTCTATATGTTGCCGACTTGTACTTCCCAAGCGCTTAGTACAGTGCTCTGCACACAGTAAGCGCTCAATAAATATGATTGAATGAATGAATGAATGAATATGCAAAGTAAAAGGCAATTATCAAGATCAATCAGTAGGGAAAAAAACCTGCTCTTGAGGAAGTCTGCCCATTTTTGCACAAATTATCCAGATTATTCATATTGACTGAAATCACCAAATGATTTTTCTCATTTTTCCATTTTATTTTTCCTCTGTAAATCCAATCGGTGACTGCAGAAGCAGTATTTTCCTGGCTAGTAAAATGTGCTTTGTTATGACAAACATATTATTAGAGACCAAATTAATAATATGGGTACACATTTGACTTTATTGGTTTGATGGTTAACCCGGGAATTGCTTAAGGACCTTAAATGCTTATTTTTTGCATTCATTTTTCTCATTTAGTTTTCCCGAGGGAGCCAGGTCTAGCTTTGACTGTCTATCTTGCCATTAGTCAATAACTTTAAATAAGCTCAGTAATTACAATCAATCACATCTGCTTTAGGTTCATTGATTATTTTGTAACCTCTTTTTCAACTCCCTAATGAAAACGACCGGCACAGACCCACTGGGTGACATTTCTGATATTAATTAACTCTATCTTGTCAGGGCTCTGAATATATTAATACAACCAAGTAGCATATATTGATGACTTTTAAAATTAGTTAGGCCTGGAGTTCTTGAAACTACAATAATTTCCAGAGGTTCGGAGCAACGGGAATTGAACATGCATTCACTGTTGTCGGATGAGTTTCTTTTTCATTTCGAAATACAGTAATTCATTTCCACATAGTTGAACGACTCAGCAACCCCTGCAGCTCCCTCTCCAGAGAGCCTCAGTTTCTCTCACTCCTTCGGACTCAGAGGGAACCGTGCTGAATGAAGTCAAGTTCCCCATACTACTGCCAAACCACCTCATCCTCTCTATTTCACCTCTATCTTTCACCTGCACATTATCAATCAATCCGTCCCTCATTCAATGTGCACAGCTCTGTTCTAAGCACTTGGGAGAGTACAACGCAATTATTGGTAGACATGATCCCTTCCCTCTAGGAGCTTACAATCTAGACTGGGAGCGGTATCATCATCATCAATCGTATTTATTGAGCGCTTACTATGTGCAGAGCACTGTACTAAGCGCTTGGGAAGTACAAATTGGCAACATATAGAGACAGTCCCTACCCAACAGTGGGCTCACAGTCTAAAAGGGGGAGACAGAGAACAAAACCAAACATACTAACAAAATAAAATAAATAGAATAGATATGTACAAGGAAAATAAATAAATAAATAGAGTAATAAATATGTACAAACATATATACATATATACAGCGGTATGGCCTAATGGAAAGAACCTAGGCCTGTAAATCAGGGGACCTGGGTTCTTAACCCGGCTACTTCATGTGTCTGCTTTTGTGACCTTGGGCAAGTCACTTTACGTAGAGAAGCAGCGTGGCTTAGTGGAAAGAGCACGGGCTTGGGAGTTGGAGGTCGTGTACTTTCCAAGCACTTAGTACAGTGCTCTGCACTAAGTAGGTGCTCAATAAATATGATTGAATGAATGAATGAATAAACACAATTGACTGAATGAATGAATCCCGGCTCTGCCACTTGCCAGCTGTGTGACTTTGGACAAATCAATTCACTTCTCTGGGCCTCAGTTCCCTCACCTGTAAAAAGTCTTAATGCTATGAGCCCCATGTGGGACACTGAATGAATGAATGAATCCTGGCTCTGCCACTTGTCAGCTGTGTGACTTTGGACAAGTCACTTCACTTCTCTGGGCCTCAGTTCCTTCATCTGTAAAAAGTTTTAATGCTGTGAGCCCCATGTGGGACACTGAATGAATGAATGAATCCCGGCTCTGCCACTTGCCAGCTGTGTGACTTTGGACAAGTCACTTCACTTCTCTGGGCCTCAGTTCCCTCATCTATAAAAAGTCTTAATGCTGTGAGCCCCACGTGGGACAACCTGATAACCTTGTATCTACCCCAGTGCTTAGAACAGTGCTTGGCACATAGTAAGCGCTTAACAAATAACATCATTATTATTATTCTCTATGCCTCAGTTACCTCATCTGTGAAATGGAAATTGAAGCTGTGAGTTCCATGTGGGACTGGGACAGTGTCCAACCTGATTGTCTTGTATCTACCCCAGCACTTAGTTCGGCCCTTGGGACCTGGTAAAGGCTCAACAAATACCATTTTAAAAAATCTAGTGGGAAGTTCATTCATTCATTCAGTTCATTCCTATTTATTGAGTGCTTACTCTGTGCAGAACACCATACTAAGCACTTGGAAAGTACAATTCAGCAACAAAATGAGACAATCGCTGCCCACAACAGGCTCACAGTCTAGAAGGGGGGAAACAGACATCAAAATAAGTAAACGGCCATCAATAGCATCTATATAAATAAATAGAATTATAGATATACATACAAATCAAAACAAGTAAACAGGCATTAATATAAATAAATAGAATTATAGATATGTACATATATACACAAGTGCTGTGGGGCAGGGAGGGGGGATAGAGCCAAGGGAGCAAGTTGGGGCGTTGAGGAGGGGAGGGGGAGCTGAGGAAAAGGGGGGCTTAGTCTGGGGGGAAAGAAAGTCCACACATTTGGAGCACAGGCTTGGGAGTCAGAGGTTGTGGGTTCGAATCCCAGTTCCGCCACTTATCAGGTTTGTGACTTTGGGCAAGTCACTTTCTCCCCCTCATCCCCCTCTCCATTCCCCCCATCTTACCTCCTTCCCTTCCCCACAACACCTGTATATATGTGTATATGTTTGTACATATTTATTACTCTATTTATTTATTTATTTTACTTGTACATATCTATTCTATTTATTTTATTTTGTTAGTATGTTTGGTTTTGTTCTCTGTCTCCCCCTTTTAGAGTGTGAGCCCACTGTTGGGTAGGGACTGTCTCTATATGTTGCCAACTTGTACTTCCCAAGCACTTAGTACAGTGCTCTGCACACAGTAAGCGCTCAATAAATACGATTGATTGATTGATTGATTCTCTGGGCCTCAATTACCTCATCTGTAAAACAGGGATTAAGACTGTGAGCCCCAGGTGGGACAATCTGTTTACCCTGTATCTACCCCAGCTCTTAGAACACTGCTTGGCACATAGTAAGCAAGTAACAAATACCATCATTATTATTATTATCGCTTACTACAGTTACTAGATGTTGTCGTTTATAGCCCTCCTGAATCCGCCACTGCATTTCTTACCTTCCTCCTCACAACCCTATCACCTTCATTGATCCTCAGCATGGTCAACATTCCTGTAGGTGATCTCACTCACCTGCTTCCAAACACTACTTGACTCTGCTGACCTTCATCGCCTCCCCATATTAGCCATATTCCATCATAGATACATCTGGACCTCATTAACACCAGACCCATCATCTCTGGCTTCATAAACCACTCCCCTACACCCCAAACTCCAGTGGCTGCTTTCCAACCATAATCTCTCTATTACCACTTCACCCACATCCCATAGTCCTCCACAGTTTGGCCTCTAGCTAGTCCTCTGGCCCTTCTTCATCTGTCCCAAGCTATTTGGCATCACCTGATCGTCCTAACAGTTTTTCTCTCAAAACTGTCCTTTCCACTAAACTTGACTCTCTTGCGCCCTTGTCCCTCTGTCACTCTCGCAATGCTAAACTCCAACCTTGGATCAATACCACATTCCACTTCCTCTACTCCTACCCTTGTGTACCTGGCATTGTTGGGAAAAAGACAGTAGCCAAACCACCCTCTCCCACTCCCTCTCGATCTTTAATCTGTTTAATTTTTAATCACTGACTCCCTCTCCCAGAGAGCCCCCCAACTCGCTAGACCTACAGAAGCCCCAGGGCTCCTATCTCCTCCTTTCTAATCTCTGATGACCCCAATAACTCTTTGATAGCGAGTTAGAAGTCAAAAGATATAAACTTCCAGTAGGGCCCTCTCCCTGCCTCTCCATCAATCCTCCGTGCAGAGCCAGCCTGGACTTCTGGCGTGAACCCCAGTCCAGCTATGAGCAAACTCTGAGCATGAGCTGGAGCTTCTGGGGGCTGCAGCTGCAGAATCCAGGCCTACAACACCAGTCTGACAACCTGTGCGCTATACCCTGATCTCGTCTATCTTGCCGCCGACCCCTTGTCCATGTCTCCCTCTGGCTTGGAACTGCCTCCCTCTTCAGATACAACAGTCCTCCACTTAGACCCTCCTAAAATCACATCTTCCCCTCTCGGAGTCGCACCTGGGAGTTTCCAGTACTCTACCAGTCTCGGCTATGGTAGGGAGAGTCAAGCAGAGGCCTACCCATTCCATTCCTAGCTTTGGGCAGTGGCTAGTGAGTGGAAGCCAATCTGCTACGAGGCAAAACTCACCTTTGCTGGGCAGCAGCGATATGGGGGAGAGTCGAGGACAGAGACTCAAGTTTCTGCGCAGAAGGAGGCAATGGTAAACCGCTTCCATTTTTTTACCAAGAACAATTGCAGATGGAGAACGGGGCATTCTGGGAGAGATGTGTCCGTGGTATCATTATGGGTCGAAAACGACTCGATGGCATAAGACAAGAAAATCACAAAATCACAACTCCTTCAAGAGGCCTTTCCTGGCTAAGCCCTCATTTTCCCTATTTCTTCACCCTTCTGCATCATACTGTGCACTTGAAGCTGTACTCTTTAAGCACTTGATATTCACCCTACCTTCAGCCCCATGGCACTTATGTATCCATAATTAATTTTTATTGTCTGTCACCCTTCTAGAGTGTAACATCCTTGTAGGTGGGGAAAGTGTCTACCAGCTCTGTACCAATTCTGTACCAAGTGTCTACCAATTCTCTCCCAAGCACCTAATAGGTGTTCTACTCTCAGTAAGTGCTCAGTATCAGAAGCCAGGGGGCCTATTGGAAAAAGCACAGGACTGGGAGTCAGAGTCCCTGGGTTCTAAACCTGGCTTTGCCATTTATCTGATGAGTGACCTTGGACAAGTCACTCAACTTCTCTGTGCCTCAGTTATCTCATCTGTAAAATGGGGATTACAACTGTGAGTTCCATGGGGGACAAGAACTGTGCCAAACCTAATTATCTTGTATCTACCCCAGTGATATACTGGTTGGCCATCTCTCATTTTTTCGTGTGTGTGACGATCTCTCACATCTACTTCTGCTGCCCCGACTTCTATTTCTTCTCATTTCTTGCTGCCTAAAGTAAAACTCCATGTGAATGACCTACCAGCACCTTAAAGTCAACAAGTCAAAAAGAGAACTGCTCATTTTTCCTCCTAAACCTTCTCCTCCTACTTTTCCCATCACAAATAACAACACCACCACTGTCCCTGTCCCAGGAACTTGCAACCTTGGTGCCATCTTTGATGCCTCCATGCCTTTCATCTCCCATAGAGTAGGTCTCTAAACCCTACCACTTCTTTCTCCACCATATTTCCCAGTGCCCCTCCTTTCTCTCCACCAGTTCAGCTCTCACCATCTCAGGGAGCAGTGTAGCCTAGTACAAAGAGCACTGGGCTGGGAGTCAGGGAAAGTGGGTTCTAATCCCAGCTCTGCCACATGTCTGCTGTGTGACCTTGGGGAAGACATGTAACGTCTCTGGGACTCAGTTACCTCATCTGGAAAATGGGGATTAAGACTCTGAGCCCCAGGTGGGACAGGAACTGTGTCTAACCTGATTACCTTGTAATAATAATAATAATAATAATAATAATAATAATAGCATTTATTAAGCACTTACTATGTGCAAAGCACTGTTCTAAGCACTGAGGAGCTTACAAGGTGATCAGGTTGTCCCACGGGGGCTCACAGTCTTAATCCCCATTTTACAGATGAGGTAACTGAGGCCCAGAGAAGTTAAGTGATTTGCCCAAAGTCACACAGCTGACAGTCTGTGGAGCCGGGATTTGAACCCATGACTTCTGACTCCAAAGCCCGTGCTTCTTCCACTGAGCCAAGCTGCTTCCCCTAAGCTGACCCACCCCAGTGCTTAGAACAGTGCTGGGCCCATAGTAAGCACTTAACACCACAATTATTATTATTATAGTTGTTATCATTCCTGGCTAGATGACAGCATCAGATTCCTTATTGCTCCCTTCGCCCTCTGATCTGCTTGGCAACATTATTTCCCCATCCTTATTGACTCCCATGCCCACTGCCCTCACCAATTGTTTCAGACATTTAACTCCCTCCTCAAATCCCCCTGCCCCCCACACCCCCCATCTCTTGCCCCCAATGAGCTGGCAATGTATTTTATTGAGAAAACAGAAACCAATCATAAGGCATGCTCTCCTTAAAATTTCCCCTGCTCCTCTCTAGTCCCTCCCATACTTCCTAGCAGAATCTCAAGTGATCTCCTGCCTCCTCTCAAAATCCATCCCATCCACCCATGCCTACGATCCCATCCCATCACACCTAATCAAAGTGCTTGTCCCCTCTCTACTTCCCTCCCTGACTGCCATCTTCAACTGTTCACTCTCCAATGGCTTCTTCCCCACTGCTTTCAAACATGCTCATGTCTCCCCTATTTAAAAAAAAAATAGTACCTTCCCTTGATCCCATGGCTCTCTATATTATCCAACCTCGGATTCACTGACACTGTCCACTCCTGGTTCTCCTCCCATCTCTCTGGCTACTCCTTCTGGGTCTCTTTTGTGGGCTCCTTCTCTGCCTCCCACTCCCCAAATGTGGGAGTCCCTCAAGGTTCAGTTCTATTCTCCATCTACACCTAATCCCTTGGATAATTCATTCATTCTGATGACTTCAACTACCACCTCTAAGCAGATGATTCATAAAGCTACAACTCCAGCCCTGATCTCTCTCCTTCTCTGCAGTCTCACATTTCCTCCTGCCTTCAGGACATCTCTACTTTGATGTCCTGCTGATACCTCAAACTTGACATGTCCAAAGCAGAGCTCCTTATCTTCCCACCCAAACCGTGTCCTCCCCCTGACTTTCCCATCACTGTAGACAGTACCATCATCCTTCCTGTCTCACAAGGCCATAACCTTGGCATTATCCTTGACTTCTCTCTCATTCAATCCCTCAACCTATCCCGACTGGATTACGGCATCAGCCTCCTCTCTGATCTCCCATCCTCCTGTCTCTCCTTCAGTCTATACTTCACGCCACTGCTCAGATCATCTTTGTGCAGAAACGCTCTGGGCATGTTACTCCCCTCCTCAAAAATCTCCAGTGGCTACCAATCATCCTACACATCAGGCAAAAACTCCTCACTCTCAGCTTCAAGGCTGTCCATCACCTCGCCCCCTCCTACCTCACCACCCTTCTTTCCTTCTACAGCCCAGGCCGCATCCCCCGCTCCTCTGCCGCTAACCTCCTCACTGGGCCTCGTTCTCACCTGTCCCGCCATCGATTCCCGGCCCACGTCATCCCCCTGGCCTGGAATGCCCTCCCTCTGCACATCCGCCAAGCTAGCTCTCTTCCTCCCTTCAAAGCCCTACTGAGAGCTCACCCCCTCCAAGAGGCCTTCCCAGACTGAGCCCCCTCCTTCCTCTCCCCTTCCCATTCCCCTCGCCCTACTTCCTTCCCCTCCCCACAGCACCTGTATATATGTTTGTGCAGATTTATTACTCTATTTATTTTGTTTGTACATATTTACTGTTCTATTTATTTTATTTTGTTAATATGTTTAGTTTTGTTGTCTGTCTCCCCCTTCTAGACTGTGAGCCCACTGTTGGGTAGGGACCGTCTCTATATGTTGCCAACTTGTACTTCCCAAGCAATTAGTACGGAGCTCTGCACACAGTAAGCGCTCAATAAATACGATTGAATGAATGAATGAATTCAATCCACCTATTCCATCTGTCAACAAATCCTGTCAGTTCAACCTTCAAAACATCACAAATATCTGTCCTTTCCTCTTCATCCAAACTGCTACCATGTGAATCCAAGCAGTTAGTCTATCATTCTTTCATTCAATAATATTTATTGAGTGTTTACTGTGTGAAGAGCATTGTACTAAGCACTTGGGAGAGTACAATATAACAGTATAACCAGCACTTATCCTATCCCACCTTGATTACTACATCAGTCTCCTCACTGACCTCCCTGACTCCTGACTCTCCCCACTCCAGTCCATACTTCGCCCTGCTGCTTGCATCAATTTTCTAAAAAAAAATTCAGTCCCTCTTTCCCCAATCTTCAAGAACCACTAGTGGTTGTTCATTCACCTCTTCATCAAACAGAAACTCCTTACCATTGCCTATAAAGTACTGAATTACCTGGCCCCCTACAACCCTACATCCCTGCTTTCCTACTACAACCCAGGCCACACACTGCACTCATTCGAATGCCACCCTACTCACTGGGCTTTGATCTCATCTATCTCACCACTGACTTCTTTCTCACATCCTGCTTCTGGCCTGGAACATCCTCCCTCTTCATATCTGACAGATAATCCCCACCTTCAAAACCTTATTAAAAGCACCTCTCTTCAAGAGGTCTTCCCTGACTAAACCTTCATTTCCTCTTCTCCGAGTCCCTTATATGTCACCCTTGAAATTCGATTTGCATCCTTTATTCACTCCTCCCCCAGCCCCACTACACTTATAAATCCATAATTTATTCATTTTTATTAATGTCTTTCTCTTCCTCTAGACTATAACCTCACTGTGGGCAGGGAATGTGACTATCAACTCTGTTATATTGTACTCTCCCAAGCACTTAGTACAATGCTCTGCACACAGTAAGTGCTCAGTAAATACGACTATTTGATTCCTCTCCCCATCTCATCTCCTTCCCCTCTGCAGTCTATCCTCACCTTTCTACATTCATTGCAAAGGTCATTGCAAATGCATCACTCCCTCCTCAAAACCTCCTTATTGCTCCCTCTAACTGCACCTCTGCTTGGCAACATTTTTCCCCCATCCTTATTGATTCCCATGTCCACTGCCCTCGCCAATTGTTTCAGACATTTAATTCCCTCCTCAGAGCCTCCTGTCCCCCACACCCTGCATCTCTTGCCCCCAGTGACCTGGCAATGTAATTTATTGAGAGAATGGAACATCCAATGGCTTCCCATTTCTTTCCACATCAAATGAATTCCTAACCACTGGAACACTGCAAACTCCCTCTGACTGTAAACTGCTTGTGGGCAGGGAGTGTATCTACCAATTCTACTGTACTCTCCCAAGAGCTTAGTACAGTGTTCTGAACACAGTAAGTGCTCAATAAATACCACCAGCTGATTGATTCAAGGCTCTACACCAGTTGTTTTCTTCTTACCTTTCTTTTTCTCCTCCAAACTCAGACTCTTTGCTCCTTTTAAACTATCTTTCTCTTGACTCTCCTGTCTCTCATCCATTACTCACACCTTTCCCACTGCAATGGAATTCCCTCTCCACTCCAATCCGCCAAAACACAAACCTGCCACCTTCAAATTTCTCCAACAACCAACTCCTCCAGTAGGTACTGATGATAACGGTGCTCCTTTTAAAAAGTAAAAATAAACTTTAAAAACTTTAGGAGGAACTGTACCCATTTTGTGATTCTTTTCTTAAAAATTCAAATGTGACAGCCCAACTGGTTGTCTACGCACTTTGACTTTTGGATTATTGGACAGGAATTTTCCCTAGGAGAAAGGATTTCCCTAAGGTTCTCCAATTGTGTCCCCTTCCTGTCCTACCCCTAACCTCCCTGTACCATATCAAACAACCAGGAGACGGAGAAAGATCAGAGGCTGGGCCCCCTACTGAATGGGATTAGTCTGTGACTTGCCACTCTTGCCATATATTTGCCAAACTCTGGCTTGGTTCTCCCCCTCTAGACTGTAAGCTCTTTAATAATAATAATAATAATAATAATAATAATAATAATAATAATAATAATAATTTTGATATTTCTTTCATTCATTCATTCGTATTTATTCAGCACTTACTGTGTGCAGAGCACTGTACTAATCACTTGGGAAGTACAAATCAGCAACAAATAGAGACGGTCCCTACCCAAAAATGGGCTCACCGTCTAGAAGGGGAGACAGACAAAAAAACAAAACAAGTTAAGCACTTACTGTATGCCAAGCACTGTTCTATACACTGGAGTATTTATTAATTTGATTTTGTTAGTATGCTTGGTTTTGTTCTCTGTCTCCCCCTTCTAGACTGTGAGCCCACTGTTGGGTAGGGACTGTCTCTATATGCTGCCAGCTTGTACCTCCCAAGCGCTTAGTACAGTGCTCTGCACACAGTAAGCACTCAATAAATATGATTGATTGATTGATTGATTGATTGAGTAGATACAAGTTAATCAGATTGGACACAGTACCTCTCTCAATGGGGCTCACAGTCTATGTAATGATGATGATGATGATGGCATTTGTTAAGCACTTACTATGTGCGAAGCACTGTTCTAAGCACTGGGCTAGATACAAGGTGATCAGGTTGTCCCATGTGGGGCTCACAGTCTTAATCCCCATTTTACAGATGAGGCAACTGAGGCACAGAGAAGTTAAGTGACTAGCCCCAAATCACACAGCTGACAAGTGGCGGAGTTGGGATTAGAGCCCACAACCTCTGGTTCCTAAGCCCGGGCTCTTTCCATTGGACATCCCCATTCTACAGATGAGGAAATTGAGGCACAAGAGAAATTAAGTGACCTGCCCAAGGTCACACAGTAGACACTCGGCAGAGCCGGGATTAGAATCCATGTCCTCTGGCTCCGAGGCCACTGCCTTTCCCACTAGGCCGTGTTGTTTCCTACTAGGCCATGCTGCAAATGAGCTCTTGTGAATGAGCTCGCAGTGGGCAGGGAACGTGTCTATGAATGCTGTTGCATTTGGTCTCACCCAAGCGCTTAGGATAGCACTCTGCACACGGTAAGCACCCAGTATATGCAATTGATTGATTGATCGATCCACAGCCTTAAAGTTGGGGGAGACCATTTCCATGAAATATTTTTTCTTCACTTTACTAAAACCGTTCACTAGTACAGTAGCAAGACAGAAGAGAAATAAGAACACATGCAATGAATATGAAAGGAGAGATATTAGGCTCATTTGGGATGGTGAATAGAATCAAAGCCAATCGCCTAAAAGCTAATAAGCTATTGGATCAAATGCCAAATACTACATAAAGGCAAAGCATGACTGGGATATCAAACTTGCAAAATAAGGAAACTTCAGTGAGATGCTTTCAAAAGTCATGACAACTCAGGCAGGGTGCCCACAGCAGTCTTCCATTTATAGTCGGTGACAGTTTGCCACTTAAGTAATAAAATATTCACCAATCCATTTTGCAGAAATGACCAAAAAGCCATTAGGTGATTATAATGCTCCGTGACTGCATACAGGACTTAATTTATTCACACGACCAGAAGTAAAGGAGGGCATTACTATCTGATAGATTTTGAAGTAGAGTGGAATCTCAAAAGCCTTGAGTTTTAGTTCTAGTCCTGATTCTGCTTGGAACCCATTTGGGAACTTGGGCAAGCTGACATTCCTAATTCATTCTGATACTTGTTAAGCACTTCATCATCATCAATCGTATTTATTGAGCACTTACTGTGTGCAGAGCACTGTACTAAGCGCTTGGGAAGTACAAATTGGCAACATATAGAGACAGTCCCTACCCAACAGTGGGCTCACAGTCTACCACTTACTATGGTCCAGGTATTGTTCTAAATGCTGAGCTACATACAAGTTAAGTAGGCTGGACACAGTCTCTGCCCCACATGGAGCTCACAGTCTAAACAGGAGGAATCGATCAATCAGTTGTATTTATGGAACGTTTACTGTGTGCAGTACACTGTACTAAGTGCTTGGGAGAGTAGAATATAACAGAGTTGGTAGACACATTCCCTGACCACAATGAGCTGACAGTCTGGAGGGTAGTAGGATTTAATCCCCATTTTACAGATGAGGTAACTGAAGCCCAGAGAAGTTAAGTGACTTGCCCAAGGTCACACAGGAAGCGCGTGGCAAAGCAGGGGTTAGAACTCAGGTTCTCTGACTTTCAAGCCCGTGCATTTTCCACTAGGCCATGCTGCTTCTCCCCCTTTTAGACTGTGAGCCCACTGTTGGGTAGGGACTGTCTCTATATGTTGCCAATTTGTACTTCCCAAGCGCTTAGTACAGTGCTCTGCACATAGTAGGCGCTCAATAAATACGATTGATGATGATGATGATGATGATTACCTCGATAAGCTACCAACGGTGCCTGTCAACTAAGTGAAGCAGCTATCACAGGATGCACCATGGAGGGTGGGGAGAAGTGGCCAGAAGTAGGGGGCAGGGGGGAATGGCAGCAGACCAGGGGCTGTTGAAAATTTGAAAGCATCGCCCTGTCAGAAGTGGCATCTGGGGGAACAAGAAGCTGGAAGGGGAATATAATAGCTCTGGAGCAAGAGAGGCAAGTTAGGGTGCCCTCAGAGAAACTCTGGGTTAGGAGCTCCATTTGGGGTCAGCACATCACGCTGCAGCATCTTGACATCTTAAGGTATGGGTAGGGCAGGGCCACAAAATATCTTCTCTCCTCAGGTGGTGAAATGACTGATGAGAAGCAGCATGGCTCAGTGGAAAGAGCCCGGGCTTTGGAGTCAGAGGTCCGGGGTTCAAATCCCGGCTCCGCCACTCGTCAGCTGTGAGACTTCGGGCAAGTCACTTCACTTCTCGGTGCCTCAGTTCCCTCATCTGGAAAATGGGGGCCCCCAGTGGGACAACCTGATCACCTTGTAACCTCCGCAGCGCTTAGAACAGTGCTTTGCACATAGTAAGTGCTTAATAAATAAATCCATTAAAAAAACAAACCCTGCTGGAAACAGATGGTAGTCAAGAAGGTCTGGATTCGGGCATTATGAATATTACATCTCAGAAATGAATGTAAGGCAAAGAATGGAGACTCATAAAAACCCACCTGTCTGTGTTAAAACTCAATAGGCTCTCAAGGAATAATGATAATTGAGGTATTTGTTAAGCGCTTATTACGTGCCAGGCACTGTACTAGGCGCTGGGATAAATACAAGGTAGTTGGGTCGGAGAGAGACCCTGCCCCACATAGGGCTCTCAGGCTTAATCTCCATTTTACAGATGAGGTAACTGAAGCACAGAGAAGTTAAGTGACTTGCCCAAGGTCACACAGCAGAGAAGTGGTGGAGCCAGAATTAGAACCCAGCTCCTTCTGACTCCCAGCCCCATGCTCTAGCCAAAAGGCCACAGTGCTTTCATCCTTTCGTTCATTCAATCATATTTACTGAGAGCTTACTGTGTGCAGAGCACTGTACTAAGTTCTTGGGAGAGTACGATATAACAATAAATAGACACGCTCTCTGCCCACAATGAGTTTACAGTCTAGAGGGGGACCAAATTAGGTCCTTTTTCCTGAAAATGCCAAGAAAAGGGGGATAGGAAAGTGTCTTTGGCTGCTAAGGTTCAGGAGATAAGGGAGGAGGAGGAACTGGTATTTATTACTCTATCTATTTATTTTATTTGTACATATTTATTCTATTTATTTTATTTTGTTAATATGTTTTGTTTTGTTGTCTGTCTCCCCCTTCTAGACTGTGAGCCCGCTGTTGGGTAGGGACCGTCTCTATATGTTGCCAACTTGGACTTCCCAAGCGCTTAGTACAGTGCTCTGCACACAGTAAGCGCTCATAAATACGATTGAATGAATGAATGAATGAACGAACTGGTACAGTATTGCCTTCTGTACTAGTGTGGCCTAGTCACAAGAGAACCTGGGAGTCAGAGGCTATGGGTTCTAATCCTATCTCCAGTGTGACCTTGGGCAAGTCACTTAACTTCTCTGTGGCTCAGTTACCTCATCTGTAAAATGGGGATTAAGACCGTGAGCTCCATGTGGGAAAGGGACAGTGTCCAACCTGATTACCTTATATCTACCCCAGCGTGGAGAACAGTGCTTGGCAGATAGTAAGAGCTTAACAAATGCCAATAATTATTATTATTATTCCGTCACCATTTCCACCAACGTCACAGTACCAGATCCTAGCATTTATTCATTTATTTAATCGTGTTTAGTAAGCGCTTACTGTGTGCAGAGCACTGTACTAGGCACTTAGGAAAGTACAATACAACAATAAACAGTGGCATTCCCTGCCCACAATGAGCTCACAGTCTAAAGTGGGGGAGACAGACATCAATACATGTCGGGCAAACTCCAAGGATAACAGGCCCCTGAGCAGCAGAGCTTTGAGGGGCAGGATTTCTCCAGGTTGGGAATTTCCCACATACCTGGTAGGCAGGCCTAAGACTATGCCAAAGGTCCCACCTGAAAGCATGGCAACAGTACATGAAAAGGCCTCATGCTTTCTGGGGACTACCCTTCTAGGGAGGGGAAGACAAAATTACTTCCAATCTACTATCACCAAAAAAAAAGATACTGCTTAATTAATGAATGAACAATAGATCACGATGATGAAGAGGATGAGGCTGAAAATAAGGATGATGGTACTGATAATGATGCTGTCCTTGACACCCCCTTTGACATCCTTAAAATTTTATAAAGATTTAAAAAAGACAAATAGTTTCAGCTATCCATCTTGTAGAATCAATCGTATTTATTGAGCGCTTACTGCGTGCAGAGTAGAAGAGACGTAACCAAAGGTTGATACTCCAAAAGAAAGACTGTCAAGGCTGAATGGATTTAATGGGAAATGGAGCTTTGAAAACACATCGGTATTCACTCCTCATATCTTAATGAAATGAAAAAAAAAAGTGATGCCAGAAAAAAAGACCTGGAATTGAATAGTAGAAGTACTAAAGCCTTTATAAATGTTATCATCTTTTTTTAAAAGAATCAATAACTAATGCCTACATTGCTTTAAAGGAGTTTTTATCTTTTCTCTTGTCCCATATAAAATACTTGTAAAATCTATTAAATGGTTTCTTGGTTTAATATATTGAAATTATATTTTAGCCATTCCAGGATGACAGAATAATTAAATCCATTCTAAGCATGTCCTAAGTGCTTAGATTGATTAGAATGACCCAGAAATGTTCTACTGGATCCCTAATGACATTTTATATAGACACATTTTTGGTCAGCAAACTTGGAATTATGAATTTAGAGTACATTAAACCAAGTTAAACTAATAAAAAATACCAGTTTCCAGATCAGTTATTTAACCACCAGCACACCTCAATCTTTAAAGAGAGGTTTTCCCCAGTAACACTTTCTTACGTGTGAAGGTGGGAATTTCATTGGATTTCAAGAAGCCAAGGTGAGGAAACGATCAATCTGATCATTAGACTTAATTAGTTTGTGAAAAGTTTGAAAGGATAAAGAGAAAGGTGCTAGCCCTTCAACACACGGCAGAGATAGAGGGTGGGTGAAATATCATTTCTGGTGTGCATAAAAGATAATCTAGGGGAGGGGCGGACTTCTGAGCTATAAACAACCAAGCACTTAGTATGATGCTTTGCACAAAGTGTTCAATAATTATGTTTAGATGATGTTCGACCAACAGCGGCTCCCACCAGCCTCATGGATCAGAGCAAAACGCTTCAAGTTCGTCACCGGTCCTCTTTAAATTCTGGATTTTTAATGCTCCACCCACCTTCTCGAAAGAGGAACTTCCTCCTTCACTTCATGTTGTTGTGAATGAAACTCTCCCCTCACACATGAGAAGTTGAATCATTCTGATCAGAGTGATGCCTCAAGGATCTTGATTTAAGAAATCCTAACTTCATGGCTTGAGACTCAGAAAGTAACTGCAAAACAATTACTGGATAAATATGATTTTTCTTTAAGTGATAGTAGGATGCGGAAAATCAAAACTTTAGGAATCTTTGATAGTCATTTATTTCAAAAAATAGTTCCCCAAACATGAAACTCATACTCTGCTCTATTCACATACTCATTCTTTTAATCCTCAAGAGGCTCGCACATCTTTTCCAAAAACAGCTACAAGAATCTGGGCCTCTTTCCACTGATAAGTTTGTGAGTTCCATATTTGCGACATTCCCAGCCAGACGATGTTCCACAACATTGCCTGTTATGGGAAATTGTTAACCCCACTAGAACTTCTTACTGAAGAATATTTTGAAACAATAGGTATTTTTTTTTACCCCATTTACTAAATGATTTGCAGAAAATGCAGGTAGTTTATTTTTTGATCCAGAGTTTTAAATTTGTCTTTATCCTCATCTGACTCCCTCACAAGACCTATACAATACTCCCGGATCTTTCCAGTGTAGAATGTAGTTGGCTTTTTATTTTTTTGGCAGGGAGGAGGGCGCGAGGGGGTTGGGTTTTTTAGGATATTTATTAAGCACTTACTGTTCTAGGCACTATATTAAGTGCTGGGGTAGTTACAAGCTAATCATCTTGGACAAAGTCCCTGTCCCACAGAGGGCTCACAGTCTTAATCCCCATTTTACAGATGAGGAAACTGAGGCACAGAGAAATTAAGTGACTTACCCAAGGTCACACAGCAGGCAAGGGGCAGAGCTGGGGTTAGAAACCAGATCATCTGACCCCCAGGCACGTGCTCTTTCCACTAGGCCATGCTGCTTCTGAATTTTGTCTTAGTTTCCTTGTTCAAGTTTCATTTTCGTCAAAGATGATGTGGGATTTGAAAAAGAATATTCCTAGTTCTGACTAACCGCCATTCTTTCTCCGCAGGTATCAGTATCAATGGTTGACTGGTTGTCTGGGTATGAGAATCAAAATTAAATGACTATTAAAACATTGCAAAGTTCAACTCATTAACAGAGTTGCTATAAATAACATTCCTTCATAACAGTGGATTTATGCAGTAGCAAATGAGAAAATTATCTCCATATGAAACCTATGAAAGATTTGTAAGCCATTACAAAGAGAGCAATGTGTCTGTATCAGTCAGCTGAATTGGTGACATGCAAGTGCATGCTGTAAAACATTCAATAGCGCTTCAAATGCCCTGAAGCCTAAAACCAGCCATGCTGACAGCTGCCCCAAATCAAAGCCACACATCAAATTTGTTGGGTGAAAATGCCTTGAGAGGAATGTTCTAAACACAGAAAATACTACTGTGGAGAGCAGAGCAAAGAGTGAAAGCAGCAGACCAGGGCTTGACACAAGTTCTCTAATGAAAAGTTTAACCATATTAAACAAAAAACGCTTTCGGTTTCCTAAAACCTGCAATAACTGGTTTGCTCCTGAGTGGAAACATTTGAGATGCAAGAGGGAATGAGTTGGCTACCAAATGCACATGGGTGACAGAAAACAGCTCCCACGCTGAAGATTAATGTTAGGAAGACTCGTTATGAAGAGCTTGGAAAAAGTCATGAGATGTGCTGATGTAACATTTGCCAGTGCTCTGCACATAGTAAGCGCTCAATAAATACGATTGATTGGTTGATTTGCCACAAATACAAATTGTCAACTCCATGGTGTTTCAGTGGCAATGTATGGATCCAAAAGCTGGACAGTGAAAACACAGGAGAGAAAGAACATCGATTCTTTTGAAATGTAGTGTTGGAGAAGGCTTTTGAGAATACCATGGACTGCCCGAAGACAAACAAATGGATTTTAGAGCAAATTAAACCAAAGTGGTCTTTGGAAGGCCAAATGCCTCGACTTGGATCAGCATATTTTGGACACATAATCAGGAGGACTAATTCTCCAGAAAAGACACTAATTCTAGGAAAAGTCCAGGGGAAACGTGGAAGAGGCAGCCAGCAGCTAGATGGATAGAGACCATAACGATGATAATGGAAGAACCATTAGAAAGGTTTGTGGATTATGACAGAGGACAGGACATTCTGGAGAAAGTATATCCATGGAGTTGCTATGAATTGGAAATGACTCGACGGCACTTAACAATAACAATTAGAATGGAACCAGTAAAAGTACCTAGAATTAAGCACTAGGTAGGTGAATGCTGAGAGGATCTAGAAATGATTTCTACCATTCATCAGTGGTATTTACTGAGTGCTCGCTGTGTGCCGAGCACTGTACTAGGCGCTTGGAAGAGAACAACACAGTAGACTTGATATACATGTCTCCTGCCCGCAAGGAGCTCCCAGTACAAGAACTTGGACTATTCCTGAACTAAAGTGAACTAAATTTAACAGAAGATCCTCTGAAGTTTGCATATCCCTAAATATGCCCATTTAAATAAGGCACCAATATACATCTATGTATATCCACATTTCATTTCTGAAGATGATGCTGACACTTAAATCTCTTCCGTTCATGCCAGCATGGCCAAGAATGCCAGTGAATAATAACAATTTAATAATAATAATAATGGTATTTGTTAAGCGCTTACTATGTGCAAAGCACTGTTCTAAGCGCTGGGGAGATTACAAGGTGATCAGGTTGTCCCACGGGGTCTCACAGTTTTTAATCCCCATTTTTCAGATGAGGTAACTGAGGCAGAGAGAAGTTAAGTGACTTGCCCAAAGTCACACAGCTGACGGTTGGCGGAGCTGGGATTTGAACCCATGACCTCTGACTCCAAAGCCCGGGGTCTTTCCACTGAGCCACGCTGCTTCTCGTGAATGACTCACAGTCTCTTCTTCATTCTGTGCATATGAAGCTAGTTCCACCACCCTCCTTCCTCTCAAAACCTCAAAATCTCAAAAAATCACATCTCCTCCAAGAGGCCTTCCCAGACTAAGCCCTTTATTTCCCCCAAGCAACCTCCCCTCTGCATCAACTATGAAGTTGACTGTGTACCCCATAAGCACTTTGTATTATTGGCCTGCAATACCTAATGTAAATATTCTTATACTCTTCTATTTCACCTCACCCTAATCTGCTGTATTGTAATAATGATAATAACAATTGTGATATTTGTTAAGGGCTTACTGTGTGCCAGGTACTGAACTAAATGTTGGGATAGGCACAAGGTACTCGGGTTGTCCCTGTCCCACATAGGGCTCACAGTCTTAATCCCCATTTTACAGATGAGGTAACGGAGGCATAGGGAAGTTAAGCGACTTGCCCAGGGTCACACGGCAGACAAGTGGCAGAACTGTGATTAGAACCCAGGCCTTCTGACTCCCAGGATTGTGCTCTATCCACTAGCCCACATCCGACTCCACCTATGGATTGTAGACTTCTTCATTCATTCATTCACCATTCAATCATATTTATTGAGCGCTTACTGTGTGCAGAGCAGAGTACAAAGCTCCTGGGAGCAGCATAGGTTGGTGGAAAGAGCACAGGCTTGGGAGTCAGAGAAAAATGGTTTTCTAATTCCCGCTACTCCACTTGTCTGCTGTGTGACCTTAGGCAAGTCACTTTAATTCTCTGTGCCTCAGTTACCTCACCTGTAAAACGGGGATGAAGACTGTGAGCCCCCCTGTGGGACAACCTGATTACCTTGTATCTACTCCAGCACTTCGAACAGTGCTTGGCACATAGTAGGTGCTTAACCAATATCATAATTATTATTTTTATTATTACAATAAAACAATAAACAGGCACATTCCCTGCTCACAACGAGCAGGGACCGTCTCTACCAACTCCGTTAGACTGTATTCTCCCAGGCGCTTAGCTCTGTGCTCTGCACTCAATAAACATTATTAATGGGTTGATTCCCTCCACCCAGAGAATCTTGCTTCTATTTTTGATTCTGCTTCATGCTACCCAGACCTTCCGAAGGCCTCAAAGTGCTCAAGGAGACCCACCCTTCCGCTAATGGCTACCTTCTTGGACTTATCCCAACAACCAACTCCTCTGTCACATGGAAAAAGTGCTTCAGTGATCTCTAAATTGTTTATTCTGCTAGCCCAGCTGTGAGTGCTCCCTTTAGGTTCCCAATCCCGCAGCTCCTTGCTGATCCGGCTGTCAGCCCCTCCCATGACGGCTCAGCCAGTGGAGCCGGGTTGCTATCAGCTATACCTGTGAGGTGACGGCGTTCAAGCACCTTGTCCTCCGGGATCTAGGCCTGTCATTTGATGCTGAGCGATTCCTCGGTGACGCTGAAGAAACTGCTCAAGAAGTCAGATGTGTCCTCTTTCCTGGGATCAGATCTCTCAGCCCTATGGATGGCCGGAGATCTTCAAGTTGGCTCCAAGCTTGGTGGTCCATGGTTACCCCACTCTACCAAAAATAATAATAATTGTAGTGTTTGTTAAGCACGTACTATGTGCCAAACCCTGTGATGAACGCTGGAATAGATACTAGATAATCAGATCTGTGTCCCTATCCAACACAGGGCTCACAGGTTGTTTAAGCCACATTTTACAGATAAGGAAACTGAGGTAGAGAGAAGCTAAGTGTTTTGCTCCAGGTCATCATCATCATCATCATCATCAATCGTATTTATTGGGCGCTTACTGTGTTCAGAGCACTGTACTAAGCGCTTGGGAAGTACAAGTTGGCAACATATAGAGACAGTCCCTACCCAACAGTGGGCTCACAGTCTAAAAGGGGGAGACAGAGAACAAAACCAAACATACTAACAAAGTAAAATAAATAGAATAGATATGTACAAGTAAAATAAATAAATAAATAGAGTAATAAATATGTACAAACATATATCCATATATACAGGTGCTGTGGGGAAGGGAAGGAGGTAAGATGGGGGGGATGGAGAGGGGGACAAGGGGGAGAGGAAGGAAGGGGCTCAGTCTGGGAAGGCCTCCTGGAGTAGGTGAGTGGCACCTACATAACACATAACATAGTAGATGAGTGGCAGAGTCGGGATAAGAATCCAGGTCCTCTTTCCAAGGCCCAGGCTCTTTCCACTAGATCATGCCACTTCGTTCACTCTCTGGCCATTTTTATTCTGGTTTCTACTTCTTTGTCAGTGCATCACTGGCTACTGTACCACCTATGTAGCCGCATTCAGTGATGGGATTAAGTCCTGTGACATCAGTGAAATCTTTGTGTGCAAATTTTCCTGGGTGAAGGCAGAATTATAATTTAAACTTTCCTCACACTGTCAGCCCATAGCACTGTGCTATATCTGCAAAGTACTCGATGATGAAGTGCTTAGTATGGTGCTTTGTACACAGTAAATGCTCAATAAATACGATCAATTGAATGAATGAATGATTATTTGCACGACTTCCTGTGTAAGCGTCTCAAGAGTAGTCTTCTGCATTCCTTAAAAACTATGCCAAAGATATTTGATGATGCTCCTATCTTGCTGAAATGGAAGATTCCAGATTGATCCGAAGAGTAATCTCTCTCCAGCATCCAATATCTCCCTGCATCCTCAAGCAGGTCAGCATAGATCATCATCATCATCATAATAATAATGGTATTTCCTAAGTGCTTACTATGTGCCAGGCACTGTTCTAAGTGCTGGGGTGGATATAGTCCCTGTCCCATTTGGGGCTCACAGTCTCAATCCCCATTTTACAGACGAGGGAAGTGAAGCACAGAGAAGTGAAGTAATTTGTCCAGGGTCCCACAGCAAATAAGTGGCAGAGCTGGGTTTAGAACCCATGACCTTCTGACTCCCGGGACAGTGCTCTACCCACTATGCCATCGGATAGAACTGAACTGGAGCCTTCTTCACTGGTATTTTTCACTCCTAAAGTGAAAGGCAAAGTGTCCCCAAGGTAACTTCAACTCTAACTGGACCAAACACATGACTTCTCTGTGCGTCAGTTACCTTATCTGTAAAATGGAGATTAAAACTGCGAGCCCCATACGGGACAGGGACTGTGTCCACCCGGATTACCTTGTATCTGTCCCAGGATTTAGAACAGTGCCTGGAACATAGTAAGCACTTAACAAATACTATTTTTAAAAAGTCTTCAGAAATAATAACTCTGGCATCGTTGTTGAGAATGATACTCAGATTATTCATTCAATTGTACTTATTGAGTGCTTACTGTGTGCAGAGCACTGTACTAAGCACTTAGCACTGTACTTTGGCAAGGGTTGAATGGGGTTGGGGGAAACATGAGGGGCTCCTATTTTCTTGGGACATAAAAACTGGGGGAAAGGAGAAAACCAGAACAAAAAATAAAAGTGACAAACAGGAGCAGCAAAAAATAAAAAAGAAACACAATTGCCCTTCGAACAGTGTTCTCGGGAACAGAGGAAATACTTCAGCTTAGAGCAGAACTTATTGTTTCCTGGGAAACTTGAGTGTGCTTTTCCCAGTCGCGGGGTTTAAATCTGAAGCCTATCTCGGCTTTCTTGGGAGCATTAAAGTCCTCTTTATAGAAATAAAGAGAAGCAGCGTGGCTCAGTGGAAAGAGCCCAGGCTTAAGAGTTAGAGGTCATGGGTTCTAATGCCGACTCTGCCGCTTGTCAGCTGTGTGACTTTGGGCAAGTCGGAGGGAGTTGGGGAAATGGGCACTGAAAGCTGGCAGTTTGACTCCTCTTGTGGTAATCTGGCTCCCTAAATTCTGTATACCTCCAATGCTTGTTTTTTCTGCTTTAACATGGTGCACTGTTAATGTCTTTTCCTCCACCTCCTGCTTTGCCAACACACTGCAGTGCTGGTGTTTTCTGAATGCCCCTCTAATATTTCCTTTAGAGGTGAATACTCAGCTGTGTCTCCAGATGATTCGAACAAGTCTGCTGGATTGGGGTGGGCAGAGAAGCGGCGTGGCTCAGTGGAGAGAGCCCGGGCTTGGGAGTCAGAGGTCATGGGTTCAAGTCCCAGCTCTGCCAATTGTCAGCTGTGTGACTTTGGACGAGTCACTTAACTTCTCTGTGCCTATTTCCTCATCTGTAAAATGGGGATTAAGACTGTGAGCCCCACGTGGGACAACCTGATCACCTTGTATCCTCCCCAGCGCTTAGAGCGGTGCTTTGCACATAGTAAGCGCTTAACAGATACCATCATCATCACTTAACTTCATCATCAAGGCCCTACTGAGAGCTCACCTCCTCCAGGAGGCCTTCCCAGACTGAGCCCCTTCCTTCCTCTTCCCCTCGTCCCCCCTCCATCCCCCATCTTACCTCCTTCCCTTCCCCACAGCACCTGTATATATGTTTGTACATATTTATTACTCTATTTATTTTACTTGTACATATCTATTCTATTTATTTCATTATGTTAGTATGTTTGGTTTTGTTCTCTGTCTCCCCCTTTTAGACTGTGAGCCCACTGTTGGGTAGGGACTGTCTCTATATGTTGCCAACTTGTACTTCCCAAGCGCTTAATACAGTGTTCCGCACACAGTAAGCGCTCAATAAATACGATCGATTGATTAACTTCTCTGTGCCTCAGTTACCTCATCTGCAAAATGGGGATTAAGACTGTGAGCCCCACGTGGGACAATCTGATCACCGTTTATCCCCCCCCAGCGCTTAGAACAGTGCTTTGCACATAGTAAACACTTAACAAATACCATCATTATTATTATTATTAAATAACTTCCATTTTGCAAAAGGTTTGGAGCCCTGATGACTAGATTTTCGGGAGCAATCAAAGAGCGGAGCACTAGAGAGCGCTCTAGGATTGAATTTGCTCCATTTGCTCAGAAAGCAAGTATTTCCAGTATTTATTGTGTCTCCAATACCAGCTCTTTGTGGGGATCATAAAGCAGAATTAGCTTTAGGGTTCACTTTCTGGTCGGCAAAGACCTACTACCTTTTCAAGAAAACTCTTTGCTTTTAAGGACAGAGTCGAGACAACCGCTTCACTGGGGAATATCATCATCATCATCATCATCAATCGTATTTATAATAATAATAATAATAATGTTGGTATTTGTTAAGCGCTTACTATGTGCAAGGCACTGTTCTAAGCGCTGGGGAGGTTACAAGGTGATCAGGTTGTACCACGGGGGACTCACACTTTTAATCCCCATTTGCCAGATGAGGTAACTGAGGCGCAGAGAAGTTAAGTGACTTGCCCAAAGTCACACAGCTGACAGTTGGCAGAGCTGGGATTCGAACCCGTGACCTCTGACTCCAAAGCCCGGGCTCTTTCCACTGAGCCACAGCAGCTTCTGTGGGAAGCTTTTGGGAAGTACAAATTGGCAACATGTAGAGACGGTCCCTACCCAACAGTGGGCTCACAGGCTAAAAGGGGGAGACAGAGAACAAAACCAAACATACTAACAAAATAAAATAAATAGGATAGATATGTACAAGTAAAATAAATAAATAAATAAATAAATAGATAAATAAATAAATAAATAAATAAATAAATAAATAAATAAATAGAGCAATAAATATGCACAAACATATATACATATATACAGTGAGCCAAGGCAGCTGGGTGAGCCCGCTGGTGGGTAGGGACCGTCTCTAAATGTTGCCAATTCCCAAGCGCTTAGTACAGTGCTCTGCACACAGTAAGCGCTCAGTAAATATGATTGAATGAATGAATGAGTGGCGGGCCCAGGAGTTGACAGTCTTGGGAGGAGGACCCCGTAGAAGAGCTCTTTCGCCCAGGAGGACGCCCCAAGCCACTGAACTGAACCTGGGGACCACATCTGATCCCCTTTTTCGAGGGAATTGCTAGGAAGCAAGGGAGTTATTCTGAACCTCTGATGCAGAAGTAGGAGGCCGCTTGGAGTAGTGGATAGAGCACGAATTTAGGAGTCAGAAAGCCATGGGTTCTAATCCCGGCTCTGCCATTGGTCTGCTGTGTGACCTTGGGCCAGTCATTTACCTTCTCTGTGCCTCAGTTACCTCATCTGCAAAATGAGGATTGAGACTGTGAGCCTCACGTGGGACAGGGACTACGTCCAACCCGATTTGCTTGTATCCACCCTAGTGCTTAGTACAGCGCCTGGTACATTGTAAGTGCTTAATAAATACCATTATTATTATTATTATTAAAGTGAGGTCTCCAAATGGTTCTACAAAAGTCTGGTCAAATTCGCTTCTTGACTTGGACTCAGCAGGCCACATCTGAGGTTGGCTTGAGACCAGGAAACTCGGCCGTTCCCCACGCCTACCCCTCTCTTTTTTTGAGTCTCCAACGCAACTTTCCTTCTCCATTCCCTGCACTGCATCCGCACAGTGTTCTTTTTGTAATTTTGTATTTATTTCCTTTAACAAAAGAGTTGTCCTGGGGTTGGGGCATGGGGGGACTGTTGTTGCCTGTTCTTCATTGCTTTAATCCAACCCCGGCCCCTGATCCTGGGCAGCCCCAGGACCAGAGACCTGCAAGCTAGAGAAGGGTTTGGGGGTCGGAGTGGCAGCAGCAGCCCTGGTGAAGGCCACAGACCAGAGAGCAGTGTTTCTTCAGTCCTCTGAGAAGCGGTGTGGCCCTGTGGAGTCAGAGGACCTGAGTTCTAATCCTGATTCTTCCTGGTTGCCTGCTCTGTGACCTTCAGAAAATCATTTAACTTCTCTGCGCCTCAGTTTCCTCATCTGCACAGTCACTTGTTCAATACCTGTTCACCCTTCCTCTTGTACTATGAGCCCCATGTGGGACCAGACTGTGTCCAACCTGATACTCTTGCATCTAGTTCACTGCTCTGTACAGTGCTTGGCTCATAGTAGGCACTTAAAAAATGTCATTATTATTATCACTGTACCCACCCCAATCCAGCAGGCTTGTTGGAATCATCTGGAGGCACAGCTGATTATTCACCTCTAAAGGAAATGTTAGAGGGACATTCAGAAAACACCAGCACTGCAGCGTGTTGGCAAAGCAGGAGGTGGAGGAAAAGACATTAACAGTGCACCATGTTAAAGCAGAAAAAACAAGCATTATAGGTATACAGAATTTAAGGAGCCAGATTACCGCAAGAGGAGTCAAACTGCCATCAGAGGAGTTCTGGACTCACCTTGGAACTGATAGAAAGCTCTATATAGCCATATAATCTGAATTGTGTGAGAATCAGTGTGTCCTAATGGAAAGAGCAGGGGCCTGAGAGTCGGAGGAACTGGGTTCTAATTCCGACTCTGCCACTTGACTGCTGTATGACCTCAGGCAAGTCACTTACCTTCTCTGTTCCTCAATTACCTCATCTGTAAAATGGGGATTATGACTGTGAGCCCCGTGTGTGTCATGGACTGTGTCCAACCTGAGGGGCTTGTATCTACGCCAGAGCTTAGTAACAGCACCTGGCACATAGTAAATGGTTAACAAATACTATTTAAAATACCATGAAGAGACAGGAGAGAGAAGCAGAGAGTTTTTAAATTCTGGGAGTCACAGTTTTCAGTTAGGCCTTTTATTACTTATTGCAATTTTTAAAAGGTCAGTCACAAAAATGTGGTGCCGGCCACAATATCCTGCTGCCGCAAGATTTTCTTTTGAGAATCACTGAACTACAGAGGAGATTTCAAATAAATAGAACTGATTCTCTAAGCACTCAGGGATAAAATCTGTTAAACTTTGAATGACAAGTGAGATGGTGGCACACTGCTTGTGTCATTCTATTCCACTCTGGCTTTGTGTGTGTGTGAAAGGGCCGTTGGCAAATTTGATGAAATAATAAAGGAAAGGATGTACGAAATCTCTGTTAGTTGCTGGCAACAGCTACCCAGGCCTACACAGAGAATGTCTGCACTACCCAGAGGGATGCATTATCCAAAATGACATGATGAATTCTTCAAATCTCACTTGAAAAATGGTAAGAAAAGGGAAAACATTGCCAAGATTTTTTTTTAAGGAATAAGCCTGTTTCAAAAAGTCTTTTTTGGTTCTTTTATGAAAAATCTGGGGTTTAATGATAAGCAAAAAGAATGAGATTCCTCCCCCTCCCTCTCCACCTTCTAGCCCATCCTCTTCCTGCAAGTACTGGAGCTGAGAGCCTGGGAGACCCTTCCCTACAACCTATCCCCAATGAAGTTCCTAGCATTACAAGGCAACAACCCGCCCCATCCCTAAGAAAAGAGACAATACAATAAGACATTATTTCCCCCCAAAAAAAAGCTTGCATAAGAAGCAGGGTGGCCTAGTGGATGGAACACGAGCCTGGGAGTAACAAGGACCTGTGCTCTAATCCCAGCTCCACCACATGTCTGCTGTGTGACCTTGGGCAAGTCACTTAACTTTCTGTGCTTCAGTTATCTCAACTGTAAAATGGGGATAAGAGTGTGAGCCCCATGTGAGAAAGGGCCTGTGTTCAACCTGATTAAGTTGTATCTACACCAGCGCTTAGAACAGTACTTGGCATGTAGTAAATGCTTAACGAGCACCATTATTATTATTATAGATATTTTAGTTTATTTCTTAAAGGAAACATATCAAAACCATTTCTTGTAGTGCCATGTTTCCATCTGTGAGGGCCGATTCTGTAGATCACTCAATTTCGCAGTGCTTAGAACAGTGCTCAGTGTTTAGAACAGTGTTCGGCACACTCCAAAGCGACTCCGCCATTTACCAGCCGTGTGGCTTTGGGCAAGTCACTTCACTTCTCCGTGCCTCAGTTCCCTCATCTGTAAAATGGGGATTAAGACTGTGAGCCTCACGTGGGACAACTTGATTTCCTTGTACCTACCCCAGCACTTAGAACAGTGCTTGGCACACAGTAAGTGCTTAAATACCATCACCATCATAGTAAGCACTTAACAAACACCACAATTACAATTATTATTAATTTTGGGGGGTTCCTTGTCTGAGGGCTCTTCCTGCTCTTTAGGAGCTACTTTGGTCCTCACTGTATCCAGATGAGCCTGGATAGCTTCAGGATGACTTTGTATTCAGAATGCTAGGAAGAAGATGGCAATTTTTTGATGGTATTTGTTAAGTGCTTACTATAGGCCAGGCACAGTACTAAGCGCTGCGGTAGATACAAGGTAATCAGGTTGGACATAGTCCCTGGGCCACATAGGGTTCACAGTCTTAATCCCTATTTAACAGAGGAGGAAACTGAGGCCCAAAGATGTTAAGTGACTTGTCCAAGGTCAAACAGCAGACAAGTGGCAGAACTGGGATTAGAACCCAGGTCCTTCTGACTTCCAGCCTCCTCCAGGAGGCCTTCCCAGACTGAGCCCCTTCCTTCCTCTCCCCCTCGTCCCCCTCTCCATCCCCCTCATCTTAGCTCCTTCCCTTCCCCACAGCACCTGTATATATGGATATATGTTTGTACATGTTTATTACCCTATTTATTTATTTTACTTGTACATATCTGTTCTATTTATTTTATTTTGTTAGTATGTTTGGTTTTGTTCTCTGTCTTCCCCTTCTAGACTGTGAGCCCACTGTTGGATAGGGACTGTCTCTATATGTTGCCAACTTGTACTTCCCAAGCGCTTAGTACAGTGCTCTGCACACAGTAAACGCTCAATAAATACGATTGATTGATTGATTGATTGATTCCAGCCCCCGGCTCTATCCACTAAGCCATGCTGCTTCTCGATATTCTTTGTTTGTCATCCGCGACATAAAATGACATCCAAAACACTTCAAAAAGGAGCAACACCCCTGCAAATATAGACTACCAAATGTGTGTATGATCACTATTAATAGTATTTACAGCAACCCTCCATTGCAGGCAGGAAACACTGTCTATCAACTCCAATGAACTGTACTCTCCCAAGCACTTAGCAGAGTGCTCCGTACACATGAAGTGCTCAATAAATATGACTGATTGATTATAATGTCCTTCTAGCACATTTTGGCGGTAACACTAGAGGCTATTCATTCCTTCCAAAGCTCTCAAACATGCATGTGCCCTCTAGGGCAACAGTGGACCCACTTCCCAGCACCAAAATTCACAGATCCTGCATTTCCTACTGAAGGGAGCTTTTTATACCTTAAAAAAAATTGTATAGTGTTTCAGTCATTTGTGGGGGAACCTTGGAACTACATTAATACACTTAACATTGTTTCCACTGGGCAACTATTCATTAACATTCATTTAATGGTCTATTTTAATAGAATAAATTAGGGATGCTAACTAGTGATTTTCAGCAATGAGGCCTACTGTGTGCAGCACTTTATTTAACACTGGTGAGTGTTCCAGAGACGTAGCAGTAAAAAGAGTATGTATTAAGCGCTTACAGAGTGCAAAGCACTGCACTAAAAACTGGGCAAGAGTATACAGGCGGAAATTAGACCTGGATCTTGTCCCTCGAGGGGCTCCTCATCTAGCAAGATGACTGGGGGGGCTGGGGAGGGTGGCTGGGAAGATTGAAGGCATTCATTCATTCATTCAATCGTATTTACTGAACACTTACTGGGTGCTGAGCACTGTCCTAAGCACTTGAGAAAGTACAATACAACAATAACAGACACATTCCTTGCCCACAGAGAGCTTACAGTGTAGAGGGGAAAGACAGACATCAATACAAATAAATTGCAAATATATGCGTAAGTGCTATGGGGCTGGGAGGGTGGAAGAATAAAGGGAGCAAGTCAGGGGGACGCAGAAGGGAGTGGGAGAAAAGGAAAAGGGAGGCATAGTCTGAGAAGGCCTCTTGGAAGAGATGTGCCTTCAGTAAGGCTTGAAGGGGGAGAAATAATTGCCTGTTGAATTTGAAGAGGAAAGGTGGTGGAGTGCTTCAAAGCCAATGGTGAGGAGTTTTTGTTTGATGCGGAGGAGGATGGGCAACCACTCTAGTTTTAGTGGGGTGACAGGTCCTGAACGTTTTTGTAGAAAAATTATCCGAGCAGCAGAGTGCAGTATGGATGGGAGTGGAGAGAGAGAGGAGGCTGGGAGGTCAGCAAGGAGGTTGATGCAGTAATCCAGGCGGGATAGGATGAATGATTGTATTAACATGGTAGCAGTTTTGATGGAGAGGAGAGCGATGTTGTGAAAGTGGGATTGACAGGATTTAGTGATGGATTGAATATGTGGTTGAATGACAAAAAGGAGTCAAGGATAAAACCAAGGTTAGGGGCTTGTGAGACAGGAAGGATGGTGGTGCCATCTACAGTGATGGGAAAGTCAGGTGAAGGACAGGGTTCTGGTGGGAAGATAAGGACCTCTGTTTTGGACATGTTAAGCTTGAGGTGACGGGAGAACATCCAAGCAGAGGTGACTTGAAGGCAAGAGGAGATGTGAGACTGGAGAGAGGGAGAGAGATCAGGGCCGGAGATGTAGATTTGGATATCATCTGCATAGAGGTGGTAGTTGAAGTCATAGGAGCGAATGAGTTTTCCAAGGGAGTGGGTGTAGATGGAGAATAGAAGGGGACCTATAACTGAACCTTGAGGGACACCCACAGTTAGTGGGTGGGAGGCAGAGAAGAAGCCTGTGAAGGAGACTGAGAATGAATGGCCAGAGAGATAAGAGGAGTTCCAGGAGAGGACAGAGTCAGTGAAGCCAAGGTTGAATAACGTTTCAAAGGGAAGGGGGTGGTCCACAGTGTCAAAGGCAGCTGAGGGGTCAAAGGGATTAGGATGGAGAAGAGGCTATTAGATTTGGCAAGGGGATCATTGGTGATCTTTGAAAGGGTGGTTTCTGTGGAGTGAAAGGAACGGAAGCTAGATAGGAGGGGGTCAAGAAGAGAATTGGAGGAGAGGAATTTGATACAGTGGGTGTAGAAAACTCACTCAAAGAGTTTGAAGAGGAATGGTAGGAGGGAAATGGGGAGATAACTGGAGGGAGCCATGGGATCAAGGGAAAGGTTGGTTTTTGTTTTAGGATAGGGGAGACATGGGCTTCTTTGAAAGCAGTGGGGAAGAAGCCACTGGAGAATGAACAATTGAAGGTGGCTGTTGGGGAGGGCAAAAAGGAGGGGGTGAGAGTTTTAATAAGGTGCAAATGAATGGTGTTGGATGCGCAGGTGGAGGGGTGGCTTTTGAGAGCAGGCAGGAGATCTCTAAATATCTCTAAAGTGGAGGAGCAGGGGCGATTTTAGGGAGCTCACGCCTAACAGTGGCAATTTTCTTAATAAACTAGGTTGCCAGGTCACTGGGGGCAAGGGTTGGGGGATGCTGGGGGACAGGGAGCCTGAGGAGGGAGTTAAATGCTGAAACAACTGGCAAGGGTGATGGACATGGGTGTCAATAAAAATGGAAAAATAGTTTTGCCTGGCAGAAAAGGGGGCAGAGTTAAAGCATGCAAGGGCAAACTCGAAGTGGAAGTCGTCCTGATATTTAGATTTCTGATATTTCTGCCTGCAGCGCTCTGCAGCTCGAGCACAAGAGTGAAGGAGGGGGACTGAACACTCTTGGACCTTGGCGATGAGGTTGTTTTTATGTTTTGAATCAGTGAAAAGGCACATGGGAGAAAAACAAACTGCATGAATGGTTACATTTAAAATTAAGAATAAAACAAAGCAATCATGTAGAGCTGCGATATATGAATTGAGGATGGGGAGAAGCAGCGTGGCTCAGTGGAAAGAGCCCGGGCTTTGGAGTCAGAGGTCATGGGTTCAAATGCTGGCTCCACCAACTGTCAGCTGTGTCACTGGGCAAGTGACTTCACTTCTCTGGGCCTCAGTTACCTCATCTGTAAAATGGGGATTAAAACTGTGAGCCCCCCGTGGGACAACCTGATCACCTTGTAACCTCCCCAGCGCTTAGAACGGTGCTTTGCACATAGTAAGCGCTTAACAAATACCATAGTTATTATTATTATGATTATTAATCCCTATGTTACAGATGAGGTAACTGAGGCACAGAGAAATTTAGTGACTTGCCACATGGCAGGCAAGCTAGCTCTCTTCCTCCCTTCAAGGCCCTACTGAGAGCTCACCTCCTCCAGGAGGCCTTCCCAGACTGAGCCCCTTCCTTCCTCTCCCCCTCGTCCCCCTCTCCATCCCGCCCATCTTACCTCCTTCCCTTCCCCACAGCACCTGTATATATGTATATATGTTTGTACATATTTTTTTTTACTCTATTTATTTATTTATTTTATTTGTACATATCTATTCTATTTATTTTATTTTGTTAGTATGTTTGGTTTTGTTCTCTGTCTCCCCCTTTTAGACTGTGAGCCCACTGTTGGGTAGGGACTGTCTCTATATGTTGCCAATTTGTACTTCCCAAGCGCTTAGTACAGTGCTCTGCACATAGTAAGCGCTCAATAAATACGATTGATGATGATGACGATTGATGAAGTGGCAGAGGTGGGATTAGAACCCATGACCTCTGACTCCCGAACCCCATGCTCTTTCCACTAAGCCCCGCTGCTTCTCTAGACACAAGCTAATCAGTTGGACACGGTCCACGTCCCACCTGAGGCTCACCGTCTTAACCCCCATTTTACAGATGAGGTAACTGAGCGGAGAAATGAAGCGACCCACCCAAGGTGACCCTCAGCTGAGGGTGGCAGAAGCGGGATTAGAACCCAGATCTTTCCGACTTCCAAGCCTGAGCTGTACCCATGAGGGCGCCCCCTGCAGGCCCCCGTGAAAAGCCCATTCCCAACTCCCGCCCCCCCCCCCCCGTAGGCCGTGATGAATAACCCATGTTTTAGTGGAAAGACCCCGAATTTAGGAGTAAGAGGTCGTGGGTTCTAATCCCGCCTCCCCCAATTAATACTGATGGCATTTATTAAGCGCTTACTGTGTGCAAAGCACTGTTCTAAGCGCTGGGGAGGTTACAAAGTGACCCGATTGCCCCACGGGGGGCTCACAGTCTTAATCCCCATTTTGCAGAGGAGGGAACTGAGGCCCAGAGAAGTGAAGTGACTTGCCCAAAGTCACCCAGCTGACAATTGGCGGAGCTAGGATTTGAACCCATGACCTCTGACTCCAAAGGCTGCGCTCTTTCCACTGAGCCACGTTGTCAGCTGTGTGACTTTGGGCCAGTCACTTCACTTCTCTGTGTCTCAGTGACCTCATCTGTAAAACGGGGGTGAAGACTGTGAGCCGCACTTGGGACAATCTGCCAAACTTGTATCTGCCCCAGCGTTTTTTTTTTTAATAACGGCATTTATTAAGCGCTTACTATGTGCCAAGCACTGTTCTAAGCACTGGGGGAGATACAAGGTAATTGGGTTGTCCCAAGTGGGGCTCACAGTCTTAATCTATGGCTCAGAGGAAAGAGCCCGGGCTTCGGAGCCAGAGGTCAGGGGTTCAAATCCCAGCCCCACCAGTTGTCAGCTGTGTGACTTTGGGCAAGTCACTTAACTTCTCTGTGCCTCAGTTACCTCATCTGTAAAATGGGGATTAAGACTGTGAGCCCCCCGTGGGTCAACCTAATCACCTTGTAACCTCCCCGGCGTTTAGAACAGTGCTTTGCACATAGTAAGCGCTTAACAAATGCCATCATTATTATTCGTGCTCGGGAACCAAAGGGAGATGGTTGGGGTGCGTGGCGGGGACACGGCCCAGTTATAGTGAACCGGCCTCATTTTTGGTTCCATTCCCCCAGGAAAAGAGAGTTGATGACCCAAGATAGTTTGAGGCTCATTCATTCAATCGTATTTATTTATTGAGCGCTTACTGTGTGCACAGCACTGTACTGAGCGCTTGGAGAGTACATTAGAGAAAGTACTTGGGCAAGTCACTTAACTTCTTTGTGCCTCAGTTCCCTCATCTGTAAAATGGGGATTAAGACTGTGAGCCCCCCCCCCCCATGGGACAACCTGATCACCTTGTAACATCCCCAGCGCTTAGAACAGTGCTTTGCGCATAGTAAGCGCTTAACAAATGCCATCATTATTATTATTATTACAATAGAGAAGCAGCGTGGCTCAGTGGAAAGGGCTTGGGAGTCAGAGGTCATGGGTTCTAATTCTGCCTCAGCCACTTAGCTGTGTGACTTTGGGCAAGTCACTTGACTTCTCTGTGCCTCTCAGTTGCCTCATCTGTAAAAGGGTGATTAAGACCGTGAGCCCCATGTGGGACAACCTGATTATCTTGTATCCCCCCCAGCGCTTAGAACAGTGCTTTGAACATAGTAAGCGCTTAACAAATGCCATCATTATTATTCTCTGTGCCTTTCAGTTCCCTCATCTGTAAAAGGGTGATTAAGGCTGTGAGCCCCACGTGGGACAACCCTATCACGTTGTATCACCCCCAGCGCTTAGAACAGTGTTTTGCACATAGTAAGCGCCTAACAAATACCATTATTATTATTCATTCATTCAATCGTATTTATTGAGCGCTTACTGTGTGCAGAACACTGTACTACGCGCTTGGGAAGTACAAGTCGGCAACATCATCATCATCATCATCAATCGTATTTATTGAGCGCTTACTATGTGCAGAGCACTGTACTAAGCGCTTGGGAAGTTCAAATTGGCAACATATAGAGACAGTCCCTACCCAACAGTGGGCTCACAGTCTAAAAGGGGGAGACAGAGAACAAAAACAAACATACTAACAAAATAAAATAAATAGAATAGATATGTACAAATAAAATAAATAATAAATAGAGTAAAAAATATGTACAAACATATATACATATATACAGGTGCTGTGGGGAAGGGAAGGAGGTAAGTTGGGGGGGATGGAGAGGGGGACGAGGGGGAGAGGAAGGAATCTCCTCCTAATCTCCTCACTGTACCTCGCTCTCGCCTGTCCCGCCATCGACCCCCGGCCCACGTCATCCCCCTGGCCTGGAATGCCCTCCCTCTGCCCCTCCGCCAAGCTAGCTCTCTTCCTCCCTTCAAGGCCCTGCTGAAAGCTCACCTCCTCCAGGAGGCCTTCCCAGACTGAGCCCCTTCCTTCCTCTCCCCCTCGTCCCCCTCTCCATCCCCCCGTCTTACCTCCTTCCCTTCCCCACAGCACCTGTATATATGTATATATGGTTGTACATATTTATTACTCTATTTATTTATTTATTTATTTATTTATTTTGCTTGTACATTTCTATCCTACTTATTTTATTTTGTTGGTATGTTTGGTTCTGTTCTCTGTCTCCCCCTTTTAGACTGTGAGCCCACTGTTGGGTAGGGACTGTCTCTATGTGATGCCAATTTGTACTTCCCAAGCGCTTAGTACAGTGCTCTGCACATAGTAAGCGCTCAATAAATACGATTGATTGATTGATTGATTGATTGAAGGGGCTCAGTCTGGGAAGGCAACAGCAAGAGAGGGTCCCTACCCAACAACGGGCTTACAGTCTAGACGGGGGAGGCAGACAACAAAACAAAACATGGAGACAGGGGTCAAAATCGTCAGAACAATTAGAATTATAGCTCTATGCACATTATTAACAAAATAAATAGAATAGTAAGGATGTACAAGTAAAATAGATCGCCTCGCCCCCTCCTACCTCACCTCCCCTCTCTCCTTCTCCAGCCCAGCCCGCACCCTCTGCTCCTCTGCCACTAATCTCCTCACTGGGCCTCGTTTTTGCCTGTCCCAATCAATCAATCAATCAATCAATCGTATTTATTGAGCGCTTACTATGTGCAGAGCACTGTACTAAGCGCTTGGGAAGTACAAATTGGCATCACATAGAGACAGTCCCTACCCAACAGTGGGCTCACAGTCTAAAAGGGGGAGACAGAGAACAGAACCAAACATACCAACAAAATAAAATAAGTAGCATAGAAATGTACAAGTAAAATAAATAAATAAATAAATAGAGTAATAAATATGTCCCACCATCGACCCCCAGCCCACGTCCATCCCCTGGTCTGGAATTCCCTCCCTCCACACATCCGCCAAGTGAGCTCTCTTCCTCCCTTCAAAGCCCTACTGAGAGCTCACCTCCTCCAGGAGGCCTTCCCAGACTGAGCCCCCTCTTTCCTCTCCCCCTACTCCCCCTCCCCCTCCCCCCAGCCTTCCCTCCTTCCCCTCTTTCAATCGTATTTATTGAGCCCTTACTGTGTGCAGAGCACTGTACTAAGCGCTTGGGAAGTCCAAGTTGGCAACATATAGAGACGGTCCCTACCCAACAGCGGGCTCACAGTCTAGAAGGGGGAGACAGACAACAAAACATTAACAAAATAAAAGAAATAGAATAAATATGTACAAATAAAATAGAGTAATGAATACATACAAACATATACACATATACAGGTGCTGTGGGGAGGGGAAGGAGGTAAAGCGGGGGGGATGGGGAGGGGGAAGAGGGGGAGAGGAAGGAGGGGGCTCAGTCTGGGAAGGCCTACTGGAGGAGGTGAGTTCTCATATATGTATATATGTTTGTACATATTTATTACTCTATTTTACTTGTACATATTTATTCTATTTATTTTATTTTCTTAATATGTTTTGTTGTCTGTCTCCCCCTTCTAGACTGTGAGCCCGCTGTTGGGTAGGGACCGCCTCTATATGTTGCCGACTTGTACTTCCCAAGCGCTTAGTACAGTGCTCTGCACACAGTAAGCGCTCAATAAATATGATTGAATGAATGAGTGAATGTATGAATGAATACAAGTGCTGTGGGGAAGGGAAGGAGGTAGGGCGGGGGGGGGTGGGGAGGAGGAGAGGAAAAAGGGGGCTCAGTCTGGGAAGGCCTCCTGGAGGAGATGATCATTATAAAAATAATATAATAAATGTAATATATAATTCATTCATTCAATCGTATTTATTAAGCGCTTACTGTGTTCAGAGTACTGTACTAAGCGCTTGGAAAGTACAAGTCGGCAACATTTAGAGACGGTCCCTACCCAATAACGGGCTCACAGTCTAGAAGGGGAAGACAGACAACAAAACAAAACATGTAGACAGGTGTCAAAATCGTATTATATAATAGTAATAATAATAATAATGGCATTTGTTAAGCGCTTATTATGTGGAAAGCACTGTTCTAAGCGCTGGGGAGGATACAAGGTGATCAGGTTGTCCCACATGGGGCTCACAGTCAGCGCTTAGAACAGTGCTCAGCGCTTTGCACATAGTAAGCGCTTAACAAATACCAGCATTATTATTATTATTACCCCCATTTTACAGATGAGGTCACTGAGGCCCAGAGAAGTGAAGTGACTTACCCAAAGTCGCACAGCTGACAAGTGACGGAGCCGGATTTAGAACCCATGACCTCTGACTCCCAAGCCCGGGCTCTTTCCACTGAGCCACGCTGCTTCTCCATAATGTATAATTATATATTATTATACAATATATAAGATATTATTATTATTCAGTTGTATTTATTGAGCGCTTACTGTGTGCAGAGCACTGTACTAATCGCTTGGGAAGTACAAGTTGGCAATTCGGCAACAAATAGGGATGATCCCTCCTCAACCACGGGCCCCTAAATAAGATCCCAGGCCACCCCCACTCCTCGTCATTCATTCATTCATTCAATCCCATTTATTGAGCGCTTACTGTGTGCAGAACACTGTACTAAGCGCTTGGGAAGTCCAAGTGGGCAACATCTAGAGACGGTCCCTACCCAACAGCGGGCTCACAGTCTAGAAGGGGGAGACAGACAACAAAACAAAACATAGTAACGAAATAAAATAAATAGAATAAATATGTACAAATAAAATAGAGTAATAAATATGTACAAACATACATACATATTCATTCATTCATTCAATCGTATTTATTGAGCTCTTACTGTACGCAGAGCACTGGACAAAGTGCTTGGGAAGTACAAGTTGGCAACATATAGAGATGGTCCCTACCCAACAATGGGCTCACGGTCTAGAAGGTGGAGACAGAGAACAAAACATATTAACAAAATAAAATAAATATGTACAAATAAAATAAATAGAGTAATAAATATGCACAAACATATCTACATATTCATTCATTAATCGTATTTATTGAGCGCTTACTGTGCGCAGAGCTTGGGAAGTCCAAGTGGGCAACATCTAGAGACGGTCCCGACCCAACAGCGGGCTCACAGTCTAGAAGGGGGAGACAGACAACAAAACAAAACATATTAACAAAATAAAATAAATAGAATAAATATCTACAAATAAAATAGAGTAATAAATACGTACAAACATATATACATATTCATTCATTCATTCATTCAATCGTATTTATTGAGCGCTTACTGTATGCAGAGCACTGGACTAAGAGCTTGGGAAGTCCAAGTGGGCAACATCTAGAGACGGTCCCTACCCAACAGCGGGCTCACAGTCTAGAAGGGGGCGACAGACAACAAAACAAAGCATATTAACAAAAAAAAATAAATAGAATAAATATGTACAAATAAAGTAAATAGAGTCATAAATAAGTACAAACATATCTGTGAGCCCACTGTTGGGTAGGGACTGGCTCTAGATGTTGCCAACTTGTCCTTCCCAAGCGCTTAGTCCAGTGCTCTGCACACAGTAAGCGCTCAATAAATACGATTGATTGATTGATTGACTCCAAAGCACGCGGTCTTTCTACCGAGTCACGCTGCTTCTCTAATGGTCTGATCCGCCGTTTGATTGATTGAGTAAGCGCTCAATAAATACGATTGATTGATTGATATACATATATATGTGTGTGTGTGTGTCTCTCTGCCCCTCAGTACCTGGCGCTATTTTCTCTTTTCTTTATTACTCTATTTATTTATTACTCTATTTGTTTTACTTGTACATATCTATTCTATTAGATTTTATTTTGTTAATATGTTTTGTTTTGTTCTCTGTCTCCCCCTTCCAGACTGTGAGCCCACTGTTGGGTAGGGCCCGTCTCTATGGGTTGCCGACTTGTCCTTCCCAAGCGCTTAGTACAGTGCTCTGCCCACAGTAAGCGCTCAATAAATACGATTGATTGATTGATTGTCTCTCTCTGCCCCTCAGTACCTGGCGCTATTTTCTCTTTTCTTTATTACTCTATTTATTTCTTTATTACTCTATTTATTTTACTTGTACATATCTATTCTATTGATTTTATTTTGTTAGTATGTTTGGTTTTGTTGCCTGTCTCCTCCTTCTAGACTGTGAGCCCACTGTTGGGTAAGGACCGTCTCTATGGGTTGCCGACTTGTACTTCCCAAGCGCTTAGTACAGTGCTCTGCACACAGTAAGCGCTCAATAAATACGATTGATTGATTGATTGACTGTCTCTGCCCCTCAGTACCTGGCGCTATTTTCTCTTTTCTTTATTACTCTATTTATTTATTACTCTATTTATTTTACTTGTACATATCTATTCTATTGATTTTATTTTGTTAATATGTTTTGTTTTGTTCTCTGTCTCCTCCTTCTAGACTGTGAGCCCACTGTTGGGTAGGGCCCGTCTCCATGGGTTGCCGACTTGTCCTTCCCAAGCGCTTAGTCCAGTGCTCTGCACACAGTAAGCGCTCAATAAATACGATTGATTGATTGATTGATTGTCTCTGCCCCTCAGTACCTGGCGCTATTTTCTCTTTTCTTTATTACTGTATTTATTTTACTTGTACATATCTATTCTATTAGATTTTATTTTGTTACTATGCTCTGTTTTGTCCTCTGTCTCCCCCTTTTAGACTGTGAGCCCACTGTTGGGTAGGGACTGTCTCTATGTGTTGCCGACTTGTACTTCCCAAGCGCTTAGTACAGTGCTCTGCCCGCAGTAAGCGCTCAATAAATACGATTGATTGATTGATTGATATACATATATACAGGTGCTGTGGGGAGGGGGAAAGGAAGGACTCCCAGCGCCAGCCTGGCCGGCTAGAGGGAGGCGTGGTGTGGCGAGCCAACTTGTCCTTCCCAAGCGCTTAGTACAGTGCTCTGCCCACAGTAAGCGCTCAATAAATACGAATGAATGAATGAATGAATGAATGAATGAATGAATGAATGAATGAATGAAGAATAAATGAATGAGCCCAGCCTTAGGCCCCGCCTCTCCCTAGGCCCGGCGCGCGCCCCATTGCTGCTTCCATAGCGACTGCGCGCGCCACTTTCTCTAACGGCAGCGATGGCCGAGTGGTTAAGGCGTTGGACTTGAAATCCAATGGGGTCTCCCCGCGCAGGTTCGAACCCTGCTCGCTGCGCTTCGGGGTGGGTAACCCTAATTTTAGGCTTTTATTCATCTATATTTCCCTTCATTTTAATTCGCTTTGGCTAGCCCTGTTAGGCTTTTATTCATCTGTATTTCCCCTGATTTTAATTCGCTTTGGGTAGGCCTTTCAGGCTTTTATTCATCTGTATTTCCCCTCATTTTAATTCGCTTTGGGTAGCCCTAATTTTGGGCTTTTATTCATCTGTATTTCCCTTCATTTTAATTCGCTTTGGGTAGGCCTTACAGGCTTTTATTTATCTGTATTTCCCTTCATTTTAATTCGCTTTGGGTATCCCTAATTTTAGGCTTTTATTCGTCTGTATTTCCCTTCATTTTAATTCGCTTTGGGTAGCCCTAGTTTTAGGCTTTTATTCAGCTGTATTTCCCTTCATTTTAATTCGCTTTGGGTAGGCCTTTTAGGCTTTTATTCATCTGTATTTCCCTTCATTTTAATTCGCTTTGGCTAGCCCTTTTAGGCTTTTATTCATCTGTATTTCCTTCATTTTAATTCGCTTTGGGTAGCCCTAATTTTAGGCTTTTATTCGTCTGTATTTCCCCTCATTTTAATTCGCTTTGGGTAGCCCTAATTTTAGGCTTTTATTCATCTGTATTTCCCTTCATTTTAATTCGCTTTGGGTAGGCCTTACAGGCTTTTATTTATCTGTATTTCCCTTCATTTTAATTCGCTTTCGGTAGCCCTAATTTTAGGCTTTTATTCATCTGTATTTCCCTTCATTTTAATTCGCTTTGGGTAGGCCTTACAGGCTTTTATTTATCTGTATTTCCCTTCATTTTAATTCGCTTTGGGTAGCCCTAATTTTAGGCTTTTATTCATCTGTATTTCCCTTCATTTTAATTCGCTTTGGGTAGCCCTAGTTTTAGGCTTTTATTCGTCTGTATTTCCCTTCATTTTAATTCGCTTTGGGTAGCCCTAATTTTAGGCTTTTATTCCTCTGTATTTCCCCTCATTTTAATTCGCTTTGGCTAGCCCTTTTAGGCTTTTATTCATCTGTATTTCCCCTCATTTTAATTCGCTTTGCGTAGGCCTTTTAGGCTTTTATTCATCTGTATTTCCCTTCATTTTAATTCGCTTTGGGTAGTCCTGATTTTAGGCTTTTATTCATCTGTATTTCCCTTCATTTTAATTCGCTTTGGGTAGCCCTAATTTTAGGCTTTTATTCATCTATATTTCCCTTCATTTTAATTCGCTTTGGCTAGGCCTTACAGGCTTTTATTCATCTGTATTTCCCTTCATTTTAATTCGCTTTGGGTAGGCCTTTTAGGCTTTTATTCATCTGTATTTCCCCTCATTTTAATTCGCTTTGGGTATCCCTAATTTTAGGCTTTTATTCATCTGTATTTCCCCTCATTTTAATTCGCTTTGGGTATCCCTAATTTTAGGCTTTTATTCAGCTGTATTTCCCTTCATTTTAATTCGCTTTGGCTAGGCCTTACAGGGTTTTCTGTATTTCCCTTCATTTTAATTCGCTTTGGGTATCCCTAAATTTAGGCTTTTATTCATCTGTATTTCCCTTCATTTTAATTCGCTTTGGCTAGCCCTTTTAGGCTTTTATTCATCTGCATTTCCCTTCATTTTAATTCGCTTTGGGTAGGCCTTTTAGGCTTTTATTCATCTGCATTTCCCTTCACTTTAATTCGCTTTGGATAGGCTTTTTAGGCTTTTATTGCAGCGTGGCTCAGTGGAAAGAGTGCGGGCTTGGGAGTCAGAGGTCGTGGGTTCGAATCCTGCCTCCCCACCTGTCTGCTGTGTGACCTTGGGCAAGTCACTTCACTTCTCTGTGCCTCAGTTCCCTCATCTGTAAAATGGGGATTAAGACTGTGAGCCCCACATGGGACAACCTCATCTCCTTGTGTTCCCCCCAGCGCTTAGAACAGTGCTTTGCACATAGTAAATGCTTAACAAATACCAACATTATTATTACTATTATTATTATTATTATCATTATTATTATTATTATTATTATTTCCCTTCATTTTAATTTGCTTTGGGTAGGCCTTACAGGCTTTTATTTATCTGTATTTCCCTCATTTTAATTCACTTTGGCTAGGCCTTACAGGCTTTTATTCATCTGTATTTCCCTTCATTTTAATTCGCTTTGGGTAGGCCTTTTAGGCTTTTATTCATCTGCATTTCCCTTCATTTTAATTCGCTTTGGGTAGGACTTTTAGGCTTTTATTCATCTGTATTTCCCTTCATTTTAATTCGCTTTGGGTAGGCCTTTTAGGCTTTTATTCATCTGTATTTCCCTTCATTTTAATTCGCTTTGCGTAGGCCTTGTAGGCCTTATCAGAGAAGCAGCGTGGCTCAGTGGAAAGAGCCCGGGCTTTGGAGTCAGAGGTCATGGGTTCAAATCCAGACTCCACCAATTGTCAGCTGGGTGACTTTGGGCAAGTCACTTCACTTCTCTGTGCCTCAGTTACCTCATCTGTAAAATGGGGATGAAGAGTGTGAGCCCCCCGTGGGACAACCTGATCACCTTGTAACCTCCCCAGTGCTTAGAACAGTGCTTTGCACATAGTAAGCGCTTAATAAATGCCATTATTATTATTGTAGGGCCTGACGCGTGGGTATTCAAGGAGAACAGGAGTCTGGGACTGGCGAACACCTAATTATCCGACAGGCAGTGACCCTTCCCCTGCTTCAAAGCAGAAGCGGCATGGCAGAGTGGATGGCGCCTGGGCTTGGGAGGCAGAAGGTCATGGGTTCTAATCCTGATTCCACTGCATTTGCGTTGGACAACCTTGGGCAAGTCGCTTCACTTCCCTGTGCCTCAGTTACCTCATCTGTAAAATGGGGATTGAGACTGAGCCCCACGTGGGACAGGGACTGTCCAACTTGATTTGCTTGTATTCACTCCGGCACGTAGTACAGTGCCTAGTACGTAGAAGCGCTTAACAAATACCATCATTATTATTATTATTATTAGCGAAGGCACATCTCCAAGAGGCCTTCCCTGTCTAAGCCCTCCTTTCTTCATCTCCCAGTCCCTTCTCCTCATTTGCTCCCTTTATTCATCTCCCCTCCCCTTCCCACAGCATTTACGTCCATATCTTACGTCCAGAGAAGCAGCATGGCTCAGTGGAAAGAGTCTGGGCTTTGGAGTCAGGGGTCATGGGTTTGAATCCTGGCTCTGCCAATTGTCAGCTGTGTGACTTTGGACAAGTCACTTCACTTCTCTGGGCCTCAGTTCCCTCATCTGTAAAATGGGGATTAAGACTGTGAGCCCCCCCGCCCTCCCCGGGGGACAATCTGATCTCCTTGTAACTTCCCCTGTGCTTAGAACAGTGCTTTCCACATAGTAAGTGCTTAATAAATGCCATTATTATTATTATTATTATTATCTGTATTTCCCTTCATTTTAATTTGCTTTGGGTAGGCCTTTTAGGCTTTCATTCATCTGCATTTCCCTTCATTTTAATTTGCTTTGGCTAGGCCTTTTAGGGTTTTATTCATCTATATTTCCCTTCATTTTAATTCGCTTTGGGTAGGCCTTGTAGGCTTTTATTCGTCTGTATTTCCCTTCATTTTAATTCGCTTTGGCTAGGCCTGTTTCTTCCTTCCCTGTCCATCCTGAGCCCAAAACCCTTCTAACAAAACTCAAAGAAGTAACAACATCGGTGAGTAAACGTGACACAGATGATTTGGCCTGCAGCGACTGAAAGAAAACTTCCTCTTCTAATCCATTGGGTCCGGGAGGTTTTATTGACAAATGGGGTATCAATCAATCAATCAATCGTATTTATTGAGCACTTACTGTGTGCAGAGCACTGGACTAAGCGCTTGGGAAGTACAAGTTGGCAACATATAGAGACAGTCCCTACCCAACAGTGGGCTCACAGTCTAAAAGGGTATATGGGGCAGATTTGAAAAGGAAAAGAAGAAAAAAAAGGGGTGAGGAGCCAAGCTGGGTTTTTCTGGGAAACTAGGTGATGAGGGAAATATGGGACAGCTGACCTCCTCACCCGAGGGTGGGCAATCTGGTAATTCATTCAATCGTATTTATTGAGCGCTTACTGTGTGCAGAGCACTGTACTAAGCGCTTGGGAAGTACAAATTGGCAACATATAGAGACGGTCCCTACCCAACAGTGGGCTCACAGTCTAGAAGATTGTCCTAAAAGGCTGATGGGATCAGGGGCTGGGTTTCCTGGGTGCAGCCCGCAGATTTTAATTCTATTTGTTCTGACTATTTTGACACCTGTCTACATGTTTTGTTCTCTGTCTCCCCCTTCTATAATAATAATAATAATAATGGCATTTATTAAGTGCTTACTGTGTGCAAAGCACTGTTCTAATAATAATAATAATAATAATGGCATTTGTTAAGCACTTACTATGTGCAGAGCACTGTTCTAAGCGCTGGGGGGATACAAGGTGATCAGGTTGTCCCACATGGGGCTCACAGTCTTCATCCCCATTTTACAGATGAGGTCACTGAGGCTCAGTGAAGTGACTTGGCCAAGGTCACACAGCAGACATGCGGCAGAGTTGGGATTCGAACCTGTTATCGACAAGTAAGGGTGCAAAATAGGTTAATTGGTGTAAATCGGCCACAGGGTTCTTGTACCCAGGGTGGTGACGCAGATAGGAAAAATGACTTGTAGACATGAGTTCAGATAGAGCAGTAAAGAAGGAAAGTGGCTACCTGCCCGTTCACCTCCCGGGAGAAGTACGAGTGACAAGCAGCCCCGATCCCATTCTCTCTGTGTCTTTTACTGAGTTACAGCAACATGGGAGCAGAGCAATTGGGAATTTCAGGAATCCAATTAGGACCGACAAGATGTTACAAATTCTCATTATTCTCTGTTCTCACTGCCTTGTGCAGGTTGTTATTACCTGCCCTATGGCCTTGCATGGATAGGTGTTACTGGCCTTGAAGACATCTGTTGCTGAGCCTTGCATAAAATACAAAACAAGGAGTTGTTCTCACGGCCTGCACAAAATGGAGGGTTACTGTCAGCATACACAAAATGGAGTCAGTCATGTCAAGTCTGCTAGTGGACGACAAACCCATGACCTCTCGCTGGGGAGGGTTACAAGGTGATCAGGTTGTCTCACGGGGGGCTCATAGTCTTAATCCCCATTTTACAGATGAGGGAACTGAGGCCCAGAGAACTTAAGTGACTTGCCCAAAGTCACACAGCTGACAATTGGCAGGGGTGGGATTTGAACCCATGACCTCAGACTCCAAAGCCTGGGCTCGTTTCACCTGAGCTGCTTCTAGACTGTGAGCCCCCTGTTGGGTAGGGACCGTCTCTATATGTTGCCGACTTGTACATCCCAAGCGCTTAGTACAGTGTTCTGCACACAGTAAGCGCTCAATAAAAAAATAAAAATAATAAATAATAAAAAAATAAAAATAATAAAAAAGGTTTTCTAGAACCTTTGTAGGTACAGTGAGAAGCACAGAGAAACAGCGTGGCTCAGTGGAAAGAGCCCGGGCTTGGGAGTCAGCGGTCGTGGGTTCGAATCCTGGCTCCGCCACCTGTCTGCTGTGTGAAGACTGAGCTCCTTGTCTTCCCTCCCAAACCTTGTCCTCTCCCTGACTTTCCCATCTCTGTTGACGGCACTACCATCCTTCCCGTCTCACAAGCCCGCAACCTTGGTGTCATCCTCGACTCCGCTCTCTCATTCACCCCTCACATCCAAGCCGTCACCAAAACCTGCCGGTCTCAGCTCCGCAACATTGCCAAGATCCGCCCTTTCCTCTCCATCCAAACCGCTACCCTGCTCATTCAAGCTCTCATCCTATCCCATCTGGACTACTGCACTAGCCTTCTCTCTGATCTCCCATCCTCGTGTCTCTCTCCACTTCAATCCATACTTCATGCTGCTGCCCGGATTATCTTTGTCCAGAAACGCTCTGGACATATCACTCCCCTCCTCAAAAACCTCCAATGGCTACCGATCAATCTGCGCATCAGGCAGAAACTCCTCACCCTGGGCTTCAAGGCTGTCCATCACCTCGCCCCCTCCTACCTCACCTCCCTTCTCTCCTTCTCCAGCCCAGCCCGCACCCTCCGCTCCTCCACCACTAATCTCCTCACTGTACCTCGCTCTCGCCTGTCCCGCCATCGACCCCCGGCCCACGTCATCCCCCGGGCCTAGAATGCCCTCCCTCTGCCCATCCGCCAAGCTAGCTCTCTTCCTCCCTTCAAGGCCCTGCTGAGAGCTCACCTCCTCCAGGAGGCCTTCCCAGACTGAGCCCCTTCTTTCCTCTCCCCCTCGTCCCCCTCTCCATCCCCCCGTCTTACCTCCTTCCCTTCCCCACAGCACCTGTATATATGTATATATGGTTGTACATATTTATTACTCTATTTATTTATTTATTTATTTTATTTGTACATTTCTATCCTACTTATTTTATTTTGTTGGTATGTTTGGTTCTGTTCTCTGTCTCCCCCTTTTAGACTGTGAGCCCACTGTTGGGTAGGGACTGTCTCTATGTGATGCCAATTTGTACTTCCCAAGCGCTTAGTACAGTGCTCTGCACATAGTAAGCGCTCAATAAATACGATTGATTGATTGATTGATTGATTGACCTTGGGCAAGTCACTTAGCTTCTCTGAGCCTCAGTGACCTCATCTGTAAAATGGGGATTGAGATTGTGAGCCCCACGTGGGACAACCAGATCACACTGTATCCCCCCAGCGCTTAGAACAGTGCTCTGCACATAGTAAACGCTTAACAAATGCCATAATTATTATAAGTACGATTGAATGAATTTGCCTTTTGCGCATGCGCAGAGGCTCGCCGGGCCAGAACCCTGCACTGGGTTCTGAGCATGCGCAGAGGCTGGACCGTGTCTGAAGGCCTGGTCGCGCCGCTTCTGGCCTTAGCTCAAACCCTGTAGCATTAGTTTGGAGATACAGAATTTTCTTTTATTAAAAAAAAATCTGAATGTAAAGCAGTAATCTGAATAATCAGAAAAACAACAACAATGGAGGTGTGTAAATCCTGCTAATCGTGGGTTAGTGGAAAGAGCCCGGGCTTTGGAGTCAGAGATCATGGGTTCTAATTCTACCTCCGTCACTTGTCTGCTCTGTGACTTTGGGCAAGTCACTTCACTTCTCTGTGCCTCGGTTCCCTCATCTGTAAAATGGGGATTAAAACTGTGAGCCCCACGTGGGACAACCTGATGACCTTGTATCCCCCCCGGCGCTTAGAACAGTACTCGGCACATAGTAAGCACGTAGTAAATACCATTATTATTTTTAATTTTTCCTCCATAATATTTCCTGAATAAGCACTTTCCCTCTTCAGCTTTAAAGCCAGCACCCTGGCTGTACCTGCGAGCTGGATTACTGGATCAACTTCCTTGTAAAAATAATTATAATGCTCTGGGCATGTCACTCCCCTCCTCAAAAATCTCCAGTGGCTGCCTGTCAACCTATGAATCAAGCAAAAACTCCTCACTCTCTGCTTCAAGGCTGTCCATCACCTCACCCCCTCCTACCTCACCTCCCTTCTCTCCTTCTCCAGCGCAGCCCGCACCCTCCGCTCCTGTGCCACTAATCTCCTCACCAGGCCTCATTTTTGCCTGTCCCACCCTCGACCCCCAGCCCACGTCCTCCCCCTGGCCTGGAATGCCCTCCCTCCACACATCCTCCAAGCTAGCTCTCTTCCTCCCTTCAAAGCCCTACTGAGGGCTCACCTCCTCCAGGAGGCCTTCCCAGACTGAGCCCCCTTTTTCCTCTCCTCCTCCTCCTCTCCCCCTCTGCCCTACCCCCTTCCTCTCCCCGGCACTTGTATATATTTATACATATTTATTACTTTATTTTACTTGTACATATTTACTACTCTGTTTTGTTGTCTGTCTCCCCCTTCTAGACTGTGAGCCCGCTGTTGGGTAGGAACCATCTCTATATGTTGCCGACTTGTACTTCCCAAGCGCTAGTACAGTGCGCTCAATAAATGATTGAATGAATGAATGAATAATAATTATGATATTTGTCCATTCATTCACAATCATATTTATTGAGCGCTTACTGTGCGCAGAGCACTGTACTAAGCGCTTGGAAAGTACAATACAGCAATAGAGACAATCCCTGCCCACAACTGGCTGTTAAGTGCTTATTTTGTGCCACACGCTGTACTAAGCACTGGGGTGGCTACAAGCAAATCAGGTTGGACACAGTCCCTACACCTCTATCACGCAGGGTTGCTGTGAGCTTCACAGGCTATCCACAGTTGTTTCAAAGCCTAACATCTCACATGGCATTTACAAGGCACAGTCATCCTAGAAACTTTCAAGACAGGTCCTTGACAGGCGTCCAGTTACCTCATCTGTAAAATGGGGATGAAGACTGTGAGCCCCATGTGGGCCGTGTTATCAAATAAAAACTCCTCACTATTGACTTCGAAGTGCTCCATCACCTTGCCCCCTCCTTCCTCGCCTCCCTTCTCTCCTTCTACAACCCAGCGTACACCCTCCGCTCCTCTGCCGCTAACCTCCTCACTGTGCCTCGTTCTCACCTGTCCCCCCGTAGACCCTTGCCCCACGTCCTACCTCTGGCCTGGAACAATCACTCTTTCCCCCACCTTCAAATCCCTACTGAAAGCTCACCTCCTCCAGGAGGCCTTCCCAGGTTAGGCCCCCCTTTCCTTCAGCCTCCCCTCAACTCACTCCCTTTGCTCTTCCCCCCTCTCCCCACCCCACAGCATTTAAGTAAATATGTATATACCTATAATTCTATTTATTTCTATTAATAATAATAATGATGGTATTTGTTAAGCACTTACTATGTGCAAAGCACTGTTCTAAGCGCTGGAGCGGTTACAAGGTAATCAGGTTGTCCCACGGGGACCTCACAGTTTGAATCCCCATTTTCCAGATGAGGTAACTGAGGCCCAGAGAAATGAAGTGACTTGCCCAGTCACCCAGCTGACAGTTGGCAGAGTCAGGATTCGAACCCATGACCTCTGACTCCAAAGCCCGTGCTCTGTCCACTGAGCCTTTCTGCTGATGCCTGTTTACTTGTTTTGATGTCTGTCTCCCCCCTTCTAGACTTTAATATATGTTGCCAATTTGTACTTCCCAAGCGCTTAGTACAGTGCTCTGCACATAGTAAGCGCTCAATAAATATGATTGATTGATTGATTGATTTAAACCCGGTGTGGGCAGGGATTGTCTCTACTGCCGAATTGTACTTTCCAAGCGCTTAGTACAATGCTCTGCACACAGTTAAGTGCTCCATAAATGAATGAATGAATGAATGAATGATGGGGAGACAGATGTCATCCCAAGCAAATAGACATTATAAATAAAATAAAAGATATATACATGAATGCTGTGGAGCTGGGAGAGGGGGGAAGAGCAAAGGGAGTGAGTCAGGGTGATGAGGAGGAAAAGTGGGACTTAATCTGGGAAGGCCTCTTGGAGGAGATGGGCCTTCAGCAGGCATTTGAAGCCGGGAAGAGTGATTGTTGGGCAGATATGAGCAGGGAGGGTGTTCCAGGCCAGAGGTAGGATGGGGGTCTGGGGTCATCGGCGAGACACTAAGGTTTAGAAAAGCATTCTGGCTTACTGGAAAAAGCATGGCTTTGGAAGTCAGGAGTCCTGAGTTCTAATCCCATCTCTGCCACTTGTCAGCTGTGTGACTTTGGGCAAGTCACGACTTCTCTGGGCCTCAGTTCCCTCATCTGCAAAATGGGGATTAAGACTGTGAGCCCCCCGTGGGACAACCTGATGACCTTGTATCTCCCCCAACGTTTAGAACAGTGCGTGGCACATAGTAAACGCTTAACACATACCATCGTTATAATAACAATAATAGTATTTGTTATTTACTGTTATGATGTTTAGAGGAGCGGAGTGTGCAGGGACTGGGTTGGAGAAGCAGGTGTGGCGGCGTCTGGAGGTGGGACGAGTCGGGAGGTGGAGGCTTCCTGGGCTGACAGGAGGAAGCGCTCAATAAATAGGATTGAATGAATGACGTGCCCGGAGTGGATCAGACCAGTAGAGAAGCAGCGTGACTCGGTAGAAAGACCGCGTGCTTTGGAGTCAATCAATCAATCAATCAATCAATCAATCGTATTTATTGAGCGCTTACTGTGTGCAGAGCACTGTACTAAGCGCTTGGGAAGTACAAGTTGGCAACATATAGAGACGGTCCCTACCCAACAGTGGGCTCACAGTCTTATATCCACTCTGGCACCTAGTAAGCGCTCAACAAGTCCTATCATTATTAGTGGTAGTATCAAATACCGTCGGTATTATTAACAGGACCACAACTGGCAGAGCAGGACGCGAGTCAAACGGCATAAACCACTATCGCTATAATCAGAGGTCATGGGTTCAAATCCCGGCTCCGCCAACTGTCAGCTGGGTGATTCTGGGCGAGTCACTTCACTTCTCTGGGCCTCAGTTCCCTCATCTGGAAAATGGGGATGGAGACTGTGAGCCCCACATGGGACAACCTGATCGATCAATCAATCAATCAATCAATCAATTGTATTTATTGAGCGCTTACTGTGTGCAGAGCACTGTACTAAGCGCTTGGGAAGTACAAGTTGGCAACATATAGAGACAGTCCCTACCCAACAGTGGGCTCACAGTCTAGAAGGGGGAGACAGAGAACAAAACCGAACATACTAACAAAATAAAATAAATAGAATAGATATGTACAAGTAAAATCAATCAATAAATAGAGTAATAAATATGTACAAACATATATACATATATACAGGTGCTGTGAAAGAGGAGTAAATATGTGCAAATAAAATAGAGTAATACAGCTGTACAAATATATCCAAGGGCTGTGGGCAGGCCCCGCCCGGGCCGGACAGGGGGAGACAGAGAACAAAACAAAGCATATTAACAAAATAAAATAAATAGAATAAATATGTACAAATAAAATCAATCAATCAATCAATTGTATTTATTGAGCGCTTACTGTGTGCAGAGCACTGGACTAAGCACTTGGGAAGGACAAGTCGGCAACACATAGAGACAGTCCCTACCCAACAGCGGGCTCACAGTCTAGAAGGGGGAGACGGAGAACAAAACCAAGCATACTAACAAAATAAAATAAATAGAAGAGATAGGTACAAGTAAAATAAATAAATAAATAAATAAATAGAGTAATAAATATGTACAAACATATATACATATATACAGGTGCTGTGAAAGAGGAGTAAATATGTGCAAATAAGAGTAATACAGCTGTACAAATATATCCAAGGGCTGTGGGCAGGCCCCGCCCGGGCCGGACAGGGGGAGACAGAGAACAAAACAAAGCATATTAACAAAATAAAATAAATAGAATAGATATGTACAAATAAAATCAATCAATCAATCACTCAATCGTATTATTGAGCGCTTACTGTGTGCAGAGCACTGGACTAAGCGCTTGGGAGGGACAAGTCGGCAACACATAGAGACGGTCCCTACCCAACAGTGGGCTCACAGTCTAGAAGGGGGAGACAGAGAACAAAACCAAACATACTACCAAAATAAAATAAATAGAATAGATATGAATAGATATGAATAGAATAGAATAGATATGGTCACCTTGTAACCTCCCCAGCGCTTAGAACAGTGCTTTGCATAGAGTAAGCGCTTAATAAATGCTATTATTATTATTATTATTTTTAGCAGACAGAGAACAAAACCAAACATACTACCAAAATAAAATAAATAGAATAGATATGAATAGATATGAATAGAATAGAATAGATATGGTCACCTTGTAACCTCCCCAGCGCTTAGAACAGTGCTTTGCATAGAGTAAGTGCTTAATAAATGCTATTATTATTATTATTAGCAGAGACAGAGAACAAAACCAAACATACTACCAAAATAAAATAAATAGAATAGATATGAATAGATATGAATAGAATAGAATAGATATGGTCACCTTGTAACCTCCCCAGCGCTTATTAGAACAGTGCTTTGCATAGAGTAAGTGCTTAATAAATGCTATTATTATTATTATTAGCAGAGACAGAGAACAAAACCAAACATACTACCAAAATAAAATAAATAGAATAGATATGAATAGAATAGAATAGATATGGTCACCTTGTAACCTCCCCAGCGCTTATTAGAACAGTGCTTTGCATAGAGTAAGTGCTTAATAAATGCTATTATTATTATTATTAGCAGAGACAGAGAACAAAACCAAACATACTACCAAAATAAAATAAATAGAATAGATATGAATAGAATAGAATAGATATGGTCACCTTGTAACCTCCCCAGCGCTTATTAGAACAGTGCTATGCATAGAGTAAGCGCTTAATAAACGCTATTATTATTATTATTATTATTATTATTATTATTATTAGCAGAGACAGAGAACAAAACCAAACATACTACCAAAATAAAATGAATAGAATAGATATGAATAGATATGAATAGAATAGACTAGATATGGTCGCCTTGTAACCTCCCCAGCGCTTAGAACAGTGCTTTGCATAAAGTAAGTGCTTAATAAATGCTATTATTATTATTATTATTAGCAGAGACAGAGAACAAAACCAAACATACTACCAAAATAAAATAAATAGAATAGATATGAATAGATATGAATAGAATAGATATGGTCACCTTGTAACCTCCCCAGCGCTTATTAGAACAGTGCTTTGCATAGAGTAAGCGCTTAATAAATGCTATTATCATTATTATCATTATTATTATTATTATTATTATTAGCAGAGACAGAGAACAAAACCAAACATACTACCAAAATAAAATAAATAGAATAGATATGAATAGATATGAATAGAATAGAATAGATATGGTCATCTTGTAACCTCCCCAGCGCTTATTAGAACAGTGCTTTGCATAGAGTAAGCGCTTAATAAATGCTATAATAATAATAATAAAATAATGCTATAATGCTATAATAAAAATGCTATAATAAAAATAAAATAAATAGAATAGATATGAATAGATATGAATAGAACAGAATAGATATGGTCACCTCGTAACCTCCCCAGCGCTTAGAACAGTGCTTTGCATAGAGTAAGCGCTTAGTAAATGCTATTATTATTATTATTATTATTAGCAGAGACAGAGAACAAAACCAAACATACTACCAAAATAAAATAAATAGAATAGATATGAATAGATATGAATAGAATAGAATAGATACGGTCACCTTGTAACCTCCCCAGCGCTTAGAACAGTGCTTTACATAGAGTAAGCGCTTAATAAATGCTATTATTATTATTATTGTTATTATTATTATTATTAGCAGAGACAGAGAACAAAACCAAACATACTACCAAAATAAAATAAATAGAATAGATATGAATAGATATGAATAGAATAGAATAGATATGGTCACCTTGTAACCTCCCCATTGCTTATTAGAACAGTGCTTTGCATAGAGTAAGCGCTTAATAAATGCTATTATTATCATTATCATTATTATTATTAGCAGAGACAGAGAACAAAACCAAACATACTACCAAAATAAAACAGAATAGATATGAATAGATATGAATAGACATGAATAGAATAGATATGGTCACCTTGTAACCTCCTCAGCGCTTATTAGAACAGTGCTTTGCATAGAGTAAGCGCTTAATAAATGCTATTATTATTATTATTATCATTATTATTATCATTATTATTATTATTAGCAGAGACAGAGAACAAAACCAAACATACTACCAAAATAAAATAAATAGAATAGATATGAATAGATATGAATAGAATAGATATGGTCACCTTGGAAGCTCCCCAGCGCTTATTAGAACAGTGCTTTGCATAGAGTAAGCGCTTAATAAATGCTATTATTATTATTATTATTATTATTATTATTATTATTATTATTATTAGCAGAGGGGCCCGGCCCTCCTGGGCTCCGTCAGCCGCGCGCCTCCCCGCCCCCTCAGGCCCACGATTTAGCCAGACGCTGCTGCCATCGTGCGGCCCTTCGGAGAAATGCACCCCTCAGCCGGCCATGGCCATCCGGGTCCTCGGCCACTCACTCACTCAGTCAGTCAGTCAGTCATTCGTTCGTTTGTTCATTCATTAATAATAATAATAATAATAATAATAAATAATAATAATAAATAATAATAATGGTATTTGTTAAGCGTCTACTATGTGTCAAGCCCTGTTCTAAGCGCTGGGGAAGATACAAGGTCATCAGGTTGTCTCCCCCTTCTAGACTTCGAGATGGCAGCCCCATTATAATAATAATAATAATAATAATAATAATAATAATAGCATTTATTAAGCGCTTACCATGTGCAAAGCACTGTTCTAAGCGCTGGGGAGGTTACAAGGTTGTCCCCCTTTTAGACTGTGAGCCCACTGTTGGGTAGGGACTGTCTCTATATGTTGCCAATTTGTACTTCCCAAGCGCTTAGTCCAGTACTCTGCACATAGTAAGCGCTCAATAAATACGATTGATGATGATGATGATGTCCCACGGCGGGCTCACAGTCTTAGTCCCCATTTTCCAGATGAGGGAACTGAGGCCCAGAGAAGTGACGTGACTTGCCCAGAGTCACACAGCTGACAGTTGGCAGAGTCGGGATTTGAACCCATGACCTCTGACTCCAAAGCCCGGGTCTTTCCAGTGAGCCACGCTGCTTCTCTCCATTACTTTCCCCCTTTTAGACTGTGAGCCCACTGTTGGGTAGGGACTGTCTCTATACGTTGCCAATTTGTACTTCCCAAGCGCTTAGTCCAGTGCTCTGCACATAGTGAGCACTCAATAAATACGATTGATGATGATGATGATGATGTCCCACGGCTCACAGTCTTAGTCCCCATTTTCCAGATGAGGGAACTGAGGCCCAGAGAAGTGACGCGACTTCCCCAGAGTCACACAGCTGACAGTTAGCAGAGGCGGGATTTGAACCCACGACCTCTGACTCCAAAGCCCGGGCTCTTGCCAGTGAGCCACGCTGCTTCTCTCCATTACTTTCCCCCTTTTAGACTGTGAGCCCACTGTTGGGTAGGGACTGTCTCTATACGTTGCCAATTTGTACTTCCCAAGCGCTTAGTACAGTGCTCTGCACATAAAATAAATACGATTGATGATGATGATGATTACTTAGTGTCTGCCAAGAGAATGCAGCCCCGCCCAGAGTTTGGTGGGGATCCCCCTGGCCCCAACTTTTGGAAGGGAGGATGAGCTGTTGGACCGTCCCCTTCCCCGCCCCACGCCAGTGTGGGCAGCAGCAGTGCCGGGCAGGGAAGGGGACTGGACATTGAGGCAGTTAGCTGCTGCACGCTGGGCCGGGAAGCGAGGTGGCAGGAGCCAAAAACAGCTCCCTCACCGAGTGCCATGCTCCCCACATGTGCTAAAGGAAAAGATTGAATAATAATAATGATGGCATTTGTTAATCAATCAATCAATCGTATTCATTGAGTGCTTACTGTGTGCAGAGCACTGTACTAAGTGCTTAAGGGCTTAATAATAATAATAATGGCATTTATTAAGCGCTTACTATGTGCAAAGCACTGTTGGGATACAAGGTGATGAGGTTGTCCCACGTGGGGCTCACAGTCTTCACAGATGAGGGAACTGAGGCACAGAGAAGTGAAGTGACTTGCCCAAAGTCACACAGCTGACAAGTGGCGGAGCCGGGATTTGAACCCATGACCTCCGACTCCAAAGCCCGGGCTCTTTCCCACCGAGCCACGCTGCTACTTCAACTGGGAGCCTCCTATGGGACAGGGACTGTGTCCGGCCTGACTGATCTGTATTTACCCCGGTGATTAGGACTCCTAGTAAGTGCTTAATAAATACTATAAAAAGAGAACCGCCCCCGCAGCCCCCCATACCCCACCGCCCCATCGTCCTTCCCCTCATCCTGTTAAGCGCTTACTATGTACAAAGCACTGTTCTGAGTACTGGAGGGAGATACAAGGTGATCAGTTTGTCCCACGTGGGGCTCACAGTCTTAATCCCCGTTTTGCAGATGAGGTGACTGAGGCACAGAGAAGTTGTGACTTGCCCAAAGTCACACAGCTGACAAGTGGCAGAGATGGGATTTGAACCCATGACCTCCGGCTCCCAAACCCGGGCTCTTTCCATTGAGCCGCACGGCTTCTCTATTTACCCCCCAATCCAAGCTGGGTCCAGAGTGGCAGCAGAAGTGGTGGTGCAGGAGGAGGAAGAAGAGGGGAGTGAGACACAACAGCATTCATTCATTCAATCATATTTATTGAGCGCTTACTCTGTGCAGAGCACTGTACTAAGCACTTGGGAAGTACATGTTGGCGACATATAGAGACGGTCCCTACCCAACAACGGGCTCACTTTGGGTCCCTGGCACCTACCCACCATCTTCTCACGTGAACCAGGAATAAGTTTGTTCTGTCTCTCTCTCTCTCTCTCATATTAGTAATAGTGTTAATTGAGCACCCACTTGTTATGGTGCACTGTGCTCAATACTTCAGAACAGAAAATTAAGCGACATGCTCCCCTCCCTCTCCTTTCCCCATCTTTCCCCATCCCTTTTAGACTGTGAGCCCACTGCTGGGTAGGGACTGTCTCTATATGTTGCCAACTTGTACTTCCCAAGCGCTTAGTACAGTGCTCTGCACACAGTAAGCGCTCAATAAATACGATTGATGATGATGATGATCTTTTTCTTCCCTCCTCTCCTTCAGCCTACACTTCTGTTTAAATTATGGGATTGGCTCTTTGCACACCAATTTAGTAATCCTGCCATTCACTTTCTTGGTTTGGACTCTATTGTTTTTATCTATCTATGCTGCCAACTTGTTCTTCCCAAGTGCTCAGTACAGTGCTCTGCACACAGTAAGCGCTCAATAAATACGATCGAATGAATGAATCTAGTATTCTGCAGTGTCCCCAGTATTCTAGGGGTGGACATATCATGGTTTAATTAAGCGTCAAGGCTGTTTTTGTTTTGTTTGCAATTGCCATCCTTGTTCATGGCCACCAGTATCCTTTGGATCAGTGATTGAAGGGAAAATTGAACTCAGAGCTCATGACCGGTTAGCTGTAGTTAAACTAATCACATCCTCAATCCACTGTTAAAACATTCCCTCTTCCCAAGACAAAGAGTCAAACCTAAAAGCACTGAGACTCGGATAAACAGGAAGGGACATGGAAAGAGCAAAATACTCTGAACAATGATAGCAAGATGGCACAGGAGCTGAGAAACAGTAATAACATGAAACCCAAAGCCACACCGATGTGTATCGCAGATGCCTGAAATGGTGGAGATTAGAACCTTCTGGTGGGAGGCACTTTATCATTTTCTTTGTAATTGCATCAGCTCGATCGTTTCTTGGCTTCTCCTCATCGACAATACGCAGGTGGAGAGTAACGGTGTTTGCCTCCAGGAAATTAAAGACTCTCGGTAACTGAATTAGTCATCAGCACTCTCTGCTCTTATTGGGCTTGAATTATTATCAGATTTGGATGGGGGAGGAAATAAAAAAAGAACCACAGAAAGCAATTCTATTCCTTCTCCGTGGTGTTTGCAATTTTTTAAAACTTTTTTCTTTTCTTCCTCAGATGAAATACATTTAACCAAACTTTGACTTGATCATCGGGTTACAAGAGCTTTCTGAATTTCACCCGGCATCTTCCCGTGAAGACCTGAGTTTCAGAACCAGGGATTGTGAATTGGCTTTACTACAGCCCTTATATTAAGAAAGACTAGAACTGCTTCAGGGGATAAAGCCCTACTGAGAGCTCACCTCCTCCAGGAGGCCTTCCCAGACTCAGCCTCCTCTTTTTCCTCTCTTCCTCCTCCTCATCGCTCCCCCAGCCCTAACTCCTTCCCCTCTCCACAGCACTTGTATATATTTGTACATATTTATTACTCTATTTTATTTGTACATATTTACTATATTTATTTTATTGATGATGTGTATTCAGCTATAATTCTATTTAGTCTGATGGTATTGACACCTATCTATGTGTTTTGTTTTATTGTTTGTCTCCCCCTTCTAGATTGTGAGCCTGTTGTTGGGTAAGGACCATCTCTATATATTGCCTGTATATATGTATACATGTTTACATATATATATACATATATATGTATATATGTTTGTACATATTTATTACTCTATTTATTTATTTTACTTGTACATATCCATTCTATTTATTTTATTTTGTTAGTATGTTTGGTTTTGTTCTCTGTCTCCCCCTTTAAGACTGTGAGCCCACTGTTGGGTAGGGGCCGTTTCTATATGTTGCCAACTTGTACTTCCCAAGCGCTTAGTACAGTGCTCTGCACACAGTAAGCACTCAATCGATACGATTGATGATGATGATGATTGCCAATTTGTACTTCCCAAGTGCTTAGTACAGTGCTCTGCACACAGTAAGCGCTCAATAAATACGATTGAATGAATGAACCCTAGCCCTGTATGGAGCCCAAAAGAATTCCATCTATTTATTGTAATACTAAATAAAAGGTCTTCCATCTTTTCCTACCTCAGTAATATCTCCCTTTTACCTCGGATCACTTGAGTCACTTTATTTCTAGGTCTCGGGAGAGGAGTGTGGAGTGGCCCTGAGCAAGCCACGAGCACTGTAATTAATTCTGCAAGGGTACTTGTCCCAAATAGGTACCAGTGGGTACCAAGGCTCATCTGTCATTCTCTTTGGGACACTCACTCAAATAAGTTACCCCGATACAGGCATGCTCCAACCTTTCATCTCTTAAATTCCTTCCCCTCCTGTACCCTCACCCAGCTCTTGCCATGACAGCTGGGAGAAATGTTCAGCGTAGTGTAGTGGATAGATCGTGGTCCTGGGAGTCAGAAGGTCATGGATCCTAATCTTGATCGTCATCATCATCAATCGTATTTATTGAGCGCTTACCGTGTGCAGAGCACTGTACGAAGCGCTTGGGAAGTCCAAGTTGGCAACATATAGAGACAGTCCCTACCCAACAGTGGGCTCACAGTCTAGAAGGGGGAGACAGAGAACAAAACCAAACATACTAACAAAGTAAAATAAATAGAATAGATATGTACAAGTAAAATAAATAAATGAATAAATAGAGTAACAAATGTGTACAAACATATATGCCGGTGCTGTGGGGAAGGGAAGCAGGTAAAATGGGGGGGATAGAGAGGGGGACAAAGGGGAGAGGAAGGAAGGAGCTCAAGATTCAAGATTCAGTGGAATCTTGATTCCACTGCTTGTCTGCTGTGTGACCTTGGGGATGTCACTTCACTTCTCTGGGCCTCAGTTACCTCATCTGGAAAATGAGGATTGAGACTTTGAGCCCCACATGGGGCAGGGACTGCTGCCCAGATTATCTTTGTACAGAAATGCTCTGGGCGTGTCACTCCCCTCCTCAAAAATCTCCAGTGGTTGCCTGTCAACCTATGAATCAAGGAAAAACTCCTCACTCTCGGTTTCGAGGCTGTCCATCACCTCGCCCCCTCCTACCTCACCTCCCTTCTCTCCTTCTCCAGCCCAGCCCGCACCCTCCGCTCCTCTGCCGCTTATCTCCTCACTGGGCCTCGTTCTCGCCTGTCCCGCCGTCGACCCCCGGCCCACATCCTCCCCCTGGCCTGGAATGCCCTCCCTCCTCACATCTGCCAAGCTAGCTCTCTTCCTCCCTTCAAAGCCCTACTGAGAGCTCACCTCCTCCAGGAGGCCTTCCCAGACTGAGCCCCCTTTTTTCCTCTCCTCCTCCCCATCCCCCCACCCTACCTCCTTCCCCTCCCCACAGCACCTGTATATATATATATATATATTTGTACAGATTTACTTTATTTTACTTGTACATATTTACTTTTCTATTTATTTTGTTGATGATGTGCATATAGCTTTAATTCTATTTGTTCTGACTATTTTGACCCCTGTCTATACGTTTTGTTTCGTTGTCTGTCTCCCCCTTCTAGACTGTGAGCCAGTTGTTGGGTAGGGACATCTCTAAATGTTGCTGACTTGTACTTCCCAAGCACTTAGTACAGTGCTCTGCACACAGTAAGCACTCAATAAATACGATTGAATGAATGAATGAATGAACCTGATTATCTTGGATCCACCCCAGTGCTTAGTACAGTGCCTGGCACACAGTAAGCACTTAACATATACCACAATTATTATTATTATGTTTAGCTCACAAGTGTTCAAAAATTTCACAAGTGACCTTCCAGGCTAAAATATCACCCACCCTTGGTTTACCGTGACCCTTAGGAAAGCCAGTCAAAAGAAAAATCTTTCACAGCTCTATCTTCAGGGTTGTTACGTCACAACACTTCAGTTTGGAAAAAAGCAAGTCAGAAAAAGTAAGCATTTCTCTTCAATCTTTTCAAGGGTACAAGGTTAAAATTTAACAATTAATTTAATTTAATGGATTCGTGCTACAATTGCACTGAAAACTCATTTCCAACTTTTGAAAAGTATTTATTTCATTCACAGGTTCTTGGATACAGAAATTTCAGCACATTTTTCGTCAGGACCGACAATACATTCATTGCTAACGTTATATACTCGCTGACACAAATACGGTGAATAGATTAGCTGGATTTTAAAATACAGATCTAAAATTAAAACGTCGGGAAAAATGAACAAAAGATGCTCCTTTAACCTGGCTGAATGCGGCAAATTGAACTCACAGCAGTACCTAATGCAGCGAACTCCTACTCTTGCAAAATGTTCTCATTAGGTACACAGTACACACACTGTGGTGACGGCAGTGGGGAATTGAGAAACACATCTACTAATGCTCAGCTCCAGCTAAGCACAAATACAAACACCATGTTTTAAGGACACAGGCCAAGGACTGCAGCAGGCGAGCACAAGAGAGGAGGAATCTGCCGGTGCTCTCCCTCTCTGATTCTCTGTGCTCTGCTGGAGGTAGGGTTCACAGCTCGTAGTTTCTGAATTTCCTCAGAAGTTCCGAAGGGGTGTCACCAGACCAGCGGAAACGCAGGTGCCAGCCGTTCATATCCGGAAAGCCTTGGCAAAAGAGGAAAAAAGTGTTGAAATCAAAGATAGGACACAAAAGAGCACAATTTTTAGCTTCATAGAGAAGCAGCATGGCACAGTGGAAAGAGCACGGGCTTGGGGGTCAGAGGTCAGAGGTTCTAATCCCAGCTCCGTCACTTGTCAGCTGCGTGACTTTGGGCAAGTCACTTCACTTCTCTGTGCCTCAGCTACCTCATCTGTAAAATGGGGATTAAGACTTTGAGCCTCATGTGGGACAACCTGATTACCCTGTATCCCCCCCCCAGTGCTTAGAACAGTGCTTGGCACACAGTAAGCACTTGACAAATACCATCATTATTATCATTCATTAGAAAAGTCAAAAACATCCCAGCTTCAGGCAAGAATGACAGCTTGTCTCGTCTTATACCATCGAGTCATTTCCAACCAATAGTGGCACCGTGGACACATCTCTTCCAGAACGCCCCGCTCTCCATCTGCAATCGTTCTGGTAATGTATCCATAGAGTTTTCTTGGTAAAAATATGGAAGTGGTTTACCACTGCCGCCTTCCGCGCAGTAAATTTGAGTCTCCACCTTCGACTCTCTCCCATGCTGCTGCTGCCCAGCACGGGTGAGTTTTGCCTCGTAGCAGATTGCCTTCCACTCACTAGCCACTGCCCAAGCTAGGAATGGAATGGGTAGGCCTCTGCTTGTCTTTCCCTCCCACAGTCCAACTTGTACTTCCCAAGCGCTTAGTACAGTGCTCTGCACACAGTAAGCGCTCAATAAATATGATTGATTGATTGATTGATAGCCGAGACTGGTAGAGTACTGCAAACTCTCCAGGTGCGACCCTGAGAGGGAAAGAATGCCAGCTAGTGCTGCTAAATTCACTTCACTCAATTTGGCCAGAAGAAATTCACTCCCCCAAGATAATACTACTAATAATGGTATTTGTTAAGCGCTTATTATGTGCAATGCACTCTTCTAAGCGCTGGGGAGGTTACAAGGTGATCAGGTTGTCCCACAGGGGGCTCACAGTTTTAATCCCCATTTTACAGATGAGGTAACTGAGGCAGAGAGAAGTTAAGTGACTTGCCCAAAGTCACCCAGCTGACAGTTGGGGGAGCCGGGATTTGAACCCGTGACCTCTGACCCCAAAGCCCGTGCTCTTTCCACTGAGCCACGCTGCTTCTCCATGAATCTTTATCGTTATATTGTACTCTCCCAAGTGCTTAGTTACCAAACTTAGAGAAGCAGTGTAGCTCAGTGGAAATAGCCCAAGCTTGGGAGTCAGAGGTCATGGGTTCTAATCCCAGCTCCACCACTAGTCACCTGTGTGACTTTGGGCAAGTCACTTAACTTCTGTGGGCCTCAGTTACCCATCTGTAATATGGGGATTAAGACTGTGAGCCCCACAGGGGACTATCTGATCACCTTGTATCACCCCAGTGCTTAGAACAGTGCTTCGCACATAGTAAGCGCTTAAATGCCATTATTATTGTTATTATTATTATTATTATTATTACAGGGCTCTGCACACAGTAAGCACTCAATTAGTATGACTGAGTTAATGAATGAATCTTCCTCCAGTTATGGAAAAGAAACATGAAGAGCATGCCAAACTGCTCCTTACTAGCTCTTCAGGAACCCTGAACTCAGGGGTCCATATTCTCATTCCCAATTTTCTGGCATTCCTCATCGGGTCAGTTCTGTTGACCAACAGAGAATGAGAGGCAGCGAAGGCAGGGAGTGGACAAAGAGGAGCATAGGGAGAAAATGTAGAGTAAACTGGGGATTTGGTGTGCTATTTAATTACCCTACAAATAAGATTTAATCAGCTTGTGGGTTTTTTTTTTTCCCTTCTGGAATGAAACTGCTATTGGAGAGCATTTTGATGGCCACTGAGCCTGGCAGAATTGCTAAATCCCCGCCACTGATATGCCACCCTCAAAACCTGGCTTTGCCCCGCTCAGCACCACGCAAACCCAAGGATGGTTGGGTGAAGGGCACCTTCAGAGTTACACCTGGTGAAGGGAAGGTTCCCCTCGTCCCCAACGTAAAGCTATGGATACACATCAAACTCATCTGGTGCTTGGAAAGGGTTAAAGCAGAAGAAGCTGGAAAGCGATAGACAAGAAACACCTCTGGCCCTTATCAAAAATTATGTGTGAGTGTAAGAAAAAAAAGCAGAATGGTGTAGCAGATAAAAAAAAAGGTCATGGGTTCTAATCCTGGCTCCTCCACTTGTCTGCTGGGTGACCGTGGGCAAGTCACTTCACTTCTCTGGACCTCAATCCCTCATTTGTAAAATGGGGATTGAGACCGTGAGCCCAAGATGGGACAGGAACTGTGTCCAACCCGATTTGCTTGTACCCACTCCAGTGCTTAGTAGAGTGTGTGGCACATAGTAAAGTGCTTAACAAATACCACAGTTATTATTATTATAAAACAAAACTTCAAACTGTTGCTGTTTTGTTTAAACTATATTAGTCTTCTAAAAAGCATTTGAAACTATATTACTAAGCCTAACCTCTCACAGGATTTCATAATTCCTCTTTATCCTCCTATCTGCTTACCAAAACTAAGGGTGTTTAAACAGCCTGGCTCTCCAAGATTCCATCTCTCCATCCATGTGATCAGTTTGTTACACTGTAACCATTTCTAGTTAACAAGACTGATGCAATCACCCCAATATTTTTACTTCTCCAAAGAACAGAAAGGACGAACAGTCCTGAAGTCCCCAGACTAATTACAAAGGACACACATCTACATATACTCACGCAGTAGATGTTTTCAGTCTCTCTTTACAAAAGAGTACCCTGGAACAAGAAGTCTAAACATTTGTACACATTTCTACACAACCTATACAAACTCGGTTCAAAGGGCCCAGTTCTGACATTGTTACGCCATATCCTGGACAGTCAACAAACATGGCTTTGAAGGCCAACAAAAGGAAGTAATTGTCCCTGAGGATGTGCTAGTAGGAATGTCCAAAGTCCTAAATCTGGGGTCCACTAAACGATCAGGTTCAGGTTGGAGAAGGGGTTCCTATCCAAGTCCAAGTTGGGAAGCAGCGCGGCTCAGTGGAAAGAGCGCGGGCTTTGGAGTCAGAGTCATAGGTTCAAATCCCGGCTCCGCCAATTGTCTGCTGTGTGACTTTGGGTAAGTCACTTCTCTGTGCCTCAGTTACCTCATCTATAAAATGGGGATTAAGACTGTGAGCCCCCGTGGGACAACCTGATCACCTTGTAACCTCCCCAGTGCTTAGAACAGTGATTTGCACATAATAAGTGCTTAATAAATGTCATTATTATTATTACTATAAGTCTGTTACACTGTAAGCTTCTATACTGTACGCTCATTGTGGGCAGGGAATGTATCTATCAACTCAGATTCTACTCTCCCAAGCACTTAGTGCAGTGCTGTGCACACATCATCATCATCATCATCAATCGTATTTATTGAGCGCTTACTATGTGCAGAGCACTGTACTAAGCGCTTGGGAAGTACAAATTACAGTACACAGTACAGTACACAGTACAATTAAAGTACACAGTACAATTATTAAAGTACACAGTAAGCGCTCAATAAATAGGACTGATTGATCAACACCCAGGAGAACTGAGAGGCTTGCTAATTTGGGCACGGTGAAGGATTTCTAGATCAGCAAAGCCTCATCTCTCCCCTGCCCCCACAGCTCCAAGGAGAGAAGCAGAGTTGCCCACCAGCAGTCCCCCATTTTCTTCCCGCTTCCCCTTAGTCACCCACAAAACATCAAGGTTATTTGCCAGCATCGCTGTCCTTTGCTGGAAAGAACTGTTCCCATCCACTCCCAATTCACTTTCCTCGTCCCCACCGCTGTCAGCCTGCAGCTAGTGTAGCCTTCCTATCTGCTTTCTCTGCTTCCTGACCTCATCCCATGAAACGCTATTCTTTCTCTTGCAGGAGGTGGAAGGCTGAGGGCAGAGAGGGCTACAGAGACTGCAGCAGGAGTTAATGGCTTTAGGCAGAGAAAGGCTGACCTCTCAATCTTCCTCCAGATAACTTTTCACTGGGCTTTATTCTCATCTCTCCCCACCGCCAACCTCTTGCTCATACCCTCCCCTACTTACAGTGCCCTCCTCTCTCACAGCCAACTGACCACAGCGCTACTCATCCATCACCTCCAGGAAGCCTGCCCCAATTAATTTCTCTTCTCCTCCCTTTAAATCCTCCAACTGCCGTGGTTGCACTTTCACACCGCCTAATCAATCCACCATATAATAAGTACTATTATTATTACTATTATTCCCTTCAAGGCCCTGCTGAGAGCTCACCTCCTCCAGGAGGCCTTCCCAGACTGAGCCCCTTCCTTCCTCTCCCCCTCGTCCCCCTCTCCATCCCCCCGTCTTACCTCCTTCCCTTCCCCACAGCACCTGTATATATGTATATATGGTTGTACATATTTATTACTCTGTTTATTTATTTATTTATTTATTTATTTTACTTGTACATTTCTATCCTATTTATTTTATTTTGTTGGTATGTTTGGTTCTGTTCTCTGTCTCCCCCTTTTAGACTGTGAGCCCACTGTTGGGTAGGGACTGTCTCTATGTGTTGCCAATTTGTACTTCCCAAGCGCTTAGTACAGTGCTCTGCACATAGTAAGCGCTCAATAAATACGATTGATTGATATTATACTCTTGTCTTATGCCGTTGAGTCGTCTTCGACCCGCAGAGATGCCACGGTCACATCTCTCCCACCTCCATCTGCAATCGCTCTGGTAGTGTATCCATAGAGTTTTCTTGGTAAAAATATGGATGCGGTTTACCGTTGCCTCCTTCTACTCAGTAAACTTGAATCTTTGCCCTTGATTCTCTCCCATGCTGCTGCTGTCCAGCACAGGTGAGTTTTGACTTGTAGTACAGTGCTCTGCACACAGTAAGCACTCAATAAATACGATTTATTGATTGATAGTAGATTGCCTTCCACTCACTAGCCCCTGCCCAAGCTAGGAATGGAATGGATAGGCCTCTGCCGGACTCTCCCTCCTGTAGTAGACACTGGTAAAGTACTTGGAAGTCTCCAGTTGTGACCCTGAGAGGGGACTATTATAATCACAACCCCACATATCACTTAAATACATATTTTAAATATTCTATTACTTCTATTACTTGTGTAAAAGTCTACTACTTGTGTCTGTCTCACCAGTTAGATTGTAAGTGCTTAGTACAGTGCTCTGCACACAGTAAGCGCTCAATAAATACGACTGAATGAATAAATTGTAAGCTCACTGAAGTCTGAGCAGTAGGAAGAACAGGCATCATTCATTCATTCAATCGCATTTATTGAGCACTTACCGTGTGCAGGGCACTGTACTAAGCGCTTGGGAAGTACAAGTCAGCAACATGTAGAGACGGTCCCTACCCAAAAATGGGCTTACGCATTTTACAGATAACTGAAGTACAAGAACTTAAGTTCTTAAGTTCTTAAGTTCTCTTCCTCCCTTCAAGGCCCTACTGAGAGCTCACCTCCTCCAGGAGGCCTTCCCAAACTGAGCCCCTTCCTTCCTCTCCCTCTCGTCCCCCTCTCCATCCCCCCATCTTATCTCCTTCCCTTCCCCACAGCACCTGTATATATGGATATATGTTTGTACATATTTATTACTCTATTAATTTATTCATTTATTTATTTTACTTGTACATATCTATTCTATTTATTTTATTTTGTTAGTATGTTTGGTTTTGTTCTCTGTCTCCCCCTTTTAGACTGTGAGCCCACTGTTGGGTAGGGACTGTCTCTATATGTTGCCAACTTGTACTTCCCAAGGGCTTAGTACAGTGCTCTGCACACAGTAAGCGCTCAATAAATACGATTGATTGATTGATTGATTGATTTGCCCAAGGTCACAGAGGAAGTATGTGATGGAGCTGGGATTAGAACCCAGGTCCTCTGATTCCCAGGCCCATGCTCTTTCTACAAGGCCACGCTGTTCCTCCGCCATATGTACATAAGTGCTGAGGGCATAAGGGCGGCGTGAATAATGGACACTAATCCAATCCATCAATCGTATTTACTGAGCGCTTACTGTGTACAGAGCACTGTACTAAGCAGCGTGGCTCAGTGTTAAGAGCCTGGGCTTGGGAGTCAGAGGTCATGGGTTCTAATCCCGGCTCCGCCGCTTGTTAGCTGTGTGACTTTGGGCAAGTCAGTTAACTTCTCTGTGCCTCAGTTACCTCATCTGTAAAATGGGGATGAAGACTGTGAGCCCCACGTGGGACAACCTGATCACCCGGTATCCCCCCAGCGCTTAGAACAGTGCTTTGCACATAGTAAGTGCTTAACAAATTCCATCATTATTATTAGTATTACCGCATAACAATATAACAGACACATTCCCTGCCTACAACGAGCTTACAGTCTAGAGGAGTAAACAGACATTAATAGAAAGAAAGGAAGAAAGAAAGAAAGAAAGAAAGAAAGAAAGAAAGAAAGAAAGAAAGAAAGAAAGAAAGAAAGAAAGAAAGAAAGAAAGAAAGAAAGAAAGAAAGAAAGAAAGAAAGAAAGAAAGAAAGAAAGAAAGAAAGAAAGAAAGGAAGAAAGAAAGGAAGAAAGAAAGGAAGAAAGGAAGGAAGGAAGGAAGGAAGGAAGAAAGGAAGGAAGGAAGGAAGGAAGGAAGAAAGAAAGAAAGAAAGAAAGAAAGAAAGAAAGAAAGAAAGAAAGAAAGAAAGAAAGAAAGAAAGAAAGAAAGAAAGAAAGAAAGAAAGAAAGAAAGAAAGGAAGAAAGAAAGGAAGAAAGAAAGGAAGAAAGGAAGGAAGGAAGGAAGGAAGAAAGGAAGGAAGGAAGGAAGGAAGGAAGAAAGAAAGAAAGAAAGAAAGAAAGAAAGAAAGAAAGAAAGGAAGAAAGAAAGGAAGAAAGAAAGGAAGAAAGAAAGGAAGAAAGAAAGGAAGAAAGAAAGAAATAATATTTTTAGGGATGTAAATAAATGCAGTGGGGCTTGGGGTTGGGGTGAATAAAGGGAGCAAGTCAGGGCAACGCAGAAGGGAGTGGGAGAAACGGAAATGAGGGTTAAGTCAAGGAAGTTCTCTTGGAGGAGATGTGCTTTCAATAAGGCTTTGAAGGTGGGGAGAGTAATTGTCTGTTGGATATGAAAGGGGCAGGCCAGATGGAGGACGTGGGGGAGAGGTCAGCAGCAAGATAGATGAGATGGAGATACAGTAAGTAGTTGGCATTAGAAGACTGTAGTGTACAGGCTGGGTTGTAGCAGGAGAGTAGCGAGGTGAGGTAGGAGGGGCCAAGGTGATCAAATGCTTTAAATCCACCTGTAAGGAGTTTCTTTTTGATGTGGAGGTGGATGGGCAACCACTGGAAGCTCTTGAGGAGTGGGGAAACGTAGACGGAACATTTTTGTAAAAAAATGATCCAGGCAGCAGAGTGAAGTACGGATTGGAGTGGGGAGAGACAGGAAGCAGGGGGGTCAGCAAGGAGGCTGATGCAGTAATCCAGATGGGATAGGATAATAGGATAGGATAATACTATATAATTCAAGTGCAAGGGTGATGCAGAAGGGAAAGGAAGTAGAGGAAATGAGGGCTTAGTCAGAGAAGGTCTCTTGGAGATGTGATTTAACAACGCTTTGATGTTGGGGAGAGTGATGACCTGTTGGATATGAAGAGGGAGGGAGTTCCAGGCCAGAGGCAGGACATGGATGAGGGGTCCGCGGCAAGATAGATGAGATCAAAGGGTACAGCGAGTAGCCTGACATTGGGTAAGCAAAGGGAGCAAGCTGGGTTAAAGTACCTCCTACTCTACTTTCTCACTGCAATAGGCATAGGTGGAGGATTCATTCATTCAGCCATATTTATTGAGCACTTTCTATGTGCAAAGCACTGTACTAAGTGCTTGGGAAGTACAAGTTGGCAACATATAGAGATGGTCCCTAGCCAACAATGGGCTCACAGTCTAGAAGGGGGAGACAGACAACAAAACAAAACATGTGGACAGGGTGTCAGGTCGTCAGAACAAATAGAATTAAAGCTAGATGCACATCATTAACAAAATAAATAGAATAGTAAATATGTACAAGTAAAATAAATAGAGTAATAAATCTGTACAAACATATACACAGGTGCTGTGGGGAGGGGAAGGAGTAGGGCAGGGGGGTGGGGAGGAGGAGAGGAAAAAGGGGGCTCAGTCTGGGAAGGCCTCCTGGAGGGGGTGAGCTAGTTAGCTTGGCGGATGTGTGGAGGGAGGGCATTCCAGGCCAGGGGGAGGATGTGGGCCGGGGGTTGATGGCGGGACAGATCATCCAACTTCCCCGCCGACACCCACTGTCCCCAAGGCCGCAGAAGAGGCAACCACCACCCCCAGCAGAGAGACAGAGAGAGACACGGGGGAATCCAGATGGACCAGGTTGAATGTCCCATACTCATCCCTGACGAAATAGGCGAGGAATCCTGAGAGCATCATCTGATCCCCCCACATCCAGCGGGCCTGGTTAAGGCCCGAGGAGATGCGCAGGTAGAGGTAGGGCAGGAGACCGGCCGAGGAGCAGAGCGTCAGCTTGGCCAAGCGTCCCTCGGACAGCTCCTAGTGTGTGCGGGCCCTAGATATTTGCCTTCTCAAGATAGTGCACAGCCATGCTGTTGAAGCTAGCTACGGCCACAACAGCAGGGAGCTCTTCATTTACTGCCATTTTCCCCAACCTGCCTGCCAAGGCTTCTGGTCCTATAAAAGAGAATTCTGCATTTGTCAGGTGCCACTGCCTCCACCCAACTTCACAACCCTCTGGTGGTGCACTTGCCGTCGGCCTCTTGCTCACACCCTCTCTCTCTTTTCTAGAACTACCTTCAGCTTCCAATCTGGCCGACCACCACTCTCTCCAATCTCAAAGTCCTACTAAAATCACATCTCCTCCAGGAAGCCTTCCCTGAGTCATCTCACAACTCTCCATCCTCTTTTCCCTCCCTTCTGTGTCACCTATGCACTTGAGTCCTTATCCCCTAAGCACTTGGATAGTTTCCCCAGCGCTTAGTACAGTGCTTTGCACATAGTAAGCGCTTAATAAATGCCATCGTATTATTTCCCCACAACATTTATATACTTATCTTTATAATTGGTTGCTTTCCCTACTGTAATTTGAGTGTCTGTCTCCCCTGCTAGATTATAAGCAAATTGAGGACAGGGACACTGTGTCTGTTAACACTATCTTTTCCCAAGTGCTTAACATGGCCCTTCGTACAGAGTAAGTGCTCATTAAATACAACTGACTGATTGATTGATTGATTGAATGAATGATTTCCTTTGCTGTTTCTTCTAAGGAGACTGCAGTGGAGACTAGAGGAGAGAACAACACAAACTGGATTTGCCTCTGCCCAATTTGGACCAGTACAGTGTCGGCTGGGGGTCCCAGTACAGTAATCCTTCGACACTGTGGACCACCCCCTTCTCAACACGCTATCCAACCTTGGCTTCACAGACTCTGTCCTCTCCTGGTTCTCCTCATCTCTCCGGCCGTTCATTCTCAGTCTCTTTTGCGGGTTCCTCCTCCCCCTCCCATCCCCTTACTGTAGGAATTCCTCAAGGGTCAGTTCTTGGTCCCCTTCTGTTCTCTATCTACACTCACTCCCTTAGTGAACTCATTCACTCCCACGGCTTCAACTATCATCTCTACGCTGATGACACCCAAATCTACATCTCTGTCCCTGCTCTCTCTCCCTCCCTCCAGGCTCGTATCTCCTCCTGCCTTCAGGACATCTCCATGTGGATGTCTGCCCACCATTTAAAACTCAGTATGTCCAAGACTGAACTCCTTATCTTCCCTCCCAAACCCTGCCCTCTCCCTGACTTTCCCATCACTGTTGACGGCACTACCATCCTTCCCATCTCACAAGCCCACAACCTTGGTGTCATCCTCGACTCCGCTCTCTCATTCACCCCTCACATCCAATCTGTCACCAAAACCTGCCGGTCTCACCTCCGCAACATTGCCAAGAGCCTCCCTTTCCTCTCCATCCAAACCGCTACCCGGCTGGTTCAATCTCTCATCCTATCCCGACGGGATTACTACATCAGCCTCCTCTCTGATCTCCCATCCTCCTGTCTCTCCCCACTTCAATCTATACTTCATGCCGCTGCCCGGATCGTCTTTGTGCCGTAACGCTCTGGGCATGTTACTCCCCTCCTCAAAAATCTCCAGTGGCTACCAATCAACCTACGCATCAGGCAAAAACTCCTCACTCTCGGCTTCAAGGCTGTCCATCACCTCTCCCCCTTCTACCTCACCACCCTTCTTTCCTTCTCCAGCCCAGCCCGCACCCTCCGCTCCTCTGCCGCTAACCTCCTCACTGTGTCTCATTCTTGCCTGCCCCGCCGTCGACCCATGGCCTGGAATGCCCTCCCTCTGCACATCTGCCAAGCTAGCTCTCTTCCTCCCTTCAAAGCCCTACTGAGAGCTCACCTCCTCCAGGAGGCCTTCCCAGACTGAGCCCCCTCCTTCCTTTCCCCCTCCTCCCCCTCCCCATCCCCCCGCCCTACCTCCTTCACCTCCCCACAGCACCTGTATATATGTATATATGTTTGTACATATTTATTACTCTATTTATTTATTTTACTTGTACATATTTATTCTATTTATTTTATTTTGTTAGTATGTTTTGTTTTGTTGTCTGTCTCCCCCTTCTAGACTGTGAGCCCGCTGTCGGGTAGGGACCGTCTCTATATGTTGCCAACTTGTACTTCCCGAGCGCTTAGTACAGTGCTCTGCACACAGTAAGCACTCAATAAATACGACTGAATAAATGAATGAATGAATGAACCCAACCCTGAGGCTCAATCGTATTTACTGAGTGCTTACTGTGTGCACAGCAGTATACTAAGCACTTGAGAGAGTACAGCAGAACAGAGCTGGAAGAACTGCTCCCTGCTCACAATGAGCTTCTGGTCTAGAGAGGGAGACAGACATTAATATAAATTAATAGATTAAGGATATGTAAAAAAGTGCTGCGGGGCTTGGGGAGGGGTAAATAAAAGGGGCAAATCTAAGTGCAAGGGTGATGTAGAAGGGAGTCAGAAAGGCCTCTTGGAGGAGACATGTTTTTAATAAGGCTTTGAAGGTGGGGAGAGTCATCGTATGTATGGTAGCAGAGGCAACCACGTTTTCTGGGCTGTACCTAAACGGAGCAGCTGCTTGTATCCCTAACAACTCAGTTAGGGGGGCTACTGCAGGGCTGTCTTAAATGCCAACAAATGACCTTTTTTCCTTTGAGACGTGGGAGTTGGGTACTGTTCGGCTGTCCAGACCCTCCAGCCCTCATTCAGTGGAACTTTTCTTTTTAATTTAATGGTATCTGTTAGGAGCTTACTCTGTGCCAGTCACCCTTGAGTAGATATGAGTCAATCAGGTTGGACACAGTCCATGTCTTACATGGGGTTCACAGTCTTCATTCCCATTTTACAGATGAGGTAACTGAGGCCCAGAGAAGTGAAGTGACTCACCCAAGGCCGCACAGCAGACAAGTGGTACAGCTGGGATTAGAAACCGGGCCCTTCTGACTCCCAGGGCCATGACCTAGCTGCTTCTAATCAGGCCACGCTGCTTGTCTGTAGCTTCCCTCTACCAGCCAATCAATCTGAAACTAGGAGAAGTTTATGCCTCTGAAGACTGAAAACCCTTAATACGGACTTCCCAAGCGCTTAGTACAGTGCTCTGCACACAGTAAGCGCTCAATAAATACGATTGATTGATGTTACCTATGTCCCTCTCTTCCTTCTCCCTATCTTCCCATCCTCCCCGCCCTCCCTTAAGAGGCAATTCAGGAGTTTGTGGTCCTCTGGAAAACAGATATCATCAACATCAATAAGATTCACTGAGCGCTTCCTATGTGCGGAGCACTGTACTAAGCGCTTTGGAAAGTACAATACAACAGAGTTGGCAGACACATACCTGGCCCACAACGAACTTACAGCTTAAAGGGGGAGAGAGGCACTAATATAAATAAATAATCTGTAATGATTCCCCTGCTACAAAACACCTCAAAATCCTCCACAGGAAAAGGTAAATATTGTGAGTAGGAAATTGCTTTTTGGTTTCCCTGGAGACACTAGCTTCAGAGTGGTCCCTGAAAATTTAATAAACAAATAAAGAACAGAAAGAGATTGCTATGATGATTGGGTGAGTCAGGCCCCTTCCACATCAGCTCTTGGGCCATTTGGAATCTGAGGAATTAACGACTCGACTTACTTGGGGAATCTGTGTTGTAGGAGGCCAGAGGCTTCTCTAAAGATTCGGATTCCCTCTGCTCCACTCTCTCGGTGTCAAGTCCCTCCTTCTTGTTTGCTCTCGACTGGGCCCAATCCTCATTCACCAGGTTGTCTGTATTTGCCGAGTCAGATGCTTCCAGCATCATCTCTTTCTTGCTTCTGATGGCCCAATGCATTGACTAAAAGTATAAAAGCAATAATACATTTCAGCAACAAGAGTATTACTATATACGCTCCATGCTGTTGCACTTTATATTTAACAAGCAATGAAAACAATGCAATTGTCTGGTCCTAAAGCAGCCAAAACCACAGTAGAATACCAAACATTAAATATTTACCAGAACAGTACCTACAAATGCAGAACAACAAAGATATCTCTCCACATCATGGTTTCTGGGGCAGAAAGCATAACAGTGGGATTCAGGGGAGAGGAAGAGAGGAGGAAATAAGAAGGATGAACCATAGACCCTGACATAATCCAAAGCAATGGCTATGAAAAACCAGGGTACACTGTGTTGGGGGGTGAGGGTGGTATATTTCCTCCTACTGAAGAAAACAATGGGAAGCAGCAGGGCCTAATGGAGAGAGCACGGGTGTGGGAATCAGAAGACCTGGGTTCTAATCCTGACTCGGCCACTTGTCTGCAGTGTAACCTTGGGCAAGTCACTTCATTTTTCTGTGCCTCAGTTCCCTCGCCTGTAAAGTAGGGATTAAGACTGTGAGTTTCATGTGGGACATGGACTGTGCCCAACCTGATTAGCTTGTATCTACTCCAGCTCTCAGTACACTGCTGGGTACACAAATACCATATTTTTAAAAAAAACACAGGATCCTTTCAAGAAAAGTGTTATCACCAAGCTCTAGTAAATGGTGTCAAACTTGCTCAATCCTGGCTGAGGAATCTCTTCCACTTTGCCAAGATAGTCCTCCGAAGTTTCATAGATGAAACATCAAAATTTCTGGTGGTGACAGTCATACTAATAGTTCCTCAATTATTTGAGAGTTTCAGGCAAAAGTGGGAGATGAAGGGAGGAAATTTGGTCTGAATTATCCAGATAACCGCAGCTACGTAAACATAGTCTTTGAATGATTTCTTGGCTGCATGGAGAAATGGAACAAGAGCATTATCCTTTAAAGACCTTCTTGCTCACATTCCCCCAGCTCCCATCTGGAACTCCCTCACTGACCCCTCTTCATATAAATAAATAAAAATAAATGATGGTATTTGTTAAGCGCTTACAATGTGCAAAGCACTGTTCTAAGCGCTGGGGGGATACAGTCTTAATCCCCATTTTGATAGACCACCACTCTCCCCATCTTCAAAGTCCTACTAAAATCACATCTCCTCCAGGAAGGCATCTCTGACAAATCTCTCATCTCTCCACCACATTTTCCCTCTCTTTTGCATCACCTATGCATTTGAGTACTCAACCACACCCCTTAGCACTTATATACGTATTCGTTCATTCAATGGTATGTATTGAGTGCTTCCTGTGTGCAAAGCACTGTACTAAGCGCTTGACATAGCCTAATATTCAGCTACCCCTCCAATATGTAATTTATTTTAAAGTCTGTTACAATAGGATAGATTGTATCCTTGATGACAGGAATAATTTCCACTAACTCCACTGTATTCTTCCAGCTCTTATTAGAGTGCCCTGCACACAATTTGTGTTCAATAAATAGCATGATTGATTGACTGACCATAAGTCTCCCCATCAGCTACTAATGAAGTCAAAAATAGTTGAGGAAGTTTTCACTGACTTCTATGTAACCAAATTTATGACTTGTAATTGGTCAGGTTTTTTTCTATGCCACTCTTTACTTAAAATTGTTTTTGAAAACCTCTGACAATAGTCAAAAAAAGAGGCCATTCATGTTTCCATTAGCATCAGAAGAGACCTGGACGAATGTTTGACGATTGAAGCAATGTTTACTCAAATTTTGTCACACTGAAAGACAATTCAGTTGTTCAGTCACACTTCAGGAGAAGACATAGCAGGAAAATATAAAGAAAAGACTGTGTATCACTTTTGAAATATGAAATATGGCATTCGTATAAATGTCTGCCCTCCTCCCCTAGACTGTAAGTTCATCGTGGACAGGGAATGTGTCTGCTAATTCTGTTGTATTGTGCTATCCTAAGTGCTTTGTACAGTGCTCTGCACATAGTAAGCGCTCAATAAATTTGATTGATTGATTAATTGATGAAAAAATTGGGGAATCCCTTATCTAGCATATATACCATGATTATCTTGAATGGTTGAGATGCCTCATACCTTCTTTTGGCCAGAATCATTTGGGACACACAACTGAATTAGAGTTTATAAGGCCGGGGGAGGTCTAGGTGTCTCAGAACAACTAGAATGCAAAACAACAATCACTAGGGCAGAAAGTTCAAAAGACTATTGGGTCAATTATTAAATCTAGCTTCAACTGTTACTAAATAGTGAGAAGAAACAAAGAACTGACTATGAATGTGTTTCTGCTAGATGAGGACATAATTAACCCTGATCTCTGTGTTACCCATATAACTGTTTATTATTCTCAAGTAACCTTGACCAAATGTCAGATTCAGGTTGACTGTTCGGAATTTACTTCTATGGAGAGGAATACGCTGTTTGTGAATGTTACTTTCCTATTAGAATAAAGTGATTTTGATGTGGGGGGGACTGGGAAGAAGGAACTCTGAAATCAGGATTTTATTTTGGATTTTGCCACTAACTTGCTCTGTTACCTTAGGCAAGCCATGTAACCTCATTGTGGAACAATTTCCAAGGTAAAACTGTCATTGGGCAGACAGGACCCCAGGCAGTAGGGAAGGGGAAATCAATTCTACGCCACTTCTACCCTGACTTGCAACCATTCCAGGCTCACCAAAGTGGCTGGAAGTAGCTTCAATTGTAAAACTGTGAATGATGCCGAGGCGGGGAGAGTAAATAAGCTCCCTTTCCTCCAGCTCTATCAACACCTAGGGAAGGTAAGGGAGGGAATATAAGCCAACCTATGCCCCAGAAATACAAATCGCCTCCTGTCAGTTTTCCCATCTGTAAAATGAGCTAATGCTATCGGCCTCATTCACTCATTCATTCAATCGTATTTATTGAGTGCTTACTGTGCGCAGAGCACTGTACTAAGCACTTTGTGCACAGATCGAATTGGCTCAAAAAACAGTATATTAATAAAAACTTGCAAGAATACACTGGTTACTGTATATAATGAACTTCATTCTCCTCAAGGAAAAGTGAGCTACAAAAAAAGAGGACTTTTAAACTTATATTTGCTTAGGAGAAGTGGCAGTGAAAATCTTCGTCAATCCACTTCATTTCATTCATTCATTCAATCATATTTATTGAGCACTTACTGTGTGCAGAGCACTGTACTAAGCGCTTGGGAAGTACAAGTTGGCAACATATAGAGACGGTCCCTACCCAACAGCAGGCTCACAGTCTAGAAGAGGGAGACAGACATTTGACTGCATAGAGCCCCTGACTGTTGACTGGGGGAAAAATACGACCTGCTCCGTCTCATGAAAGATAATCAATGAATCACTGGTATTTGAACACTTGAACATTTGAACAGTATTTGAACACTTACTGTGTGCAGAGCACTGTCCTAAGTACTTTAGGGGAGAACAGACTAGAGCGGGGAGACAGACATTAAAATAAATAACAGCAGGTTAAGTGTTGTGGAGCTGGGGTGGGGTGAATATCGAAGTACTTGAGGGGTACAGATCCAAGTGCAGAGGTAATGCGAAAAAAAGAGAGAATAGGGGAAGTGAAGGTTTAGTCAGGGAAGGCCTTTTGGAGGGCTTTGACGATGGGGAAAGTGGAGGTTTTTCAGATATGAAGCAGCATGGCCTAATGGAAAGAGCACAGGCCTAGGAGCCAGAAGGTCATGGGTTCTACTCCCGGCTCTGCCACTTGCCTGCTGCGTGACCTTGGGCAAATCACTTAAATTCTCTGTGCCTCAGTTCCCTCATCTCTAAAGTGGGGATTAAGAGTGTGAGCCCTATGTGAGACAGGGACTGTGTCCAACTCTATTATATTGTATTTACCACAGCGCTTTGAATGGTGGCTGGCACATAGTAAGCACTTAACAAATACCATAATTATTATTATATGAAGGGGGAGGACGTTACAGGCTAGAGGGACTGTGAGCCCACTGTTGGGTAGGGACCGTCTCTATATATTGCCAAATTGTACTTCCAAAGCGCTTAGTACAGTGCTCTGCACACAGTAAGCGCTCAATAAATACGATTGAGGGAGGATTTGGGCAAGGGGTCAGCGGCAAGACAGACAAAATAGGGGGACAGTGAGTTGGCTGACTTTGGGGGATCAAAGTATGCAGGTTGGACTGCAGTAGGAGATCAGTGAGGTAAGGGCAGGTGGGAGAGAATGGACTGATGCATAATGAAGAAGGCCCATGGATGTACCTCCAACACCTCTCCCCCAGTGCAAAGCATCAAGACGCAGTAACCTTGAGCAACATGCTGCCTGCCCCTGAAAAGCTTGACTGCCATTTCCTGGGGCCATTGGCCCACTTGGGTCCTGATGGACAATTTACCCCCAATGCTTTCCTTTGGAGACAAGACGGAGGGTGTAAGAGGCTCATGAACCTTATGGTAAATTAGAGGGGCTTCTGGGGGCATCCTGAGAAGTTTAGCTAAATCCAGGCCAGGCCAGGCTGGGCAGTATCCCTGCAAAGCCTCTGAGGCACTCTGAGTTGACACAGGGTTTGGGAATCCTGTCTGGTCAGTGAAAGCCCGCAACACTGTACCTCCACGTTCCAGGTCACGACTAGCACCCAGAGCCCACCTGCCCTCGTAGATATCCACTGAAACAAACATACACCCGGTGGATTCCCCCCCCGCCCCTTTTAGACTGTGAGCCCACTGTTGGGTAGGGACTGTCTCTATGTGTTGCCAATTTGTACTTCCCAAGCGCTTAGTACAGTGCTCTGCACATAGTAAGCGCTCAATAAATACGATTGATTGATTGATTGATTGATTGGTACCTTTGAAGAACATCCTGCTTCACAGAATGAAGGGGGAGTTTAGCTGCAGCCCCTGAAGTCCCAGTGGGGAAAAATCAGGGAAAACCCTGAGTATTATTATTATTAATAATAATAAGGCATTTGTTAAGTGCTTACTATGCGTAAAGCACTGCTGTAGGCACTGGAGTAGATACAAACTAATGTCCCGTTCTGTCCCACATGGAGCTCCCAGTCTTAATGCCCATTTTACCGACGAGTCACTGAGATCCAGAGAAGTAACTCGCCCAAGGTCAACACATAGACACGTGGTGGAGCTGGGATTAGAACCCAGGTCGGAGCCGGGAATAGAACCCAGGTCCTTCTGACATCTAGGCCCGTGCTCTATCCACTAGGCCATGCTGCTTCCCATTCATGACAGACCTGTGCTCAGTGCTCACCCCAATGAAAGGGTGCTCTTCTCACTGAGGCAGGAGTGGAAGTAAGGTGGAATGACCCAGACTGGGCCATGAGCATAAGAATAGAGAAGAAGCACAGTTTAGTGGCAAGAGCCTGGGCTTGATAGTCAAAGGACGTGGGTCCTAATCCCGGATCCGCCACATGTCTGCTGTGTGACCTTGGGCAAGCCACTTAACTTCTCTGTGCCTCAGTTACCTCATCTGTAAAACAGGGATTAAGGCTGTGAGCCCCACTTGGGACAACCTGCTTGCCTTGTATCTACCCCAGCACTTAGAATAGTGCTTGGCACACAGTAAGCGCTTAACAAATACCAGCAGTTAGTACAGTGCTCTGCATACAGTAAGCGCTCAATAAATACGATTGAATGAATGAATAACTGCCCAGTGTGTATGTTCCATTTTGAATGATTTCACTGTGTCTGTTACTGGCTTTGTCCACACCAAGTCACCTGGACCAGGGACTCTCTGGCAACACAGGGGCTGGTCTTCCTCTCCCTGGCGTATACCCTAAGGACTAGGCTTGGTCCCAACACTGCATAGCACCCCAAAACTGCAGTGGGTCAAGCAGACATCTGTCTGCTTCTGCTTGGCTAGCCAGCTCCGGGGTCGGGCGGGGGAAGAGGGAGAAACAGAAACGTTTGTGGCCATGCTGCTGACATCCTTTTGCCGTCAGGAGGAGTCCTTTAAATCCTTCGGCCTTGCCCCTCATGTTCCAATATAAATCGATTATTACTTTCACCCTGGCATAGAGGTCAGAAATAAAATAATAATAGTAATAACTGCAGTATTTGTTAAGCAAGGTGCTGTACTAAGCGCTAGGGTGGATGCAAGCAAATCTGGTTGGACACAGTCCCTGTCCCATGGGGGGCTCCCAGTCTTAATCCCCATTTTACAGATGAGATAACTGAGGTCCAAAGAAGTGAAGTGACTTGCCCGAGGTCACACGGCAGACAAGTGGTGGAAGTCAGGATTAGAACCCAGGTCCTTCTGATTCCCAGGCCCATGTTCTCTCCACTAGGCCATGCTGCTTCTCAACTATATATATCTTTCCCAGCGCTTGGAACAGTGCTTTGCACATAGTAAGTGCTTAATAAATGCCATTATTATTATTATTATTATTTCTCAGACTTGATTTGACAGGACATAGCTAATCATTATTCTTCTGCTACTAGAAATTCTGATCAAAGAAGACAAGCAGAGAAAGCATTCAAGCTGCCTTTAGCCCATGGGGCAACACCTCTGATGCCTTGTGATATCATTAAAGGGCAAACTCTTCAAAATGGAACAGTTCAATCAGACATAGCTTTATCAATATAAATCATCTTTTCAGAGAGCCTGTGTTTCTGCAGAGCATCACTGACCTCCACAAAACTGAGAGATGTTAGAATGACTCACCCCTATTCCGTGAGCATCAGTAAAAACCCCAAAATGAAGTTGTGCTTACAAACTAAAAGGAAGAGGAAAAATCAGTCCAGCAAAACAATGAAATGTTCAGAGAGGGAAAAGGGTACCATCTCTTTATTTGAATTAAACAAAATATAATGGGTACCCAGGAGCCTAAAGAACAATGTGGTGTCCACATCAAGATCTTCTGGGCATATTTTAGCATGTTTTTAACTTTTTCTCTCTATAAGTGAAATCACTCTTAAATCTTTTGCTAGCAAATGATCCAAGATGTGGGAGATGGTGACCTTTTAAACGTATTTTTCTGACAATTTTCGCCAAGGTGTAATGGCAAATTTACACTCCTAATATATTCACTAAGCAACTCAAATGTTATCTGACTACCTTTACAAATTGCAAGTTTAAGAGTGTCAGGAAGAAACCCAATTAAAAAAACAGCCAGAGAAGGAACAATAGTCCCAAGACAAATGCTAACATTTGAATTTCATTAATAATAATGATGATGGTATTTGTTAAGGGCTTACTATGTGCCACGTACTGTTCTAAGCACCGGGGTAGATACAAGGTAATCAGGTTGTCCCACGTGGGGCTCACAGTCTTAAGCCCCATTTCACAGATGTGGTAACTGAGGCACAGAGAAGTGAAGTGACTTGCCCAAAGTCACACAGCTGCTAAGTGGTAGAGCAGGGGTTAGAACTGACGACCTGACTCCCAAGCCTGTTCTCTTTCCAATAAGCCACGCTGTTTCTCATAACTTAATGAATTCATTTATTCATTCATTACTTAATGAATCAATCTGCTTCTCTTTCTTTAAGGCTTGGGCAGTTTCACTGGTTTTCTGAATAAAGCTACGGAGCTTCCTCGATCGCATGATGCTGCACAAACAGATTTAGATTGAAGCTGTTTAGTCAACATTTACATGATAAAGTCTACTCTTGTTGACGTTCCTCCTTCTCACAGAGCTGCACTGCCAAATTAATAAACAGAACTACACAGAGATGGCATGAATAGTTTTCGAGGAGGCAATGATTGAGATTTGATAATCAGGGAGTCTTTCTAGAAAGTATCCATGCATACATTTTTATAATAATAATGGTGGTATTTGTTAAGCGCTTACTATGTGCCAAGCACTGTTCTAAGCACTGGAGTACATACAAGGTCATCAGGTTGTCCCACATGGGGCTCACAGTCCTAATCCCCATTTTACAGATGCGGGACCTGAGGCCTTGAGAAGTTAAGTGACTTGCCCAAGGTCACACAGCAGACAAGTGGTGGTCAGGATTAGAACCCACGACCTCTGATTCCCAAGCCTGTGCTCTTTCCGCTGAGCCACCCTGCTTTATATGTTCTCTGAAATTAAGACTAATGTAGTCCTATTCACCTCATTATCATCATGGTTACACTATACTTAATATCTTTGGACAATATAAAGCATCTAATTCACAGATCATTTTAAGCACTTCTTCCTGAAAACTATTAATGAGTAGTGAGACTTGTTATGTGTGAAACTATAGGTGAGTACAGAAGAACTTAAAAACAAACTCCGGTTATTTATGGCAACAATATCTTTCAAAACCACCAAAAATCTTAGATACTAGTACGGATAATTTCATATTGCAAAAAGGCAAGTCATACTGATAATTTTCTCATCAGAAGAGCAACACTTCCTGATTTCCTTGACTGGAAGGGGATGAATACACTGTAAAACGGCAGAACATACAAGAGCTAAAGAGTTATTAAACAGAAGTAACACGGGACAGAATTGAAATGCCATTAATGAGAAGAAATAACCAGCAAACTAAGAAACAATGTCCAATGCTTCAAAAGACCTTCAAGTGGAACAGATATTGCGGCTGTTGAGTAGAACAAAGATCAATGCTTATTTATTACGAATTACAAATTTATTGCACATCAAGGGCGGAATGCTTGCTGGAGCTACATCTTTGCTGACATCCTTGTGAATTAGCATGTAGCTAGTGGATAGAGGATTTAATCATAAATCTAATTACAAAAAACCTGATCTGGTTTATGTTTTCCCACTCCTCAAGAACATCCCCGGCCCACGTCATCCCCCGGGCCTGGAATACCCTCCCTCTGCCCATCCGCCAAGCTAGCTCTCTTCCTCCCTTCAAGGCCCTACTGAGAGCTCACCTCCTCCAGGAGGCCTTCCCAAACTGAGCCCCTTCCTTCCTCTCCCCCTCGTCCCCCTCTCCATCTCCCCCATCTTTCCTCCTTCCCTGCCCCACAGCACCTTTATATATGTATATATGTTTGTACATATTTATTACTCTATTTATTTATTTATTTATCTTACTTGTACATATCTATTCTATTTATTTTATTTTGTTAGTATGTTTGGTTTTGTTCTCTGTCTCCCCCTTCTAGACTGCGAGCCCGCTGTTGGATAGGGACTGTCTCTATGTGTTGCCGACTTGTACTTCCCAAGCGCTTAGTACAGTGCTCTGCAAACAGTAAGCGCTCAATAAATACGATTGATTGATTGATTGATCCACTGTTTGTCCATCCACCTCTGCATCTAAGAGAAACTCCTTCCACTGGCTTTTAAGCAGTCGATCACCTTGCCACCTCCTACTTTACCTCCATGATTTCCTGCCTCAGCCCACCCCTCATACTTTGTTCTCTGAATGCCAACTTACTCACTGCACCTCAATCTTGTCTCTCTCACCGCCAACCTGTAGCCCATGTCCTCATGTCTCATGTCTCCCCTATATTTAAAAAAATCCTCCATTGAATTCACGGCTCCTTACAGTTATCACCCCATCTTCCTACTACCATTTCTCTCCCAACTCCTTGAGTGTGTTGCCTGCACCTGCTGCCTCCTTTTCTTCTCCTCGTGTTCTCTCCTTGTCCCCCTCCAATCTGGCTTCCTCCCTAAAACCATTCTCTAAAAGGTCAACGATGATCTCCTTCTTGCCAAATCTAATGGCCTCTACTCCACCTAATCCTACTTTATCTCTCAACTGCCTTAGACACTGTCGACCACCCCGCACCCTCCGCTCCTCTGCCGCTAATCTCCTCACCGTGCCTTGTTCTCACCTGTTCCACCATCGACCCCCGGCCCACGTCATCCCCCTGGCCTGGAATACCCTCCCTCTGCCCATCCGCCAAGCTACCTCTCTTCTTCCCTTCAAGGCCCTACTGAGAGCTCACCTCCTCCAGGAGGCCTTCCCAGACTGACCCCCTTCCTTCCTCTCCCTCGTCCCCCTCTCCATCCCCCCATCTTACCTCCTTCCCTTCCCCACAGCACCTGTATATATGTACATATGTTTGTACATATTTATTACTCTATTTATTTATTTATTTATTTATTTTACTTGTACATATCTATGCTATTCATTTTATTTTGTTAGTATGTTTGGTTTTGTTCTCTGTCTCCCCCTTTTAGACTGTGAGCCCACTGTTGGGTAGGGACTGTCTCTATATGTTGCCAACTTGTACTTCCCAAGCGCTTAGTACAGTGCTCTGCACACAGTAAGCGCTCAATAAATACGATTGATTGATTGACTGACCACCCCCTTCTCCTGGAAACATTATTTTACCTTGGTTTCACTGACACTGACCTCTCTTGGTTCTTCTCCTCTCTCTCTGACTGCTCATTCTCAGTCTCTTTCATGGGCTCCTCCTCTGCCTCCCACTCCCTAACTGTAGGAGTCCCTCAAGGTTCAGTTCTGGGGCCCCTTCTATTCTTCATCTACACACACTCCATTGGAGAACTCATTCATTCCCATGGCTTCAACTACCACCTCTATGTGGATGATTCCCAAATCCACATCTCCAGCCCTGCTCTCTCTCCATCGCAGAAGTCTCGCATTTCCTCCTTCCTTCAGGACATCTCTACTTGGATGTCCCATCAACACCTCAAACTTAACATGTCCAAAACAGAGCTCCTTATCTTCCCACCCAAACCCTGTCCTCCCCATGACTTTCCTGTCACTCTAGACAGCACCACCAACCTTCCTGTCTCACAAGCCCATAACCTGGGTGTTAGCCTCAACTCATCTCTCTCATTTAACCTACAAATTCAATTGGTCATTAAATCCTGCCGATTAAACCTTAGCAACATTGCTAAAAATCCACCCTTTCCTCTCCATCCAAACTCTACCAAGTTAATCCAAGCATTTATTCTTTCCCACTTAGATTACTGGATCAGCCTCCTCGCTGACCTCCCTGCCTCTCTCTCCCTATTCCAGTCCGCACTTCACTCTGGATCATTTTTCTACGGAAGCATTCACTCCATGATTCCCCACTCCTCAAGAACCTCCAGTGGTTGCCCATCCACCTCCACATCAATCAGAAACTCCTGGCCATCAGCTTTAAAGCACTCAATCACCTTGCCTCCTCCCACCTTACCTCCCAAATTCCCTTCTACAATCCAGCCCACATACTTCATTCCTCTAATGCCAACTGTACCTCAATTTCATCTATCAGGCCACTGACCTCTTGTCCACATTCTGCTGCTCGACTGGAATGCCCTCCCGCTTCCTATCCAACAGACGATCACTCTCCCCACCTTCAAAGCCTTACTGAAGTTACATCTCCTCCAAGAGGCCTTCCCCAACTAGGGCCTCATTTTCTCTTCTTCCACTCTCTTCAGTGGCACCCCTGCACTTGGATTTACACCTCTTATACACCCCTCCCTCAGCCCCACAGCACTTATGTACATATCCATAATTTATTTATATTAATCTCTGTTTCACCCTCTAGACTGTAAGCTTGTTGTGGGCAGGGAATGTGTCTACCAACTCTGTTATACTGTACCCTCCCAGTGCTTAGTTCAGAGCTCTCCACATCGTAACTGCTCAATAAATGTGATGGATTGATTAATTGATCAAGTTATAGTATAAAATAAAGTTTGAGGGTTAGAAAGTGAGAGAAAAAAATCTGAAAGGATGCCAAATTAGTTCAGGAGAACATGATGAGGAGGACGATTTTCAAACTATCAGCAGTTACCAAAGTAAAAAACGGTAAGGCGGTATCAGGGGGAAAAAAACATGTACATCTAAGAGACCAGTTTGAAACAATTATGAGGCACATATTTAATTGTAGCTGAAAAAGTAGCTGAGAAGCAGCATGGTCTACTGGATACAGTACCAGCCTGGGAATCAGAAGGACCTGCATTCTAATCCCAGCTCCACCACTTGTCTGCTGTGTACCTTGGGCAAGTCACTTCACTTCTCTGGGCCTCAGTTACCTCATCTGTAAAATGGGGATTAAGATCATGAGCCCCAGGTGGGGCATGGACTGTGTCCAACCTGATTAGCTTTTATCAACCCCAGAGCTCAGTACAGTGCCTGGAACATAATAGGGACTTAACAAATACCATAAAAAAGGTAGGACAACACTCCAGTTATCGTCCCATATCCCTCCTACCATTCTTTTCCAAACTCCTTGAACGAGTTGTCTGCACTCGCTGCCTAGAATTCCTCAACAACAACTCTCTCCTCGACCCCCTCCAGTCTGGCTTCCGTCCCCTTCATTCCACGGAAACTGCCCTCTCAAAGGTCACCAATGACCTCCTGCTTGCCAAATCCAACGGCTCATACTCTGTCCTAATCCTCCTTGACCTCTCAGCTGCCTTTGACACTGTGGACCACCCCCTTCTCCTCAACACGCTATCTGACCTTGGCTTCACAGACTCCGTCCTCTCCTGGTTCTCCTCTTATCTCTCCGGTCGTTCTTTCTCAGTCTCTTTTGCAGGCTCCTCCTCCCCCTCCCATCCTCTTACTGTGGGGGTTCCCCAAGGTTCAGTGCTTGGTCCCCTTCTGTTCTCAATCTACACTCACTCCCTTGGTGACCTCATTCGCTCCCACGGCTTCAACTATCATCTCTACGCTGATGACACCCAGATCTACATCTCTGCCCCTGCTCTCTCCCCCTCTCTCCAGGCTCGCATCTCCTCCTGCCTTCAGGACATCTCCATTCGGATGTCTGCCCGCCACCTAAAGCTCAACATGTCGAAGACTGAACTCCTTGTCTTCCCTCCCAAACCTTGTCCTCTCCCTGACTTTCCCATCTCTGTTGACGGCACTACCATCCTTCCCGTCTCACAAGCCCGCAACCTTGGTGTCATCCTCGACTCCGCTCTCTCATTCACCCCTCACATCCAAGCCGTCACCAAAACCTGCCGGTCTCAGCTCCGCAACACTGCCAAGATCCGCCCTTTCCTCTCCATCCAAACTGCTACCCTGCTCATTCAAGCCCTTATCCTATCCCGTCTGGACTACTGCACCAGCCTTCTCTCTGATCTCCTATCCTCATGTCTCTCCCCACTTCAGTCCATACTTCATGCTGCTGCCCAGATTATCTTTGTCCAGAAACGCTCTGGGCATATCACTCCCCTCCTCAAAAACCTCCAATGGCTACCAATCAATCTGCGCATCAGGCAGAAACTCCTCACCCTGGGCTTCAAGGCTTTCCATCACCTCGCCCCCTCCTACCTCACCTCCCTTCTCTCCTTCTGCTGCCCAGCCCGCACCCTCCACTCCTCCGCCGCTAATCTCCTCACCGTAACTCGCTCTCGCCTGTCCCGCCAACGACCCCCGGCCCACGTCATCCCCCGGGCCTGGAATGCCCTCCCTCTGCCCATCCGCCAAGCTAGCTCTCTTCCTCCCTTCAAGGCTCTGCTGAGAGCTCACCTCCTCCAGGAGGCCTTCCCAGACTGAGCCCCTTCCTTCCTCTCCCCCTCGTCCCCCTCTCCATCCCCCCCATCTTACCTCCTTCCCTTCCCCACAGCACCTGTATATATGTATACATGGTTGTACATATTTATTACTCTATTTATTTATTTATTTTATTTGTACATATCTATTCTATTTATTTTATTTTGTTAGTTTGTTTGGTTTTGTTCTCTGTCTCCCCCTTTTAGACTGTGAGCCCACTGTTGGGTAGGGACTGTCTCTATATGTTGCCAATTTGTACTTCCCAAGTGCTTAGTACAGTGCTCTGCACATAGTAAGCGCTCAATAAATACGATTGATTGATTGATTGATTGATTCATTCTAACAAGACCAAGTGCAGGGCCACAGCGGGTCAGACTAATTCTCTCTCCAAATCAGTAATGTCCCCATCAGAGTCATCAAAACGACGCTGTGGAAATTGTGGTGGCGGGCGTCCTAACTGACATCCAAATCTCATTACTATGACTTTGTCCGGAAATAATCCATCAAGGACCCATCATCCATGTATCTATTTCATCCTTCTCAAACCTTAAAATGCCCCATTAGCTTTCCCTTTAGTAACCTATTATGGGACTCTCATTTTGTGAATTTATCCAGGCTCTCTGAACCTGCGGAATTTCCTGTGTAACAAATTTCACATGCTTCCCATTTGCTGAGTGAAGCAGTAGTTTTTGTTTTAAACCTGCCACCTTTAATCCTCAGTGTGGTCTCCTGCATTCCGGTGTTGAGGGATTTGCTTACAAAAACAATTCCACGTTCATCCTGCCCATTTTGTTTATGATTTTGTAGATTTTGTCCCTTCTTAGCCTTTGTCTTTCTGTACTAAACAGTCCTCATCTCATCAGTCTATCCTCATACTGAAGTTGCTCCAAGCCCCTAATGTTTATGTTTGGAATTCACATGAATGTCACTGAAGTTAAGACAAGTAGAAGTGAAGAGCAGGTACATGTCTTGGTTTTCAATGGGTACAATCCAGATGGGTGTCATGACCCACAGCCCCAAAGAAAGTGCTATACATTTTATATACTCCCTATTAATAAAGAATGAAATGGTAATGCTTTTGATAGCTCCACTTGGGGAAAATCATTTTGACAAATTAAAGATGAAGAAAATATTCTGTGTGCTTTCTGCCTCGCTTTAGTATGGGAACACTAATTCCCAAGGCAGCGTGGCTTAGAGAGGCAGCATGGTTTAGTGGAAAGAGCATGGCCTTGGGAGTCAGAAGTTGCGGGTTCTAATCCCGGCTCTGCCACTTATCATCTGTGTGACTTTGGCCAAGTCATTTAACTTCTCTGTGCCTCAGTTACCTCATCTGTAAAATGGAGATTAAGTCTGTGAGCCCCATGTGGGACAACCTGATGACCTTGTATCTACCTCAGCGCTTAGAACAGTGCTTGGCACATAGTAAGCACTTACCAAATACCATAATTATTATTATTATCAGCACCTCCCATGGGTCTAAAGGAGAATAGGGACTGAACCAGTGTAGGAACTACTTCCTCTGGCCCTGTCTTAACCAATCAATGCCATTTCCTTTCAGCCACTTTCCTTTCAATTTTAACCCTGTCTTCCAAAATGTTGGCAACCCAATCCAATCGAATATCATCCAGTATAATCTTTAACGGGACTGTCAGAAAGGAGAGTGAACAGAAGAGTCAGCGGGCTGGGGAGGTGAAGGGGAAGGATGAGTCTGAGTGTCTCTTGAGGTGTGTCTGGGTGAATGGGGGAGTGTTAGTGAAAGAAAGGGAAATGAAGGGTACATATGTTTGCATTTAGGTAAGTCTGTGCATTGGCAAGTGTCTCGTGTGTTAGTCTGTGTGGCTGTGCGGATGTGTGCCAAGGATGTGTGTTTTCAGGGAGTGACCATATAGCTAGAAGACTCTCAGGAAATGTGGGTTTTGGGGAAATGTATAGTAAAGGGGTGCATCACTGAATATAGTTCTGAATAAAATATCTTTTTGTGTGTCTGAGGCAAATGTGTAAGGGGGCTTATGCACTGTGCTTTGCTGAATTTTGTGCGTTGGAGGGTATCCTTGTGTGAAACTTTCCTGAAGCGACGATCATATTGTCCACACAGAGTCCCACCCAACAAGAGCATAAGGGGAAAACATTATGTAGCGTTCTAGCATTTCCATTACCTTCCAGCCCTCCCAGCTCTGAAACTGCCCCAAGACTTGGCTCTGTAGCCACCCCAAGCTCCCCGAATGCACCATCAACCCTGGAAAGGGGAGAAACCCACCGTTTTGACCGAGTCACTCAGCACTTCCCACTTCTGGAACGGGATAGGGATTCTGCTCCGTCGCCAGTAGTCATAGCGTCCCCGACTCTCTTCGTTAGTCAGAATCTCTTTTGCCTGTTGTAGTCTCTGAAAGTTCTCCACTGAAAAACATAATAATATAAACATTCTTTTTCTTCTGTCTTTTAATCCTGAATACGGGCTTTTCTGCCTCTGATGATGAAGCACAGAAGACGTCTTTGATTCAGACAGTCTGCTATACCTTGTTAGGCTCTGACCTGCAATCTCCCTGGGACTCACAGAGAACTTTTCAGGATCAACCAATATGCTGAATTAGCCCTATCCCCTTCATTATACTTCCATTCATCAGGACACCAGCACCTTCTTGATCATTATCAATGGTGGGCCTCCCATGTTGGGTAAGCTCCTCCCTGTCACCTATAAGCTCCTTGTCAGCAGGAATTGCAGCTACCAACTCTACAGTGCCTGGCACACAGTAAGCGCTTAACAAATACCATTATTATCATTTTCCCAAGCACTTAGTATAGTGACCTGCGCAGAGTAAGTGCTCAATAAATACCAATCATTGATTGATATCTTGAAGGCAAGAGGAAATGTGAGGCTGAAAAGCAGAATTCTGGGCTAGGGAGGGAGGTTTGAAAGCCATCCAATCAATCAATCAATCAATTATATTAATTGAGCACTTAATTAATTGTATGCTGGCCACTCAAGGGAGCTTACAGTCTAGAGGAGGAGAAAGACATTAAAATAAATTATGGATATGTGCATAAGTGCTGCGAGGCTAAGGGTTGGGTGAATAAAGGGTAGAAATCTAAGTGTATGGGCAACGCAGAAGGGAGAGGGGAGGATATAGTCGAGGAAGGCCTCTTGGAGGAGATGTGATTTTAATAAGACTTCGAAGCTACGGAGAGTGACGGTCTGTCAGATATGAAGAGGGAGGGCATTCCAGGGCAGAGGCAGGACATCAGTAAGAGGTCGGTGGTGAGATAGATGAGACTGAGGTACAATGAGTAGGTTGCCATTAGAAGAGTGAAGTGTGGGGGCAAGATTGAAGTAGGAAATCAGGGAAGTAAGATTGGAGGTGCAAAGTGGTTGAGTGCTTTAAAACCAATTGTAAGGGTTTTCTGTTTCATGCGGAGCTGGATGAGCAACTACTGGAAGCTCCTGGGGAGTGAGGAAATATGAACTGAACATTTTTGTAGAGAAATGATCCGGGCAGATCCGGAAAGATGAAGAGTTTTGTTTTGGACGTGTTAGGTTTGAGGTATCAGCAGGACATCCAAGCAGAGATGTCCTGAAGGCAAGAGAAAATGCAAGACTGCAGGGAGGGAGAGAGCAGGGCTGGAGATGTAGATTTGGGACTCATCCACATAGAGTTGGTAGTTGAAGCCATGGGGTGTAGTTGGAGAATAGAAAGGGACCCAAAACTGAGCCTTAATTGACTCCCACAGTTAGGGGTTGCAAACAGAGGAGGAGCCCGCAAAAAAGACTGAGAATGCATGGCCAGAGAGATAGGAGGAGAACCAGGAGAGGATAGTGTGAGTAAAACCATGATAAGATGTTTCCAGAAGAAGGGGACGGTACTAGTTGGCAGCTGAAAATCTGATCAGATCAACTCCTCAATTAATTGAATGCACCGAAGAGTAGAGGGTTGAGAAGTGGAGCCAGTGAATGAATCTGAGAAAGATGAGTTGGAGAGGTAGGAGAACTAGGGTTAGTATCAAGTTGGTGAAATCAAGATCTGATAGAAAAGGGATAGTCAATGGTGACAAAGACGACTGAAAAGTCAGAGTAGAGCCCGTTGGATTTGGCTAAGAGGAGGTCACTGGTGACTTTGGAAAATGGGAAGCAGCATGGAAAGAGCACAGGCTGGGAGTCACAGGATGCGGGTTCTAATCCCAGCTCCGCCACTTGTCCACTGTGGGGCTTTGGGCAAATCGCTTCACTTCTCTGTGGCTTGGTTACCTCATCTGTAAAGCGGGGATTAAGACGGTGATACCCATGTGGGACATGGACTGTGTCCAAACTGATTAGCTTGTACACCCAGTGCTTAGAACAGTGCTTTGCATATAGTAAGCGCTTAACAAATGCCATCATTATTATTACATACCCCAGCACTCCCCCTCTCAGGGTCGCACCTGGAGATTTTCCAGTACTCTACCAGTCTTGGCTACGGGAGGGAGAGTCAAGCAGAGGCATATCCATTCCATTCCGAGCTTGGGCAGTGGCTAGCGAGTGGAAGGCAATCTGCTACAAAAGTCACCAGCGCTGGAAAGCAGCGGCATGGGAGAGAGTCGAGGTAGGAGACTCAAGTTTACTGCACAGAAGGAAGAGATGGGAAACCACTTCCATATTTCCACTAAGAAAACTCTATGGATATACTACCAGAACGATTATAGCTGGAGGTTGGGAGTTCTGGGAGAGATGTAGCTGTAGTGTCATTATGGGTTGGAGACAACTTAACAGAATAAAACAAGACAAGACCCCAGCACGTAGTATAGCATATGGCACATAGGTAAGACCTTAACAAATGCCATTTAAAAAATACAGTCTTAGAGGAGTGGAGGAGGGAAAAAAACTGACTGCTGTGAGTGAAGGAGAGAGCTGGTGGAAAGGAAGTGAAGGTAGGGCATGTAGAACAACCCATTCAAAGAGTTTGGACAGGTGATATGAATGAGAGCCTTTTTCTCCACCAAAAAAAAATCTTCATTAAATGGTCACTATGGATGCAGTTACCGGTTACTATTTGTGCAGCACTGTGAAGATTTACGTGTTCCTCTGTGAGTCAACCTTTGCATTATGCATTACTGCCGTCATTATTACACAGGTTCTCCAAAATGTTTGGAACAGCTCTGATGTCAACCACTGAATAACACTGATAACTGTAAATCAAATGATTGATAATGTTTCCTGTAGAGCATCCCCAACCTTCATCATTACATTTAAAAAAAAAACAAGTTTTGTTTGATATGTCCTTCAATACGTCAGATAATTAAATGAATCACATAATGCAAACATCCTCCAACCTTAGAAAAATGAAGCTTATTTAATAGCCTGTTTAAGCAAATGATGCAGAAAGCCTGTTGTAAAGACACTACTCAGATGACTCACCCTCCACTCTTTTGATTTGTGAACACAGGGGATTTGCTTTTTTTAATTCCTGTTTAATGAAATAAATTATGAATAACAGGATTGTACTTGTGTCAGAGATTAGACAACATGGGACAAAGAGTTTGATTTGCAAATGCAAAGGTTTTAAAACTGAATCTCAGTGATTGCACCAAATCTCCCAGATTCACAGTCCTGCAGAGAATGAAGTAGTTTGCTCAGTCACATGACTTTCACAATATAAGCTCTCTTTTAGGTGACTGCTACTGGGAGCTACAGACAAGTAGCCAACATTTTAAATTCCGTTTCAACATGGAAGGGCTGACCGGGACTAGACTAGATTATGACTACATCCCCATAATCAAAATTTTTCCATTATATTTTCAACTTCAATCAATTAATAGCATTTACTGAATGTCGCCTGTGTACAGAGCACTGTATTAAGCACTTGGAAGGGTACCAAAGAGTAAATAAGTATGATAGCGGACCTCCGGAACCTTACACTAAAACAAGAGCAATGGACACTAAAATAATTTCAATGTACATTAAAATAATTTGCAGATAGAAGGAAAGAAAAGAGCATATGTATGCAAGTCAGTGCTTAAGCAACAGGATGTGTAAAATATGTTCATAAATCCTGCAGGCAGTTGTAACACCAAGGTGTAATAACAATAATAATAATGGCATTTGTTAAGTGCTTACTATGTGCCAAGCACTGTTCTAAACGCTGGGATAGATACAAGGTAATCAGTTGGCCCACACGGGGCTCACAGTCTTAATCTCCATTTTACAGATGAGGTAACCGAAGCACAGAGAAGTTAAGTGACATGCCCAAAGTCACACAGCGGACAAGTGGTAGAGAAGGGATTAGAACCCACAACCTCTGACTTCCAAGTCTGTGCTCTTTCCACTAAGCCACACTGCTTCTCACATCTAGTGGATAGAGCTCGGGTCTAGGAGACAGAAGGTCACGGGTTCTAATCCCGGCTCCACTACTGGTCTGCTGTGTGACTTTGAGCAAGTCACTTAACTTCTCTGTGCCTCAGTTACCTCATATGTAAAAAATGGGGATTAAGAGTATGAGCCCCATGTCAGGCAGGGACCGTGTCCAACTTGATTAACTTGTACCTATCCTAGCGCTTAGAACAGTGCTCGGTACATAGTAAGCACTTAGCAAGTACCATATTATTATTATTATTCTTGGCTCCAAAGTGCTGAAGTGGCAACTGGGGGGGATAACCTGGAGAGATTAGACCAGCACATTTAAAGCAAACAAGAAAAATACTTAACAGTTAGACCTTCCTACCTAGTAAGGTCTACCTACCTAGTAAGATGTTAAAATAAAAATAACAGGCTTTTTAAAAGAAGAAGTAATGCAAAAGCTCAATTTTTTCCTGCTCTGGTAGTTTTACCTCTTTGAAAATAATGTCAGTGAAGCTTTCTCCATCATCATCATCATCAACTATTCCCATAATACTCTTAGAGTATGAGGCACAAATATCCCTACAAAACACCAGCTTCAAGATATTAATTCTGAAGTGCAGGAATAAAACTACTGACTTTTAAAATCAAACAAAACTATTTCTTTCATCATTTAGAAGAATACAAAGCTTTTCAGTTAAATAAGAAAGAATTTGAGATATGTGGCCAATGATTGTGAATTTGATTTTTAAAGTCATTTCTGAAAAAAACACAACCTGAAGTACAGGATTTAAAAAACTAAATCAGTTTATACCATTTATAAACAAACTCTAAAATACTCAGAAACATTTAAGCTTCCCAAATAGTCACCCTCATTTGATAGTAGATAACTGAATAAATTCGTAAGCACTAGTTTATGCCCAGTGACTGACATCTATCCAAGGCCGCCGGTTTGACCAGGGAAAATATTAATATGCCTGAACCTTTCCACTTTAAGAAATATTTATACTGTTTAGTGTTTCAATAAACAAGAAGATTCATGCATAGAAAAAAACTCCATCACTATGGCAACTAGAAGTGACACTATGATTCATGTTATGCTACAACTAGGAAATGTTTTCTATTACCCCTTTGTGCTTCTTTGAAAAAAATGCTATTCGAAGAAAGCTAGCTTTAAATAAATATGCCTAAAAATGGTATTTAACTTGTGTCTCTCTTTTTACTGAAGAATTTCAATGTTCTTTATAATGATAAACAAATTAATTCCTACCCCAAAGAGATTATTTTTAGGCCTCCCCTAAGTATTGCTTATATTTTACTGATGAGGAAGAAATCATGCACTCAGGAACTTTGGGTGCATACTTAAGATTCAATTAATGAGTACTCAGGGCACTTTCTGGAAGAAGTCAAGACCTTTGTTAATGCAGCCAGTAATTAATAAATGTTAACTGTCACAGCAAAGGAGAAACACCTAAGCTAAGAAAAGAGGCGTAGAAGAATTTTAAAAGCCAGCTTTCCCCTGATAGTTTCCCCTACCTCTAGCCTCCAAAACTAATATTACTGAAGCCCTTCCCCTACTGATCACAGCCAGGCTTGGCCTAGAGGTTGTCAGTTACAGGACTACTTTTGTAGAAAAAAAAAACAAAACACGCTGATAAGTAGATCCCCTTTGTAAATAAACAAGAGTCAACCAGCCAGTTGAACCAACATTGAAATCATGATAGTAATCTTAAAATAACTCTCGGAACTCCACAGAAATGTTGAATCCTAACTGAAATAGGAAGAGCTTTTCATCCCAATCAAGATGAAATAGGCCAAAAAGCAAAATCTCTAAGTTTTACTTTGATAACGAGAAAATATTCGATGATAAAATCAAACATTTGGCTCGGTGACGATACAATCAAACATCTTCAAGACCAAGTATTCAAGTAAGAAATCCCAGGTCTACGACCTCTGTTATATTATACTCTCCCAAGCACTTAGTACAGTGTTCTGCATTCAGTAAACTCTCAAAAAAATAACAGTGCTTTGCACATAGTAAGCGCTTAATAAATGCCATTATTAAATTAAATTAAATTTAAAAAATACCATTGATTAATTGATATGTTGAAAGCACTGCAGTTAGATAATTTTGCTCCAATAGCATTTACTGAGCATTTACTGTGTCCAGGGCACAGTACTAAGTGCTGAGAAAGAAAATATAAGAGGGAAACAAGGTCCTGGCCCCTACTGGGGCTCACAATCCAAAAAAAAGGTGGGTAAAGATTTGGTAATAGACATAATAGGAAAGAATGATATAAATACAAAATAACCTAGAAGACCAAAGTTCAGGGTTCAAAAAGTCTGGACCTTTAGCAGCCTCCAGGTGCAGCCATACCATAAAATGAAGGACCAAGAAATGCAATTTTACTGAATGCTTTTATATCACTGAATGAATTTTCTCAAAGTGGAAGGAACATCTTGGGTTGATTCCTTGTTAGATACATACCTGCTTTGGGGTTTTCAGGATGTTTGTCAGGATGACATTCTAGGGCTCTCACCTTAAATTCTGCAAGGATTTGTTCAACCTAAAAAGAGGATATTAACATTTTACATAAGGAAAAGGTTTCTGTGACAAAGAAAGTGTATTCAGAGCACCTTACTAAAACTGATGTAGAAACAAACTTGACTTGTCTATTTTGTTTTCTCAAAGTTTAACCTTAAATCTTTTCTCCATTAAACTATTTTCTTCCTCTTGACTTCCGGTGTCTTTAAGTAAAAAACACTTTTTAAAAGTAATACTCTTTCTATCTATCTTGTTGCCTACTTCAAATGACATGCCAAGGATCTTATTAGCTTAATATAAATATTGTCACTCTACAGAGCATCAAATGTGTCTTTTGTAGGGATTCCTAAAGGATGATTACACACGAAGAGAACAACTGTCCAGTTTAGTTTATCCATGAGTCAATTAGTCAAAACACTGATCATCCAGTTCCTCTATATCTCAACCACCTTTCAGGTGCTGGACTTTGCGGCAATTTGGGCTATTTCAATCAATCAATCACTAGTATTTATTGAGCACTTTTTACTGGGTGCAGAGTACTGTACTAAGTACTTGGGAGAGTACAACAGAGTTAGTAGACATATTCCCTGTCAACAAGGAGCTTACAGTCACTGTTTATTCTTCACCAGAGAGTAAAGCAGCATAACCAAGTGGAAGCCAGAGGACCTGGGTTCTAATACCTGCTCCGCTACTTGTCAGCTGTGTGATACTGGGCAAATCACTTAACTTCTCTGTGACTCAGTTACCTCATTTATAAAATAGGGGTTAAGACTGTGAGCGCCACATGAGACATGGACTGTGTCCAACCTTGTATCTATCCCAGTGCTTAGTATAGTGTCCAGCACATAGTAAGCACCTAATAGATACCATTAGAAAAAAAAGAGAACAGGCTTAAGAAACTGAAGGATATGTGCCAAGACTGATAACTTGGCCTGCATTCCAATAAGATCTCTGGTCCAATGATGATAAGGTTCATAGTGCAGAACTCATAAATCTTCAATCAACACCCTTAAACTCTCTTTTTACAGCTGCTACCATCAGGTGGTTTGGACATATCTCTCAAACTGGCATTTGGAAGGGTCAAGATTGCTTTAAATAGGTTCTTATTGCTGGGATTCTACGCTTTAGCCATAGCTAATACTTTTCAATGCCACTGTGTCTCCCAAACATGAACCTAAACCAGTACATATTTCCCTCAGGATTTATTTTAATTAATCAATCAATTACTGAGCACTTTAACTGCAGGGCATTGTACTAAGCACTTGGGAGAGTTGTAATACAAAAAACTTGGTATTTTAAAGATCAATTCAGTGATTTCTTTTTTAAGTTAAAAATTAGGGACTATTTACTAAGAGGAAAAAGGAAAGAAATAAGAAAGACTAATCAGAATAAGAAATTTGGTAGTTTTTTCAAGCACAGATAACTCTAGATGTCCCTTGCCTGGGTTTGAGCAGTATGAAGTAGATATATTTATCAACTCTCAGGCTTCCCCACCACAACTCTCTAGCAGGCTGCCTTTGGCTCTGGACCTTTTCTTCCTTGGAATGTATTTCCTCCTGTCCAGCTGGGATGAAAGAACCTTTGACCTTTCTTTCTGTCCCTGATCAATCAATCAATCAAGCAATCAATCAATCAATCGTATTTATTGAGCGCTTACTCTGTGCAGAGCACTGTACTTAGAGGTTGGGAAGTACAAGTTGGCAACATATAGAGACAGTCCCTACCCAACAGTGGGCTCACAGTCTAGAAGGGGGAGACAGAGAACAAAACCAAACATATTAACAAAATAAAATAAATAGAATAGATATGTACAAGTAAAATAAATAGAGTAATAAATATGTACAAACATATATAAATATATACAGGTGCTGTGGGGAAGGGAAGGAGGGAAGATGGGGGGATGGAGAGGGGGACGAGGGGGAGAGGAAGGAGGGGGCTCAGTCTGGGAAGGCCTCCTATCTATCTCTGTACTTTATTTCTGCATCTGCCCATCATTCCTCTTCTCTTCCACCTCCAACCTCCCTCTCTCACAAAGGAGAATAGATTATAACTCCCTTTGAATGGAGCCAAGCCAAAGATATGTCTTGTCTTACGCCATAGCGATACCATGGCCGCATCTCTCCCAGAACGTTCCACCTCCATCTACAATTGTTCTGGTAGTGACAAAAGTAGAATATGCCAAGTGAAAGGTTTCTGCAAAGGTAGAGGGCTGGAACTCTTGCCCTAGATGAGGGTGGGGGATACTCAAGGGCATTACTCCAAGCACGTCTTCTACATAGCCTATGTTGTAGCATCATACCATCAAATAAGAGTTCTTGTTCCGAGACTTTTTTACTTTGGCAATTCCATAATTCAAAACTAAGGAAGCTTCGAAGTCAAGAAAGTCTGAATCAGCTATGTGATTTGAATAAAATTTTGGATATGTCATAGAAAATTGAAGATGAAAATTGAGATACTGTAGTTATTTAAAAAGGGAGAGAAAAGATCTCATTTTAAAAAGGCAAACAGGAAAAGAAAGCGGTACCTAGGAGAAGGAAGGATGAGGACAAACATGAGAAAATGGTGATAAGATTCAAGCATATTTCATTTTTCAGAAATATGAGTTTCCTATCTTGATGTAATTTATCATTCAAAATGACTTCAGCCAGTTGGAGACAGCATTATCCAGAGACAGAACACGGGGCAGAAGGCAAAGATGTTTAGGCCTTATTTCCAGGATGTGAGGCTGGAAGGGAGTTCCCTGAAGCTTTTCATTCTTTGTTTTCCCACAAAGAAAAGATGTTTATAATAATAATAATAATAATAATAATAATAATAATAATAATAATGTTGGTATTTGTTAAGCGCTTACTATGTGCAAAGCACTGTTCTAAGTGCTGGGGGGAACACAAGGAGATGAGGTTGTCCCATGTGGGGCTCACAGTCTTCATCCCCATTTTACAGATGAGGGAACTGAGGCACAGAGAAGTGAAGTGACTTGCCCAAGGTCACACAGCAGACATGTGGGGGAGGTGGGATACGAACCCATGACCTCTGCCTCCCAAGCCCGTGCTTTTTCCATTGAGCCACGCTGCTTCTCTATGAGGAGATATTTGTTTATGAAAGATGCGAGATGATGAGAGAATGACATTTCTAGTTTTCTTTAACTTACTGCTTATTGTGTTGTAGATAATCATGACACTAAAGTCATTTATACCATTACAGTTTAAAAAAATGAATCCTTTCCATGAAACCTACAAAAACTAACCATTTTGTGAGATTGAACAGGAAATGCTACAAGGAGACTGGCGGAAGAAATAAATAAATAGATATGAAGATATAACTATCAAAGATACTTAGTTGAAATTAACCATTCAGTGATCCTGTGATAACTGAATTTGGAAAGTTATTGTTGTATTTTTAAAAGAATATTAGGCAGGCTTATTTTGATTTAAAGTGAAATCAACAGCACCATACTGTATTAAATAGTCCCCCTTTTTCTCTGCTCCTCCTCCCCTCCCCACTGCCCCTACTCCCTCCCTCTACTCTACCCCCCTCTCTGCCCACAGCACTTGTGTATATATGTACATATTTATTACTCTATTTCATTAATGATGTGTATATATCTATAATTCTATTTATTTATATTGATGCTATTGATGCCTGTCTGTTTTGTTTTGTTGTCCGTCTCCCCCCTTCTAGACTGTGACCCCGTTGTTGGGTAGGGATTGTCTCTATCTGTTGTCGAATTGTACTTTCCAAGCGCTTAATACAGTGCTCTGCACACAGTAAGTGCTCAATAAATACGATTGATTGATTGATAGTCAGTGCTCAATAAGTACGATTGAATGAAAGAATGAACAAATAGTATTGAACCAATTTATGACAAACATCCTCACTGGACAAACTTTCAGAGTACAAGCAAATGCACCACCGAAGAAAAATATGTTACTTCTTGGAGGAAAATATTTAACATAAAGCTAATTGAAACGCAGGATTAGTTCATGGTTATTTCTAATTTTGAAAACATGAACTATAATGAAACGTTCACCACGATAAAGATATGAGAGATTTTAACACGCTTAATATAATTGCCTATGCCTCCCACTATACTTACATCAAAGCTGAGAAAAATCGAATCCTGACTTTGTCATTAGGAAAATGTCAGGCCAAATTGGCTTAGGAAGAAGGATGAGCCTACTTAAACATTTACCCTTTCTTGGGGCAGGATGAGCAGATAGTCACAAATGTTTTGTTTCAATTACCATGAATTTTTAGAACTAAATATGTGGTGATATCAGGAAATAGTTTTATAAATGATATTGTATTTGTGACGCCAAACACCTCAAGCTATTTTAATAAACGTACTTAAAACACACGTCATAATTTTGCATGGAAATATTGCAGAAAATAGGCTTCTATTGTGCATTTTTGGCAGACTGTATAGCACTACAGAAATGGATCCGCGCATGTTAAATTTACTAGTTAGCCGGGCTCCTTTTTTCAGCATTTAAGACAGAAATCCCAGATTATATGAAAATCCTGATCTATTTTTTTAAGTTAATTTTAAAGCTTTAGGGTCATTAGCATTGAGTCCTTAAGCTACATCACTGTAACCTCGAAGATAGTAATAGCTAGTGCTCTCTTACCGAAGATAGTTCATCACATCCCAACAAGCTGTAATAATCTTCTAAATCTTCCATCCTACAGTTCAGTATTGCATCCATTTCAACAGACGAAGTTGAGAACGACAGATGCAACGGGCTGTGAAATCTGCTTCTCACCCAGGACTGCTCTCCAGGGTGTTTTAATATTGTGAGATGTTATCCGAGACTCCTGAAAACATCACCTTCCATTGGTTGTTCACCGAGAGACAAGTTACCACGTGTTTAAACAGTACAGTGTTCCCTGGGATTCGTAGTTTTTGAGCCACAGTGATTTTTCTTTTAAAAAAATTACAACTGTGCACTTTGCATGCTATTTTAAAGACAGACTCCTTGCCCATTTCCGTGCCCTACAAGCCTCCTACTTAATAATAATTATAATAATAATTATGGTGTTTGTTAAGCGCTTTCTGTGTGCCAGGCACTGTTACATTCACCTAAATTCTAAGAAGACAAGGGATCAATCAATCAGTCGTATTTATTGAGCGCTTACTGTGTGCAGAGCACTGTACTAAGCGCTTGGGAAGTACAAGTTGGCAACAGATAGAGACAGTCCCTACTCAACAGTGGGCTCACAGTCTAAAAGGGGGAGACAGAGAACAAAGCCAAACATACTAACAAAATAAAATAAATAGAATAGATATGTACAAGTAAAATAAATAGAGTAATAAATATGTACAAACATATATACATATATAGGTGCTGTGGATCTGTCTGGAGGGGGCAGATGACAGCAGTGCAGCATGAATTATTGGATTCAGGGAAATGTCATGTCTCGGCCTTTCCTCTCGTAGAGTTCAGCTCTGAGGGTGTGAGCGCAGGTTGGATTCTAAACCAAAATGTTTAGATTGTCATTCATTCATTCATTCAATTGTATTTATTGAGCGCTTACTGTGTGCAGAGCACTGTACTAAGTGCTTGGGAAGTACAAGTTGGCAATATATAGGGACGGTCCTTACCCAACAGCGGGCTCACAGTCGGGAGCAGCAGGGCAGGGCCCCTAAACTAATCTAGTGTCTCCTGGTTCCTATAGATGAGACCCACTAGAAGGAAGTAAATCCCCTGGGTTCAAGGTTTCAGCTCCACCACTTGTCTGTTGTGTGACCTTGGGCCAGTCACTTCACTTCCATGGGCCTCAGTTACCTCATCTGTCAAATGGGGACTGTGAGCCCCACGTGGGACAGGGACTGTATCCAATCTGATTTGCTTGTTGTATCCACCCTAGCGCTTACTACAGTGCCTGGCACATAGTAAGCACTTAACAAATGCCACAATTATTAAGGTTTCAGGAACTGAAGGAGTTAAACGGGTTTACAGGCACAAACCGTACAGCAGTTCTACTTGAGTGGCAATCCACACAGAGAATTGATTCCCTAAAAAGCATGGATTTAGGTTGCATGATATAATAGGAGAAGAGAAGAACCAAAGGAGATGATGAGGAAAATATGGTCTGCAGAAATGGTGTCAATATCATATTTTCAGTCCTGCTTTCGGACAGAACTATTCTTCATTTTTTGGAGGCCGTTTCCAAGGAAGAAAAATCAATTGCAGTGATGATGAAATTAGGTTGGAAAAAGTTTATATGTGTTCATAATAACTGAAAAGCTATTTCATGACAGAGAAAAGTATTTTTAGACTAGAAGTTTTTATTTTAAAATCAGTAAATAGTTAATCACATTTCTGAGGGACAGTGTTAGTGACAGGGGAAACAAGGAAATGAGAAGTTAAACTTTTTGTCCAATATAATCTACAAATTAGTGACAGAGTATTCTACTGTTTATGGGAAAGAGAAGATAGGGGGAAAAGATCCTTTTGTCTAAGGTTTGTGGGTTGGAATAGTTCCTGTAAACACAGCACTTTTTTTAAAAAAAGGACATGATAGGATTTTTTTATTTTGAAAAATACACCCCTAATTATTATTCTTAACTTATTTGTGCCTGAGTTTCCCCATCTGTAAAATGGAGATCTAGTACCTGTTCTCCCTTCTAATTAGGGAGCATTTCATTAGTTCAGTCATTCATTCAATCATATTTATTAAGCACTTACTATGTGCAGAGTCCTGTACTAAGCACTTGGGAATGTACAATACAGCGTTAAACAGTGACGTTCCCTGCCCACAACGAGCTCACAGGCTAATAATAATAATAATAATAATGGTATTTAAGTGCTTACTACGTGCAAAGCACTGTTCTAAGCGCTGGAGGGATACAAGCTGATCAGATTGTCCCACGTAGGGCTCACAATCTTAATCCCTATTTTACAGATGAGGTTACTAAAACACAGAGAAGTTAAGTGACTGCCCAAAGTCACTCAGCCGATAAGTGGTGGATCCGGGATTAGAACCCATGACCTCTGACTCCCAAGACCTTGCTCTTTCCACTGAGCCACGCAAACATCAATGCAAATAAATAAATTACAGATATATGAATAAGTGCTGTGGGACTGGAGTGGGGAAGGGCCAAGGGAGCAAGTCAAGGCAATGCAGAAGGGCATGAGGGGTGGGATGTAGTCTGGGAAGGCCTCTTGGAGGAGATATAAGGCTTTGAAGGGGGTGGGGGAGAGTAATTGTTGGATTTGAGGAGGGAGGGTGTTCCAGGCCAGAGGCAGGACTTGGGCCAGGGGTCCGTGGTGAGACAGGCGAGATTGAGGCACAGGTTGTGTCCAGCCTGATTAACTTGTATCTTTACCAACGCTTAGAACAATTCCTGACACATAGTAAGCCCTTAACAAATACATTTAAAGTGTCTTTCACCAGTTCCCTCATCATCATCATCATCCTCATCATCAATCGTATTTATTGAGCGCTTACTGTGTGCAGAGCACTGGACTAAGCGCTTGGGAAGTACAAGTTGGCAACATATAGAGACAGTCCCTACCCAACAGTGGGCTCACAGTCTAAAAGGGGGGGACAGAGAACAAAACCAAACATACTAAGAAAATAAAATAGAATAGATATGTACAGGTAAAATAAATAAATAAATAAATAGAGCAACAAATTGGGAGTCAGGGACAGTGTCTGTTTAACATTCCTGTAAGCGTGAGTAACCACTACAACCAGTACTTCTACTTCTGCTACGCGGAATTTTAGGAGGGTTTTGAAGGTGGGAAGAGTTGGGGTCTGTCTGACGTACTTGGAGGGGAGGAGGAGAGATGGGGAAGGGAGAAAAAGTTTCAGACCATAGAGGCCAGTGATCTGGTGTGTAGGGAAGGGTGAGATGCGTAGTGGATACAGCACAAGCCTGAAAGTCAGAAGGTCATGGGTTCTAATCCTGACTCCACCACTTGTCTGCTGTGTGACCTTGGGCAAGTCACTTCTCTGAGTTTCAATTGCCTCATCTCTAAAATGGAGATTAAGACTAAGAGCCCCATGTGGGACAACCTATCTTGTACATACCCCAGCCCTTAGAACAGCGCTTGGCACATATTCAGCACTTAACAAATACAATAATAATTATAGAGGGGGAAAATGAAGAAATAACAATCTTAATGGTAGCAACAAATAGCATTTTTAATTGGAAAATGACTGGAAGTGACCTGAACAATTTAGGGAAGCATACTCAGAGTATATATGCAAACACACTGTTGGCCCTCCTCACTATTTCACACACTTGGATAAGCAAAGAAAATATTTTTGGAGATCACTATTCCACAAAGAATGAAATACACCCCATAAAGCTTTTGACAAAGTTTTACTGAAAGCCCCCTATTTTCTTCTCCCCTACTTTCACTCTCCCATTAGATATTGTAAAATTGTCACCCATGTAGTCAATCAATCAATCAATCAATTGTATTTATTGAGCACTTACTGTGTGCAGAACACTGTACTAAGCGCTTGGGAAGTACAAGTTGGCAACATATAGTCCTTCTCGGCACTTAGTGTACAATGCTCTAAATGCAATAAGCACTTAATAGAGAAGCGGTGTGGCTCAGTGGAAAGAGCCCGGGCTTTGGAATCAGAGGTCATGGGTTCAAATCTCAACTCCGCCACTTAGCCATGTGACTTTGAGCAAGTCACTTAACTTCTCTGTGCCTCAGTTACCTCCTCTGTAAAATGGGGATTAAGACTGTGAGCCCCATGTGGGACAACCTGATCACCTTGTAACCTTCCCAGCACTTAGAACAGTGCTCTGCACATAGTAAGTGCTTAATAAATGCTATTATTATTATTATTAATAAATTCTATTACTATTATCCCTCCCAGCGTCCCCACCCACCATGGACCCCCTTTCCCTCTTTAAGGACAGCTAAAGATGAAACGAAATTCCAAAGCTTTAATTCAAGCAAGTCCCAGAAACTCACAAGCTCCAGCCTTGAATGTAATTCCTCCTTCAAAAACCTAGGTTTTGTTGTTGTTTTTCCATTGCACATCCATGACCCCGAAGGTCATTCCCTGGAATGGGTTTTGCAACCATTTTGGTGAACGTTTTCTTCTATTTGAAGTGATCAACATGATGTGGAAACGTGTTTTTTGCTTCGACTTTTTTCACTTTTGGTCCAACACAAGGGCCTACCGCCCCCCACTCGTCCCCACTCCGGCCGGCGTTCTAGGGGTATCGGTGGAGTCAGAGGAGCCCCCACTCCTCAAAAGTCATGGAAGAAAGCAGAAATAGGCATTGAAGGCTCCCCGCTCCTCAAAAGTCATGGAAGAAAACAGAAATAGGCATTTAAGGCTCTAGAAAGCATCAAACGCAGCCTCCTCCGGATCTCTTGAGAAGCAGCGTGGCTTAGTGGAAAGAGCACAGGCTTGGGAGTCAGAAGTCATGGGTTCTAATACCGCCTCTGCCACTTCTCTGCTGTGTGACTTTGGGCAAGCCACTTCACTTCTCTGTGCCTCAGGTCCCTCATCTATAAAATGGGGATGAAGACTGTGAGCCCCACGTGGGACAACCTAATTACCTTGTATCTACCCCAGTGCTTAGAACAGTGCTTGACACAGAGTAAGCGCGTAACAAATTCAGCGTGGCTCAATGCAAAGAACACGGGCTTGGGAGTCAGCGGTCATGGGTTCAAATCCCACAACACCAATTGTCAGCTGTATGACCTTGGGTGAGTCACTTAACTTCTCTGTGCCTCAGTTATCTCATCTGTAAAATGGGGATGAAGACTGTGAGCCCTACGTGGGACATCCTGATCACCTTGTATCCACCCCAGCGCTTAGAATAGTACTTTGCACATAGTTAAGTGCTTAACAAACACCATCATTATTATTATTATTCTCTGTGCCTCAGTTCCCTCATCTGTAAAATGGGGATTGACTGTGGGCCCCACGTGGGACAATCTGATGACCTTGTATCTCCCCCAGCACTTAGAACAGTGCTTGACACATTCTAAACGCTTAACAAATTCACTGTGGCTCAATAGAAAGAGCACGGGCTTGGGAGTCAGAGGTCATGGGTTCAAATCCCGGCTCCGCCAATTGTCAGCTGTGTGACCTTTGGCAAGTCAGTTAACTTCTCTGTGCCACAGTTACCTCATCTGTAAAATGGGAATGAAGACTGTGAGCTCCACGTGGGACAACCTGATCACTCTGTATCCTCCCCGGCGCTTAGAACAGTGCTTTGCACATAGTAAGCGCTTAACAAAGACCGCCATTATTATTATTCTCTGTGCCTCAGTTCCCTCATCTGTAAAATGGAAGTGAAGACTGTGAGCCCCACGGGGGACAACCTGACCACTCTGTATCCTCCCTGGAGCTTAGAACAGTGCTTTGCACATAGTAAGCGCTTAACAAAGACCACCATTATTATTATTCTCTGTGCCTCAGTTCCCTCATCTGTAAAATGGAAGTGAAGACTGTGAGCCCCACGTGGGACAACCTGATCACTTTGTATCCTCCCCAGCGCTTAGAACAGTGCTTTGCATATAGTAAGCGCTAAACAAATGTCATCAGTATAAAATACCACTATTATTATTATTATCATTCGTTCCCTCCACCATGGGAGGGGAGGGCACCCCGAACTCCACCTTCCACCATGCCCAGTGGCAGGAGGCTGGAGGAGGAAACTGTGGCAGCAGCGGGAAGTGGGGCAGGACTGCAGGCCTCTCAGGATGACTTTCGCTCTCCAGTCAATCAATCAATCATATTTATTGAGCACTTACTGTGTGCAGAGCACTGTACTAAGCGCTTGGGAAGTACAAGTTGGCAACATACAGAGACAGTCCCTACCCAACAGTGGGCTCACAGTCAATCTCTGCCCTCTCTCGTCAGGAGAGGACCCCTTCCCCAAATCCTCAAAATTATGAGGACATTTCAGTAGACAAGCGAATAAGGAAAAAGGCAGGAGAGGGGTGAGGGAGAGAGGAGAAGCAGCAGACAAAAACCAAACTACAACCCCCAGAATCCTTTGGGGGGGTTTGTCAAAGAACACTACGCTCTCCCCTCTCCACTGCCCACCTCACTAAGAAGGGCCCTGAGGCCCGGCCGACCCTTTCCCTTCCCAGTGTCTGCCAAACAACCTGATTCCCCCAAACAATTATTATTAATCCTGGCTCCCCAACTTGTCTGCTGTGTGACCTTTAGTTACTTCATCTGTAAAATAGGGATTAAGACTGTGAACCCTATGTGTCCACCCCAATTATTTTTTTTGTCTACCCCAATGCTTAGTACAGTGCCCGGTATGTAGTAATTGCTTAATAAAAACCATAAAAACATAACCAAACCAAAAAAGCTTCACCATTGGCTTTAAGGCACTCAATCAGCTCTCTCCTTCTCTGACTAGAACCCAGCCTACACACTGCACTCTAATACCCAAACTACTCACTGCCTCACTCTAATAATTGTGGTATTTGTTAAGTGCTTACTCTGTTACAAGCACTGTACTAAATGCTGGGGTAGACATAAGGTAATCAGGCCCCACATAAGTAAGCGGGAGAACAGGTATTGGATCCCCATTTTTGCAGACAGTCTCTCCCTAGCAACCCCTTACTCACGCCCTCCCTTCTACTTGGAACTCTCTCCTCCTTTACATCTAGCAGACCATTATGCTCCCTATCCTTAAAACCCTACTAAAATCACAACTCCTCAGGAAGTCATCTCTGACTTTCTCATCTTTCCACCCTATTTCCCCACCTACTCCACCTCACTTACTCCAGGAGGCCTTCCCAGACTGAACCCCCACTTTTCCTCTGCTCCTCCTCCCCTCCCCGTCGCCCCAACTCCCTCCCTCCGTTCTACCCCCTCCCTGCCCCACAGAACTTGTGTATATATGTACATATTTATTATTCTATTTATTTTATTAATGATGTGCACATAGCTATAAATATATTTATTTATATTGATGCTATTGATGCCGGTATACTTATTTTGCTTTGTTTTGTTGTCTGTCTCCCCCCCTTCTAGACTGTGAGCCCGTTGTTGAGTAAGGATTGTCTCTGTTGCTGAAATATACTCTCCAAGCACTTAGTACAGTGCTCTGCACACAGTAAGTAAATAAGACTGAATGAAAATGAATGAATTTGCACTTGAGCCCTCACCCACTAAGCACTTAGGTCCCAGCACTTAGAAAAGTGCTTTGAACATAGTAATGCTTAACCAATGCCATCATTATTATTACCCCATCCCCTCCTCCCACAGGGCTGACGTACACATCTTTAAACTCGGTTGCTTCTACTTATCATTTTTTAGTGTCTGCCTTCCCCCTTTAGACTGCAAGCTCCTTGAAACCAGGTATCATATCTGCTAACTCCGTTGTATTTTCCCAAGCTCTTAGTTCAGTGCTCTGCAGAGCGTGCACTCAATAAATACCATTGATTGATTTAGTGATTGAGTTCTGCCCCTACCAATTATGATGTAATGTACTTTCCCAAACTGTACAATGCTCTGCACACAGTAAGCATTGATTAAAGCAGCATGGCCTAATGGATAGAGCATGGGCCTGGAAATCAGAGGGACCTGGGTTCTAATCATGGCTCTGCCACATGTTTGTTGTGTGACCTTGGGCAAGTCGCTTTACTTCTCTGTGCCTCAGTTGCAGCATCTGTAAAATGGAGTTTGAGACTGGGAGCCCCATGTAGGACAGGGACTGTGCCTAACCTGATTTGCATATATCCACCCCAGTGCTTAGAACAGTGCTTGACACATAGTAAGCGCTTAACAAATACCATCATTATTATTAATAATAATATGATAATGGTATTTGTTAAGCGCTTACTAGTGCCAAGCACTGTTCTAAGCACTGAAGTAGATACAAGGTAATCAGGTTGTCCCACGTGGGGCTCACAGTCTTAATCCCCATTTTATAGATGAGGCACAGAGAAGTCAAGTGATTTGCCCAACGTCACAAAGCTGACAAGTGGCAGAGTAGGGATTAGAACCCACAACCTCTGACTCCCAAGCCTGTGCTCTTTCCACTAAGTCACGCTGCTTCTCAAATACCATTGATTGACGGATTGGTTGATTCAATGGTCATGTGTTCTCAAACTCTGCTCAAGGTAGCTTCCAAAATTAAATGTGTATTTATATATATAAGCATATATTCCAATAAAAGTGAATCTGGTCATTATAAGTATCCTATTTTAAAACATGAAATTATCTTTTCAAAATAAGAATGAATCTGCAATTGAAATCCTGTCTTATTTTGAAAAGATAATTTCATTACTTCTTTGAATGAGTCTGCAATTGAAATACTGTCAGAGAAGTAATGGAAAAACAGTAGTGGTTGTAGTATGGATTTGTACAGGATATCTGTATAGTATATTACAATAAGGGCCCAGAATTCATGAAACAAATAAAAAAAAATCCCTTTGCAGTCACCTCTATCCACCCTCCATATTAACTGGAGTGAAATTGGCCATTCACATTAATTTATTCTGGAAATAATCCCTATAGGGATGAGAAGTTTGCCAGTGTAACTGCCCATTCAGCCTATGACTTCTGTTGCGATTTCCCCAAACTGTGCCAGTTAAAACCAAATTTAATACTACAGGAACACCAGGAAGTGAATCAGGGGAGACAAATACTCCCTAGACTGCTCAAATATATTTGATTCAGTGTCCCAGCTGGGGGAAAACTGGAACCACGCAGTACTAGATCTGAAGAGCTAGGGACTTGTCAGAAAGAAACAAAAGTCAGTGGCCTCACAGAACTGTGTGTAGGACAGCATCCTCAGAGCAAATCTGGGGAGACAAATACTTACCAGTTCCTCCCGACTGCTCAAATATATTTGATTCAGTGCCCCAGCCAGGGGAAAACTGGAACCATGCAGTACTAGATCTGAAGAGCTAGGGACTTGTCAGAAAGAAACAAAAGTCGGTGGCCTCACAGAACTGTGTGTAGGACAGCATCCTCAGAGCATTCATTCGATCGTATTTATTGAGCGCTTACTGTATGCAGAGCACTGTACTAAGTGCTTGGGAAGTACAAGTCTGCAACATATGGATTGTTACTACTGGGTGGCAGCAGTGTTACCTGGCTAACTAATTGGGTTACCCCACAGGGAGTTTTGCTACTTTTTTAAAAGCCTGCTAAACAGGAATAGGTACCAGGATAAACGGGCAGAATCGAATTTCGTCTATAAAAACTTAACAGGACCACCTGTCACAGACATTTTTGCTCCATTTTTGCTCCACCAATAACCGCACAAACACCACTAGAGGGACTATATTCAAAGAGATCAACAAACAGCACTGGATTTACGACAACCTGACACTTCACAGAGTCAGACTGTCTAAATAAACGAGCAGGTGAAAAAAAACCACCAAGCGTTAAAGGATTCTGGCCACTGATTTTACTTAGCTATTTCATCTAGGAAGGTACAGCTTCCCAAGCGCTTAGTACAGTGCTCTGCACATAGTAAGCGCTCAATAAATACGATTGATTGATTGATTGATTGATACAGCTGTGATCCCACTATTAACTCCACAATAATTGTGAACCATTCATTCAATTGTGTTTATTGAGCGCTTACTCTGTGCAGAGTACTGTACTGAGCCTTTGAGAAAGTACAATGCAGCAATAAACAGCGGCATTCCCTCTCTACAATGAACTTATCATTTCAATGCTAGGCACCTCAGTTTTCCTATACGTAAAACAAGTAGAATCTGTTCCCCCTCTCTTCCTCCAAACCTACTACGAGAGTAACTGAAAAAAAAAAAATCAAACATGGTAATACAAGCAGAACTTAAGACTACAAAACAAGAAGCAAATTTATTGATGAGAATTCTGTTGCCTCCTTAAATCGTGGCTGATACCACCTATGGCCATCACAATTACTGATTTTATGTCTAGAAAATACCCTGAACTTGTTGCAGTTCCCTTGCCCCCTACATTGGTGACCAAACACAAGCCCTCTCTTGCTAGGATTTAACAGCCCTAATTTCAAAACCCCATCCCGTCTACTGAAGAAATTACAGAAGCTGGATGGGAGCCAACTTCATCATTAATCTGCGGTGGCTGAATAATAATAATAATAATAATGGTATTTGTTATGCACTTACTATGTGCCAAGCACTGTTCTAAACGCTGGGGTAGATACAGGGTAATCAGGTTGTCCCATATGGGGCTCACACTTTTATTCCCCATTTCACGGATGAGGTAACTGAGGCACAGAGAAGTTAAGTGACTTGCCCAAGGTCATACAGCAGACAAGGGGTGAAGCCAGGATTAGAACCCACATCCTCTGTCTCTCAAGCCCGTGCTCTTTCCTCTAAGCCACCCTGGTTCTCTGTCTCTAACTATTGTGGTATGGCTAAGTACCTACTATGTACCAAGTACTGTGCTAAGCAGTGGGGTGAATGCAAGATGATCAGCTCAGGCCCAGTCCTGGTCACATATGGGACTCTATATGGGGGAGATAAAACAGGTATTTTAACTCCCATTTTGCAGATGAGGAAACTAAGACAGAGAAGTTAATTAATTTGCTCTAGGTCACAAGCAGACTGAAATCTCTATTAATCTGCCATATCCCCTTTTTGATGAGAACCTATCTTTGAATGATCTCCTTGATACTCTATGCCCCACTTAATTTCTATCATTGTTTTTCTAAAATAAAACTGGCTGTCACTCAGAAGCAAATGCTTCTAATATAAATCTTGGCGATTTACACACACACACATCATCATCATCATCATCAATCGTATTTATTGAGCGCTTACTGTGTGCAGAGCACTGTACTAAGCGCTTGGGAAGTACAAATTGGCAACATATAGAGACAGTCCCTACCCAACAGTGGGCTCACAGTCTAAAAGGGGGAGACAAAACCAAACATACTAACAAAATAAAATAAATAGAATAGATATGTACAAGTAAAATTAATAAATAAAGAAATAGAGTAATAAATATGTACAAACATATATACATATATACAGGTGCTGTGAGGAAGGGAAGGAGGTAAGATGGGGAGGATGGAGAGGGGGACGAGGGGGAGAGGAAAGAAGGGGCTAAGTCTGGGAAGGCCTCACACACACACTCACACACAAGTAGCTGGTTTTGAGTGAGATAATCATTCATTCATTCAATCATATTTATTGAGCGCTTACTGTGTGCAGAGCACTGTACTAAGCACTTGGGAAGTACAAGTTGGCAACATACAGAGACGGTCCCTACCCAACAGACATTTTAAGACTCTTTTATTGATTGCTTCCCAAAGAAGTGACTTGATTACAGATCTCATTATTGCAGCTCCCAAGTCCTCATGAGGAGCACCTAAATGTTTGCCATGCTCTAGAGTTATTTGGGGCAGCCTCTTACAATGAATGAATGAACAATGAATGGATGAGTAAAAGAATGAATGAATGAATGAATGAATGAATGAATGAATGAAAACATAAATGGAAGCATGAATGAAGCAATTTTGTTTGACTGAATCGATGAATGAGGGGGTGAGTGATGGATGCTAGGTATTCTACAGCATCACAAAAATAGTTCAGGTCCCAAAATAGATCATTCTAGTATATTATTTTCAGGGCTTCACTTCCCGATGTAGCTCAAGCTTCCCACCATTCAAAATCCATTTTGGGATTGTTGCTTCTTCATCTTGCTACCTTAGTTCCATTTTAAACATTGTAACAGGTCAGTGTTTATAAGCTTTAGCACTTGACAGGAGATGAATCTTTTTCTTAGGTTTGAGCTGTAGTACAAAAGTCATTGTGTAGACTCATAAACATGTGTGCGGAAGCATAAACATAGTGGAAATAATAATAATAATAATATTGATATTTGTTAAGTGCTTACTATGTGCCAAGCACTGTTCTAAGCACTGGGGTAGATACAACAAAATCAGGTTGTCTCACACGGGGCTCACAGTCTTAATCCCCATTTTACAGATGAGGTAACTGAGTCACAGAGAAGTTAAGTGACTTCGCTCTCCTCCCCACCCATCCACCCCAGTGCTTAGAACAGTGCCTGGCATGTATTTAAGTGCTTAACAAATACCACAGTTATTATGATTATGATTATTATCATTTTAAAATATCAGTTTTAAAAAAAACAGTCCAATTCCTTCACTCTTGTGCAAGAGCCGCAGAGTGCTGGTGGAGGAAATCCAGATATCAGGCCAACCTCGTCCACCTCACGTTCATCTTTCCCTTTTTTAACTCTGCCCGGCAACATTATTTCTCCAATCCTATTGCCTCCCACACCCATTGTCTTTGCCAGTTATTTCAGACATTTAATTCCCTCTTCAAATCCCCTGTCTCCCTACCTCCCCCGTCTCTTGCCCCTAATGACCTGGCCATGGACGTCATGGAGAAAATTGAAACCATCAAGTGTGACAGCCCCCCGCCCCCCTTTAAAATATCCCCTGGTCCTCTCCAGTCCCTCCTTCCTCCCGCTCCTTCTTCAACTTTCCCATTTTTCCCAGTAGTATCTCAAGAGGAGATCTCCTGCCTCCTCTCAAAATACACTCCCACCACCTGCACCTTTGACCCCATCCCTTCACACCTTATCCCTCTTCCCTCCTTGATGGCCATCTTTCCCTCCAAACGCTTGATTTCCCTCCAAGCGCTTAGTACAGTGCTCTGCACACAGTAAGCGCTCAGTAAATACGATTGATGATGATCTTTAACTGCTCACTCTGCAGTGGCTTCTTCCTCACTGGTTTCAAACATGCTCATGTCTCTCTATCTTAAAAAAAAGCCCACCCTTGACTCCATGGCTCCCTCCAGTTATCGTCCTATCTCCCTGCTACCATTCCTCTCCAGACTCCTTAAACGAGTTGTCTACACTCAGTGGAAAGAGCACGGGCTTTGGAGTCAGAGGTCATGGGTTCAAATCCCGGCTCTGCCATTTGTCAGTTGTGTGACTTTGGGCAAGTCACTTAACTTCTCTGTGCCTCAGTTCCCTCATCTGTAAAATGGGGATTAAGACTGTGAGCCCCATGTGGGACAACTTGATCACCTGGTAACCTCCCCAGCGCTTAGAACAGTGCTTTGCACAGAGTAAGTGCTTAATAAATGCCATCATCATTATTATTATTACTGCCTCTTACTGCCTCTGCTTCCTTTCCTCCAATTCTTTCCTTGCCCCCCTCCAATGTGGCTTCCCCCAACCTTTGCTCCACCAAAACTGCCCTCTCAAAAGTCACCAGTGATTTTCTTTTTGCCAGATTCAATGGCCTCTACTTCATCCTAATCCTCCTCCACTTCTCAGCTGCCTTTGACACTGTGGATCACCCCCTTCTCCTGGAAACAGTATCCAACCTTGGCTTCACTGGCACTATCCTCTCCTGGGTCTTCTGTGCCATTATTATTATTCTATCTCTCTGACCCCTCACTTTTAGTCTCTTTCATGGGCTCCTCCTCTGCTTCCTAACTGTGGGAGTCCCACAAGGTTCAGTTCTGAATCCCCTTCTATTCTCCATCTACACTCAATCCCTTGGAGAATTCATTCACTCCTATGGCTTCAACTACCATCCCCAAATCTATATCTCCTTCTCTGCAGCCTTGTATTTCCTCCTACCTTCACAATGCCTCTCAACTTGGATGTTCTCCCAACGCGTCAAACTTAACATGTCCAAAACAGAACTCACCTTCCCACTCAAACCCTGTCCCATCCCTGACTTTCCCATCGCCACAGACAGGACCACCATCCTCCGTCTCACAAGCCTATAACCTTGGCATCATCCTCGACTCATCTCTTTTTTTAACGGTATTTGTTAAGCGCTTACTCTGTGCCAGGGACTATACTAAGCACTGGGTAGATACAAGTTTTCAGGCTGGACACAGTACCACATGAGGCTCACAGTCTTAATGCCCATTTTGCATATGAGGTAACTGAGGCACAAAGAAGTGAAGTGACTTGCCCAAGATCTCACAGCAGACAAGGAGCAGAACTGGCCTTCTCTCTCTCATTCAACTCACATATTCAATCTGCCACCAAATCCTGCCAGTTCAACCATCACGACACTGCTAAAATCTGCCCTTTCCTCTCCATCCAAACAGCTACCGCATTAATCCATCACCTCGCCCCCTCCTACCTCACCTCCCTTCTCTCCTTCTCCAGCCCAGCCCGCACCCTCCGCTCCTCCACCGCTGATCTCCTCACTGTACCTCGCTCTCGCCTGTCCCGCCGTCGACCCCCGGCCCACGTCATCCCCCGGGCCTGGAATGCCCTCCCTCTGCCCCTCCGCCAAGCTAGCTCTCTTCCTCCCTTCAAGGCCCTGCTGAGAGCTCACCTCCTCCAGGAGGCCTTCCCAGACTGAGCCCCTTCCTTCCTCTCCCCCTAGTCCCCCTCTCCATCCCCCCATCTTACCTCCTTCCCTTCCCCACAGCACCTTTATATATGTATATATGGTTGTACATATTTATTACTCTATTTATTTATTTATTTATTTATTTTACTTGTACATTTCTATCCATTTATTTTATTTTGTTGGTATGTTTGGTTCTGTTCTCTGTCTCCCCCTTTTAGACTGTGAGCCCACTGTTGGGTAGGGACTGTCTTTATGTGTTGCCAATTTGTACTTCCCAAGCGCTTAGTACAGTGCTCTGCACATAGAAAGCGCTCAATAAATACGATTGATTGATTGATTGATTAATCCAAGCACTTGTTCTATCCCACCGTGATTACGGCAACAGCCTCCTTGCTGAGCTCTCCGTCTCCCGTTTCTCCCCGCTCTAGTCCATAATTCATTCTGATGCCCAGGTCATTTTTCTACAAAAACATTTAGTCCATTTTTCACCACTCCTCAAGAACTTCCAGTGGTTCCCCATCCATCTCCGCATCAGACAGAAACTCCTTACCACTGGCTTTAAAGCACTACAACCCTACCACACTTCACTCCTCTAATGCCAACCCATTCCCTATACCTCACTCTCATCTATCTGCTGATTTCTTGCTCACGTCCTGCCTCTGGCTAGGAATGCCTTTCCTCATCATATCAACTTGTACTTCCCAAGCGCTTAGTACAGTGCTCTGCACACAGTAAGTGCTCAATAAATATGATTGATTGATTGACTGATAGCAGAAAGACAAGCACTCTCCCCCTGCAGCCCCCGCTCAAAGCCTTATTCATTCATTCATTCATTCAATTGTATTTATTGAGTGCTTACTGTGTGCATAGCACTAAGCGCTTGGGAAGTACAAGTCGGCAACATATAGAGACAGTCCCTACCCAAAAACGGGCTCACAGTCTAGAAAAAGAACCTCCTCCAAGAGGCTTGCCCCACCATGGCCTTCATTTCCTCTTCCCCCACTCCCTTCTGTGTCACCCTTGCACTCCTCATCCACCCCTCCCTCAGCCCCACAGCACTTATATATATATATTATATATATATATATATATATATATCCTTTATTTATTTATATTAATGTCCGGCTTTCCCCTCTAGACTGTAAGCTTGATGTGAGCAGGGAACATGTCTACCGACTCTTTTATATTATGTTCTCCCAAGCACTCAGTGCAGTACTCTGCACCCAGTAACTGCTCAATAAATATTACCGATTAATCGATAGACTGATCAATTGTACCGGTTCCTAAGGAAGATGATGGAAAAGGTCAGAAATGCCAGATGGCCCATCTCCAGATAGGAGGATGGATGGCATTTTTTCCCTCCAAGCATAGAGAAGCAGCGTGGCTCAGTGGAAAGAGCATGGGCTTTGAAGTCAGAGGTCATGGGTTCAAATCCCGGCTCTGCCACTTGTCAGATGTGTGACTTTGGGCAAGTCACTTAACTTCTCTGTGCCTCAGTTACCTCATCTGTAAAATGGGGATTAAGACTGTGAGCCCCATGTGGGACAACCTGATCACCTTGTAACCTCCCCAGCGCTTAGAACAATGCTTTGCACATAATAAGAGCTTAATAAATGTCATCATCGTCATAACGCTGTAGACAGAATCCCGAACTAGACGGACCACAGGTGGGGTCGAGTCACAGCCAGGCTATTATGCCTGGTGGTTTCCCCATTTTTCCCTCTGATAGGAGAAGGACAGGAAAGGAGGGAGAGGGGTGGCTCGAGGAAAAGTTTCACACAAGGTGTTTACTAGGTGAAAATTGTGTATATAATTATGGTATTTGTTAAGTGCTTACTATGTGTGAAGCACTGTTCTAAGCGCTGGGGGTATACACAGGGTAATCAGGTTGTCCCACGTGGGGTTCACACTTTTAATCCCCATTTTACAGATGAGGTAACTGAGGCACAGAGAAGTTAAGTGACTTGCCCAAGGTCACACAGCAGACAAGGGGTGGAGTCTGGATTAGACCCATGTCCTCTGACTCCCAAGCCCGTGATCTTTCCACTAAGCCACGGTGTTTATATATGTATATACTATATAGTATAGTATAGTATAGTATAGTATAGTATAGTATAGTATAGTATAGTCTAATCCCGGCTCTGCCACTTATTAGCTGTGTGACTTTGGGCAAATCACTTCGCTTACCTGTATCTCAGTTACCTGAGAAGCAGCGTGGCTCAGTGGAAAGAGCCCGGGCTTTGGAGTCAGAGGTCATGGGTTCAAATCCCAGCTCCGCCAATTGTCAGCTGTGTGACTTTGGGCAAGTCGCTTAACTTCTCTGTGCCTCAGTTACCTCATCTGTAAAATGGGGATTAAGACTGTGAGCTCCACGTGGGACAACCTGATCACCCTGTAACCTCCCCAGTGCTTAGACCAGTGCTTTGCACATAGTAAGCACTTAATAAATGCCATTATTATTATTATTATTATTATTACCTCATCTGTAAAATGGGAATTAAGACTGTGAGGCCCATGTGGGACAACCTGATAACCTTGTATCCACCCCAGTGCTTAGAACAGTGCTTAGCACATAGTAAGCACTTAATAAATGCCATTATTATTATTATTATTACCTCATCTGTAAAATGGGAATTAAGACTGTGAGGCCCATGTGGGACAACCTGATAACCTTGTATCCACCCCAGTGCTTAGAACAGTGCTTGGCACATAGTAAGCACTCAACGAATGTGCTCATTAGTATTATTATAGCATATGTATATATATATATATTATGCATACATATATATATACATACACACACACACACACACACACATATATATATGTATATATATACATATATATATATATATATATATATATATATATATATATATATATATATATATATATGTATAGTCTGTCCTGGAAAGCTTAATGTGACTGCCAAACTCTGATCATAGCAAAAATGGCTAAAAGGAAATGTTGATGTTCTTTAGTAGGACCTGTCCTCTTTTCTACTTAGACCGTGAGCCCCATGTGAGACAGGGACTGTGTCCAACCTGATTCCCTAGCATCGCCCTCAGCGCTTAGTACAGTGCTTGGCACCTAACCACCTACTAGCGATGGCATACTACCTAGTAAAGGTAGACTGTGAGCCCCTTTGTTGGGCAGGGACCGTCTCCAGATGTTGCCGACTTGTACTTCCCCAGCGCTTAGTCCAGCGCTCTGCACACAGTAAGCGCTCAATAAATAGAACGAATAAATAGAATTCAAATGAATGAATGAATGAATGAATGGCACTCGGCACTCAGAACAGTGCTTGGCACATAGTAAGTGCTTAACAGAAGCAGCGTGGCTCAGTGGAAAGAGCCCGGGCTTGGGAGTCAGAGGTCGTGGGTTCTAATCCCGGCTCTGCCACATGGGACTTTCAGCACGTCACTTAACTTCTCTGTGCCTCAGTGATCTCAGCTGTAAAATGGGGATGAAGACTGTGAGCCCCATGTGGGACAACCTGATCACCCTGTAACCTCCCCACGACTTAGGACAGTGCTTTGCACATAGTAAGCGCTTAACAAATGCCATCATTATTATTATTACCTAGTAATGGTAGACGGCGAGCCCGTTATTGGGTAGGGACTGTCTCTAGATGTTGCCAACTTGTACTTCCCCAGCGCTTAGTCCAGTGCTCTGCACACAGTAGGCCCTCAATAAATACGATTGATGATGATGATGATGATGATGATGATGATACCAAGGGTCTAAATACCCTTTTAGACTGTGAGCCCACTGTTGGGTAGGGACTGTCTCTATATGTTGCCAACTTGTACTTCCCAAGCGCTTAGTACAGTGCTCTGCACACAGTAAGCGCTCAATAAATACGATTGATGATGATGATGATGAATGAATGAATGGCACTCAGCGCTTCGAACAGTGCTTGGCACATAATAAGCGCTTAACAAATACCATCATCGTCATTATTATTGTTAGTTTAACAAGTGCCATTGCCATTCTATTTATTTTGTTAATGATGTGCCTATAGCTGTAATTCTATTTATTCTGACGATTTTGACCCCTGTCTACATGTTTTGCTTTGTTGTCTGTCTCCCCCTTCTAGACTGCGAGCCCTTTGTTGGGTTGGGACCGTCCCTATATGTTGCCGATTTGTACTTCCCAAGCGCTTAGTACAGTGCTCCGCACACAGTCAGCGCTGGGAACGATGCTAGGGAATCAGGCTAGACACGGTTCCTGTCCCACATGGGGCTCACGATCTAAGTAGAAAAGAGGACAGGTCCTACTAAAGAACATCAACATTTCCTTTTAGACTGTGAGCCCACTGTTGGGTAGGGATTGTCTCTATATGTTGCCAATTTGTACTTCCCAAGCGCTTAGTACAGTGCTCTGCACACAGTAAGCGCTCAATAAATACGATTGATTGATTGATTTTAGCCATTTTTGCTATGATCAGAGTTTGGCAGTCACATTAAGCTCTCCAGGACAGACTATATATATATATATATATATATATATATATATATATATATATATATGTATTTATATTACATATATTATACATATATATATTACATATACATATTACTGTGTGCAGAGCATCCATTCATTCAATCGTATTTATTGAGCGCTTACTGTGTGCAGAGCATCAATTCATTCAATCATATTTATTGAGCGCTTACTGTGTGCAGAGCATCCACTCATTCAATCGGGTTGATTGAGCGCTTACTGGGTGCAGAGCATCCATTCGTTCAATCGTATTTATTGAGCGCTTACTGTGTGCGGAGCATCCACTCATTCAATCGGGTTTATTGAGCGCTTACTGTGGGCAATCAATCAGCCGTATTTATTGAGCGCTTACTGTGTGCAGAGCACTGTACTAAGCGCTTGGGAAGTACAGAGCATCCATTCATTCAATCGGATTTATTGAGCGCTTACTGTGTGCAGAGCATCCATTCATTCAATCATATTTATTGAGCGCTTACTGTGTGCAGAGTATCCATTCATTCAATCATATTTATTGAGCGCCTACTGTGTGTGGAGCATCCATTCATTCAATCATATTTATTGAGCGCTTACTGTGTGCAGAGCATCCATTCATTCAATCAGATTTATTGAGCGCTTACTGTGTGCGGAGCATCCATTCATTCAATCATATTTATTGAGCGCTTACTGTGTGCAGAGCATCCATTCATTCAATCATATTTATTGAGCGCTTACTGTGTGCAGAGCATCCATTCATTCAATCATATTTACTGAGCGCTTACTGTGTGCGGAGCATCCATTCATTCAATCATATTTATTGAGCGCTTACTGTGTGCGGAGCATCCATTCATTCAATCATATTTATTGAGCGCTTACTGTGTGCAGAGCATCCATTCATTCAATCATATTTATTGAGCGCTTACTGTGTGCAGAGCATCCATTCATTCAATCGGATTTATTGAGCGCTTACTGTGTGCGGAGCATCCATTCATTCAATCATATTTATTGAGCGCTTACTGTGTGCGGAGCATCCATTCATTCAATCGGATTTATTGAGCGCTTACTGTGTATATAGCATATACATATACTATAATAATACTAATGATCGTGTTTGTTAAGTGCTTACTATGTGCCAAGCACTGTTCTAAACACTGGGGTAGATACGAGGTAATCGGGTTTTCCCACGCGGGGCTCACAGTGAATGGCACTCAGCGCTTAGAACAGTGCTTGGCACATAGTAGGCGCTTAACCAAACCGTCATCATCATTATGGTGATGAGTTTGACGAGTGCCATGACCATCAGCATGAGCGGCATGGGGAGGGGAGCGACGAGGGGCTCTCCAAATCTTCCAAGCCCTACGGAGAGCTCACCTCCTCCAAGAGGCCTTCCCAGACTGAGCCCCCTTTTTCCTCTCCTCCTCCCCATCCCCCCCGCCCTACCTCCTTCCCCTCCCCACAGCACCTGTATATATGTTTGTACAGATTTATTACTCTATTTATTTTCCTTGTACATATTTACTAGTCTATTTATTTTGCTAATGATGTGCATTTAGCTTTATTCTGACGATTTGACCCCTGTCCACATGTTTTGTTTTATTGTCTGTCTCCCGCTTCTAGACTGTGAGCCTGTTTGTTGGGTAGGGACCGTCTCTATATGTTGCCAACTTGTACTGCCCAAGCGCTTATTGGCGCTGAGAACAGTGCTTTGCACATAGTAAGTGCTTAACAAATACCATCATTATTATTATTATTCGTGGCTCAGCGGAAAGAGCCCGGGCTTTGGAGTCAGAGGTCACGGGTTCAAATCCCAGCTCTGCCAACTGTCGGCTGGGTGACTTTGGGCAAGTCGCTTAACTTCTCTGGGCCTCAGTTACCTCATCTGTAAAAGGGGGATTAAAACTGTGAGCCCCTCATGGGACAACCTGATCACCTTGTAACCTCCCCAGGGCTTAGAACAGTGCTTTGCACATAGTAAGCGCTTAACAAATGTCATTATTATTAGTAGTGGTAATAGTAGTACAGTGCTCTGTACAGTACAGTACTACTTCTCCTCACTGGGCCTCGTTCTCGCCTGTCCCGCCGTCGACCCCCGGCCCACGTCCTCCCCCTGGCCTGGAATGCCCTCCCTCCGCACATCCGCCAATCTAGCTCTCTTCCTCCCTTCAAGGCCCTACTGAGAGCTCACCTCCTCCAGGAGGCCTTCCCGGACTGAGCCCCCTCCTTCCTCTCCCCCTCCTCCCCCTCCCCATCCCCCCGCCTTACCTCCTTCCCCTCCCCACAGCACCTGTATATATGTTTGTATGTATTTATTACTCTATTTATTTTACTTGTACATATTTATTCTACTTATTTTATTTTGTTAATATGTTTTGTTCTGTTGTCTGTCTCCCCCTTCTAGACTGTGAGCCCCCTGTTGGGTAGGGACCGTCTCTATATGTTGCCGTCTTGTCCTTCCCAAGCACTCAGTCCAGTGCTCTCCTCACAGTAAGCGCTCAATAAATACGATTGAATGAATGAATGAATGAATTTTATTTTGTTAATCTGTTTTGTTTTGTTGTCTGTCTCCCCCTTCTAGACTGTGAGCCCGCTGTTGGGTAGGGACCGTCTCTTTATGTTGCCAACTTGTACTTCCCAAGCGATTAGTACAGTGCTCTGCACACAGCAAGCGCTCAATAAATCTGATTGAATGAATGGATGCTCTGCACACAGTAAACGCTCAATAAATCCGATTGAACGAATGGATGCTCTGCACACAGTAAGCGCTCAATAAATACAATTGAATGAATGGATGCTCTGCACACAGTAAACGCTCAATAAATCCGATTGAACGAATGGATGCTCTGCACACAGTAAGCGCTCAATAAATCCGATTGAATGAATGGATGCTCTGTACTTCCCAAGCACTTAGTCCAGTGCTCTGCACACAGTAAGCACTCAATAAATACGATTGATTGATTGCACACAGTAAGCGCTCAATAAACCCGATTGAATGAGTGGATGCTCTGCACACAGTAAGTGCTCAATAAATACGATTGAATGAATGGATGCTCTGCACCCAGTAAGCGCTCAATCAACCCGATTGAATGAGTGGATGCTCTGCACACAGTAAGTGCTCAATAAATACGATTGAATGAATGGATGCTCTGCTCACAGTAAGCGCTCAATAAATCCGATTGAATGAATGGATGCTCTGCACACAGTAAGCGCTCAATAAATACAATTGATTGATTGCACACAGTAAGCGCTCAATAAACCCGATTGAATGAGTGGATGCTGTGCACACAGTAAGCGCTCAATCAATCCGATTGAATGAATGGATGCTCTGCACGCAGTAAGCGCTCAATCAATCCGATTGAATGAATGGATGCTCTGCACACAGTAAGCGCTCAATAAACCCGACTGAATGAGTGGATGCTCTGCACACAGTGAGCGCTCAATCAATCAATCAATCAATCGTATTTATTGAGCGCTTACTGTGTGCAGATCACTGGACTAAGCGCTTGGGAAGTCCAAGCTGGCAACATATAGAGACGGTCCCTACCCAACAGCGGGCTCACAGTCTAGAAGGGGGAGACAGACAACAGAAAAAAACATATTAACAAAATAAAATAAATAGAATAGATATGTACAAGTAACAGAACTAAATAAATAGAGTAGAAGCAGCGTGGCTTAATGGAAAGAGCCCGGGCTTTGGAGTCAGAGGTCATGGGTTCGAATCCCGACACTGCCACTTAGCTGGGTGACTTTGGGCAAGTCACTTCACTTCGCTGTGCCTCGGTTACCTCATCTGGGGACTGGGACTGTGAGCCCCATGTGGGACAACCTGATAACCTTATATCTCCCCCAGCGCTTAGAGCGGCGCTTTGCACATAGTAAGCGCTTAACAGATACCATCATTATTATTATTATTGCTGGCAGCCGGCTCTTCTCGCGTCCCCCGGGTGCTGGCCGCGGAAGGCCCGTTTGGTGGTGTGTATTCAGCTCCCGCAGTCCACGAGAGACCCCCGCGGGGTCCCGAGAGCCGGAGGAGCAGCCCGTCGTCCAAACAGTTGTTTTCCCCGTCCCTCCCCGGCGGCCTCTTGGGTGAGCCTAGCTCTGTGGTGTTAGGTTCGGCCTTGTCGTCCGGCTCCCCCTTCTAGGCTGTGACTACGACTGAATGAATGGATGGATTCAAGCGCTTAGTACAGTGCTCTGCACACAGTAAGCGCTCAACAAATACGATCGATGATGCTCCGCATGCAGTGAGCGCTCAATAAATACGATTGAGTGAATGAATTGGGTGCTTACTGCGTGCGGAGCACTGTACTGAGCGCTCGGGAAGGACAAGTTGGCAACATACGGAGACAGTCCCGACCCAACAGGGGGCTCACAGTCTAGAAGAATGAATGAATGCTGTGCACACAGTAAGCGCTCAATAAATCCGATTGAATGAGTGGATGCTCTGCACACAGTAAGCGCTCAATAAATACGATTCAATTCAGTCATTCATTCATTCAATCATATTTATTGAGCGCTTACTGTGTGCGGAGCACTGTACTAAGCGCTTGGGAAGTACGAGTTGGCAACATATAGAGACAGTCCCTACCCAACAGTGGGCTCACAGTCTAGAAGAATGAGTGAATGCTCTGCACACAGTAAGCGCTCAATAAATACGACTGAATGAATGACCGCTCTGCACACTGTAAGCGCTCAGTAAGTCCGATTGAATGAGTGGATGCTCTGCACACAGTAAGCGCTCAATAAATACCATTGAATGAATGACTGCTCTGCACACTGTAAGCGCTCAGTAAGTCCGATTGAATGAGTGGATGCTCTGCACACAGTAAGTGCTCAATAAACCCGATTGAATGAATGAATGCTGTGCACACAGTAAGCACTCAATAAATATGATTGAATGAATCGATGCTCTGCACACTAAGCGCTGAATAAATCCGATTGAATGGATGCTCTGCACCCAGTAAGTGCTCAATAAATCCGATTGAATGAATGAATGCTGTGCACACAGTAAGCGCTCAATAAATACGATTGAATGAACGGATGCTCTGCACGCAGTAAGCGCTCAATAAATCCGATTGAATGAATGGATGCTCTGCACACAGTGAGCGCTCAATAAATCCGATTAAATGAATGGATGCTCTGCACCCAGTAAGCGCTCAATAAATCCGATTGAATGAATGAATGCTCTGCACCCAGTAAGCGCTCAATACATAGGATTGAATGAATGAATGAATGCTGTGCACACAGTAAGAGCTCAGTAAATCCGATTGAATGAATGAATTCTGTGCACGCAGTAAGCGCTCAATAAATCCGATTGAATGAATGAGTGCTCTGTACACAGTAAGCGCTCAACATATACGATTGAATGGATGGATGCTGTGCACACAGTAAGCGCTCAATACATATGATTGAATGAACGAATGCTGTGCACCCAGTAAGCGCTCAATCAATCCGATTGAATGAATGGACGTTCAGCACGCAGTCAGTGCTCAATCAATCCGATTGAATGAGTGGATGCTCTGTACGCAGTAAGCGCTCAACACATACGATTGAATGAATGGATGCCCTGCACCCAGTAAGCGCTCAGTAAATCCGATTGAATGAATGAATGCTGTGCACCCAGTAAGCGCTCAGTAAATCCGATTGAATGGATTGATGCTCTGCATGCAGTAAGCGCTCAATCAATCCGATTGAATGAATGGACGCTGTGCACACAGTAAGCGCTCAGTAAATACAATTGAATGAATGGATGTTCAGCATGCAGTCAGCTCTCAATAAATCCGATTGAATGAATGAACGCTCTGCACGCAGTAAGCGCTCAGTCAATCCGATTCAATGAATGAATGCTCTGCACGCAGTAAGCGCTCAGTAAATACGATTGAATGAACGGATGCTCCGCACACAGTAAGCGCTCAATAAATCCGATTGAATGAATGAATGCTCTGCACCCAGTACGCGCTCAATAAATCCGATTGAATAAATGGATGCTGTCTGTGCACACAGTAAGCGCTCAGTAAATACGGTTGAATGAATGAATGCTGTGCACCCAGTAAGCGCTCTATCAATCCGATTGAGTGAATGAATGCTGTGCACCCAGTAAGCGCTCAAAAAATCTGATTGAATGAATGAATGCTGTGCATGCAGTAAGCGCTCAGTCAATCCGATTGAATGCATGAGTGAATGCTGTGCACCCAGTAAGCGCTCAGTCAATCCGATGGAATGCATGAATGAATGCTGTGCACCCAGTAAGCGCTCAGTCAATCCGATGGAATGAATGGATGTTCAGCACGCAGTCAGTGCTCAATCAATCCGGTGGAACGAATGGATGCTCTGCACGCAGTAAGCGCTCAATCAAT